>NC_048599.1:82719205-83319205 GCF_003668045.3 Cricetulus griseus | reverse complement strand
GCTTCAGGGCCTCACAGGTGAGTGGGAGAAGTGCCCACCTGGCCACCCCTGCCACCTTCCATCTGCTCCTCTCTCTCTCTCTCTCTCTCTCTCTCTCTGTGTGTGTGTGTGTGTGTGTGTGTGTGTGTGTGTGTGTGTGTGTTTCCTCATCATGTCATTTGATTCTGAATTTGTCCAGGCTGAGAATGCTGGGGCTGTGAGGGACAGTCCATTTCAAAAACCTTGAGTCACACATCTTACTTGCTTTACTTATTATGAAAAAGTTTCCTTATGTGAGTGTTAATAGAAATCCGACACTCCAGAAAGTGTCCTGGCTTCCTGGTTCTCTACAGCACATATACCCAGATCTCTGAGGAGGAAGGACCAGTGAAGATGAATTGAAACACAGGAACCCCACATCATGCCTTCAGGTTCATCCCCGTGTCCTCTCCACCCCATAATTTAGGACACGCCTCCTCAGTCTGTATTGTTACAAACCTTCTTTAATAGTTGATTTCAGAGCTGAGTACATGGAGCCCCTCCCCCACCCTGCGAGGCACAGCCTCAACCACCCACCCTTAGTGCAGAGGACAGGGAGAGCTGCCAAAAAAAATCAGTCCAGCTCATCCTTCTCTGGGTCCACAGACAATTCAGGGTCCTGTGCCAGACCTGAGGGACCCATGTCCCTAAGCAATTGGGTCCCTTACCAAGAAGCTTACTAGAGGCTGCCTGGGGCAGTCCCCCAACCCCTGCTGAGCTGCGCTGCTGGGGGTGAGGGGACTGTCAGGTGTGAAGGACTGTCTACTCTCTCTGTCTCCCACAGAAACATGAAAAACCCACAAAGACAGTGTCATTATCACAGGGGTGGGGTGGGGGGCAGGGTACTAACCTTCCCTGTGGCCTGTCCCTGGGTAGCCATGGTGTTACATCCACCCACCCTGGAATTTACTACAATATAATATGACTTCAGGGTGGGGACCCAGCCATCCTGTACAGTAACACTGGGAGCCATTTAAAGCTAGACAGTAAGCCCCCCCTAGACAGTAAGCCACAGGACAGCCGGGGCTCCATACTAGCAGAGAGGAAGGGAGAAGGATCCAGGCCCAGAAAGTCCCCGCTATGACCTGCTCAGGATGGGCCAGAGACCTTAGTGGTGGATGGAGCACAGGCCATGGGGGAAGGAGTCAGAGAGGTCCCATGGGATACTGAGGGTGGAGAGACACAGCACAGAGAGGATGTCAGCAGCTCAGTACTTGGGGACCTTGCTGTAGTCTTCAGAATGAATGTGCCGGCACAAACAGATGGACAGGAACAACCCCAGCAGCTGCAAAGGACAGGTCAAAGTCAGGATGGCTGGCCCAGGTCCCAGAACCCTACCACCCAGCTCAACACCGGGCTCTAGGCACAACCACCTGAGGCAGGCAGGCTGCTGAAGCAGGCCCAGAGAAGGACAGCCCTAGCTGATGTCACACAGCTAAATGGCCTGAGGCCAGGGCACCTCTAGAAGCCCATGGACCACTCAGCCCATCAGTGCAGAGACAATAGGGGAGAGGAGTATGTGAACCCCACAAAGCTCAGGGATCTAGTTGTGACGGTGCCTGCTGGTAGGATTTGCTGAAGGAGGCAGAGACAGGAGGATCATGAGTTCTAGGCTAGCCTGGGCTACACATTTTAAGCCAGGCATTGCTGGTAGTCACATTTAACCCCAGCTCTCAGAAGGCAGAGGTAAGAGGATCTCTGTGAGTTCAAGGCCAGCCTGGTCTATAGAGTGAGTGCCAGGACAGGCTCCAAAGCTACAGAGAGAAACCCTGTCTCGAAACAAACAAACAAAAAGCTCAGGGGAAGGCTGGGGGAGGAACAGACCTCAATGACAGCAACACCGACACACACGCCCAGGAGGATGCCGAGGTTCTCCTGAAGCCACATCTGCACCTTCTTCATACACCCCTGTGGGAATACTCCACATCAGCCACCACGCACTGCAGCAGGGAGACTGCCCGGAGCCCTGTCTCATGAGCAGAACCCCATATGCTTGCAGATGAGGGTGTGAGCAAATAGGGAGGGGACTAAGGAGAGAAGGATGCGTGAGTGACAGCCTGGGAAAGCGTTAGTGGCTGGAACACTTGCCCTCTCAGGGTGGGAGGGTCTGCTCCTGGCTACCAGCCCCACCCTGACATACCTCCGGGTACACAGGCCACTCTTCATGGAAGATTGCATCCGAGCTGCTGTTGGAGACCTTGCAGAACCCCTTCTTCACAATGTACTGGTTGTCCTCTTCCCCTGTCTTCTCGCAGGAGCAGGGGTAAATGTTCTCTGTAGAGTTCCTGAGCTCCAAGTTATCTGTCCAGTTGTAGAAGCTGGCCCAGCCACAGCATTTCACCTGTGCAGAGTGGGGGACAGGCTGGGATCCACCACTAAGCCCATCGGGAGCCGCCCACCTCCAGGGGGAGACTCAGACTGGCCATTTCTGCGCCCCCCTGGGGTGATGTAGAGTGTGGGTTGAACTTAGGTGCTGCGCATCAGTAGGGACTTCAAGAGGCTTTTAAGATGTAACACAAACTACAAACACAGCAGAGAGCCCAAATGGGAAGCAGTTAGCACAGGCATACTGAGTGGAGGAGGTGAGCTCAAGGGCAAGACCAGTCGGCACAGGGTATGAGGTTGGCTGGTGGGGGTCTGGGGTCGGGTGCTGGGTTCAAATCCAAGTTCTGTCACTTCAAGATGATCTGAGGTTTTCACAAATGAAGAACAGAAACTAAGGTCCCTACAAGGTGAGGCAGACAATGTGCACAAATGGGTCCACAGAGCCCAATGACAGTCAAGCCTGAGATCTGGCCCTGAGCTTCCTGGATGCCAAAGTGAAAAAGAAGACAGGAGCAATTGTACCGTTTTAAGGGACAGAATGCTTCCGTCCAGAGGGCAGAAAGCCTCTCTGGGATGGAAGCTCAAGGTGCTATCTGTGGGTCCCTTTAGGGATCAAACGGGAAGGACTAGTATCCATTTTGACATCCTCTGGGGCATCTAGTACACACAAGCTCGGATCTTCAGCAGCCAGAAGGGGGCGCTCCAAGCATGCACAGGGGAGATGAACTCCAGGCTGCCTCCCTCCTCCCTCAACCCTACCCCTTGGGCAGGTGTCAGGAATTCTGACAGAAAGGCTAGAGCCTCCTGGGGTGGGTGCCACGGGATCTGTCCCACTGAGCAAAGGCAGGCTTCGCTTATTCTGTGACACCAGAAGGGACCAGCTTTCCAGAGCCAACAAACAAGAGTCAGCCCTGTAAGCCCAGGAGCTGTCTCTGAGGCTGTACTTGGGGGCCAGGAGCACTTGTGCCCCATTCCCAGGGGCAACATAACCACACAACCTGACTGTGCAGATATCAGACTGCAGGTGTGCAGCCCTGTGTCACCACCAGCCGTCCTCACCTGCGCCTGCACATAGTCCCAAGCCTCCTGCAGTCTCTCCTCACGGCTGCTGCTGGCATTCGTCTTATAGTTCTGAATGATGTCCATCACCATGCTGCCCACCTCCTGCTTCAGCTGTAGAGGGATATGAGGGTCAGGGCTGGCCTTGAACCTGAGTCTCATGACTGTTCATGCTGACACACACCACCTCCTCCACCACAGCAATCCCAGGTCACACTCATGGCTCCAGGGCATTTCAACCACCTTCCTGGTAATTCCTAGTGCCCATTTGGTCAGTGCCGCCCTTATCTATAAGCCTACGGTCTGTCCCTTAACCATTCATCTTTCCTATCCATGCTGAAAGCCTCCTGTGGCCTCCCACAACTTCCAGGAGATATGTCAATGTCCTCTCAGTGACTCACAGGGTCCCAACCATTTGCCCAGTTCTCCCCAGCACTGGTTTCCTGCTCTTTCATGCTGTGCTCCATTACACAAGGCCTCTTGCTGTCTTTGTGCTGTTCCCTCTGCCCAGAATGCTGTTCCCTGTACAAGAACACAACTAGCTCCCCTATCAAACAACTTCTCCTCAGAAAGACCTTGGGGCTGCTCTACAGAATGCAATGCTTCCTTTGTCCCTCTGTCACCCTCCCCTGACCTACTTGTCCTGCAGGGTTAAGTGTTGGCACCACAAGCCCATCTATTTGGACTTAGGGTCTCTTTCTTCAGCTGGGGGAGGGTGTGGGCTGGCTCTGGGTGCTGGCTAGAGTCCCCAGCAGCTGGCATAAAGCTAGGTGTATGGATATAGATGATAGATACACTTTCCCCATGGTTGCTTTTCACAGAGGCTGGCCATAAGACCCATCTCCTAGGGAAAGCGAAAGTAGGAGGAGGCTGAACATGTCCTATTCTTGCTTTTGTGGGGCTGCAATTTCTCCGGAAACTCCTGAGACTTCAGACTTCAGGGACCCCAACCAGAAGTATCCTCCCCTCCAGCCAGCAGTGCCACATGAGGCTGAGGTCCTTACATCATTTAGAGGGGTGGGGTGCAGAGCTGCCTGGCCCTTCATGGTTGCCCTCCCTTCCCTAGGACTTCACAGTCCATATCCTGTTTAGTGGTCCTCAGCTGAGTATCCATGTTACCTGGTGTGAGGAAGAGCAGGGATGTGAGCCAGAGGAAGGCTTCAGGGGACACAGGCCGTGTTCTCACAGCTTCTCACAAACAGCCAGTTGTGCAGAGGGAGGCCTTTTGGGTCTCACCTTGCTCTGGGGCTAACTGCAAACGAGCTAGCAAGCCCCAGAGCAAGGTGAGATCCACGAGGGTAGGGACATGGCCTCAAGAACCACCTAGCAGTTCCTGCTGCCTTCTCTGACACAGTATGGACAAGCTGGCCACCACCACCTGCTTACCTGTGTGGGACCCAGCAGTCACTGTGTAGAGGAAGGCCACACACTTGCCCCTCTTCCTGATATCAGCATTCAGCGTCTTCTTCCCCCATCTACTTCCCTCCTCAACCCAGGGAACCAGTGCAGTGCTCTTGCATCCTTCCCTCCCAGTAAAGCTCCCAGCATGATCTTCAAAAAGCCTCATGGGCTGGGGATATGGCTCGATTAGTATAGAACTTGCCTAGGTCAATCTCCAGCCTAAACTGGGCATGGTGGCACACACCTGTAATCCCAGCACTGCAGAACTCAGCAGATGGAAGAAGGAGGGTGAGAAGTTCAAGGTCATCCTTGGCTATGTAGCTACTTTGAGACCAGCCTAGACTACATGAGACCCTGACTCAAAAGACAAACAAACAAACAATGGAGAAAGAAAGAGAAAGCAAAGAAAAAGCATCATAGAGTTCTACAGTTTGCCAATCTTTCCAGTCCACAGCTAACGGTGGCTGACTTACAGAACATAGTTACTGAGATATCTCCTGACCTTCCCACCAGGCCTGCGGCCCAGGAGCCATCCCTGGTCCCTCACCACAGGCTAGAGAGGTGTGTGAACTTAGCCAGGTCACATGATCACTGAAGTTTGGATGTGGGCTTGTCCTCTCTCACTGAACCCAGATCTCCGGCCATCTACCAAGTTCCCTCTGCATTCAACCACATGCCATCAGAAGAATTTTGACTGGTACCAGCGAAGCTCCTGTGGTTTGTGTACCCTACAGCTGGGCTGTCTGCCTGCAGGTCTTGGGTCTGACTGGCCTGACCATCTGGGCTTTACTTCTGGACCCTGGTAAGCAGACAATCCCCAGGCTTTGAAAGCCTGTCTCCCAACTACTTCCACATCCTCCCTTTGTAGTAGGTCCCCCTTTTGTGGCCGCAGAGCTCTGTATTTTCCCAGTATGGTTGCCATGGCAGCTGGACTTCCCTAGCTCCTGCATAACTGTCACAGATACCAGAAGGTGATCGAGGCCCTAGGTGATTTCCACCAGGGTGGGTGATTTCCATGGAAATCACTCAGCATCCTGTATTCCAGGATGTGGCTGACACAGTTGGGTTTGGAGACCCAGGCTGTCACCTAGTACTATACAGACATGTTATGTGGGCGGCTTGCAATTAGTGGAGTGGGTTGAGGGGCTCTCTAGGGGACAAGACATCTCAGGGACAGAATCAGCAGAGGAGGGAGCCAGCAGTAGGGAGGGGCTGAGTGCTGTCACAGCTTTGGAGATGAGATTATGGCTGATTAAGGGTCTCCTGTCCTCTTGGTCAGTCCCTGAGATGGTGTCAACCTCACCATCCACCCCAACTTGTTAAATTGTTCCTCCTAATGAGACCCCCCCCCCGCCAGACCTCCTGGGTCACATAGGCAGCCTTCAGTAGACTCTGTAACCCAGATCTGTGCAGCTATGTGATCCCAGGGGCCACTACCTGAACACCCCGGCTCTGATTCCCCATCCCCCCACTCACCAAGGCTGTGCTGTAATTTTTCCAGGTAGAGTGCTGCTTCAGAGTCCAAATGGCAGAGGACCTCCAAGTGCAACACAGCACTCAACTTAAGACTCCTCCCCAAGCCTGTCTGCCTGCCCTCTGCTCAAATGCTTCCTGCCATGGACAGTGCAGTTCCCCATAAAAGCATGCCACAGGCTGGGCGTCTCTCCATGCAAGCAGCTCACCACAGTTTATTAGTCTCTGACTGTCTCACTGGCATTGATCCCTTAAATCCTAGCTTTGACTACACAGGATCAATTAAGTCCTTTCCCAGGCCAAAGATCACTGGTGCCCCGTGCCCACCTTCTTGTGGCCACTCTTCAGGTTCTATGGGACACTGCATAGTCTCCTTTAATGTGTCAGAGCAGCCCAGCACTGCTCCCAGGGTCCCACTGAAGATGCCACATGGTGCTTCTGGGGGACCATTAGGAATAAGGCCCTCCACTTGGGCCATGAGACAGGATATGTCACCTCTAATGACCACCTGAGTGCAATCCACAATCTGTCGGAGTGTGCCATGCCCCCCAGTCACCGTAAGCTGACAGAAAGCCTGGGTCCCTGTGCAGAGTCAGACTCCAGGGCTCGGGGCTCACTTGAGACTCCACCCACATCTCTGTGACCCTGGGTAACCAACAGCCAGCTGACTTCTCCCTTCACATCTGGGAAGAAAAGGCCACCTGTCCTGTGACTGGAACACTCCCTCCTGCAAGAGTGTTCACAGAGAAGGTTTTGTCTCTGCAGACCTAGCCTACCACCTCTGACACCCAGGCTTGAGCATACCCGTGACTTTAAGCTTCCTAGAGCTGGGAGGGATCCAGCTTGCCTAACACACTCTCTGGAGCAATCTGGCCCCACCCTACCCCCACATGAACCTTTTCTCCTACAGTTCTAGCTCCAGGCCCTGCACTCTAACCCAAATCAGGTTCTTGACACCTCTGTAAATGTTAATGGGAAGCTATCCTGTGGCTGCCATTTTGCAGCCAAACCAGCCTAGCCCAGGGAAACAGGAAGACCTCATTGTTCCCTGACCCTCTTACTGTCTACTGCCTATACAGCTGAGAGGGTGTGTGTAACTTCACCAAAGCCACACAGCAACCAGCATCAGAGCTTGCCAAGAAGCAGGCCCCCTGAATGCCAGACCTAGACCCTGTTCCCAACACTGGCTGGGTGAATACACAGCAGCCAACAGCCAATAGATGGTAAAGGCCCCTAAATCTCTGTGACTTCATCCTGAGTCTTGCTCACTCAGCTTGGCCTATCCTGACATTACCACAGTGGTTGTAGCTGCTATCTATGAACCCTCTCCAAGTCAGTGATGCCTTGATGTCCACTGGCCATCCAAAGGCCCTGGGCTGTGTACCCTCTACCTTACCACTGTCCACACTGCACTGGGAGGAGGCCTAGGGACATTCAGATCTTACAGAAGGGCTGGGAAGGCTGGGGTGTGGCTTGGTGGCTAAGCACTTTCCTGATAGGCACAAAGCCCTGGATCTCATCCCCAGACTGAATAACACTGGGAGTGTGAGAGGTTGGGAGAGGGACAAGAGGGGGAGGTGGTTGTACTCCTAGCACTTGGGAGTGGCAGGGAGAAGTATCACTAGTTCAAAATTATCCTTGGTGACAAAGTAAGTCCAAAGAAGCATGGAGTATATGAAACCCAGTCTCAGAGCAACCAGAAAGGGTTGGTGACGAGTCACAGGTCACAAGGGTCTGGGGCATTAGCACAATTGTAACCACTGACTTCCTCAGGGACACCAGCTATCAGGCACAGGGGGCCTGGTCTCCTGCTCATGGACCATACTGCCACTGTGTGGCTGCAGCTGCTGTCTCAGAGGACATTCCTGACAGAGACACACCCAAGGGAGAGTGGCCTGAGGCATCACTCCACAGAAGAGGAAGCTGAGGCAGAACGAGGCTGAGGGACTTCCCACCCGGGGTCTCAGAACCAGGTTCTGACAGGCCCTTGAGGACTGAGAGGCCGGCCCATCTCCTAGAAGGCCTCTTCCTCTGCCCTGAGAAACCCTACCCCACTTCCCCAGCTGTGCCTGTCTGCAGGAATAAACATCACTGAGAGATGTTTAGTCTCCTGCTGTGATTTACAATGTGCCTAGAGCGGAAATTATGCTCCTTCCAACTCAGGGGTGCAGGGACAGAACCTCACCCAGCCCATGGGATCCCCATTCTGTACAGGAAGGAGTGAGGTGGGAGCCTGGGGTGGCCAGATGGCACAGGAATCGCTGTGGGACACACAGCACTGCAAGGAGCCAAGGCCTGAGTCTTGAACCATCTCTGATCCAGGACTGGAAGCACCTGGATGCAGGCCCCTGGGCTTATACCACATACAGGGGTAGCAGGCAGAAGAAGCGTTGGGGAAGTCACTCTGAGGCTGTTGAAGTGTGTATGACTATGGCCAAAGTCACCGTGGCACTGGTGAAACTCTGTTTCTTGGATGGGGAATGTTTGTAAATCTAAAACAGGTTATGTTCAAACTTGGCCCCTGACATGGGGTTGATGCCCACCCAGAGGGTGCTGCTGCCATCACCATGAGACAGTGGCTCCACTGGGGTGAGGGTGGGTGCGGCCCAGACACCCTGCAGAGGCCGCCAGCTTCCTACCTAGCTGCATTGCAATGTACCCTGACTGACTGGGTCCCAGAAAAGCCACTCAAGGGAGAAATGAGTACCTGACCTTACACCCCTATGGGTAAGGAGTTTCCCTCCCCCTAACCACTTTCTTCCTGCCTGACATCCAAGTGAGCTTCCTTTCATCTAGTAACTGCACCGCTTCCTCTTTTGCCTTGGCCACCTGGAGGCTCAGGGCTCAGGTCAGCCCTCAGCTGTCCTGGTTTAGAAACAGCAGCTCTGCCTTTGGCTCAGGCTCTCTTCTCTCTCATTTTGATTGCAGCTACCCTATGACCATGCTGGGAGCCCTGTGCCCAGCTCACCTGGTGAAGCGACTGGGGTGGGTTATAAACCAAAGCGGACTGAGGTAAGGAACCACTGTGGTGAATATTTTATCAGCATGACCGCTGAAGCCTGGATTCCCATTCTGCTTCTGCTGCTCACTAGCTGTGTGAACATGGGTAAGTCGCTTAACCTCTCTCTCTGTGCTTCAGCTCCCGAATCTGAAAATGAGATTTTTTTCCCCCTCTCTAATTTCCTGTGTGGTTTTAAGAAATGATCAAATGACAAACTATGTACATATAGCATAGCACCCGGCTCCTTCTTGTTTCTGCAAAGCCGAATGTTGGACCAATGTTCTCAGCTTCCAAGAGGGACCTGTGGCCACACAGGAAACCCTTGCCCCCACTCCAGGCTGCATGGCAGGGTGAGGGGTAGGCCCAGGGATCAGTTGGGCCCCAATGGGGTCTCTGAAGGGAGTCAGAGAGCCTGGGACTCCCTGGTTTCTCCACTGGCAGGATAAAGGCCTGGGTATGACCCTGCCTCACATGACCTGGCTGGAGAGTAGTGACAACAAGAATATAACAAGGCCAGCACTGAGTCTGTGTGGACCCAGCAACAGAGACATAGTGGAGTATGTCTTTAATACCAGCAGTCAGGAGGCAGAGGCAAGTGGATCTCTGAGTTCTGGGCCAGCCTGGTCTGCATAGTGAGACCCTGTCTCAAAAAAAAAAAAAATGTATCCCCACCTGTCAACATGGAAGCTTCTAGATGGTGCCAGTACACACAGCAGGTGCCAAGACCTGAGCACTGCGGGGGGGGGGGGTGGCATCACAATTCCCAACAGCCAGTCTGAAAGCTTCATGCTTTCCTCAGGTGCCTTTGTGATCCAGCCCAGGGAGACTATCTGAGAAAGTCCTGGCTGTCATTGCTCGCTCTTCTTCTGGACACAGCAGGGCAAATGCTGTGCCTGGTACTGTGGCAGCCACCTTATGACCATGAGGCTTCATGCTCCAGGACATCCAGCCTCTGAGCTTCTAAGCCAGACTTTTGGAGAAGTCAGCTGCACATAATGTCCTTGGGCTTAAGCTACAGTGGATCTGACTTTCCATCCTGAAAGCTAAACATTTGACGTCTGCATTAACAGACCCCCTCCCTGGCCTTATCTGTGGTGGAGCGGTAGCGTTTGACACAGGCTAAAGTGCCTTCCTTAGTGACAAAATGCCTTGCATGTATCAGCAAATCACCCAGGCATGCATGGTGGAATCTGTGGATCCTCACACCAGTCCTTGTTTACTGAGGGTAAGGCAGGTACAGAGAGGGAAGTGGCTAGTCTAAGGCTACACAGCAATCTGAGATTCCACTACGGGCTCTGACCCTCCCTCTACTGCCCCACATTCAATTACAAGTGCCACCAGGGGCCTCCTAGGGGCAGAGACACTGCCAAGGTCAACCCTGCCCCTCCAGTAGGAGAAACAGTTTTGCCTGGTCTTGGTCACCTAGAGGGGGACATTCCTTGTGCAGGGGTTTGTCTATGACATCTTGGGTTGTCTGTGATGTCTGAGTGGCTTCCTGTCTGCCCTATACCCAAGGTATCTGTTTCATCAGACCTCACCCACCAGAAGTGGGAAGGAAGGGTGCTCACTCACCTTGCCAGCATTGAAGTAGAAGAGGACCCCTACAGTCACCTGTGCAATGAGGATGAGCAGAAGGAACACAAAGTACTAGGGACAAAGAGGTACAGAGTTAGCTATGGGCCCAGGGATGCCTAGCCCCATCCCAGGAAGAACTCCCCACCTGGAGATCCGACCCCCACAGGCTCAGGACCCGCACTCACCAGCCCCAGCAAGCAGCGGACCTCATTGACAGCACCGATGCAGCCCAGGAGCCCCATGAGCATGGTGATGGCACCCACACCGATGAAGACATAGGCCCCAACCTGCAGCGAGCTGGACGAAGTTTCTGAAGGAGAAGGGCATCCGCCCAGTGAGCCATGAGCCACAGGGTAAAGGCAGTCTGAGTCCAGGACTACTGCCTGACTCTCGGGAGCCGGGATGGGGGCAGCCATGTTTCCACTGGCTCCTGGTCCTGGGTACAGCTGCACTCCACTCTCATCCAGCCAAAGGTTGTTTTTCCTCCTTATTGATCTCTACACCTCACACTGATTTCCCCTGAACCCTGAGACTCTGAAAGCAGAAGGATGGGGCTGAGGGTTGTATTTCCTGGGAGGCCTGCCATTTGGAAGAGCATGTAGGTCAGGAGGCAGACACCACAGAGGCTCTGTTGAGGACCCTGAAGACTTGCAGATGCCCATGCTGGCCAGGACCATGGTGCTGGGACAGGCTGGAGGGTGGGAAGATGCCAGCTAGTGCAGGGGTCTAGTATGCTTGTAGGTAGCAGAAGGTAAAGCAGGTACAGAGGGGAGATCAGGGAGTTCAGCATGTCTGGGAAGGCTGGGCCTGTGGGGGAAATGGGGACCTACCAGGGTATGGCACTGGGGAGCTGGACAGACCTCATAAGGGAAGGTGGGGCCTGTGGTCAGAGGATGGAGGGCAGAAGTAACAGGGAGACTCTGTGTTTTCTTTTGTTTCTTTTGAGATAGAATCTCTCTGTGTAGCCTTGGCTGTCCTGGAACTCACCATATAGACCAGGCTGGACTCCAACTCACAGATATCAGCCTGCCTCTGCTGGGATTAAAGGGGTGTCACCATGCTCAGCACAATGGGGGATTTTTTTGTTTGTTTTGTTTTGTTTGAAATAAGGTCTTGCTACAGCCGAGGCTTAAACTGATCATTCTGCCTCTGAGAGCTGGCATGCCACCATGAGACCCAGATTCATACAAGGCCAAGGTCTGCTGGAGGGAGAAGGAATCCTTCATATGGTCCTCTAGGGGTGAGGCACAGCCAGGGCCAACTCAGGCCCTCCAGCAAGAGTGACATAGACCCACTTGGTCATTCTTACTGTTTGCTCGCCAAGATGCTGGCTGTGGGGTGGGGTGGCAGGGCCGGGGTTGGGGGTGATCTTATGATCTTATGTAATGTCCCAGAGCTCAGGAAAACCCAGGCCTACTCTCCTTGCTGCCATGGTCCTGGGGCCAACTTTCCAACTCCACTCAGAGCCCCCAGAAGCTTGGGAAAGTCCCCTGGGGTGCGTGAGAACTCCCAGAGTCAAGTTCCTCACACTGGCCCCACATTCTGGGGGTCACAGAGATGGGGAGAAGCTAGCAGCTCCCCAGTCTGGGTTCCAGGAGACAGGCTGGCTGGGACAAGAAGGGTGCCATGCACCAACCCTGAGCAAGGCCCTTGGACTAACACCCTTTGTACACACAGCACTGTCTGGGGAGGTAGAATTCACACCCAGGTCTCTCTAGAAGCTTCCCTGAAGCTCAGGAAAGCTGAGGTACATGGAGCTAGCCCTGTGAGACTCCAAGACCTGTTGTCCCCACTTAGTCTCTGTCTTCCTGAATCTGAGCAGCCTGGCTGGCTTGGCAACTATCCTATCCTAGGGTGACCCCTGCCCTGTGTACAGCAGGAGAGTGTATCTGACTCAGCGAGCAAGGGACCAGGAAGGTAGAGAGCAGGCCATACAAACTGAAGGGACTAGGCACCCATTCAGGTGACCAATCTTTGCCAGCATGCCACAACCTGTGGCAAAGCACTTCCTCCTTCCTCCTCTGAAACATGGGACTTTGTGCAGTGTCTCATGGTCATAAGGACTAAACTGTAGTACACAACCCACTCAAAGCGGTCCTAAAGGCTTCAATAGAAAGGACAGATCTTTCTGGTAGGCTTGTTTCAGACAGGGTCTCATGGAGCTCAGGCTGGCCTCAAACTTTCTCTGTAGCAGAGGACAGTCTTGAACTTCTGATCCTTCTGCCTTTAACTCCCAAGTGCTGAGACTGAAGGTGTGTAATCTCCATGCCCCACTTTAGAATGAGACTCTTAAGTTCTCACAGTCTCATGAGGTACACTGCTGTCATTCCTTTTTTGTAGATGAAGCAGTACAGAGAGGTAAAGTAACTTGCCAAGACCACACAGCTGGTAGCCAACAGATCTGTAATGACTGACCCCCCACCCTACCCGCAGATTCAGGATTCCTCTTAACCCTGCCTGCCTGCTTTCTCTTCTGAAGATCCCACCCTGAGGGACATGACAGTCACATGGTGCAAGGGCCAGGGCAAGGCTGCCATCCCCACCCCCTTACTTTCTGTTTGTGTACCCTCAGGCATGTTACCCCTCCTCCTTGTGCTTAGGATTTTTTTCCTCTGTAAAAGGAGACCACGGGGAGAGTGGAACACAGTACCAGGGAATCAGAGCAAGGGGGCGCCTAGGTAAGGGACAGCCATGTCATACAGCAAGTCAGGAGCCCTAAGTCCCCATTTTGACACTCCCTTGTAAGCAAAGCCTCCACCAGCCTCAGTTTCTCCAAATGCCTGGGCTCCTAGATCAGGGTTTCTTTTCTTTGTATTTTGCCCTAGATTTTTGTTTTTTGTTTTGTTTTGTTTTTTGAAGTAAGGTTTCACCCTATAGCCTACACTGCCCTAAATAGCACAGCAGTCTGCCTGTCCCAGCCCCACAGATCAGTGTTTGTGGGCCCTGGCTACCTTGGAGCCCCTAGCAGTTATAAACACAGAACAGCAGTAGGTGGGTGTGTGATAGGTGTGACCTGGGTCTGGAATTTACAGAGCTGTGGAGGGTCAGAGGCCTCTAAGGCTTGATCACACAGGGCAGGATGCAGGCAGGAATGAGGTGGCCTGCAGACTTTGAACCCTGGCACAGTGCCTGCTGGGTGTGGTCTGGACCTATTAAGCCAAACCAGGTCTAAGGAGAGCTTGTTCCTGTAGGTGGGCACTGGAGTGTGGGGGTGGGCACAGAAACCCTACGCAACCCTAACCCAGACAGTGACAGCTCACGGCAGGATCGTCCCTGCTTTCTACTACTGAAGCAAGACCTGCCCCCTGGGAACCTGCGCAGCAGGTGTAGACCCTCCTCTCTATGTCCCAGCCAGGTTCTGTCTCATTTAAATCAAACAGCTGTCATATTGGCCAGAGTCCGATCCAGCTGCTTGGGACAGCTGCTGAAAGTGAAGAGGGCCAGGGCCTGCCAATCACTGGGGAAATGGCTGGCACAGAGTGCTCCTGGCATGTTCCACCCCTCCCCACCCAGAACTGGGAATGGCCAACACAGCCAGTCCTGAGGGCCTCCCAAGGGAGGAGGTGAGGAGTTTAGGCACTGTGTCCTAGGCCAGCCCATGATCACCTCTCCTTCTGAAGAACAGAGGGGGCCTTGCATGGAGGCTCACCCCACCCTGGGCTGTATTCAGGACCAGAGCTCGTGGGGTTGGGTCTTGCAAATCACCATCAGGAGCTGTGTGAACCCCAGTCAGTGTCTTAATGGCTGTGTCCCTTCATTCTTCCGGTTAGAGCAGAACAGGGTGATTGGGATTAGGACCCTACATGCACCCGACTGTCTGCCATTCCTGGCTCCTTCCGATGGCCTTCTGAAGTGGGAATCGACAGCAACCTACTTTCACTGTGCAGTCAAACACAGGGACAGGGGACGTGAGAGGCTTTTCTGAGGGAAGAGAATGAGTTCCCCCCCAGGCCAGTCACCCATGGATCTACAGACAATGATGGCTTTGTCTGTGAGCAGTAATTTGTCCTAGAACCCTGGCAAGGGGCCCCTGTGCAGCAGTCAGCCACAGGAGCTGGCCATGTCCCTGAGGGCAGCTGCACCCATATGTCCCTCCCCTCAAGGGCAGGCTGTCTGTGGGGCAGAGGATGCCTTACGAAGGACAGAAACGAAGCTGCTCTTGTCTGCGATGATCCACACTCCAAAGCCCAGGATCACAGCACCCAGAATCTGCAAGGAGAGAAGCAGTCAGCGGAAGCCCAGAACAGGTAGGTCAGAAAGTGTTCCCTCACAGGCCAAGCAAGGGAGGGAAGGGTAGGAGGATGCATAGGTGTTTCCTCCATCCAAGAAAGTCCAAGGTTTACACACACACACACACACACACACACACACACACACACACACACACACACACAGCTCCAACTGTGCCCTTCTTCCCATGAGCTGAAATTTCCAGAAAAACAAAACAAAACAAAACCACAAGTTGAAATGCCTCCAAATGTAATTAAAGGATGAGAACTATGGTTGTGGAGAGCTGGAATGTTACAGTTGAGAGCAAATTACTTCGTCATCTTTAGTCCTCTAAATAGCCATTTATTGTACACCTTGTGTGTGATCTAACACCCTTGTGACTTTTAGGGAAATCTCTTTGGAGCACATAAACACTAACTTCCACTAACCCAAACACTAAGAATGTCATCAGATAGCATCAGAAGCCTACAGCAGAGATCCTCCACCCCTGATTTGCTGTAACCCACCTACCAGAATACCAATGGCATTTGGAATACCAATGTATTTGAAAAGTTCTCTGAGCTCACTTCATATCAGTTGGCCCTGCCTGGCTCCCAAGGCTGTACCCTCAAAGTTCTATGTGCAGGAGCCCTGAATACCAAACCTGACTGGATGAAAGGTGGGCTGACCTCAGGCACCATGGCCTTCCTGTGAGTCTACGTCAAATAACTTAAAGATGATGTGTCAGAGTGCAGAGGAAGAAATGGATTGGAATGAAGTTTGGACATCTGTCCCAGTTAGCACTGTCACCTTGACTCAGCCTAGAGTCATCTGAAAGGAAAACTCCATTGGAGGAATTGCCTAGATCAAACTGGCCTGTGAGCACTGATGTGAGGCTTGGTCATTAATTGATGTAGGAGAGCTCTGCCCACTGTGGGCAGCACCATTCCCCAGGCAGTGTATAAGAAAACTAGTAGATCCAGGTGTTGGTGGCTCACGCCTTTAATCCCAGCACTTGGGAGGCAGAGGCAGGCAGATCTCTGTGAGCTCAAGGCCAGCCTGGTCTACAGAGTGAGTTCCAGGACAACCTCCGGAGCAATACAGCAAAACCCTGTCTCAAAAAACAAAATAATAATAATAATAATAATAATAATAATAATAATAATTTTTTTTAAAAGCTAGTGGAGCATGATCCTCTGAGTAAGCCAGCAAGCAGCAAATCTACGGTTTCTACTTCAGGTTCTTGCCTTGAGTTTGTGCCCTGAATTCCCTCAATGATGGACTGTGACCTAGCAGTGTAAGGCAAAATATCCCAACCACCACCACCACCACATTGCTTTTGGTCATCGTTGTTATCATAAAGAGTTGCATAAAGCAAACTAACATTCCATCCTAATATAGCATGTTCCACATAATGACCACGGCTGCTCATCTAGATCTGCCAGTCTGTTGAGTTGTGAACATTCTAGAAAATTTCTCTATGAATATATATCAAATCAGACTTTGTTTTTGTATTCTTTTTTTTTAATGTACTCTAATTTATGACTTTCTTTGTTCTCTTACTAGAAAAACCTCTTGAAGGGTTGGGAAGATAGTTCAATGGGTAGGTGAGCTTGCCCTGCAAGGTAAGGATCTGAGTTCAAATCCTCAGCACCTACATAAAAATCTGTGCATGCTGTATATGCTGTGGATGCATACTATAACCCCAGCATGAGGAGAAACGATAGGCAGATCATGCTAGCAAGGCAGCACAGCAGAAACTAAGCTTTTAATTCAGTGAGGGACCCTCTCTTCCCAAACACATGTGACCACAGCCTGCTGTCCTTCTCTTCCCTTTTGGCCTGATCTTTTGTGGTTAGTACCTAGCACTCTAACAACCAAGTGACAACTCCAGCCTAACTCCTACTTTAAGTTACCTCTAGATGATCTGTTATAATACTCAACACTCGTGGGAAATGGCATGCACACGGTGACCATACTGCAGTGTCTAGGGAATAGTGAGTGAGCAGGAGTCGTCTGCACACGCTCAGTAAAGACACAGCATTCTGGAGCTATTTTTCAGCTGTCTCGGGTGGCAGTCACAAATTCAACATCTGTGGCCCTGTGCTGGAGGAGTGATGGGGAGGAATGAATAAGCACTCTCTCCACTTCCTTCTCTTGCCCAGCTAGATGGTCACCTAGGCCAATATACAGGCAGTTAGCACCGGCCAAGCCAGCTTTCTGGCCTCTGGTTCTATGAGTCAGCCCAGAGAAGCACAGAGGAGAGACCCAGACCAAACCACCTTTTTCTCATTTTCTACTAGCTCATGGAACTTTTCCATTGTACCTCCCAAACGGCAGAGAAGACAGAAAGAGAAAAAAAATCTGTGTCCTTCATCCCAGGCCCTGCTGCCTCACCAAGTATGAACCCTGACTCCTTTTTCTAGGTTTCAAGGCCTGAGATACAGCAATATTATGCTGGCCCTACCCTAAAGTCCCTGTCACCTGGGCCCTGGCCCAGGAGTCCAGTGAGCATAAGACCACTTGCTCTGACTGCCTGTGTAGTTGTTCCCTACAAGCAGGCTGGGAGGGATCCACCTACCAGGTGGGGAAGGACAGCACCCATACTCTGGACACCCAGCACGATGGTTTCTGGGACTCATCCCTCATTGCAGGGCCTGAGGCCTAGTGGGACCAGCTGACCTGTTCAGCATGGCCTAGTGGAACCTACAGTGGAGCATGTCAGGCTAGCTCACTTGTGTGTGCATAAATGCATGCATACATGTATGGATGTGTACCAGGAACATTCCTCTAAGTACTGTGTACTGGAATAATTTTGAAGAGGAATTTAGAATGATTCTTTGTGAATGTTCCAAAGTTCCCATAATCCCTGAACTTATAAAATGAAACTTCCCCCTATAAGTTTCATTTATACTTCAGAGAAACCCCAACACAAGCAGGCTTATCTGTTGCCTCTCAAAGGTAAGAATCTAGACATTATAAAACATAAAAACCTTCTGTACATAATCTATGTCCTAAAACTATTTGAGTGAACCAGTATTGGAGAAGCCACGCCCCAGTAGGACTCTGGGGCTATGGAAGCCCCTTCAGGCTGTTCATACTCCCACTACACACAGACACACACACACACACACACACACACACACACACACACACACACACACACGAGCACACATGAGCACACCACGGGTCTGGCAACACCAAGGCAGGACTGTCAGTTCCAAGCCAGAGGGGAAGCCCAGGGCTGCTGGAAAACCAGCTCCAGATGTGCCATGGAGCTCACATCTGGGCCAGCCTGTGGTGGGGAATTTAGTGGGTCTGTATGGGGTTGTGGGGAAAGATATCCCCTGTGGCCTCTGAGAGTTCAAGGTAGGGTGTTGGGAGCCTGGCCAACAGAGCTGTAATAGGCTTTCTTCTGCCACTCTGCCTTAGAGGGAGAGGATGTGTCCACCCCCAGCCCAGGCAGAGGGCTCTGGACAGGAGCCTTTGCTTTGTCAGAGAACCTACTTGGAGAGGTGAATCCATTCCACCATCACGATTCTCTTATCAACCCACAAGCCACATCCCACTTAGTACCTGCCCAGAGTCTGGGGCTTGAGAGGGCTGCATGCCCTGGGAGTCACATACTTACAAAGAACAGCAAGTTGAAGAGGAAGAGAAAGTACTTGGTGACTTTGATGCAGGCTGCCCCCATCCTGCAGGTCCTGGAGCTCTCTGGAGAGAGAGGGAAGGGGAGCAAGTGACAGAGGCAGGCTAGGGACCAGTGGAGGGCACAGCAGAGCAGAAAACCAGTGCCATCATCCCCAGCCCCAGTCATCTCAGCCCACTCACAAAGGAGCAGCCAGCACTGTGCCTGCTTTACATGGTGCCGAGGCACAGAGAGGTTGGATGTCTAGCTCAAAGTCACAAGCTAGGATGTGTGAGCCTCTGGTCCAGAGAGATGTTACGATACAGGGTGGGTAGGCCTTCACCTCCATAACACCAGGCTCTAGGACCCACCTGGGGATACACTAACACAAGTTACAAGGCCAAGAAATTAGCAAGTGACTGACAGACCAGCGTGAGATCCAGGGTTAGCTCCCCAACTTGGTGTGCCTTTCTGGGATCAAGGCTGGGTATTCCCAGATACTGAGACTGGAAGGGTCTTGGCTTCTCAACAAAGGGAATAAATATATGTCACAAAACATCCAACAAACACAGAGAAACACAAATATCAGCCATGGACGCTAACTCCCATAGCCCTATAGCAACTGCCAAATGGCTACTTCTTGTGTATGCCTTGTAACAAAACTGTGCTCATGCCAGGGAAAGGGTTTTGCATAAGCTCTGCAAAACAGCCTTCTCCCAAAACACAAAAACACAATCTTATGTGTCTCATAGCAATCTATACTATTGATCAGTACCTTTTCATATTTGGGGGTTATACATTCCTTCCGAAAATTCATGTGTAGGTAACATTTTTCAGAATCTGGTGGGGGGCATGGTTACAGGCCCAGCCCCAGGAAAATCATTCAAAAAATTCCCATGATGCTGCACTGAAATCCCTAGCCAATGAAGCGCTTGGCAGTCTACCCTGAGATACCCAGGTTGTTTCCTAGTGTTCATAATGAATAACACAATTCACACTTCTGAAGTGACAGAAGCCAGTGTGAGGCACCATGCCCCTCCATAGCAAAACTCCCCATCTCCCTGGGAGCTAGAGGATTCAGAAGAGGCAGGAATTAGGCCTCCCCAAGGTTCCATGGGATACAGGAAGCCATCCCCAAGCAGCTGGGTGAGAACAGCTGGGCTGGAACAGCTGAATGAGTAGGGCCAGGTTAGGGTCTGGGGCAGCACAGGCCTGACTGTGTTCCTGCAGTCCTCGGGAGGGAAACCCAGGGAGATGGTAACCCAGAGCAAAAGGAATGGAGGCTGTTCACACCATCCTCCTCTGAATCTACACACCCACACATGGGTCCCCCTCTCTTTTCTGAGCACATTCACACTCTACCCTCTTTGCTAAGTAGAGCCCCACTTCTACCTCGCACACTTCCAGAGACTGGAGATGGGACTGGGCTAAGGGAGAGGCATGTGGCTTCCCATGAGGACCCCTTCAGCCTGTGACAGCTCTGTTATGGGAAGGTTTAGATGCTCCTTTGAAAGGGCAGCTTTGGGCATGGCTTGGCGCAACACCATCCGGGGAAGGACTACCCAAGGGTGGTGATCTCCCCATCCCAGGTGGCACGCAAGTAATGGGAATTAATGCTCACAGAGACTCAAGGACTACATGGGGAGATAAAAGGAAATGGCAGTTCCAGTCTGCCAAGATGCCAGGCCTAGGTATGGGAACTGCAGAATGACAGGGACCTTTTATATTAAGGTGCCTCTGGTCTCCGCAGTTTCCACACAGTCTCCCCAAGAGAGAAAGCAAACCTTGCATGCATCAGAGAGCTGGAGTCTGAGATGTCCAGGCCTGGCCTGGGGAAGGTCTAACTGAACACTACAAGGGCAGTTATTGTTTCTCCTCCTCCAGGGTTCCCAGGACAGCCTGCAACACCCACAGACATGCCATAAACTCCTGGATAACCAGTCCAAGAGGAAAGTTATCTCCCGTAGCAGAGAGCTATTCTCACCTACTAGGTAACTGCTTTGTTCAGGCCTGTCTATGTTTTCTTCCCAGCACATTCCTAGGAACAGCTGGGCCCAGGCAGGCCAGAGACATTCCTCCCTTCACAGGAAAAATTTAATCTATTTGTGTCCAGGAGGCTGAGTGTCAGGAGCTGGCACCCATTTGCCTGCTTAGGAAGGGGTTGCAGCTGGGGACCCCTGAGGCAGGCCTGTAGTGCCATTTCAGAGTCTAGATAGTCTTCTGTACTGTCTGGCTCCCACATTCTGTAGGTAGGGGAGGACTCTAGAACAGGCTTCCAGGGAGTTAAAGTAAGATCCAAACAATGGGACCTGCTAAGGGACAAGGAGTGGCCTCAATAAATAGCACCTGTTATGGACTGCCAACCTCATTTCTCATCCCCTTTAATCCTCCCAACAAGCCCTGGGGGCCCTGGGTCAGGCAGGCTGTGACTGGTGCAATCAATGCCCACTACTGAGTGTGAAAGTCGAGCTCCTCTCACTGTGAAGTACTCCCTCTGGGAGGCACCCACTAAAGAATTAGTTCTTGAACTCACAGTGATTCACCTCCTTCTACCTCTGGGCATTAAAGGTGTGAGTCTATATAGCAATTTTCAAGGTAGCCAGGACTACATTCTTCCTTGAAACAACTGAAATAAAAACAAAAACACTACAGTACAAAAAAAAGCTGCAGTTCTAGCTGTAACAGACTTCAAGCAAAGACTGGAACCTGTGGGCAGACAGTGCAAGAGGGTTATCACCAGTGACCACCATGATAGATAGTGGCAAGCCTGGATGAGAACTACACTCTTTGCCTCTCACAGAACCCTGTCATCATAGTAAGATCTGCAGGGGCCCAGGCAAAGCAGGGACAAAAAGCACTGGCATTTTTGAGCTCCATGCTGAGTAGGAAGCTGTGGGACACTCAGAGCCTCCTCCTCCTTCAAACATTCAACCCTCCCCAATAAACCCAGATTAGATGGACTCTACCCTCAGGTGCCTGCAGCCTCCTCCCACCGCCTGGGCCATATTTGCTGGGCCCCTGTTTCAGTGGTAGAGACTGGCTTTGTCTCTGCTTCAGAGCTGGCCCAGGTCTGACTACTACCCTTCTGGAGATAAATGATCACCCAGATGGTGACAGGTGCAGAGGACACAGGGTTGCTGTTCAAAGGAGCTCAGGTTGGGCCACCAGGAGGAAACCTCAGTCTTAGATGCATTGGACCACATCCAGGCAGGAGCTTAGCTGGTATTCCCCTTGTATCCCAGGCCTTGGACACTTCACTGGCCTCTTGGTTACTCATCAGATCCTACTGCCCAAGTCCTTCAGCTCCCTGAAAATAAACTGAGACCCAAAGGAGTGAAGCACCATGGTTAAGGGGACAGGCAAGGACAGAGCCACTTTGGAGGCAGTGGCTTCCTATCCTGAAACAAGAACCAGGCAGTGCCTGACTGTCAGGCAGCTCAACCAACTGGGACTTGGGAGCCACCTTAGGAAGCACAGAAGCTGAGAAGCAGCTTTGGAGGAGAGGGTGTTGGGTGGCCCCAGCAGAGCTGTCACAGGTCCAGGCCACAGGCCTTTGTGCCTAGAGGCACCCAGCAGGCAGTAGAACAAGACCATTCTCCACACTGAGCACAAGAAAGACAAGAGTCTCCCTAAGAACAGACAGGCAGCTCAGTCTGGCTGGGGACATGCCCCGGTTGCCCCATGATGAGAAGTGGTACCATCTCAGAGAACTCACAATCACCATCATTCCTGGAGAAGACCCCCAAAGTCTTATTATGGGGGCAGAAGGTTCTATCTGGGCATGCCTTGCCATCTGAAGGGATGGCTGTAGTTCTTGCCCAGCAGGTAGAAATAAGCAGTGGTGAAGGGCAAGGCCCAGCCAGCCCCTGCCTATTCCCCTAACAGACTGAATATTTTTAAATAGTTAAATACACAAACAAACAAACACCGAGGATGAAGCTCAGCTGGCCGAGTGCCTGCTCAGAACTTCAGCAATGTAAGAAGCTTTAGAGGATCCTGAGCTACAGGAGACTGAGTCTCAACAAAACAAAAAGAAAACCAAAACAAACCAATACAAAAAAAACCAAACATTTTGCAGTGCACAAAAATGACACGAAATTCAAATTTCTGTGTCCACAATTAAAGCTGTTTTGGCAGGCAGCCACACCCACCAGTCCATGACATTTAATCCCTGGCCCAGTCTTGCCAGGAGATCAAATGATATTCACACAGGGGGTCTGTACCCACAAAAGGGCACAAGGGTCTATAGGAGGCAGCAGGGGTCATGACTGGCCTTAGCTGAGATCTCACTCGGAAGGGAGCAACAGGCTGGGGCCAAGGGCTGACCACTCCTGGGAGAGGACAGACACACAGTCGTTGGATGAAAATTCAGATCCTGGCTCTGCCAGCACAGTCACAGGGAAGAGTTTCCTGAGGCTAGGTTCCCCTTTGTGCAGTGGGCTCCCCTCTGTGCAGTGGGCTCCTCGGTGGCTCTGACTATCGGGAAAAGAGGAAGTTGGAGCCTGGCAGCCCTGGGGCTGGCACTCAGGATACCCAGGATGCACCTTTGTGGCACCAAGTGATACTTGGACAAGTCAGGTGTAAATGTTGCTTCCCAAATGGCACTGAGCTAATAGAACAGTCAGTCCTGAGTTGGGGGCTCTTGTGAGTACTTTTTATAGATGCCTTCCTGTCAGCTGTGTTAAACATAACTGACAACACAGGGCACTGAGCTGCAAGCACTCTTTTTTTTTTTTGTTTGTTTTTTTTTTTTTGTTTGTTTTTAGAGACAGGGTTTCTCTGTGGCTTTGAAGGTGGTTCTGGAACTAGTTCTTGTAGACCAGGCTGGTCTTGAACTCACAGAGATTGGCCTGCCTCATTTTCCCGAGTGCTGGGATTAAAGGTGTACACTAGCACTGCCCGGCTCACACCTTATGGGAAAGTTCTGGCGTGGTCATGGGGAGTCATGCCAGCGACCCAGCCAGTTGGCTGTTTCTAAGCAACAATAATTTAAACTGGTGGAATGCACAGTGTGTGCCAAGTCAGTTTATACAACAAAATGAACACACCGGTATTTATTTCCCTCCTGCTGTCTGTGATACTTATCTTAGGCCTGACCTCCTTCGAGACACTCCCATAAACATCTCCCTCATCCTGCCATCACCCCCTTTGCCCTAAGACGCATGTTATTTGGGAGCTTCATTCCTGTAGCGCTGGGTACCAGAGAAGCTTGCAGAAGGTGGGTGACCATACAGCTTTGAATTCAGTTTTATGACTTCCTAGCTGTGTGACCCTGAATAAATGACTTACCCTCTCTGAACTTCATTGTAGTCATGTGAAAGGAGGGAGCTAAGGAGGTGTTAATGTAGGTAAAATGTTTGGCATGTGGTGGGTTCTAAACAAATGGCATTTGCTGTAACTGACTGGTCTGTCTGTGAACTGTGATGCTTTGAGGGGAAGACCCAGTGTTCTTTGTCAGTAGGTACCCCATAGATGTGATTGGAGGTGAGGTGAGTTGGATGTGTAGATGAATGATGGCGTTGCTGGGTGGGTGGGTGGATGCATGGGTTGGATGAACTGTGGAGGAGGAGGGACTGCCACAAAGAGCACATGACTTCAAGTGTCTGAGATCCATTGTGTCAGTCACCTGGAACTGTTACCATCCACACTATGTCTTCGTCCATGGCCTGGTGGGCAGTCTGGGCTAGCTTGTGTATGTGCCATGTTGTCAGGCCTTCCCACCTCCCCAGGAGCCACTGGGTGTATTAGTAGGGCTCAGGGAGACACCCCTTCTGTGAGTTGTCACACACTGAGGCACAGGAATGCTGCCCTCCAGCCTGACCTAAGGGTCCACCCCTGTGTTCCTAAGTAGTTCCAGGGTGTAGGGGCCACAATGTTTTCTGGTCTGGTATTGGGAGATGCGAGTTCTGGGGTTCCACAGGAGAGGCCATGCATGACCTGCATAGGTGGCTGCCTACCCCCCACCCCCCACCCCCCACCTCCGATTCCTCCTCACCTGTTCAGTGATCAACTTGGAGCACAGCAGCAACTTCTGCGGCAGCTTCTCAAATGACTTCTGGACAATGGACACACTGTGAAGAACAAACATCTCTGCTGTTATCAGACCAGAGATCAGGGAGTCTCTTCCCAGGAGGCACCCGTGTATGTGGCCCATTCCAATTCCCAGTATGCCCATCGGCAACACCTCTAGCTGATGCACTCCCAGTTTCAGTGAAACCCCCCTCATTAATGGCTCTGAACACTAGAGTGCCACCTCTCAGGACACACCCAATCGGAATCCCAGCTCTCCAAGGTCCCTTTGGGGCTCCCACTCCTGGCTCTAAGTGCTGTGGGATTGAGAGAAGAGGAAATGGTCCATCATGAGAACACCTGAGAGCTATACAGGACTCCTGCTATCCTGCAGTTCATCACTTCCCCTAGCCACCTGCCTAGCCTAGCCCAGAACTGAGCTGGGGGCCACTTCCACCTCTGCTCAGCAACTGCTCATCCACTGCAGAGATACCACTGAGAAACACAGCAAGTATCCTGTCTGTCCACTGCCAGAAACTTTCCTGTGACATACTGGCTATAAAATCCAGATTCTGCGCCCATGACTCTACAGTGCCCAGATGTCATGAGATCCTGGCACATGAGCATGAGAACAAGGTTAAGAGGTAGGGATCTGGAGAGCTCAGGCAGGTCCTTTAGAGACACAGACCAACTTTGATTCTGCAGAGGAAGCCACTGAATACCAAAAATGACATCACTGCAGCATGGGGAACAAGTTTGTAACCCCAACATTTGGGAGGCTGAGGCAGAAGTATCAGAAATTCAAGGCCAACCTCAAGTTACATAGCAAATTTGAGGTCAGCATGAGCTAAATGAAACCCTGTCTAAAAAGAAGAGGTGGTGGGAGGAGGAGGAGGGGAAATGCTGGGTTTCTGCAATGGGAGTCAGTTGACTCCTACCAGCACTGCTTTTGCATTTCCTTTGAGTCTGAAAAGCTGGAGAAAGTACAGATTCTCTTCCTAGAAAGATGCATGAAGATGGCTTACTCTTGTTATCCCAGGCAGAGACAGGAACATCTACAAGACTGAGGTTAGCCGGGCGTTGGTGGTACACGCCTTTAATCCCAGCACTCGGGAGGCAGAGACAGGCGGATCTCTGTGAGTTTGAAGCCAGCCTGGTCTACAGAGCGAGTGCCAGGATAGGCTCCAAAACAATACAGAGAAACGCTGTCTCAGAAAAACAAAGGGGGAAAAAAAAAAGACTGAGGTTAGCCTGCCCTACATAGTAAATTCTAGGCCAGCCAGGAATACACAGTAAGGTTCCGTCTCAAAATGAAACACAGGATCTACTTACTGTTAGTAGTTAAGAATGTATACTGCTGTTGCAGAGGGCCAGTTTGGTCCCTAGCACCTTTGTAGGGTGGCTCACAAATAGCCCCCCCCATAACTCCAGCTCCAGGGGATCTGGACCTTCTCTGTTCTCTTTGGACCCTGGCACTCACGTGTACATATCCACACAGAGATATATAATGAAATATAAATCTTCACAAATAAGTAAATAAAAATGTTGATGAGACAACTCAGCAGCATACAGACACTCGAGCATGACAGCCTGCGTTCAATGCCAGGATCCACGTGCTGAAGGAAAAAAATGGACTCCTGAAAGCCGTCCTCTGACATCCACATACATGCAGGGTGCATGCACACACAATATAAACAAGCTTTCAGATGAATTAATTAACAATACATTTCTAAAATGTTTGAAGGCATGCTTCCACCCTGTCTCCAAGGGTTGCCAGACCTGGAAAGCCCACATGGGACCTGAATGTCTGTCTTTCCCATCATCCAAATCCCCTAGAGCTGTGTGTGGTCGCATCTTGGCTGCACACTGGAACTGTGCTGGAGTGTTACAGCTTGTGGACACTTGATCCCCATGGACAGAGATCTTGATGAGCTGCTCAGTGAGCAGCCAGACAGCCAGGCCCCAGGTTTTTAAGGACGCAGGACGAAATGTGTTGAGTTATGCTCAAAGGTCCGGCCTAGTGTGGTTCAGGCCTGAGTTTCATGATGCCACCACGGTGCCTGGGCAGGAGTGGGTGGCTGGAAACCAGTGTCCTATGATTCTACCAGCCCTCTGCTTTTCCTCACCCTTCCAGAAGTTCATTTCCCTCCAGTTGCTGACCCCAGAGCAATGTCATGAGGGCCACACTTTCTTCAGAGAGGCCAGACAGAGTAAGAGGCACAAGTCACACAGCCAGCTGGGCTGGGCAGGAAGCAGCATGCCTGAAATCACTGAAGCCAGCACACATCCGTGCTCCATCAGTGCACAGGGCTGTGCTTGAAGAGGCCACATGGGCCACCTCCTACCAGCTATGTAACCTGGAACATCTCCATGCTTCTGCTGTACTTTGCCACTAGTGAAATGAGTTGAATAGTGGGTCCCCATGAAGCCTAAAGGAGCTAGGTGATGAGACTGTCATTCAGTGTCAAAATCAATGGCAATGACTGAATTTGGGAAACAGAAGCCTCTGATGTATACCCACTCTGGAAGCTTCCCAGTGTCCCCGGCCTGCTCTGAAGCAAGGTGTATGTGGGATGGGGGCTGGATTCCCCAAGGAGAGAGCCTCTGTCATCCCCATGGCAGAGTATCTGGTCCCAGCTGAGGTCAGGCCATAATGGCCTGGCTGACGCCCTGCAGGCTGGAAACTCTGGCAGCCATACCCGGTGAGAGTGGCCTGCTCACACATGGTAGAACATGGAGGGAGAAAAACTGTCTGGCTTCAGGGCTCTGAAGACCACCTGTTCCAGTCTGGTCCCACAGGCTGGTGTCTGGCACAGGTCCCCAGCCTCTGGACTATGTCCTGATCATTCACTGGAGGAGGCTGGTCATAGTGGCTGTGTTTGTGTGTACATGTGTGTTGTAATCATCTGTGACAGCTGACTTGGAGATTACTGGCTTTTTGACCTTGCATTATCTTATTTTCCAATCTCTGATTGTACTTTCAGTTGTTGCTGTTGTTAAAATAAGAAAGGGGAAAAAAAACAAGCAAACACCTGTTGCTCTGGCAACAGGAGAAACCTGGGGCCATAAAGCAGCCTGGGAGTTTAGGTTCCCTGGAAGACCTCATGGGAATCCTGCTCTGCTTCCTAGCTGCTGTGTGACCTCCAGCAGGAGAGTTACCAAACCTCTCTGAGGCCTAATGGCCTTGCCTCCAGCCGAGTGGTGCTAGTGGGACCCTGTCCCAATGAATTGCTGGGGACTAAGATGAAGCTGCAGGAGCCTAAACACAAGTGGCTGTGTTTAGCCAGCCCACATGTTTACTCGCAGGGTTCCAAAATCCAGTCACATGACCTCATGATCCAGATCCACAGGTTACCACTCTCCACTACCTAAACACTGTGGCTAGATGACAAGCTTTAGCCTGTCTGCCATCATCCACAATTTCTCATTGAAGCTCCATAACAAACTTCTAGATAAAGCACTGTCTCCATTCAGCAGATGGAGAAACTGAGGCTCAGAGGTGCAGTGACTTGCCTAAGGCTACCCAGTGCCTAAGCCAGCATTACTTTCTTACCTGATACTAGGTAACAAGTTGGTGGAGGCCCCACCCAACTCTTCCTCACCCTGTCTACCCCCAGACCCCTTTGGTCCTGATCCAGTTCCTGAGGTATGACTCTTGGCTTCCTGTCAGGGAAAGAGACTAGATCCTCCTTTCCTGGCCAGGATGTCCCTTCAATTTGGCCACTGAGGCCTATGGAGGTGGCCCCCTCTTGCATTTTTTTCTCTGAAACCTGAGCAATGTGACTGGAACACATTTGATGAAGAAGAGGCTACCTTGGAAGGCAGTGCCAGACTGGAGAACACAGACCCTGGAGCCAGCACCAACCCCACTGGCCCCATGCACCAGAGGCACAAGCTGAACCATGAATCCCCCCCCCCCCCCGGACATCCCCAGTGTGCTGGACTCTGCGGCTCCCACACTCAGATGCACTGTGCTAGGAATGCCCCAGATGCTCTAGTTGAAGAGACTGAAACCCAAAGAAATGCATGTTGTGCATGTTGAGGTGTGTGCTTGGGGATGGGGTTAGAGGGGCCAGTGCTTGGGGCTGCTTTATATTCTGATGTATGGGGAGAAGGATCCACACGTGTTCATCACATTGGGATGTACAAATAGAGCTGGGCTTGGCCTGAAGTGTACAGCCCAGGGCTCTGCCCGTGGAGACAGAACAAATGACCATCTCAATCTAACTGCAGCTCATTTGGAAGACCAGAGAGGAAGTTTAAGGCTGAGGGACACTTATAGACTCCAGGACAGGCTATTCAGAAGTCTCAGATAGCAGATTCTAGGGCCTCGTGTCCAGGACTTAGATTCTAGGAGACTTCTCAGGAAGCAGCTACTTTTTATTTTTGTTCTTTTGTTTTGTTTTCGAGACAGGGTTTCTCTGTGGCTTTTGGAGCCTGTCTTGGAACTTGCTCTGTAGATCAGGCTGGCCTTGAACTCATAGAGATCCATCTGCTTCTGCCTTCAAGTGCTGGGATTAAAGGCTCATCCCCCCCCCCCAGGAAGTAGCTACCTTTGAAGAACCTCTCCTCTCTCCAGTAACCAGGTCATTGTGTGGATTCTGAATTGAGAGAGACTTTAACTATAATCTTATTACTCAGAGCTGTGTGACCTTTGTTAGGGAGCTTGTCCACTCTGGGCTTAGCACTGTCTGTAAAGTGGGCTATAACAGATGTCCACAGAAGAAGCCAGATCTGACTTGCTGACACCTGAGGCTTCGTGAACTCTAGGAGGTCTCTGGTCAAGTAGTGAAGTGTCCTCTCCTCATATGATAAGAAGGTATACATGAAGATGTCCCTAGAGATGTGGGGCAGGCCTGGGGCTCCTGCAGACTGTCCCAGAAAGATCATGGTCACTGAGTCCTTGCAATGGAGTCTGGCAGAAGGCAGAGTGGGAGAAAAAGGGAATGTGCTCACTGCTCAACCCATCATATCTAACCCCCAAACCTAAGCAGGACCACTGGGACTCAGGAGGGAACACGAAGCACTTGCCCTGGTCACACAGGGATAGTGGCCTAGCTCAGGTGGGCCCTCAGGACTCACTCTGCAGCCCAAGGCCCTGTACATTTTATGATGGGAAGGCACTGTCCCTGCAGTCAGGGATGGCAGGGGTAACTGACCGGTGAGCTCCTAAATTCCGAGCAGAGGGGAGTAGTGTCCAGCATCTTCAAGATCAATGGCACAGCACTTCACAGTTCCTGCCTGCCCTGTCCCAGACAGCTAGACACACAGGGCTTGCAGAAACCAGTATAAGGCTCAGAGGTAAAGGGCTCAGGGGCCCAAGAGTCACTGAGGGGAACCCCAAGTGACTTCCATCTTGAGTCATTGCAGTTGACCAAGATCCCACCACGGGCTAGCCTCAATCTGGAAACAGGACACCGATGGGTGGAATTCCTCCTTTCACTCAGGAGCTCACAAGACAATGAAGCATCAAATAACAGACTGTGACAAAGACACAGCTGTCCTGCTCCCTCTGAGGGACAGCTGGGTCGTGGGAACACAATCTACAGTACTAAGTGACCACAGTGACTACAGGTCACAGTGCTAAGTGATTGCAGTTACCCTTGATGGAGAAACTTGTCTCCCACTCCCCAGGCGTGTGATACAGTTGGTAGACTGTTACCCCAAGAGCTGATCCAGAACCCCCACCCATGCTAACCACCATGCTTCACAGCCAACAGAAACAGTTTTGGATGAAAAGAAACTAAGAATGTAAGCAAGGCTGTCTTGCTTCTTAGTTAGAGGGTTTTATAGCTCGGGCACCAGACCTAACCTGCAGTAGACAACCCACAATGGACATTGGGAGGTGTGGGGAACAGACTCACACTCACCATCCATATGACAGACAAACTCTGAGCCCGGGCCAGGGTTCCTAAAACAGACTGGGTGTGGGCCCTGTGTGGGTGATTAGGGGCGGGGAGGGGGGGCAAGACGACTGTAATCAGGGATCCCACATGGCAGCAGGCAGCAGGCTCTGCCAGCTCTGTTGTACCCTCCCTAGGCTGAGCTCAGGACAGAGGAGAGATACGGTTGCAAAGCTGCTTCCTGCAGGCAGCCCTCCTGTACAGCCCTGTCATATCCACAAGAGTTCAGACAGGCTCATACTCTGCTCCTTCTGCCCCTTCCCAAGAGCTTCCTTCCTTCCTTCCTTCCTTCCTTCCTTCCTTCCTTCCTTCCTTCTTTCCTTCCTTCCTTCCTTCCTTTTATAGATAGGTTCTCATGATCTGAGCCCTACTGTTTTCAAACTCACTCTGCAGCCAGGGGTGGCCTTGAACTTCTGATCCTCCTGTCTTCATTTCCTGAATGCTGGGATTTCAAGCATGTGCTCCACACCTGGCATATATGGTGCTGGGGATTGTACCAAGACTCCCTGCACCCTATGAAACCGCTACCAACTGAGCCACATCCCCAGCCCCTGTGACTTACTTTCCTGAACCTCTGCTTCCATCCCTGAAAATGGCCAGACTTCCTGCTTCTCCGGGTTGCAGGTTTAAGAAGTATACGACCTATTCAGTGAGGACAAAAGGTTGAGACAGCATCACACACAAAGGAACACACACTCCTGGGACAAACACAGAAAGCTGGGCTGGAGGCAGATGTATTCGGAGAGGGTCTTACTGACATCCAACTTCAAGCACTGGCCCAGGCTGGAAGGAGAGGAGAGGATGGGGTCCTCTCACCTGTCTCCCCGACCCCTCTGTGGCTCCTGTGCCTGTGCCTGCAGGCCCTCTGACCCTCCTCGTCTTTGGGACCACCTCTGGGCAGCCACGGAGCCCGTGAACACACAGGGTCAACAGCCCCATCATCCAGCATATAGCTCAGATGCCAACCTCATCAGTCCTCTGCAAGGTGGGTACCAGGCCCTAAGGAGGGGGTGGCTCATGATATCTAATTCCACAATAGGCAGTGGGCTGTACCCTCAGGAGGCCTGGATGAGGACTAATTGCCCCCTGCCTCCATGGCAGGCAGTGACCATTGACACAGCACAAGCACTTAGTCAGCAAGGCAGGAAAGCATCCAGGAGGTAGGTCTGTCCTTTCCTACTGGGACCCTCCTAGGGCTCTTGGGTTCTGTGGGGCTGCTGTGGATCCATGGGCAGGAGACTTATCAAGGGTGGCTGTAGGATCAGCCAGGATGGCTGGGACACAGACTCTGCTCAGAGAAGTATACATGGGGAGTCATGATGGGGATGAGAAAGATAAGGGGTAAAAAGAGGGAGAGGAGAGGAGAATGGAAGAGGAAGAGGGAGGGAGTGGAAGAAGCAAAGAAGTCAGACAGATATCCAGGTGATGGGAGCCTTCCCTTTTCAGACCTCACGTATTCTCTGGTCCCTACAGGTATGCACTCAGAGGAAAAGTATGCAAATCTCAGGCCATGCTGGCCTACCAGGAGTCACACCCCCAGGCCCCTAGCAACTCCAAAATGCTGACACTCACACCAGTCTTGTAACCAGGGCCTGTGCTCCCTTGGGGCTCCCAAGGGGACTGTGTCCCTCTGGCTCTGCCTCTCCTCTGCTGCCTCCCTTCCCCCCATGAACTATCAGCAGCTACCATCCTCCCCAGCTTGTTCTCAATCCAGCCATATCCACTCCAGTCTCCTGAGTGGTTCTCTGGGCTAGTCTTTATCACCAGGTGGGGTACAGGGGAACTTGGAACCTAGCCACCTATCATACCCACAGTAAGGAGAAACAAACAGGGAGCAGGAACATTTTTGGGGGGTAGGGAAAGTTAAGACAGAGTCTTATTATATAGCATAGGCTGGTCTCAGACTTGCAGCAATCCTCATGGCTCAGCCTTCTAGGTGCTAGGATTAGAAGATTGTGCCACTGTGCCTGTCTGGGACAAGGAACTCTGTGTTAGCCAGCAGCAGGGAAGTCACAATACAATACCAGGTTCCAAAGAGCCCATGAACTCCTCTCACCTCAGGGCTCCAGGGAGGAAACAAAAGACAGCAACCATGTAAACCAGCTTTTCCCTTTGTTCCTTGGGGTCAAACCTCAGTATACCAATGTGTGACATCCTCTAGCATAGCCCCTAAAGCCGGTGGGACTCCTGGCCCTCCACCCATATGCTCAATACTTGATACTTCTCCTCCCTCCTAACAGGACCACCATTTCCCTTCCTTCTCTTGAAAGATGGTAGGCCAGGCCTCTGGGATGCAGTTTCTGGGGGTGGTGGGGTGAAAGTGGTGGGTCCTGGCTGTGGGCCTAGGGAAAGCCTCCTTCGAGGGTGGTCAATAGGGCCATGTTCACTTCTGTTGTAGGGGGCAGGAATTCAGGGCAGTGAAGGAGCCACTATGCTGATGACTAACTAGCATGAATAACAATGTTTCCTGTCTGCCCAACTCTGGTCTGAAAACTGAGGCCTGGAGAGGTCAGGACTGAGACTAGCTAACTCCAGGACTAGAGCTGGTAATGCCTATATCCAGCTGCAGTGCTAGCACTCACCTTGTCCTGTCGCTGTCCTGGCCCCCAGTACCAGGGAAGAGCATTCTGGCCTAGAGCAGATGAAGCATGGGGAGCCACTGGCATTTCCAGAGAGTCTGAACAACCCAGGGGTGGTCAGTGTTTCCCTGAATGTCAGCAAGTCACCTGTGGGGAAAGCATCCTCTTCCTTAGAAGGTAAGTGATAACACAAGGTCAAGACCTGAGCGTCCCAGGTCTGAAGCTGACAGTCCCTGGAGCACATGGACCAAACACTCTGAGCCCCAGGCCTCTGCAAGGGCCTAGCCCCACATCTCTAATCCTGTGCTCAGGCCTAGCTGGGTAGGCTTCTCAGGCTAACCATGGTAGCCAGGCTAGTCTTGTCGCCAGCTACATAGAGCTTGAGACTAGAAGTTTATGCCACTATGACTGGCTGTGAGAAGAAAGTCAGTGTCAGCCTACAGCAGGGACATCACACCAGGTCCCAAGCCCAAGCCTGTGGACTTCCCTTTACTCAGCCTTCAGGGCCCTAGGGAGGAGGAACAGGAACTGGTTGGACCAGTTGCTTGGTCAGGACCAAGTTCTCCCTGGAGAATGGTGGACTAGAAGAGATGGCAGACAGTCAGGCAGAGCAGTAAGCCCCAAACCCTGATGTGTGAAAGTTTGCAAAATACTGTTCTGAGAACCAACGGGTTCTAGGGAAAGGCAGGGGGCAAGTGTGCCTAGGATCCCATGTCTGTCTGGGCTCTTACATGCCAGGGCTAGAGGTAGCCTGGACCATCATCACCCTTCCTCCACATGGGCTCTAGACATGGTCCTTCATGGGGTCTTATGTTCCTCACACCAGGGCCCATCAGTTCAGTGCAGAGCCCTGGGTTCTCTGGGACTGAGGAGAGGGGGGCCCAGAGTCCTCTCTTCTTCAGGAGTGTGGTGAGGGAAGGGCAGACACTGAATGGGGTTGACAGCACAGCCAAGTTCTCCTGAGCTGTAGGATCTGGGCAGCTTGCTCCACACCCTATCACTGTGAGAACAGACTATGTAACAGCCCCCTCCCTGCCTTGTTTCCAGGGCGCTGAAGGGCCTGAGAGAGTGTGTGAGAAACTGTCTATGGCCAACAGCTATAAAGCACAAGGTATCATTATGAGAAAAGGGGAGTGGGTGCCCCAGGAAGGAGTGTGGGATGAATGCCCTGCCCTGCCCTGCCCTGCCCAGCCCCGCCCCTTTAGTTGGCAACCTGAGCAGGCACCTCTACTCTCATCCCTCAGTTTCTTTCTTTGAGAAATGGGCACTGATGACCTCCACCTGGGAGGCTGACCTGGTACAAGAATTCTCTGCAAACAGCCCCAGGCAGGCCTGGCTCACACTACAAGCCTCCAGAAGCCACAAAGAACCCTCCCTCTGTTGCACGTGACAGGCAGAGGCCAGGCTGGGGGAAAGTCTCTGCTTCCTGGAGCACATACTGGCTGGGGAACCAGAGACGTGGACTTAGATCACGTTCCAGAGGAGTCAGCGGGGAAGCAGAACAAGGCGCTGCATAAGGACAGCACGGAGACTCAGCTCCCCTGCGGGTCTCCCTGGGTAGGCACAGTGCTAGGGAAGGGATGGAAGGAATGGCAACTTCCCTACCCACAAGAAAAAGCCAAAGGGGCATGAGAGGGTCAAAGTTTGGTGTAAGCCAGCTTTCAGGAATCTTGTGTCCTCACACCCAGGCCCCACAAGCTCAGTTCAGAGTCTTGGGTTCTCCGGGGCTGAGGAGAGAGGTATGGGCCAGAGCCTCAGTTCTCCTTTCTGTAAAATGGGGATTTTCTTATGTGTAAAATTCCCCATTCACACAGCATCCATATGGGAGGGCAGTCAGCAAGCCTCTCTGGGTGAGTCTTTATTAAACGAGACACAAGCACCACATCCATTCCCCCAAGCTGGCTTCCCTACAGGATCTCCTGGGATGGATGGTGTGTTATAAATGGGTTTGTCAGGTGGTAAAGCACTTGCCTGGCATGTGCAAGGCCCTAGGTTCAATCATCAATGTGGAAAGCAAAAAAAGAAAAGACAGAAATGCACATTTTTGGCCTAGTGAGAAGGTTCAGCCAGTAAAGGCTCTTGTGACCAGGTCTGACAACATGAGTTCAATTCCCAGGAATTCCCAGGTTCCATGTGGTGGAAGGAGAGAACAGATTGCCACAATGTGTCCTCTGACCCCCCAGACACATCCCTCTAGCCCTCATACACATAATAAAACAAACAAACAAATCATAAAAAAAATGGAATGCATACTCACAGGCTATGTCCTACCCCAGTGGGACAAAGCCTTCCCAAACTTTCTAATGACTGGCATGCACACCAGTGTGTGAGAAGCACAACACCTATCACGGCCCACCTCCCACTGAGATGCCCTGCCAGGCTCATCTCCCAGAGCCCTGCTTTCCAGAAGGCTACTAGGAAGGAGTCACTGCAGGGACAGGCCATTAAATAGTAAAGTGATCCCCTAACTGGTTAATGATACCATAGGCTCCAAGGGAGGAGGGTCCAAAGTCACACCGAAGAGAGACCTGCCTGCCTCTTGCTGTCTACTGTCTATCTTCCAAACATTGTAAGCTCCTATGCACACACTGCCCTTCCCGTGACCTTGAATTCAGAGACCACCTGGCCCTAAAGCTACCTTGAGGAATTTACTATTCACTCTGGAGGTCAGAAGGCTGAGCACAAAATACAGTAAGTGCAAGATGACCACTTTAGCCACATGGGCCATTATGAAATATTCAAATAGAGCAAGCCGATGCTCATTAGAGGGGACTCGCCTCCTCTTCCTGGAGCTGGGAGTTGGGGGCATGTGGGGAGCCATGTGGCAAACTCCTCCCTATGCCACAGTAAGCCCAGGCTCAGGCTCACAGGAAGCCACTCTGATGGCACAACCCCAATCTGGGCCTGTGAACACTTCTTTCATGGTTTGTTTTTTAAAAGCCCAAACACCAAATTATTCACAGTGGTTATCTCTGAGTAATTGTTTCCTTTAAGCATATGGTCTGTGCATTGTAAGTTTTTCCACAAAATCTCTCTTCAATAAGTAGAATGTTTTTCATTTTTGTTTTCCATTTGGTTCACATGGAAACCAAGATTCTCTGGTCACTGTTTCTGGACATATATATGTATATGTTGTCCCTGTGTGCATGTGTGTTCACAAGTATATGGGCACACTTGTGGAAGCCTGAAGTTGAAGTCTGGTGTCTTTTGGGTATCATGCCCCACTTTATACCAAGATGGTTTCTCACTGAAACTGGAGCTCCCCAATTCCAGCTAGTCCACCCAGACAGCTTGCCCCAAGTATTCCCTGTCTCTGTTGCCAAGTGCTGAGGTTACAGGCAACTGCCACACCTGCCCAGCTTTTCTGTGGGTTCTTGGAGTCCCCACACTTCCAGGGCACATGCATCGTTTCCTCAGCCCTGGAGGTTGTTTTGTTTTGTTTTGTTTTGTTTTTAAGTCTGTGTAGTAATCACCCCTGCTCCTTTTTAATACCAGAACCATTATTTGGGTCCCCTCAGCTCTATACCAGCAACCCCCAAGTCCAGGCTGGGCTTATTCAATCTGAACACTAACAGAAACCATAGAGATCCAAGACCCAGCTGATCCTTGGTGCTTCAAGCAGCCCCAGCAAGCTCCCTCACCCCAGTTCAGGGCTGCCTGGCTCAGTTCTTATTTGCCATTATCATCATACTTACCAGCTCTGGCTTTATGAGAGTGTGCACTTCCTGCCACTAGGCATTTTCTCATTTAACCTACTGGCAAACCAAGGGTGAGAAAGTATTACAGGCAGGCTGGGTGTGATGGTGCATGCCTTTAATCCCAGCACTTGGGAGGCAGAAGCAGGTGGATCTCAGAGATTTGAGGCCAGTCTGGTCTGGTCTACATGGTAAGTTCCAGGACAGCCAGGACCATGTAGAGAGACACTGTCTCAATCAATCAATCAGTCAATCATCAATCACTCAATATGGCTAACCCTGGAGTCCCAGTGTCTGGAAGAATCCTATCAAGGTATAGGGAGCTCCCAGCAATTCTCTGCTGACAATGTACACAAGGTTTGAGAACAAGGCACCATGCTATACTGTCTCCTGGCAAAAGACAGGCCTGCCACTTGACTGCAGATGATGGTATAGCAGAGAAACTAGACTTGGGGATCTTCTGAACAGACTAGAGTAGAGCACACATCCTCCTTGCCCTGGCCACCGCTATCACACACACACACACACACACACACACACACACACACACACACACACAGGTCAGAGGTCACAGAAGTAGACAGTCTACATGACAGAGCATAAATTGAGGTCCAGACACCCACTCACTCATTATATAACTTCAAAGGCATCAATCCTCTCCCACTGAGTCTACCAAGTTTCTATGTCCTCTATAAACAGTGATGCCTCATCCGTCCCCTTGTAGGAGCACACTAATAATCCATCTTCTGAGACAGAGAGTGGGAGATGGCTTTGTCCCTACAGATGTGCTAACTTTTGTTACCAGCAACAAGGGGTGAATGCATTCTGAGTGCTCACTCCACACTTGAAGTGCTCCGTGTGCATGTGTGTGGGAACACACTTCCCCTCCACTTGTTTCATTGTTGGAGGGACCTCTATTGAGTATACACTTCTAGCCCACTACCCCCCTTCTTCAGTCCCTGCCCCAGATCCAAAGGTAGCTTATCTGATGGGCTCCTCTAGGAGACGCACTAGGCTTGCTAGACCAGGCTCCCCCTGGTGCAGAGCCAGGTTGTCTGAAGAAAGTTGCCATCCTGGTGTTGTCTGCTCTTGCCACCTGGTCCTGCAGCGAGGCAGTGCCAACTGTCATCTGTACCTAAACAAGTGACTCCACCAGTTCCAGAATAGACAGTGTAGAAGCTCCATGCCCAGATCTAAAGCCACATCCTACCATGCATGGGCTTTCACACATGTTAAGCTCACTGAGTCCTCATCCAATGTCCTGTTAGCCCCATCCCCATTTCACAGGTGAGCATGTTGAGACTCAGAGAAGCAATTAAACTGTTCTTGTCAGCTTCTGGTGACAAGTTTTTGAACAGCACCTAGCTCTTGGGTGGGTTACGCCTATGAAACCTGTGAATTTCTCAGCCATATCTGGTGTTGGTTGCCCAAGCAGGCTGTGGCCCAGGCACTCCCTGGGAGTCGCCTGGGCCTTGACAAACTGATATGTACTTCAAACCAACACTCCACCCCTCCTCTGAGAACACAGGATTGGTTAGCAACCAAAAATACAATGTGATCTCAAATTTACATAATCCATTTTTCTTCATATATGTGTCTTTTATAACTTTGTTGTGTGTGTTCCTTTTTTAAGTTGAATATCAAAATAATTTGGGCTTCTGGTTAGAAAATAAGGAAACTGTAAAAGACAATAAATGTCTCCAACCTGCATATCTGGATATGGTAATGTAATGTGAATATATATTTACTTGGGGTGTTTATTTAGTTATTTATTATGTGCATGAGTATTTTGCCTATATGTATGTAAATGCACTGTGTGTGTATGTGGCATCCACAGAGGCCAGAAGAAGTCACATTCCCTTGGAACTGGAGACAGCCACCATGTGGGTGCTGGAATGGAACCCTGGTCCTCTGCGAGAGCAGCGGAGTGCTCTAAACTGCTGAGCCAGCTCTCCAGTCCCTGTTTGGTGGCTTTTTGTTGTTGTTTCATTTGTTTATTTATTTGTTTGTTTATTCATTCAGTGTGTGTGTGTGTGTGTGTGTGTGTGTGTGTGTGCAGGCATGCACACAACAATTTGGGGGAGTCGGTTCTTTCCTTCTACCATATGGTTCCTGGGGCTTGAACTCAAGTCATCAAGCTTGGAAGCAAGTGCTGAGCCACCTCTCCATCCTACTGTGCACATTTAAACAGGTGTTTGTCTGCACTGGGGCCTTGGTGAGGAGTCATAGCGGAGCAGTCCCTACCATTCTGTGCCTGCAGAATCTCCTCGTAGTGACTGACAGCTGACAATCCCCACTTCCTCGTGGGCTGGCTCAATACAGGATTAAGGCCAGGACCCAGATGTCCTCTCCCTGGGAAAAGCCTTGCTCTGCACACAGTGGCCTCACATGTGCCTGGATGACAAAAGCCCCACAGAGCAGCTGCAGGATGACAGTCACAACTCTGCAGTCTGGGAAGGGCTGTAACTTGTCTGAGGTTTCACAACAGGTCTTAAGGACAAGCTGGAATATGAATCCAACTGCCTGGCCTTTAGATTCAAAGCTGCCTGGGGGCTCAGGTCTCCCAGGAACTTAAACCTGTTTCTTGCCAACAATGATGGTCAGAAGCATCATGTATGGAGACAGCACCTAGTAGGTGCCCAGCACTGTCAGAAATCTTCCACACACATTAGCTATGTCATTGTCAAACAGCACGGTGAAGTGAGCACAGCTGTCCCCTGGTGCCTGTAAAGGATACCAAATCTGTGGATGCTCAGGGTCCCTTCTGAACTACCGTATAATGTTTGGATAACCTGAGTATATCCAGTAAACCTTAAGCCATCTCTAGTTGTTACACCGTGTCCTTAGGAACTAAAGACAGCTCCACAAAGCCTGCCCACATGACAGTTTTCCCCCTAATACACTAGGTCTACAGCTCATTGACTCTGCAAATGTGAAAATCCTACCCGTGGGATGGTTAATCCTAGCTGCCAATGTGACAAGATCTGGATCACCTAGGAGTCTGGGCATGCTGTGAGGGATTACATTAATTGAGGGGGGCATGCACCCTGAGTAGGCAGCACCACTCCATAGCCTAGGGGTTCAGACCACACGAACACGAGAAAACTCGCTGAACACTTTGCTTTCTCACTGCAGATATAATGTGACCAGCTGCTCTTGTTCCTGCCCTCATATTGTCCCCACCATAGCAGATTGTATTCCTTCAAACTGTGAGCCAAAGTACACCCCCTACTCTGCTTTCAGTTGCTGTGTATCCACAATTCTGTCACAGCAATGAGAAAATAATGAATGCCCTGTGGACAAGGAGAGCCAACTCTGTGGCTGTCCGCTTCACAGGTACTAAGGGGTGCAGATGCTTGCCCAAGATTGCACACAACAGCAGTGGCAGGCATCCTGGGGAGGTTTGACGCCGGAGTCTCTGACCTTGCCTAGGAGCTTTCAGAGCACACACTGCCGGCTGCCCAAAGTAAGGAGTTCAGGCAGAGGCCCACTCCCTGCCCCGGGTTCCTCAAGAGCTCCACAGCACAGCGGGGATCTGAACCCAGGCCCAAACGCCCGCCTCCAGCACTCGGTCTGGTATCTCATTAGCCTTGAGATCACAGGCCCCGAATGCTGAGCTACTACCTGTGGGACTCCTGGCTTTTCAAGGAGAGTTGGGCTGGGGCCCAAAGGGCACAGAAGCTTCAGCGCAGGCCAAGAAGAAAGGGTGGGGTAGCACTTCCCAAACTGCCCCCGTGGTCTGTGGATGATGACTGCCCTGGGTATCCTGGAGGGCACCTTTCCCTTCCCCAGTCAGAGCCCCACATGTAGTAACTCTGATGCTGCCAGCTGCTGTCCAGAAGGGTTCACTAAGGGCTACAGAGGTCCCTCACTAGGCTGGAACTGAGGAAGTCGGTTGTTCCCCTCTCTGGAGAGTAAAGGCCAGGCTTTATAGGGAAGCGGAAGCCCTGTCTGGCAGCCCACCCTCCTTCCTGGTTCAGGTTCTAGGCCCTGCTTCTTGAAGGTGAGACCTCAAAGGAGTCACCAAGGATCTCACATGGAGCTGAATCCTGAAGTCCCCCAGAGACAACCCTCTTTTCAATCAGCTGTCATTTCCTGAGTGTCCACTGTAGGCTAAGGTACATAAATGGACAGGGTATCCCTGCCCAGGAGGCCTCTGTATGCCACAAACCAGCAAGACCAAAGGGAAGTTAAGTCATGGGAAATCTAGGGGAAAGAGCCTAGGAGCACACTTAGAAATAACTAGTGTCTTGTTAACACCCCAGTGTTAACAATATATTGGAGAGGCAGAAATGTCCCTGGTGGAGCTGGAACAAACCAGCCAGATGCAGACCCTAACCATAGCTCTCAGCCATTCCGCATCTGCCCAGTGCCAGGAATAAAATGATGTTTCCCAAGCAAGTGTTTGTGGTGTTCCCACATCATCCCACGAAGCCATCACCACCACTATCATCATTTTTCTGGTTCAGAAATTGAGGCTCAGAAACAGCTACAGAGCTAGGAAATGGAGCTGTGGGGTGCAGTGGTGGGCCACAGGCCATACTATGTGCTGAGCTCTATCAGGAAGAATGAAGGGAACAGAACTGGAAGCCGGGCATTGCTCTGCCCACTGTACTGAGGTTGGGGTGTACATGTGTGTGTCACCTGAAAACCAGGTAATGACTGGCTAGCAGCAAGGCCTGGAAGGAATGGCCAGAGAGGACTTACATACAGTCACACCATGGACAAACATGCTGTTGCCTCTGCTCCTCTCAGCTGCCTCTGCCTGTCAGCCCTGTGTGCGTCAGCTGCTAACAGGAAACTCACTGTGGTGCAGGGGGAATCCCAGGAGTGAGTCAGGGGTAAGTCAACTGGACAGACCCCAGCTGGACCCCTCAGGGCACTGGCCTCAGGGTGGACTCCTCTCAGCAGGGCAGCCTCAGCAGCTGAGGGGAAGAACACATCTAGACCACTGGGCCCTGTTTACCTCTGGGATTCCCCTTCAGGTTTCTCAGACCCAGGCTGGCTCTTTCCTGCTGAGATTAAACAGGTCACCTCCCCCAGCCCCATCCTGTCCCACAGAGGGGTCCAGGCCAAGGGTGGGTTCTACCCACCCTTCCCGCCAGCTGCCTCTTACAGAGCCAAGTCCTGGATGTTTGATGCTACTGGTTGTATAATGGCTACAACCCAGCTTCCCACAGGGCAGAGGAAGTGGGCACAATGGTTTAGGGCAGAGGCCAAGGCTAAGGTCTCAATGCAGGAGAGCCTGCAGGCTCCAGACATTTTAAATCCAAAGCAGGGTTCAGGGCTAGGCTTCTGGGTTAGGTGCCAGTGTCTTGAGATACCCCCTCCCCCAATGTATGAGGATCAGACCCTGTTTGGCCCCCAAGTGAAAGTGTTGAGTCCCCAAGGTGGAGGGAGTTGCCAGCCAGTGTGAACTTCCTCTTCTAAAATAAGGGGATGCCCCTACTTGTCAAACTTTAACCCCAGGGAGCCAAAAGCCATCCTTTGTGGGAAACTTGTGCCCAAATGTCTGAACCATCACCCTGAATTCTCTGGGATGAACAGGGAAGCCTGGGTACTTTTGCCATCCACCCTGATAAGATGCCCACTGATGGTTGGCACAGGCTCCCCCAACTCAGCCCAGACTTCACTTCTTCATAGGTGAATACAGGGCTTTCTTGGGGCCACCACCCTATCACTCAGTAGCATTCATCCTCCCTGTGACTACCACCCATTAGTGTAGTCACCTTCATGAGCCCCAACTGGGCTCCTGGGACAGGGCATAGCAACCTTCAATGGTTCTTCTCACTTTCTGTGACACAAAACCCAAGTTTTCTCACTAGCATTCAAAGCCCTTCTGGAGTTCATCCCACCTACCATCTCTGCTTTGCATACCCTGAAAGCCAAGTTGGAGCTAGACCAGTGTTTCTCAACCAGTGTTTCATTTGTAGGGGGGTCAAATGACCCTTTCATAGTGGTCACATAAGACCATCAGAATACAAGATAGTTACATTATGATTCATAACAGTATAAAAATTATAGTTATGAAGTGGCAATGAAAATATTTTTATGCCAGGGGGTCACCACAACTTGAGAAGCTGTGTTAGAGGGTCCAGCAATAAGAAGGTTGAGAACTACTGAGCTAGACCAGTAACCCAGCCATTTCCCAAGAGCATGCTCAACAGGCTGACCTTACCTTTGAGCATCTTCCTCTGCCCAAGACACCTTCTGCCCCAACTGTCCAGTCCTTAAGTTCCCAAAGTTTCCTAGCATCTTCTTCTTTGACTATATTGTGTCACATTCCCTGATCCAAGCCCCTTCCCAGATGCTGAGCAACCCAAGGGTGAGGGCAATGTCATGTTATTGCTTGACATTCATGTCATAGAAAGGGAGCTGTTGGGAATGAATGCCTCCTTCTACCAAGGTGGCTCCTTTTTCACTGTAGCAAATGCCTATCTAATGCCACTAAAATGCTGACATCCATGAGCAGGGAGGTCCAAGCTTAATCAGGACTGGGGAGATCAGGCAGAAAGTCCTGCCCAAGTCTCACCTCCAACACTGCTACCAGCCCTGGATCTCCAGAGTCTCCTCACAGATGCCCCTTCTCTCTCCCTCCCTCCTTCTCTCAGTCTCTCTCAATCTGTCTCTGTCTCTGTCTCTGTCTCTGTCTCTCTCTCTCTCTCTCTCTCTCTCACACACACACACACACACACACACACACACACACACACACGTCTCTTTCACATGGCCCCAGCTTTCAGCCAGGCTTTCCAGGGCACTTTCCATCTTACCCCACAGCATGAGCTCATCTCCCCTGAAAATGCAGGGATCTCACATGTAGCACCTTCCATGCCTTCTGTGCCCAGCCCTGCTCACACAGACTGTGTGCTCATCCTGCCCCAAACTGAGCCTCCAGTCACTAGAGCCTCACAGACCCCTGGGACTTCCCCTGACCTAACTCAGGCTGTGAGAGAGCCTCTTCAGGAGGGGAATGGGATGGGGGAGTCTCACAGTGCCTCAGGATGAGGACAATGCCAAGCCCATGTGGGGACACACGTCTACATCCTCCTCAGCTGTCTTGTATGCAGTATGGACTCATTATGCAGGTTTTTTTGGGGGGGGGTCTTCAACACCCATCAACTCCAAGCAATGTTATGAACTCAGACACTTTAGTCCAGGTAACATACTTTCTGACCCACAAAACAACAAGATGATGGTGGCTGGTGGCTGTTTGACTCTGGTGAGGTCAAGGGTGGGACAGCTGCAAGCTACCCACCAACCCTCCAAACCAAGCCAAACCCCTAAGATAGGTTTACTTCTCAGAAGGAAGGCAACAACATATCACCTGCCCACTGACATCACAGGAGCTTCTCAGTTAGGCTTCTGAACACCCAGTGCCTTGTCAGGCATTGGACACAGAGTTTCATTTAGTTCTTGCTGCTACTGTTAGGTCATTGTCCCCCAAGTCACAGATGAGGAAACTGAAATTTGAAGGGGGAGTGGAATCCAAGTTGGTGGAGTCCCAAATCCCAAATCCTTGACACAGCCAGGACCCAGGATCCAGGACCCAGGATCCCCACCACCATCGGGAGTGGAGTCACTCAGCAAAGATACCCTGGGAACAGCAGGAAGCTTCAGAGCTTGGCTAGATTCTAAGCAGGTTTTTGTAAGGTTTCCCCTTCTACTCCCCTTTCACCCCAAAAGAGAGTTAGTTGCTCCATCTGCTATCCCTCTAGGGGCCTAGGGGCCTCTTCCACCAGCTCACCTGGAAAAGCCTGGCTAGGTTTCCACTGCAAGTCCAGCTCAGTGGAGCGCTCACAAGTTGGAAGGAGGGAAAGAATGTTAATTGCCCTGCTTTGGGGTTCCTTTCTGGGACTCAGTAACACAGGGTGACATATCAAGTAGTTTTCCTCAGTGGCAATTTGCAGCTGAGGTCTAGCTACACACAGTCTGAATGCGGGTGGCCTCCCTCCCCGCAGTGCCTGTCACCTGCTAGCCCTTGCCTTCCTGTGTTTTGGTGAGAAAAGGCACTCCGGGAGCATGGAGCTCACCTCAATCAACTTCCTTCTTCTGGAACCCGAAGAGTTCAGGGCTGGGGGCAGGGACCGGCCCAGGGCTACAAGGCTGGTGTGTGGCGCAACCAGAACTTGGGAGTTCGGGACTCGGAGGCGAATGATCTTTCTCAGTCACTAACTACTCTGGTCTGTTACCTGTTGCCAAGCGGGTTCCGCAGGCTGCTGAAGTCGGGCAAAGCTAAGTTTGCTTCCGATTGTCCCGCCTCCTCCCCCAGGCCCCTCTTACCTGCTCTCTCGGTCCTGGCTACACGCTTTAAGTCCGGTTTCTCCAGCTGGCGCCCCAGCCCGCGTCTGACTGCGCAGCTTGGCTCTCTCCTCCCCTCTCCCCCGCCACCCCCTCCGGGAGTCAGTCCAGGAGCTCAACGGCCCTGTCAGGCCACGCCACGCCCCCGAGACCACGCCTTCGACACGCCCCCTACAATACTCCTCTCCGGGCCCTGCGGGAGGTAGCACCAGGCTCCGCCTATCACGGCCTCCTGGTCCAATCAAACCACCACACCCCTTAGCACACCCCTGGGCTGCCCTTTGCTAACCCTCCAGCTCCGCCTCCGGCCCTGCAGCCTTGCTCCAAGCAGGGTTCATCCCTGCTCACTACAGCCTGGAGGTGAGACCATGAGAACGATTCGCTCTGCCTGCTTTGAACCTCCAGAGGATGTAGCCCGCCCTTGTTTTCTGTGCCCTTCCAGCCTCTAACAGCCCTGCCTAACGGTCCTTCTCCCTGCGGTCTCCCTCATCCTTCCTAGTTCCCTCCTAGGCCGCTGGCGGTCCTCCTAAACCCTTCGTTTTCCCTCCCCACATCTCTTTCTCCAGGGGTTTACCCCTGGGCCTCCAACTGGGAAGCCACGCCCAGGCTCCGCCCCTCCCCAGGGTTCTCTGCTCCGCCCTGATCTTGTTCCCCCTGGCAACCCCTGCTCAGGGCTGCAGGCCTGGGGCCCCCACGCTGGCATTCTAGGACCCGCAGGCGTATCCTGGTGCAACCAGGGAATGGCGTGGGAGCGTTCGCGTTCCAAGACTAGGCCTCCAAGTGGAGGCGGCTTGGACACAAGCACTTTCTGAAAATACTAACAGCTACCAGTGGTTGACCCCTTGCTCAGAGACAGATTGATTAGTGAAGAGCTGTGAAAGAGTTCTACTACCCCCGGGCTACTTTCCTTGCTCCCATTTTACAGATGCACAACCCAAGCTTTAGAAAGAAGCTGTGGGCTAGAGTCTAACAGCATAGTCGTTTGTGAACTATTCCCATGTCTCGAATCACAGACTTATGCTTGCTCTAGCTTGCCTGGATTTTGGCCCTTGAAGAAGTGGCCCAGGCCAGCCAGCTGTGATACAGCAGGCTGAAGAGGGTGTGACAGGAGAGGGCGGCTTGAGCCCTCCATGGCTGGCTTCTCCCTTTAGAAGGTGGGCTGCCAAAGCTCTCCAGATGTCTGCACACCCTACCCTGCATGTCCAGGCTGTGGACCCGCCTCCGGCAAGTTACCAGGTTAATGACCATAGCCCTTAACCTGTGAGCTGACAAAGCTTCCAGCAGCAGGCATTATCTCCCTGGCATCTCACAGAAAGCCTCTGTGGTGAGGATATGAACCAGCCTGCTTTGCAGGAACCCAGTGGGTGGAGCGCAGTGGATGTCCAGTGGTTTTCAAAGCTCTGTTCTCACCCCAGAGGTACCACCACTGCCTGAGAACTTGATAGGAGTATGTTTGGGGTTTGAGGCATCCCAGAACAGAGTGAGAAACTGCAATGGTTTATTTTCACAAGGTTTCCAGGTGATTCTGAGTCAGCCTTGAGTGTGAGAACCGCTATTGTGAGTAGATGAACACCTTAGGGTGGGCTGAGACTCACAGAACCCGTGTAGACCTGGCAGCTGTGTAACTCAGGGCAAAATAAAGTATTTAGAATGAGCTTTTAAGAAGGGACTAACAGCTAGGCATGGTGGCTCACACCTATCCTAGCACTCAGGAGGCAGAATCAGGAGGATCAGGAGTTAGAGGCCAGCCTTGGCCACACAGTAAGTTTGAAGCTAACAGGGGATGAATGAGGCCCTGCCTGAAAAAAATAGAAGAGAAAGAAAAACCTGATAAGAAAAATGTTAATGCCAATTCTGAGGCTGTCCTCAAATCTTCCTCCTCCAGCTTCCTCCTCCAGCTTCCTGAGTGTTGTGCTTAAGGACATGAGCCACTGCTCCTGGCTTCGAGATGAGGAGACATGGCATTCACTTGGTTCAGCCCAGTGTGTGAACTAAGGCAGGTCTGGTGGTATAAGTTGAACCAGCACTTGGGAGGTAAAGGTGGGAACATCAGGAGTTCAAGGTCATCCTGGCTGTATCCAATAATGAGTTAAACAATTTACATTCCAAGTTTAGGAAATAGGGTAGAGAGATGGCTCATGGGTTAAGAGAGCTTGCTGCTCTTCCAGAGGACTAGAGTTTGGTCCCGGTACCTAAGTTGGGAGGGTTACAATCGAATGTAACTCCAGCTCTTTGCTTATGTGCCATGTACACACACCACACACACACACGAGAGAGGGAGAGAGAGAGAGAGAGAGAGAGAGATGAACTGTGCTTTCCCCAGACAACAGCCGTTTATTCCATAAGATGCCAAGATCTCACCATGTTCCCAGACACTGTGAATGCTACTGGTGCAGGTGTGCTGTTGTGCCCTGGGCTGGGTGCAACATCTTGATCCTGTCCAGCCTTTGTCAAGTGATCATAAAATACCTTTCCCTCCCACCCTGCTCAGGGTCTGCCTTGATCTTCAAGCTAGGATGTTTGTGATGGTGACTCACAGATGGCTGCTGTGTGACGAAACTTTTACTGGGGTGGGTGGGTGGAACTCAGCATACACATCAACTCACCACAGATAGGGAACCCATGACAGACCCAAGTGTGGATGCCACCAAAGTTCCACTTGGTGAACCAATGAGTTTTACTGGGGTTCCTTACAGGAATATGGGTGAAGGATTACTTACAGGAGAAGAAATGACTCACAGTCAGCTGCTCACCCCAGGCACAGGGGACGACAGCTCACAAAAGCTGGGAATGTGGACCACACTGCAAAGCCTGCAGGCAGATGGAGAGGAAGAAAATGTTGTTATTGTAATCATCCATTTTGCATTACTATAACAAAATACCAGATGTCAGATGACTAACAAAGAAGTCTGATTTGAAGCATGTTCACTTCAGGACAAGGTCCACATCCGGTGATGTATATTGTTGACAGGGTTTCCACAAACACAGCATAGGACAGAAACTGCACTTCTGTGTTGTCTTGGTCAGTGTTCTATTGTGGTGAAGGGACACCACAACCATGGCTGCTCTTAGAAAGAAAAGCATTTAATTGGGGCTGGCTCACAGTTTCAGAGGTTTAGTCCATTATCAATACGACCTATAGCATGAAGGCAGACATTATGCTGGAAAAGTGGCTGAGAGCTCTACATCTGTATCCATAGACAAAAGGAAGAGACACTGGGACTGGCTTGGGCTTTTGAAACCTCAAAGCCCACCCCCAGTGACACACTTCCTTCAACAAGGGCCAGACCTCCTAATCACTCTCTGATAGTGCTACTCTCTGATGACCAAGCATTCAAATCTATGAGCCTATGGGACCATTCTTATTCACACACTGTCACAGTGCACTTACCTGTAGTCCCAGTACTCCGGAGGTGGAAGCAGGAGCATCAGGAGTTAAAGGTCAGCCTCAAGAAAGATGGGAAAGGGAAGAGAGGAGATAAGGGAAAAGGGGAGGGAAGGAGAGAGGGGACAGTCACTATGTGTGTTACAGTCCTCCCCTCCCCTCCCCTCTCCAGGGCCCCCAGGCAGTCTGGCTTCCTTGTGTTGGTCAGAACAATCTAAGGACTAGGTGGATGCATTAGGCCTCGGAAGTAAGGTTGTGTCTTCCTTCCCCTTCCACAATGGAGCTCAGAAAGGACCACCCTGCTCAGAGGGAGGAAATGGCTCAGCCCCCTGTCTGAGAAGGTGGGGTTCTAGAATAGTTGCTGCCAGGCAGAAGCTGCTGCAGGCTTCAAGTGGGTCCTCAGCGAGATGGGGTAGAATTTCCACTGATGAGAAGTAGGAATGTAAATTAAATTGAGTTAAAACAAGCACAATCTTCCTTTCAGAATTCTCTGGACAGAGGAAGCCCCTCCTGCCCCATGGCTGGTCCCGCTTCCTTGACATTGTGAACCTGAACAGATCCCCCCCCCCAACAATGCCCATTCTTAGGATGCCTGCTTCCCACAAGTGTGAACAGCGGCACAGAAAAGTGTTTACTCAAGGTCAAGGCCAATGCAGGAGAAAGAAAGGCTAATGTGGCAAACTGCCCCTTGCTACCCCCAAAAGTCCAGGGAGACTTTTAGCATTATCAGGATAGTAACTGTGGCAACCATGGTTATGAAAGTAACCAGTTACAGAACCTCAGCAGCATTGCTTTCTGTTTGGCCAGAGGATGGAACCCAGAGGCCTGAGCCTTCCAGACAAGCACTTGATCACTGAGCTACACTCCCAGCCCCTGACATGCATTTAAAAAAAAATTCTAGTTTAATTGTATCAACTAATTTAATAGCTTGGTATGTTACATTTCATAAAGCTCATTTATTATTTGATAATCTCTGTACCTGGGTAAATAGTCCATTAATGTCTTCTGTCACAATTTTCTGTCACAACTGCTCTTTTTCCGTTGCCAGCATCAGCTCAACTTCATTATGGGGGCTGGGTACTTCAAACATTCATGAGACGACACCTTAGAAGCTATGGGTTTATTTATTCTTTTTATTTGCTTTGAGACAGGGTCTCTCAAGTGTGTAGCTCTGGCTGTCCTGGAACTCTATATATAGATTAGACTAGCGCTGAACTCACAGAAATCCACCTGCATCTGCCAAATGCTATTATTTATTCTTTAAAACATTTTTCATTTATCCATTTGTTTATTTTGAGACATCTCACTACATGAACAGAGTGCTGGGATTAAAGGCACATGGCACCATGCCTCCACAAGATTTTTTAAAATGATTTTTAGTGTGTGTGTGTGTGTGTGTGTGTGTGTGTGTGTGTGTGTGTGTGTGTACACATATGTGTGAATACCATAAATGTGTGAGCACCCCTGGAGGCTGGAAGAGGATGTCTGATCCCTTGAAATAACATTTTAGACTGTTGTGATCCATTAAAGTAGGTGGTGGGAACTGAACCCAGGTCTTCTGCAAGAGCAGCACAAGCTTTAAAACCATGAGCCATCTCTGCAGCTCCCTGAGAATTTATTTGTAACTGAGGTCCCTGTGGTGTTTTACTGGTTATTTTGCCTACTGTGAACCATGCACCAAAGTGAATTTCATGATGTTTTTGAAACAGTGACTTCAATTATCCAGCATTTATATAGTAAGGACAAAGCAGCCCTGACACTTTCTGTAGTAGACCATGCTGGAGACCATTGCCCACAGCCTTCAAGCTCCCTTTGAGGGTCGCTGGGTAGCACAGCCAACAGAGAGGAGACCTGTGCTGTGTGGATTTTGGTGAGGAGACATGAACCATCTGCTCCTCAGTTCAGGCATCCACAATGCCAGACCAAAGAAGCGGATCCAGCACTCTTGATGGGTGAACTGGTGGATTCTTGGAGTTATTCCAGGGAGCATAGTGACTGACTCTCAGGCAGCTCCTGCATCACCCAAAAGCCCTTCCCAGCCAGGGTGACATCTCAGGAAGGCTGCATCCCTGGAGCTCCCAACATGCAGATGGCTCCACTGAAGAGTCTCCTCTCCCCAGCAAGGTTACTTTTAACCATGGGGAGAGGCCTTGAGAATCCTGTACATTGCTGAGGACCAGAAGCCTGGATACTTCCTTAGCTTTCCAAATCTTCTGAGCCTGCTTCCTCTGCTTGGGAAGGAGTGTTTCAGTTCAAAGGAAACAGCTGCACAAAACTCCCCTAAACAATTTCATGTACAGATTACCATCCTCCCAGAGGTGGAGGAGAAGGTACTGGAGAAGGAGAAGCAGGAAGAACAGTTCTCACACTGACAGGGGTGTAGTGCATCATACCAGTGGGAGAGCCTTCCCTATGTCAAACCCCAAGTCAAACAAAACACTCTCCAGTCAGGGTTGGTGGTGGCATATCCTAGCACTCCTGAGGAGGCAGGTTAGCCTGGTCTACATAGGAAGTTTCAGGCCAGTCAAAAAAACAAACAAACAAAAAACAAAAAAAAACAAAACAACAACAAAAAACCTCTAGTAGCCCCAAAAGTCTGTGGTAGGGCAGTATAGACACTCTCTTCCTGAGACTTGAGTGGGAAAAATTTTGAGTTCGTTGCCAACATTTAAAAACTGAGAAATTGCCAAGTGGTGATGGTGCATGCCTTTAATCCCAGCACTGAGAGTTTGAGGCCATCCTGGTCTACAGAGTTAGTTCCAGGACAGCCAGAGCTATACAGAGAAAACCTGTTTCAAAAAACCAAAAACCAACAACCAACCAACCAAACAAACAAACAAACCAAAACCTGGCAATTTTCACATTAATATTTAATTGTATATCTTATGGTGAGGGGGAAAAGCGGGGGTTATCTTGATGCGAATTGGAATTCAGCAACTGCTGGGCAGACCTGGGCTGCAGCTGGGCAGACCTGGGCTGCAGCTGGGCAGACCTGAGCTGCCCCCGGTAGACCTGGGCTGCAGCTGGGCAGACCTGAGCTGCCCCTGGTAGACCTGGGCTGCAACTGGGCAGACCTGAGATGCCCCTGGTAGACCTGGGCTGCCCTTGGTAGACCTGGGCTGCCCCTGGTAGACCTGGGCTGCAGCTGGGCAGAGCTGAGATGCCCCCGGTAGACCTGGGCTGCAGCTGCTCACTCCAGTTGCAACATACACCCTTCAGGTGGCCACAGATCACCACCCCCGGATGCACCCCATTTCCTTGTCTCACTTCTGTCACTTGCCAGGTTCCTATGGGGACATGAGTTTCTGTGGGAATCTATGGATGGCCTTCCTCCTGCATCATACAGCCTTCTGATGCGAGATGGCTTTAGCCCAGGCGCTGTTTTCTATCATGTGACTTTGGGCATTGGCCCCTCTGGGGACCTCCCTGTGCTTGTTTTCTCACCTATGAGCTGTTGCATTTTACACAAAATAGGGAGGATGAGCCTTTACTCCTCTCTCTAAAATGAAGTTATATATCGCCCCCTGGTGTCTCTAGGTGTCAATGCAGCCCATCAAATGCCCTGGAGATAAACCAGAGATGAAGAGGGTGGGGGTCGGGGGTGGGGAGCGAGGGAGAGAGAGGAGGGTAGAGGGGGAGAGAGAGACTTTGTGTTTCTGTATGTGTTGACACCTCTCTAAGACATCAGGGTCTCAAGTTAGCCCCTGTGGCTAGGGGACCAGGAGAAGGGATTTAGACCCTACACAAGGATCCAGCAACAGACATTCTCCCTGTTCCAGACCTTGGGTTGTGTATTCACAAGCCAATGTTGGTTGGTGCAAGGTGACCTGGTGTCTGGAGGCCTAAAGGTCCTGCTGACTCTTCACTGAGTAGTGGTGACAAGTGGAATGTGGATACAGACTAATTAGGACATGGCTAATACACTTGAGTTATTGAGGGGAAGAGCTGGAGAAGTAGGTTCAAGCTTGGGGTCCAGGAGGAAATCCCTAACCACACAACAGTGCCAGCCTGATGTGACAAGAGTCGCTGTCTTCATCCTTTGGCTGCAGCCTCAGGAGAGAAACTTTGTAAACTTGGGGAACTGCTGCAGGTGATTGCCTGGCCCAGCCAGTAGGGTCCAGGAAGACCCTTGAAGAGTCAGTTTCTTCCCAGCACTCACTTCTAGATCCCAGCCTGGAGCAGAGAGTCTGCAGGGGGAAGCTAGGATACTGTATCCAGAAGGGCCGCCAGGGAGCCTGGAACTGGTGGTTATTCTCCTGCCGCAGTCTTCCACATGCTAGGATGACAGGCTTAAGCCCTTATGGTCAGATATATCCATATTTAAGGACTTTACTTTACAGAGGAGAAACTAGAAGTTAGAGGAAATAGTCCCGATGGAGGTGGCATTCAAGCCCAGTCACCTTGACTCCAGGGGCTGTCAGCCATGCCTGGTCATTTGGTCACTACCCACTGTGGCTGGTGTCTGACAGCTTCTGGATCCCCAGAGAGAAGATGTGTGCAGAGCCAAACAGCTAGATTTGGACTCCCCGGACTGTTGGTTAGATACTTCTTTTTCTCTTTAGGAAGAAATTCATCTCAGGTATTTTGTTAGAGGGACAGAAAGCTGACTAACATGGGATGCCTGACCCCAGCCCTCAGAAAGCCTGAATCAAAACCTTTGTCTTGTGCTCCATGTGTGTTGGTCTATGTCTTTGAGCCCCAGTCTTCTTCTAAAGCAGGGAGAACAAACTCAGCACCACAGAGGAATACAGGTGAGTGAGGCATAGCCAAGGCTTCTGGCTTTATAAGCAGGATGAAGCTCAAAAGGAGAGACTGGCGAGGGCGATGGTCAGGGCGGTGGTGGCTTTGATGACAGTGGTGATGGAGATGGACACTTCTTCTGGTGATGGTGATGGGAGAAGAAAATGGTGATTGTCAGCGATGCCCGTAGTGGGAGAGGTGGTGACAGACAGTGGCAGCGATGCTGATGATGGCACACAAAGGCGATGGTGGTGACCACTGTGCTGATGGTGGTGTGATTGGAATGAATTAGTGATGGTGCGATTATGGGGTGCTAAGGGCCTCTGTGGTGAAGAGTGTGATGATGGCGATGATTCATAAGCTGATGGGGTGGCGGTGTTGATGGAAATGATGGCTCGATGTGATGGTGCTAGCGTAGATGATGGCGATGAGGGTGTTAACAGGACAGGGGTGGAGATGATGGAGATGTGGCAGTGACAGAGGTGATGGTGGTGGTGGAGATGACAGTGGTGATGGCGGTGTTGGGGTGACGGTGATGATGGCGGTATGGAAATGATGGAAGTGATAAAGATCGTGGTGGTGAGGCCGAAATGACAGTGGTGGAGATGGTAGTGGTGACAGAGATGATGGTGATGGTGGGGAGATAATATGATAACTGAGAGGATTAGGGTGAGGGATACACTGGTGGTGATGGGTGATGATGGTGGGGATGATGGTGGGGATTAAGATGACGGAGGTGATGATGGTGGGGATGGTGGTGGGGATGATGGTGGGGATGATGGTGGGGATGATGGTGGGGATTAAGATGACGGAGGTGATGATGGTGGGGATGATGGTGGGGATGATGGTGGTGATGCATATTACAGTGGTAATGGATATGATGGTGGTGGATATGATGGTGGTGGTGTGGATGATGGTGGTGATGGGAGCAATGATGGCAATGGCAGGGGTTCCATTGCTGTGTGGCACATTTAGAAGATGTAAGTATGGTGTGGCTTTTGGTAGCATCAACTTGAGTTCTTTTGTATATCTCCTAGTCCCTTGTTCCCTTTGCTTGTAGATGACATTTGACTTTTCCCTCCCAGCTGTGCTCTGATAAGCAGGGTCTGGCTGTACATGCCCATTCATTCACCGTCTGTTTTCCTCATCTGCTGCTCCCGCCAGCCACTCCCTCTTTCTGTCTTCATCTTAGTCAGCCACAGCACCTGCCACCCTTGCCAGGTCACTCACCCTTCTGGCCATTATCCTCATCTACACCAGAGCTGGTGGTAATGCCTGCCTCCTCAGGGCTGTTGGGAGAATTGAGTAAGCTCACCGTGTAGTGTGCAGAACATGTGCTCTGTCAGCCCCAGCCACTACTGCAAACTGCACTCTTATATGACCGACAGGAAAAGCATGGAAATGCTTATCTTTTTAATCAGCATATACTTTCTGCTTATAATACACTTTATCACAACATTTTCAACCAAGAAGTACAACTATCCTCATCACTGTGGCAAATCCCTAACAGGCGCATCTTGAGGAAGCCTTCACTTTGGCTCACAGTTTGAGGGCACAGTCCACACGGCAGGAGAGAGGTGGTGTCCAGTGGCTGCAGCTGTGGTGGTGGATGGAGATGAGGCAGATCCATGGCATCTGCAGTCAGGAAGGAGAGCGAGACCAACTGCACTGCACTGCTCAGAGCTGTTCTGTGTTTTATTCAGTCAGGGAACCTGTCTGTGGAATTTGTGCAACCCATAGTCATGGGTGTGAGCATTTCCTTCCTCAGTTAAGCCTTTCTGGAAACTTCCTAACAGATCCATCCAGAGTTATGTTTCCAAGATGATACTAAATCCTGTTAAGTTGACAGTGAAATGCAACCACCAGGTACATATGAAGTACTTAGGTCATTTGTCGTCGTCTTTCTTCCAACTGGTTTTTATCTCTTTCAAGTTAGTGTCCTTCTGTTTCACACATTTTTAAAAATTAAGGTAGTGTCTCATTATGTGCTCCTGACTGGCCTGGAACTCACTGTGTAGACCAGGCTGGCCTCAGACTCACAGAGAGCAGCCTGCCTTTGCCTCCTGAGTGCTGAAATTGAAGGTATGTGCTGTAAGTTGGACTTTGCGTTGGGCCACCAGCTCACAAATAACAACACAGAGACTTACAAATTATTAAAGCTGGGCCGTTAGCTTAGGTTTGTCACACTAGCTCTTACAACTTAAATTAACCCATCGGTTTATTTACGTTCTACCACGTGGCTTTTTCCTCTCTCCCATTCTGTGTGCCCGACCCATTCCACATTTTGGTGCTGTCTCCTGTGCTCCCAAGTTATCTCCAGTTTCCTCTCTCCGCCCAGAAGTCCCACCTATCCCTCCTGACTATTAGCTATTTAACTCTTTATTAAGCCAACCAGAAGTCACCTTAGGCAGAGACACATCTTTACGGTGTAAACATATATTCCGTAACAGTGTTCCACCATGCTCAGGCTGCTTTCATGTTGTTAAAAGCTAGATTTCACATATAAGAGAAAATCAGTGGTGTTTGTCTTCCTGAATCTGACTTTCTTTGCATAACATGATCTCCAGTCCTGCTGAATTTCCTGAAAATATCATAATCTTGTTCTTCAAGGCGAAATACAAATAAACTCCATTGTGTCCCTGCACCAATTACTTCAGTCCTTGAGCCTTTGCTTTTCATACTCTAATTGATTATCCCCTAGAAACAGAAAGAAGGAGGGAGGGAGGGAGGGAGGCGGAGGGAGGGAGGGAGGGAGGGAGGGAGGGAGGGAGGGGGAGGAGTCTAGTAGTATCTTCAGGGCAACCCACAGCAACATGTCATGCTTATAAATTGCCACCAGGTGGCGCCCAAGCCCACTTACAAGGCTGTGTGCGCACAGTCGTCCAGGCTGCTGAGGCGCTGAGATTGAAGGATAGTCTGCTCAAACTTTGCTAGAGAATTGTGGAGAGCTCCTCACAGAGGCTTTGCTTCTCTCTCCCCTCTTTCCCCTGATCTTTCTCAGCTGTGTGGCCCAGGTAAGTCTCTCACTCTTTCTGGGTTTTCTCTGTGGAACGGGAAAGGTCTTTCCAGGGTGACCTTCAGCTGTATAGCATAATCTCTACTCCTTCTCACATCTTGTGTAAAATTAGAAATAGAAGCAGATAACACAAAGCCAAGCCTGGGTGAGGGACGAAGACCCCAGTCTCAGAGAGGCCCTCCCAGCTGTGATCCACAGCATCTCCAACAGCTGGTGCCTTAAGGTGGTGCTCCAGGTTCTGATCAAATACAAGTATTGCTGACTCTCTTTACTGTCCTACATGCCCCAGGTTCCCCCCACCCCTCAAAATCCCATCACTCTAACTTAGAAAGGGTCCCATGGGGGGCCACAGGCTCTGCCCACCCCCATTGTAAATGGGGAATACTGTTGATAGGAGTATTCCATCCATCTACACCTTAACCTCCACCCTCACCCAAAGCCACTCCCCACTCCCCTGAGAGTGGGCTGGATGTCTAAGGAGGCTGAGCTGTGTCCTGGCCAGTGGGATACCAGCCTGAAGCCCAAGATTCCCACCCTCGAACTATCCTCCCACTGGCAATTAACTCTAGGTCACGATCCTGCAGCTCCCAGGACACCCAAGCTGGGACCTCACCCACCATCTCCCGATTCCAGAAGAGGAGTGAAGCCAACCTCCTAAGGTCATGGCTGCCTGCTCTGTTCATCACTGTCCCCAGGACACCCTCTTGCTAGCTCTTCATTCCTTGGAGACAGAGCAGGAAATTCCAGCCTTTCAGGATCTGCTTCTATCAGCTTCCAGCTGTGTGACCTAGAGAAAGCCACTTTTCTCCCCCAACCCTCAGATTCTTTTGCCCCAGAAACACCCCCCCCACAAGATTTATCGAGGTAGAATGCACAAGTGCCTAGTGTGTTATATGCCATCCATAGATTCTCTTTTATTCTTTCAAGTGTTTCCAAAGGAAGAAATGGACATTTCTTTCGAAGGACGCCAAGGTTCCTCAACCTGACTCCAACTCCCCCAGGTCTGGCCCCTTTGCTATTCTGGGAAACACCCAGCTTTTTGGGTGTGACACCATTGCCCCCAACCTCTGTTTGCTCCCCCTTCCCCAGCTGTCCTTCCAGCTCCAGGAGGTGACTGGTCACCAAGGCCTTTCTGTGTCTTCAGCAATTAAATGTTTGGTAGCATTCTCCTGGTTCAGTTTCCTGTGAGGTGGGAGCAGGCCTGGGGTCACTCCTGCCTGTGCTCAAATGTCCTCCACCTCCCACACACTAGCTATGCCTCCCTCTCTTTCTCTGTCTGTGTTTCCCTGGGTTAGATTCCCTTCCCTGTCGAGTGGCAGCAAGACCTCGTGACAACTGAGACCCTGTTCTAAACATTCTGTGTGTCAGCTTTTAAAAACATCTGTCCACAGACCCTGTAAGGTTGCCTGTGGGTGGGAAATTGAGGCATAAGGAGACCTGAGTAGGTTTAGGGTCATGCTACCTGCTGGTGGTGGAGCCAAGGCGTCAGTCCAGGTAAGCTGGCTTCAGAATCTGAGGTTTGGGGGAGATATTGATAAAGATTGTAATCCTAGAATGTGGGAGGCAGGAGGATTGCCATGAGTTTGAGGCCGGCCTGGGCTACATAAAGCATTCCAGGCCATCCTAGGCTAGTGTGAGACCCTGTCTGGGAAACCAAAGGCATTAGGTGTGCTGATTGCACACCTGTAACCCACACTGGGGAGACCGAGGCAGGTTTGAGTCCAGTCTGGTCTACACAGCCAAATCCTGGCTAACAAACAACTGATAAGCAGACAGTGAAATTAAAAATTCCAAGGAGAACAAAAGGTCTAGAGGTTTATCCTAAGCACAGAACAATCCCCACTTCCTGGTCAGTGCTACCAGGCTGACCAGGGGCTGCCACTCATGTAGACTGTCACTCAAGGAACTCAGCACTGGTCCAGCCAAGCCTGGCTGCTGCTACAACAGCAGCTGGAGTTCTGCCACTTGGTGGTCATATCGGGAATTGCACCATTCCACCTCTGTCATTCTGTTGTTTTGTTTTGTATGCACTGTGAGACCTGGCCGCAGTAAAGTTAAGATCTAGCCCCACCACTGAGCCATCCAGACTCCCTGGTAACACACCCACAAGAGCTCAGGTGCTGCATTCTCTCTCTGCACAGCTCCAGCCCTGACACCTTCCCAGTTCACCTGGGCATGTGCTGCTGCCTCCCAGCCTTAGAAAACCCATCTGGCCCCTTTTTAGCCAGTGTCTGGAGCCATTTTCTGAGGGTGGAGACGCTGTTCTGCCCTACCGATGGAATGCCTGTTCCAGGCTAACTCTGGAGACCTGGGATGGCCCTTCACCCCATTGCCAACTCTTCCTTCCTCTTCACACAGCCCCACAGCACTGGGCTTCTCTCTATGGCTCATATGCACCAGGTTACGTATTTTATACATTGCGCGCGCGTGCGTGTGCGTGTGCGTGTGCGTGTGCGTGTGCGTGTGCGTGTGCGTGTGCGTGTGTGTGTGTGTGTGCCTGTGTGCATACACTCAGGCATGTACACCTGAATTTGACGCAGTGCTTGTGCAGAGGTCAGAGGATACAGTTCTCTCCTTCCACCTTGTGGATCAAGCTCAGGTCATTAGACCCAGCCACAAGCACATTTACCAGTGCGTGGCTGTCATTGCTTCCTTTGGGTGTTCTTGAACCTAGCATGGTTCCAGCCTTCAACAATCACTCAGCAACATCTGCTATTTGACTGGATGGATAGAGGATGGAAAGAAGGACAGGATGAGTGAAGGAATAAGGGAAACAAAAGGAAGGATGGAAGGGAAGAGAGAGGAAGGAAGGGAGGAAGGAAGGAGGGAGGAAGGAGAAGAAGGGGGAAGGAAGAGAAGACGGAAGTTCATTTCACCTTTTTTTGGGATCCATTAACCCAGCTAATCAGAGGTGCCTCCCAGATCTGGAGATTCATCAGACAGAAAATGTAGACTCCCAGGTCCTCACCTTTAGACCATGGTATGTGGAGGTGGCACCAGCTGGGAAGATGGGACAGGAACGACCAGGCTGTGTGATTCTTGGAGTATAAAACTCCCATTTTACAGATGAGGAAGCTAAGGCCAGAGGATGGTGAGTGACTTGTTCCAGGTCATACAGTGAGTGAGACAAGGTGGGTACTGTGATCTGGGCTGCTGACCCTTCATAGTTTCTCTGCTTTCCCTCTTGTTGGTTCCGTTGGGAACACTGGGGAAGAAGTGCCCAGGTGCTGGGACATGTTGGAGATGGTGGGGCTGAGGACAGGTGACGTTGGATGACTCTGACATAAAGAGACAACTGAAGGCTTGTACCCCAAACCCTTCTCAGGAGCACCCTATTACGTGACACACAGAAGATCACAGAGGGCCAGGCTGTGAGGCAATCTCCTGACCCCACTAAGGAGGCTGGTGTTGAAATGTGGTCTGAAGAGAACCATGGGTCCCATGGGGCTTACTGGGGAGGGGACCAGAGCTGTGGATGTAGATTCCTTCTTCTCAAGGCCTGGGCTGAGGTCCACAGCTCTGCACCTGATGGCCTGTCTCAGAACCACCCGTAACTATCATCATCGTCATCAACAGTGTCTTCACACTCTTTGCCCCTCTGCAAACCAGGGCTCAGTGTGTGAATACTCAATGTGCAACCTGGTCCAGCAAGGCTTGGGAAGGTGCTCATGGCTGGCATTTTATGGTAGGTGCTTCTGGATGTCCTCGCCCAAGGGCAAGGGCAAGGGCAAGGCCCCTGGGCATCTGTTCATCTGTTCATACACTTCTTGAAAATAATTTTCTACAGGTGTCTTTTTTTTCTGTTTGTTTGTTTTGTCTTTCGAGACAGGGTTTCTCTGTGTGTAGTCCTGGCTATCTTGGAACTCACCTTGCAGTCCAGGCTGGCCTAGAACTCACAGAGATCTTCCTCCTAGATGCTGGGATTAAAGGTGTGCGCCACCACTGCCCTGCCTCTACAGATGTCTAATAAAAAGACCTGGTGTCATTAGAAAGGCCTTGCTCTTTTGGGTTGGATGGAAGACGTAGGATCTTGGACATGAACTCAGACTCACAGGGACTGACCCAGTTGCCATGGCCACACCCTGTTGGAGGACAGAGCTGGTATGCAAGTCCCACATCCCACACTGGGCCTGGAGTGGCTCTGCTCGCTGACTTGAGAACTAGAAATTCATTCACGTGGACTAGACCTTTCAGTCTCATCCTGGCCTGTGGCTCAGATGTCACTAGAAGACTCTAGGGTGAACCTGGGCCTCGGTTTCCCCCTTTGTAGAATGGGCTGTGTTCTGCAAAGTCAAAGGAAGTCGGTTTCAACTCCCTTCATCATTTAGTTTACCGTGGCCTCTGAGCTGTCAGAGCCTCTGCCTGGGGACACCTGAGGACAAGGATGACATGCCTGCCAACCTGTACACTTGGGAGATGGTGTTCTGTGGAAACACGGATCACTCTTTCTCGGGGCCTGCTGTGGGGGGGATTTAGTCTAGTCTGTAGAATGGCCAACCACTAAATGTGCCAATTTTGCTTAAGAATCTGCAAGTGGCAGGAAGGCATGGGGCTGGGGCGGAAGGGGCTGCTGGGGGTCTGGCTGCTGGACACGTGTGGGTGGGGCTGCTTCAGATAAGGCTGCAGACATGCAGTGGTGAGTGTTGGGGAGAAGCTTTGCTTTGGGGTCTTTCCCACTTTGTCTGCCCTCCTCAGAGTCTCAGAACCCTGGGACAGCTAAGTGGTTTCCCCAGGGAGTAGCCATTAGCATGTTCTCTGTGGCTTCTGGAATGACAAGAGAAGTGTCCATCACAGAGAAGGACACTGTCATTGTTTAGATGGAGGATCAAGGCACAGCACAGAAATGTGGACAACAGCAGCTGGAAAGAAGGCTCAGGGGTTAAGAGTACTTGTTGCTCTTGCAGAGGACCTGGGTTCAATTTCCAGCATCCACATGGCATTTTGTCTGCAATTCCAGTTCCTGTCCTGGACTCTGTAGGTACTAGGTACACATGTGACAGACAGATAAACATGCAGCTAAAACATTCACACATAAAATAAAATAAATATTAAAAAAGCAAAATGTGACCAGCAGCAGTGTGGAGACCAGGGCTGGAACCATGGGCCAACTGTATAGGTTATATTGCAAGCCACCTGAATATAAGGGATGGGCACTGTCAGTTACAACTTTAACAAAGCTTGGTACAGTACGATCAAGGTGGGTAGCAACATGGCTCAGCCCTAGGGCTGCCCAGCATATCTGGTCTCAGCTTTTGCAAAGGTAGGACAATCTCAGAAGAGCGGACTTCTGAGCACACAGATGTGCTGGTTCTCTCAGGTCAGTGGGGATCTCTGCAGAGCCCCAGAGAAGGCACTGGCTGCTGCTCAGTCATAGGGAAAGATGAGCTTGATAGAGCTGGAGTGACATTAGGGACACAGGGAAAGGAGTCTCCCTGTCCTTCTATTGCCAGAGAGCGGTGACAATTTGTAGAAGCAGCTGGCGGGTGGCTCACGGACATCAAGCCCTGTCCCTGGTTGTCTCGGACTTCATGGAAGGAGGGAGAAAGCAGTTGCAAACTCTAAGCCACCCTTCTCTGGCTAACATTCAGTCTCAGGCTGTCCCTCCCCTCTCCAGATTTACCATCTCATCTGCCTCCGACCCAGCCAATCCTCCTCCTCCTCCCCGGGGAACCCTGCCTCTTAGACTCAGAGCACAGGGCAGAAATAATGGCTGTGAGAAATCCTTCACACATGTCCTAAAGGGGTCAGGAGGACACAGGAATCAGGGAGGTGGGGACCCTAGAAACACAGGTGCTCGATGTCTGGTAGACCTACCAGATGGAAAGGAGAGAGGGGTTTTGGAGTCCAGGGGGCAGACCCACACAGTCATAATCAAATACAAGACATGACCAGGACATACAGGGCGAAGGGGCACTGCCCACCATGCCTGTTACTGCTGGGTGCAGTTTCCTGATGGCTGTCTAGGAGGACATCTGCCATGGTAGCCTCTGCCTTGACCCTTCTGTCTTCACAACGGGGCAGCCTGAGAATCCCTGCTGGACGTTCATCCCGGGAAAGAGTCTGCCCCAGCCCTGCCACTCCACAGGGCATCTGAGCCTTTTCTTTCTGATTCAGGAAGTGCCCCCACAATAAAGCCATCATCGGTATATTAAATCACCTCTTCAGGGTTTTAAGTGCATTCTGGGAAGAGATTTATCTATGGCTGTCATTGCTGTTATGGCCAAACATTGAGAAAGGGGAGAGACAGTGAAAAACTCCCAGACCAGTGGGCAGGCTGAATGCCCACTGGCAGATTGCACATTCATTCCAAGGTCGACTTCAACTGTTGGGCAGCACTTTCTCTCCAGTGAAGGCAACATGCTAGAGACTTTGGCCAGGCTTTTAACTGATGCCAATCCCACAGGAAGATAGTCCAGCCACTGTCCAAGGGTTAGAGGTCCAGGGAAGACTACTCTGCCAGAGCCCAAGCTGGGGCTGACAGGTAGAACCCAGAGGCCTCTACCCAGTTCAGGCCTCACAACATCTATTGGGGAGGGAGACCCCCATATTTAGAGGTGAAAATTAAGGTCTGGGGAGGTAACTGGTTTGGACAGTATCACACAACTAAAAGGTGACAGTCAGGGTGAGGTCCAAACCTCTTTGTAGAGAAGGAGGGGGAGGAAGCAAACAAACAGCATATCAAAATTGCAGCGTTTCCACCCAGCCCTGGCCCCGCCCTGTCACCTGTGGATTCAGAGATTCATCCACTCTCTCACAACTCCCCGCCCCTCCCCGGTTTTCAATGGATGCTTATGAAGAATCTTCTAGGAGATTCTCTAGGACTGGTGAGATGGCCCCATGGAGTAAAAGCCCTTGCCACCAAGCCTGATATCCTGAGTTCAATCCCTGGGACCTCCATGGTGGAAGGAGGGAACTGATTCCTGCAAGTTGTCTTGTCCACGTATACACTGTGTCACACACACACACACACACACACACACACACACACACACACACACACACACAAACACACACACACACACACACACACACACAAACACACACACACACACACACACACACACTGAATGTAATTTAGAAGATTCTCCAGGGCTTGTGCTAGTAAAACGGCAGGATGGCAAGCTTGGGAAGGTAGGAGCCAGGTCCCAGCTCCAGTGATTTTGGGGGGTCCACCACTTTCTTTGTTACCCCAGGGCTTTGCCTCACTGGAGGAAGACCAGTTTCAGCCCCTGTTCAGCCTCAAATTCATTTTTACCCACCAGAAGCAGCCCCAGACAGGGATGGGGCCCCGCAGGTGAGCCCTTGTGGGCCTCTCCCATTTTCCTTCCCTGCCCCCCCCCAGCCCTAGCCTCTGGCCCCCATCCTCCCAGTGCCAGCTCAGCAGGGACAAGCCAGGGGCAAGGAAGTCCCCAGGGAGCCTGGGTCAGCTTGAGGAAGGGTCGGGGTGGGGGGAGTGGGTACTGCAGAGGTGTGTTTTGAAATCTGTTTCCTTTTGGCCACGCTTGAACTTCTAAGCTGCTGGGTTTGACTGACAGGCGGGAAAGGAGCCCCAGGGCAAAGATGGAGGGGCTCTGCAGGGTCTGTGCTTGTGGCTGCATCCCCTGCCTTCCTGGTCTCCAGCTCCCAGGCCTGGGGGAGGGGCCTGGGTCTTAAGTCACCCTGCTGGGGGAGGGCGGGATGGGGTGGGACTCCTGGAATCAGAAGCAGAAGATTCCAGAATCATAGCAGGTCTCAGCCCCTGGAAGCCCCTTGGAAAGCTAAGCCCGCAGCACCACTCCTGCAAGGGCAGGCAGCTTTTATTGCATTCCCATCTGTTCTGTGGAATGAGCTAATCTTTGCAAGAAGCACACCTCAGATGCCCTTTCCCGATAAATACCCGGTGCCCTTCTCAAATCGATGCTTAGGTGAACCTAGAACCTGCCCTTTGCCAAGTTCAGCTCTTCTCTGGCCTTGCTAGGTGTCTCAGGGCCACTCCTACTAAACTATACTTCCCAGACTCCCTGCTCATCATCTTCCTGTCAGCCTTGGCTAATGGGAAGAACTAGTTGGAGATTAATAGGCTGGAAGAAAGGGGCCCAGGGTCCTTCCTTGTGTCTCCCTGGGGCACGGTGTGTGTGTGTGTGTGTGTGTGTGTGTGTGTGTGTGTGTGTGTGTGTGTGTGTGTGTGTGTGTGATCACCTCCATGGTCCAGCTCCCAAAGGCAGATTCTGCATGATGGTGACTCCAGAGTCCCCATCTGTTTTCTGGGTTTCTTTGTCCCTCCAGTGCCAGGATGTCACAGGTCCCTCCCTTCAGCAGCTGGTCCCGATTGCCCTCTCAGCTATTCTAGATGAGTTCCCTGCATCAAACTCTGTGGAGACCCATGGTGTGAACTCTGCTTTCCTTATTGGATTCTAATATCTAAGACCATGTCTCTGTGACAGGCTATGGCCCCTGCCTCCCAGGACTATGTCCTTTAATGGAATAGGAGGATGGCTGGAAGATCAGAGACCCCTAACTAGTTCTCTCCTCCTTCTTCCTCCCCCACATGCTTTCCTTGGTACCATTTCCCTTGCTCTCCTACTTCAAGCTCACTGGGTTTTAAAGGGAAAGCTTTCTTTCTCTTAAGGCCTGGTCATACTGCTTCTGACCTGATGTGCCATCTCTCCTAACTGCTCTGCTACCTCAAGGCCTGATCATGACCCCCACAGGTGTGATCCTCCTCCTTTCTGAAGGTTAATTCCCCTTCAGCTCCTTTCCTGAAGCTGCAGCTCTGGGTTCTAATGACATTAAATCCCAGCATGTACCCAGAGAAGCACTGATGGTAGTGAGTGCCATGAGAACATCAGTTGAGGACCTCTGTGAGAACATCTGTGTGGGGACCTCTGTGAGTACACCTGTGTGGGGACCTCTGTGAGCACACCTTGTGTGAGGACCTCTGTGAGCACACCTGTGTGAGGACCTCTGTAAGTACACCTGTGCGGGGACCTCTGTGAGTACACCTGTGGGGGGACCTCTGTGAGTACACCTGTGGGGGGACCTCTGTGAGTACACCTGTGTGGGGACCTCTGTGAGCACACCTATGTGAGGACCTCTGTGAGTACACCTGTGTGGGGACCTCTGTGAGCACACCTTGTGTGAGGACCTCTGTGAGCACACCTGTGTGAGGACCTCTGTAAGTACACCTGTGCGGGGACCTCTGTGAGCACACCTGTTGAGGACCTCTGTGAGTACACCTGTGAGGGGACCTCTGTGAGTACACCTGTGTGGGGACCTCTGTGAGCACACCTTGTGTGAGAACCTCTGTGAGCACACCTGTGTGAGGACCTCTGTGAGCACACCTTGTGTGAGGACCTCTGTGAGCACACCTGTGCGGGGACCTCTGTGAGTACACCAATGTGGAGACCTCTGTGAGTACACCAGTGTGGGGACCTCTGTGAGCACACCTGTTGAGGACCTCTGTGAGTACACCTGTGAGGGAACCTCTGTGAGTACACCTGTGTGGGGACCTCTGTGAGCACACCTGTGTGGGGACCTCTGTGAGCACACCTGTGTGGGGACCTCTATGAGTACACCAATGTGGAGACCTCTGTGAGTACACCAGTGTGGGGACCTCTGTGAGCACACCTGTTGAGGACCTCTGTGAGTACACCTGTGAGGGAACCTCTGTGAGTACACCTGTGTGGGGACCTCTGTGAGCAAACCTGTGTGGGGACCTCTGTGAGCACACCTGTGTGGGGACCTCTATGAGTACACCAGTGTGGGAACCTCTGTGAGCACACCTGTTGAGGACCTCTGTGAGCACACCTGTGTGAGGACCTCAATGAGCACACCTGTGTGGGGACCTGTGTGAGTACACCTATGTGGGGACCTCTGTGAGAACACCTGTGTGGGGACCTCCGTGAGCACACCTGTTGAGGACCTCTGTGAGCACACCTGTTGAGGATCTCTGTGAGTACACCAGTGTGAGGACCTCTGTGAGCACACCTGTGTGGGGACCTCTGTGAGCACACCTGTGTGGGGACCTCTGTGAGCACACCTGTTGAGGACCTCTGTGAGTCCACCCATTGAGGACCTGTGTGAGGACCTCTGTGACCACACTTGTTGAGGACCTCTGTGAGTACACCTGTGAGTACACCTATTGAGGACCTCTTTGAGCACACCTATTGAGGACCTCTGTGAATACACCTGTGTGAAAATCTCTGTGAGTACACCTGTTGAGGACCACTGTGAACACACCTGTATGGGGACCTCTGTGAGCACACATGTATGGGGACCTGTACATGTGAGTACATCTGTGAGAACTCCTGTGTAAAGACCTCTGTGAGCACACCTGTTGAGGACCTCTGTAAGCACACCTGTTGAGGACCTCTGTAAGCACACCTGTTGAGGACCTCTGTGAGAACACCTGTGGGAAACCATGTTAAGCACACCTGTGAGCATACGTATGTCAGTAGCTTTCTGTGGCTTAGAGTTACTAGTCCCATGTTGTGTGGAAGAAAGGGAGTTTGACTAAGGTACCTCTCACCTCAGGCTACAAGGCTCCTAACAGCTGAACTCACAAAGATCCACCTGCCTTTGCCTCTCAAGTGCTGGGATTAAAGACAACCTAGGCTCTCTTAAAGTCATAGAAAGTAACCTTTGTGTGGCCAGGCTCTAGAGTCCTGGAACAAAGAATAGGATGAAGGACACAAGAGATAATTCAAGACACATAGATGGTTCATTAAGAAAGACAGGGAAGGCACTCCTGAGAATGGAAGTGAACTAGAGAGCCAGCCAGGTCCAAGGGTTGAGCACCAATCCTTTACCAGTCACTTACATAGTGTCCCATTCCTCTCACTAGCTTATTGTAGGGTTTTCTCATGCATCCTCTTTGCTGCTTGTAGCCCAGGTGGGACAGTTTCACCTTTGTCAACTGGCTTATTTCATGGTGGTCTTTTGGTGTTGTTAAGATTTAGTATACAAGTGTTTGCCTACTGTGTGCATCATGTGGATGCCCAGAGCCCCAAAGGTTAGAAGAGGGCATTGGATCTCCAGAAACTGGAGTTACGTGTGGCTGTGAGCCATCTGACATGGATGCTGGGAAATGAACCCAGGTCCTGTGTAAGAGCAGCCAGCGTTCTTAACCTCTGAGCCATCTTCCAGCCCAATTTCAATCTTGATGTCTCTCCTCCACCATCTACTACTCTCTTACTCTCTGCAACTGACATTTTTCAGAAGAAGCAATCTGCCTAGACAGGGACAGGATGCCCCAGGACCACTGGACCAGGGGATACCAGGTCACCTCGTCCTGAAGTGGATCCCAGGGCCGCCTCTGCCCTGAGGAATCCTCCCCATCACAGCTCAGCTGCTGATTCTAGCCACCCCACTCCCCTCCATCTTCCCTCCAATTCAGGGCCGAGGCAGCTTCAGAAACCACAGAGCTGGGCCCACTGCCAGAGCCTGCCCCTCAGTGACCCCTTCCCTGGCCCTGGTTCCTGAAATTGCTGTGCCTCAGGGGAAGTTTTCTCAGCTCTCCTGGGCTGGATGTGGTGTCCTGCATGTGTCTGTAATCATTTGGGGTAGGCCTCTTGGGTGGTGTAAGGTTAAGGACAAATAATGGCCCTAACCCTCACTGAAAGCCCATCCCTAAAATTTATCCACACAGTGTTGGTGTAACCTCCTGCTTCAGAGGGCACACGTATGTGGGAATTTGGGGGTTCTTGGAGTCCAGGGGACCTTCTGGGGGGGGAGCAGTCCCCTCAGTAGGCAATCTGAGGCCCTGGGACAGAGCCAATGGCTTTCTGGCCTGGTGCTGTCTAGTCAAGGACAGAAAATCAGGCCCAGAGAGAGCAGGGAGGCAAGACTCCAGCACATCTGGGCTGGAGGAAGGTGCAAAATACCCACGCAGGAGAGGGTGTGGATTGCACAGCTCAGAGGCTGCTGGGAAGCTGAGGGTCAGGGTGCTCAGTGATCTGGGAACCAGTCTGGGAATGGGTGGAGAAGGGAAGCAGACCTGCTGGTGCCATCCTATGGGGACACCAAGGCTGAGGTGGGGCATGGCTCATTTGAGCCAGAGCCTTTCAATTTTGTACCCAGCACCTCCCTGGGAGACAGCCAGAAATGGATCAACATCCCTAAGGCTTAGCCTGGATGCCTAAAGGAGTACAAGCTGCCTTCAGCCCAGCAGCCATATTTATTAAACCCTTACCTCAAGTCTAGCTGCCCTTCCTGTGGCCTCACAGGAATCCCAAGAGACAAGCTGTGTTCACACACTTCAAAGATGAGGAGTCTGAGGGTCAGGGATGTGTTAAATAGCTCTAGGTCAGACAGCAGATCTAAGAGTCTGGAGGAAAGTGACTGTTGCTCAGGTGTCCCCAAGGCAGCTTACCATGGCTATGCCAATGTGAGGATGTTATCAGGAGCCCAGGAGCTCTGATGCCATCCGGAGCTCTACACACATCTTTGAATCTCAGTCTGAAAAGCTCTTCTGGTCTCTTTTTCTGATTCTTCGAATCCCACTTTTGGGGCTCAACCTGAACTCAGTCACCACTTTGGGAGTTCCTCCCCCAGCCCTGACTAGGCTGAGTTTCTTTCTTTGTCTTCTCAGCATTCCTACACTCCCTCTCTGCAGCATTCATTCATTCATTCATTCATTCATTCATTCATTCATTCCCTCCTCACTCAGCCAATATGCTCTGGGTACTCAAGAGCATGCCAGGTACCAGAAACTGAGAAAGTGACTCCAGCTGCTAACCTCTACGAGTATTAGTTGCTTTCTTGCTGCTGTTACCAAAAATACCTGACAGAACATAACAGAATATGTCATAGTTTCATAGTTTCCAAAGGTTTCAGTTCATCGTGGTGGGAAAGCATGGTGGAAAGGCTCTGTCAGAGGCAGCCGTAGCTGTGAGTCCGAGACTGTTCACATTCCATCTAAGCAGAGATGGAGCCAGGATTCAAGAGCAGATCTGCCCTGGTGAACCATCTCTTTTTCCCAAAAGTTCTACAACCTCTGAAACTGGAGCCAACAGCTGCATAAAGTGACCAAAACATGAGGCTGTAGGGGACATTTCAAACTCAAATCCTAACCAAGATATAAGAAAAACAAGTAATACACAGTTGGGTACCAACTACGTTGCTTTTTAGAAAAAAAAAAAAAAGGAAAGAAGATGGAGACCAGCAGGTAACAGTTTTTCATTCTTGGGAGGTCACTTTGGAGGTCACTTGGAGGAGGTAACATCTGAGAAGAGGTAGGAACAAAAGAACTTAGCACAATATGAGTTTATTATTGCCTGTCATTCCCACTGGGATATCACCATCACCATCATCACCATCACCACCACCACCATCATCATCATTATCACCATCACCTTCATTCATCACCACCATCACCATCATCACCACCATATCACCATCATCATCACCAACACCACCACCGTCATCATTTGAGGGGAGGGGTGCAAGGAGAAGGAAACCATGTGTGGAGGTGAGAGGACAACTTTGTGGAATCAGTTGTCTCTATGGGTTCTGGGGATCTAACTCTGATCATCAGTCTTGTGCAGGAAGTCCTAAGCGCTTTTACCCCTAGGCCATCTTGCTGGCTTTGTGTTCATTGTTGTTTTCTTTAGTTTTAGAGACAGGGTCTCATGTATCCAAGGCTGATCGCAAATCCCCTAGATAGCCAGGGATGATCTTGAACTTCTGCTTCTCCTGCCTCTACCTTCCCACTACAGGTGTGAGTTACTTGTAACCCCACTGATGGGGTTTGAACCCAGGACCTTGTCCATGCTAGGCAAGCCAGCATTCTACCAGCTGAGCTGCAATCCCAGCCCTTATTACCGGGCTATTATTCTATGGACAAGAATATCTGCCTGTCATAAGGAAACTATTGCAGAGCTTAGAACAATGTTTGCAGTAGATGCTCAACAAGCAGCCCCTCCCACATTAGTTAGGTAAAGGAGTGACTGGGTGGATGGTTAAGGTGGAACACCTTTGGGGTTCTGCCTGGGGTCTTTCCAGTTCTAATGGAAAAGGCCAGGCACCCAATTGCAATGGCCTAGCAACCATCCATACCTGCCCTCCTCAGCTGAGCCTACCCTAAAAAGAAGGCAAGGGTACAACACATCACCCCAGAGCAAGCTACCTGCTCCTTATGGCCCTGGCAGGGCATGCCCTGATGTCTTCTGCCTATAAAATAGAGTGGTGGACATCTATGGAGCCTCATAGGATGACTGTGGGGACCATGATGAGGTCCCTTACAGAGCCACAATCCAGTCCCTGCAAAAGATGGACAGTGGGCGGTAAATGCAGAAAAATAGCAGCAGAGGAAAGCAAATCTCCCAAGCTTCCTGACTTCCTCCCCCAGGGTTGTGATCAGCAAAATACTCATTCCCTTTTGGGATACAGACAGATGTATGTTCAAATCTTGGCTGACAACTCTGCTGTATAGAGTAAGATGCCAAGCCACCCAGCACACACTCTGGAATGAGAACAATGAATTGTTCTGTTAACATCCCAAAGTCTGGGTGTCAAGAAGAAAAGTCCTCAGAGGACTTCTTATGGTCACTTAGGAAGAGGTTGGTAAGGACAAGAAGAAGAAGAGATCCCTGTACTCTACAAAGAAAGCCTTCAGCAGTGCCCAGGCCACAATATGGGTGAAACTTCTCCAGGGTGCCCTGTACTGCGACTTGGAGCCTATGCGGGCTCAGGAGAGGGGACGACAAAAGCAGGGCCAGGAGATACCAGTATCTTCAACACAGACATTCTTTAACCCCATCCCTGAGTTAGGAGAGCTGGTTCTGCTCCTCAGTGGGTGACCCTAGTCATCACTGCCCCATGACCTGGTCTGATTCACCTTCCAAGTGGCCATCACTCTAAGGAACTCAGAGCAGAAACCAGGCAGGGGGCAGCCAGGTTGCCATGAGACCCTCCCCTGCAGCCTGGCTTCCCCAGGCCTTTTACAAAGCCATAAATCCCAGGCCCTGCACATGTCCCAGTGGCTGGACAGAGGACTGCATCTCAGGCTGGCTGACTGGTGGGGATGGCGCCCTGACACCCCATCACTCATCTCCTGCGCCCTGCGGCCCCCTCCTGGGCAGCAGCCCATCCATCTTGGCCAGAGACTTTCAAGTCCAGCTGAGGCCTCTCTGCTTAGTGTTAAGATGAGCCTCGCTCACGCGGACTGGTCTTATTTATCTTTTGGTGGGTCCCTTTGCGGCCATCACTCTGCAGGGCGGCCTGGTTCTCAGTCCAGGCCTCCAGAATGCAAACCTCCTCCACTTTCCTTTCCGCCCCCACCTGGTGGGATCCAGCCAAGGCCTGTAACCCTGTGGATCTGTCTTAGTCAGCAGAATCTCTAGCCAGTCTTCAGATGGTGCTGTGGCCCTGCAGCCGGGAAACAGCTCTTCAAAACAGGAGTGTCTGGGCTTGATAACAGTGGAAACTGAGGCACGTAAAGGGGAAACCATCCTCAGGACCCCATGTCATGACTTTGGGGGTCATGGGTTCTCTGACTCTCAGCCCAAGAGGCCTGGAGGGGACATGTTCAAACCTCTTGGAGACAGGAGGTATGAACAGGGTCCAGTGAGGGCGCCCTTGTTCACAATCTCGGTGACTCTCTTAGTGCTGGCTCCTTGGAGGGCCAAGATTGTTTAAGGAGCCCCTTCAGACCAAACACACCCTGTCATGTTGAGGGAACTCTGGCCAAGTAGAGAGAGTTCCATCATGGGAGTTTCCACAGCCCAGTGTGGAGACAGCCCAGTCCCCATAGCCAGAAGGAGGATGCATGATTGCTTTTGAACAAAACTTAGAGCCTCCATGAACACAGGATCATAGAAGTCACCTTCTTTGGGGACAGAACCAAAAATAAATAAAAAAATAAGACTAATTTGAATCCACCCTATCCCCCACCCAAGGTTCAGGGACCTCTCAAGAGCTCTCCATCATTCTCCAGGGCAGGACTTACCACCTCTACAGTTACACAAAGGCGGTTATCATAGGGGGGTTGAGAGGGTTAGCACTGGTTGGTGATTTTGGCCCACATGGGCCCTCACTGGCTCTGCCACCTGTTGTCTGGTCCTGCTGAGGTGTTATTAAAATAAGACACTGTCACTATGGTGTAGAGCCTGGTCTCTAGGTCTCCAGGCTCTTCTGTTCCTTTCAGAGGTGGCATGTGGGCTTATTGACACCCCCTGGTCTGATGGACAAGGTCTCAGTCCCTTACCCCTTCTTACCATCAGTGGTCCCTGCTCCAGGGGCCCAAGAGCAATAACCATGACTTTCAGGATGGCAAGGAGGGAGGGCAATCTAAGAATTTTAGGATCTTCCTGGCCAAGGATCCTCCCCTGGTGCCCATGTCCTTTGCTGGGCAGGAGACAGGCTTATCTGTACCCCTTCCCAGCCACAGCTGAGATCTTGGTGACCACCCCTTTGCAACTGGTCCATAGAGAAGGAAAGTCATTCACTCATGATCACACAGGTTAAGTGGGACAAAGGCCAGAGTAAAAACCCACAGACTTAGCTGATCCCTCTGGAGCCAGCCTTGGCAGGCTCCTCTTCCCAACAGCCACACCCAGGACATGAAAGGGTTAAAAAGCACCAGCAGCCCAGCCTAGTTTGGTGCAGCTTCTGGGGGCTCTGTATTTCTTTCTTCCTCTTCCTTCCCCTCCCCCACATGTCACTGGCCATAATTCATGTGCTTATTATAATCATGACCATATGCCTAATGGCCTCTAATAAAACCACTGCTAACCTGGCTCCTGCTCATGAGTCTCTGGCCACCTCATTCCCAGGCCGTCTCCTGGTCCCAGGCTACTTCAGTGCTTTCTCATAGTATCGCTGACTAGAGGGACAGGAGCCAGAATCAGAGAGTGCAGTCAGCCATTCACATTGTGTTCATTTACTCACTCATTCACTCACTCACTCACTCATTCATTCATTTACTTACTCACTGTGTATCGGGTGCCTATGCCCCAAGTACCTGAGAGGCAAGAGTGTGGAGCCAGGTGAGTCTCCACCTCCATCCTTACAGACCTGGTGAGACAGGCAGGTGTCTCACAAAGAGGTCATTTGATTGTCACACCCCATCGCAGAGGAGTTGCAGGGAAGGAAGGTCCAGCTGGAGCAGGTCTGAGTTTATAAGACACACTGGCATAGACTGAGCCTTCACAAGGTCACCCTGAACACCAGAAAGTGAGTGACTGGCTCAGTGGATGGGTGTGTTGTGGGATGTAGCCTAGAGAGGGCTTTCCTAAAAGTTAAAGGCTCATTTCTAAAATAATGGACCTCAAGTAGTGTGCCCAAGAGAACCCAGAGGGTACATGGACAAAATAATGAACTTCTGGTGGTTGTTTGTTTGTTTGTTTGTTTCTCCATCATGCAATCAAGGCTCGTGTACCTTTCTAGTGCCGCCTGCAGAGTACTAGCACAGAAGGCAGAGTATGGAGGAGCTCAGACAGGCCATGAATGTAGTGGAGTTGCATTATTTTTGCTGCTGGTATCGGGGAGCCTCTGACATGGTCAGCTTGGCTGGTGTTTGAGACACCACAGATCTGGTGGCTTTTATAGCACATGTCTATTTTTTAGAACCTGGAAGCTGGAATGCCAAGTTCAAGGTGCTGTCTGACTAGGTTCTGGGTGCATTTCCTGTCTTGCAGAAGGCCACCTTCTTACTGTCCTCATGTAGCTTTCTACTGTGAGAGACACGGAGATGGGGGAATCTCCCATGTTTCAAGGGGGTCAACACTACAGGCTTTTGTTTTTGTTTTCTGTTTTTTGTTTTTTGAGATAGGGTTTCTCTGTATTGTTTTGGAACCTGTCCTGGAGCTCGCTCTATAGACCAGGCTGGTCTCGAATTCACAGAGATCCCCTTGCCTCTGTCTCCCAAGTGCTGGGATTAAAGGCGTGCACCACCAATGCCCGGCAACACTACAGGTTTTTAATTTTCACCTTTCAGCCTCATTCTACCTTATTATCTCCTAGAAGCCCTATCTACAAACATATGGGCCAGGTTTTGGCAAAGCCATTTGGGAGTGGTACCTGCCAGTTCTACTCTTCAGGAGAGAGTGAGGCTTTCCTGAGAGTGGCCATGTTAGGAGAGGCACACACAAGATGCCAGTGGGAGCCTCAGCTGCTCCAGAGGGGCTGGGAATGTGCTGGAGATGGAAGGGTAGAATGCTTTTCCTTCTAGCTTAAGTTTATGCTGGCATGAACCTGGGACCACCTTCAGATGTATAAAACACCACAGAAGGCAGCAACTGGGCACAATGGGAGATACCATAGCCACACACATTGTCATGTGCCAAATTCATGTTTGAGAACCTTGAAAATTAGAGAGAGAGAGAGAGAGAGAGAGAGAGAGAGAGAGAGAGAGAGACAGAGACAGAGACAGAGACAGAGACAGAGACAGAGAAGAAATCACCAAAAGTAATCTTAAAATGTTTTAAGAGAGTTTTCAATTTTGTGGGGACCGCAGTCATGACTGTCCTGAGCATGTCTACAAGCTTTTCATTGCACTCAGAATGCATCCAGGTTTCTTTCAAGACCCACGGGACCTGTATGACTTGTCTTTTGGCCTCTTCTTCTGCCTCTACTCCTATCAGGCTCTTTGCTCTTCACATGGGCCTTTGTGCCCCAGGGCCTTTGCACTTACTATTATGTCTTTTCACTGTGCCCAGGTGTCTGTAAAAGTACCTATTAGCTATGGGTGCTCATGGAATCTGTGCTCAATGAATGAAAATTGATCTGGTAACACACAGAGGGAAGAGACAGAGTCTCCTATGGAAAGTGAGGGTAGGTAAGAAAGGCAGAGTCTAGAGGTCTGGGGAATGTTGAAAGGGAGTCTGGGTTTTGCTCTTACTGCAGTAGGGAACCAGCAAGGTGTTGAACAGCATCACCTTTTCAAAAGCCTTTTCAAGAAGTCCCCCCTAATGTACATTCAAGGCACATTCAAGGAAGGGGCTTTCCTCCCTATAGAACTTCGGGAAATTCTATTGGATCAATCTCTAGGATTATGGGAAAACCAATAACTCTACTCCCAGTCTCCCTTTCTGAATCCTCCCCATGCTTCTTCTTGCCCCCATGCATCCTCTTCAATCTCTTTAGTTGAGACAAGTCACCAAAGGGGACAGGCATAGTGAGGTGATAAAGCCTGCCTGCCACTTCCCACCTGCCCCAAGTTTTATATCTGTGCCCTGCGTGTTCTCCCCACTCCCAGGCTTGTGAGCAGGGGTCAGGCACAGATTTATGCTGCTGACAGAGAACCTAATGAATCGAAGACATAAAAGCATAACAAGAGTCCCCCCTGGGGTAGATCTGTTCTGGATGCAGCCTTTGAGAAGGGCGAGGGCCGTGCTGACAGCCTGATGTCTGACCATGAGGGATGTGGCCCTGGATGCTGAGCCAGGGAGCAGTGCAGTGATTCTGAGGCACTGATGGGAATTGCTGGCAGAGATTCAGGACCCTTTAAGCATCCTGGCCTTGAAGCAAAGGAAGCTGAAGAAAAAATTCCACAGTAGAGATTCCAAGCATTTCAGGGGCACTAGGGTAGCTTGGCTTCCAGAGGCAAAGGAAGAGCACAGAGAACCAGAGGCAGGTGCAGATAGAGAAATCCTGAGCCTCAACATGGCCACTAACTACGACCTTGGGCAAACTCTGCCTGGGCACATCCATGTCTGCTTGTAAAATAAGGCTTGAATTTGTCAGGGCCTGAAAATTTCGGGGGGGAGGGAGTTTGTTAAAAATAAAAGAGAAAAGAAGAGAGGGGGAGAAAATAAAGTCAGACCGTTATCTCTATCACTAACAAGCTTCAAGCAGTTGAATGACTGTCATCTAGAAGAGTGCCGGCCTGAATGTGTGTTCGAGGGGGTGGGCACATGACTCAGTGGGTACAGTGTTGGCTTAGCATGTACAAGCCCTGGGTTCCATTCCCAGAAACACACAATCATGGAGTGATGGCACACGGCTATCATCCCAGCTCTGTGGAGGTGGAGGCAGAAGAATCAGAAGTTCAAGGTCATCCCCAGTTATATAGATACATAGTTAGTTAGAGACCACCCTGGGCCACAGGAGACCATATCTGCAAACAGAATTACATCTGCCTGGGGAAAAGGTGGGGATTGGGGGTCGGTAGCTCTGCTAAGTTGAGAATCAAAGATTAGGTTTCTATGTAGATTCTCCCATTTGAAATATACTGGCAGCCAAATCAAATAAAAGCATTTAAATGAGGTTCATTAAACCCAGCCCATGGACCATTCGGTTGAGACCTCAGATGAGATGATTATGTAAAGGTCTCATTTCATCTTAACTTGGTATGTTCAACTATAATTCTGTTAGTGGAGGACATTGTACCAGGTTCTGGGGATATAGGTAGGACACACAGGGCTCAGCCGTCAGTAAGTGTAGCTGAGACAGAACCTTGTGAATAAAAGCTCAGGGACCAGATGATTGGAAGCATCTTGGGGAAGCACACAGATGTGACCCAGAGGCATGATGGCAGTCATGACTGCAGGCTGGATGGAGACAAGAGACAGGTCTTAAGAGCCTGGCAGGCCTGGATCAGAAGAGTACCTTTGTTGTGGGGCCACCAAGAACTGTGAATGGCTTGGGAGTATTAGATCTCTGTGTAAGAACATGCTGTTCAGCAGCAGTGTACACAATGGTTATAGGTGCAATTGTGGGCATGAGGAGGCCCCCATTGGGGCTTCCATAAAACCCAGAAGTTGATGTGAGCTTGAACTCAGGTAGAGGCAGAGAGGGAGGAAAGAAAAAGAGGTTATTTTAAAAGATCTCTCCCTTCCTTCCTTCCTTCCTTCCTTCCTTCCTTCCTTCCTTCCTTCCTTCCTTCTCTCCCTCCCTCCTTCCCTCATCCCCTGCCTCCCTCCCTTCCTCCTTCCTTCCCTCTCTCTCTTTCTTTCTTTCCATTAACTCAGTGACCCAGAGCTCCTTGCGACTTGCAACAGAAAGCTGCTTTTAGCCAACAAGAGCAGGAGGCTTGGAGTCCATGCTGGAGGAGTAGGATCTGTGGTCAGGCTGCAGAACTTCCCAGAGGATGTGCCATCACCAACCCTGAGCAGACTCCACTGGGCACAGCCCCAGGCTGCAGTTGACAACCCCAATGGCTAGGACAGAATGACTGCCAATACCAGTGGCAGTACTTCTTGCTTCAATGAGACTGCCTTAAGGCTCAAGGGTTGATCCCATCTACATGGCTTCTGGCCCACATCCCAGTGCCTAGCACATGACCACACCAGCATAACAGCAGCGATCACTGTGGTCCTTAGCATCCTCAGTGTTGCTATAGTGACTTTCTTAATAGTTTCAGCATTGAGTTAGAACTACCCCAAGAACAAGACCCTTACATCATACTTCTTGTGTCCCCCAATAATTCTCTCCATAGTTTAGAGAGTTTCCTCCTCAAAGTCTCATCTGTGTATGGCATGTGATACCTGTTGAATACTTAAATGGGAAAGAACTGGACTGTCATAGGAGAATGAGACTTCCAGTGTTTTCTCTTTGTTTGGAAGTGTCATCACCCATTTTATTCACTTGGCCATCTTCAAGAAAGAAGGAGAACAGATGTCCCTTCAGTCATCTGAGGGTTCCCCAACATTGTCAAGTCACCATCTGTGGTCAGTTCTAGCTTCCACCAGGAAAGGAAGTTCCAGATGTTTCTAGAGAGCTGGATGGCCAGAGGAAGGGCAGTGCATGGAGAAGTATGAGCAGGGAGAGTGTCCAGGTTGGAAACCAGATGCCGGCTTGCCCTCAGAGGGATTATTTTGGCTCACAGGCTAACATCTTTCAAGAAGCCAGGAACTTGAGGAAGCTGAACAGGGAGGACACAAAGGGCGATGAATGCCTGTGCTCAGTTGACATTTCCTTTTTATCTGCTCCAGGACTGTCTTAGGGTTTACTGTTTCTGTGAAGAGACATCATGACCATGACAACTCTTATATAAAAAAAAGTATTTAATTGAGGCTCGCTTACAGTTCAGAGGTCCATTATGATATGCTGGTATAGAATAGACCACAGGTCATCATTCTTCTTTGGCTTCAAGGTTGGATTTTGGATTCATAAGCCTCCTCTTGCTGGGATGGGGTATTTTACAAGAGCAGGGAGCCTCCCAGCGGGGGCCATTTTCTTTTAAACCACCACAAGCATCCAGACCCATGTGATGGCATCACCCATCTAGGGAGGGTCTCCCTGTCGCAGTTAAGCCAATTTAGATAATCCCTATCAGGCTCCTCAGAGGCTCCTTTCTTATGCCATTCTAGGTCCTGTCAAGTTGACAACCGATATAAACCGTCACCTGTGACAGACTGTCAGAGATAATTGGAAGCCACCAAATGTTTCAAGAGCTCCCTTCCAGCTCAGTGATCCTTCTGCCAGTGGATTGTGGTGGGGAACCTGGTGATTGTGGCCACCGAGCTTCTACTGTCTTTCTCATCCTGTCCAGGGACCTTGGAGGCCACACATTTAGCTTCTGCCACAATTACACAGACTTCCTATGTGGCACCATGGCAGGACTAAGCCATGTCAGAATTTGTCAATTGCCCAACGTGGCTTCCCATCTAAACCAGTCTTCTCTAACCCAAAGATTGTTACAGCCACATGAAGCTCAACTCCAGGAATCATCAAGTTAAAATGCCAGATTCACACAGAGGAGGACACTGAGGTAGGCCCAGAATGGAAGCAATGTGTCCAAAGCTGCACAGTGCAGTAGGAACACAGGTGATTCCACAACAGACCTGCCCTAAGCCGCAGCACTTCAATCACTCAGCTTCTTTGAGACTATACAAGACCCCCTCCTTCACTCCCTCCTAGTCCACAATCCCCTGACCAAGCCCTTCCTTTCTTTATGGAATTCCCCATACCCAGTGAGACTTAACCCCATTTCCAAAGCTCCAACAAAGTTCTGCCCCTGGGTGTAAATATGCACCCCTGTAATTCCCACTGCTTCTTGCCTCCCAGATGTGTGAGATCACTCCACAAGAAGGACTGGCTATTGTGGGGCTGAAGGTACCGAGGACAGATAGGTTATTATGTGTTCGTGAGATATTCATGCCCCAATGGCCAGGACCTACCTCTGAACTCAGTAGACCCCTGCTTAGGGAATTGATGTGATGATAGGAGATGCCATTAAACAACTCATTAATGACAATCATGACATATGCTATGTGTGAGTCAAAAGCTGGTGTGGAGAAAAGTAGCCTCATGGAAGGTAGAGATGGCCAAGGAATCCTATGAAACAAGAAGTCAGATGACAAGGAGGGAGTGAGGGTAACACTTCCAACCGTCCTGTACTAAGAATGGGCTTAGAGAGCTTGATAAGAAAGCAAGCTAGAGAGAGAGAAAGAGAGATAGAGATAGACATGAGATGGAGGTGGGATGGAGATGGGGTGGAGATGAGATGGAGACAAGATGGAGATGATACAGATGAGATGGAGATGAGATGGTGAGAGGTATATAGAGAGAGTGAACTAGAATTCCCTGACTTCTGGAATACTTTCCAGGAGCTGAGCCATAGCTCAAATCCAGTTTCAGGGTAGACATCAGGGTTGCCTGTCCCCATCAAAGGGCATGGAACAAGGAAGAGAGCACCTCTTAGCTCATCACCACAACTGCACTTGCTCAATGTTCCTTCTGCCTGGAACGCTCTTCCAGGGTCAACTTAAATGCACACTTCAGAGAAGGGCTCACCTTCCTAGCACAGCACTGCCCAGGGCCGTCTCCCTGTCTCCCTTCTGTGTTGGTGCAGAACAGACCACAGGTCACGATTCTGCTTCGACTTCAAGGGTGGGTTTCTGATTCATAAGTCCTCTCTTTTACCATAGTGGAAACCTGGCTTTATCTATCCTGAAGCTCCCAGGACTGACAGGGCCCAGCTGCAGTATGGGCTCCTGGCCATGTTACTGACCAGAGGTTGGCCAGGGAAGCCAGTGCAAGACACCCATGTTCCCAAAGACCACTGAGGCCAGGAAAGGAAGTGAACTCACCCATAGTTACCTGCTGCTGCTCAGGCCGTCACATAAACAGGGGGGAATTGCAGCAAAAGGACTAGGAGGGAAGGACAGTGAAGGGACTAGGACTCTCATCTAAATGGACACTCACCCCTGGGAACAACAGAGAAAGCTGATTAAAACTAGAGTCATATCCGCTGTCTTCTGGCAAGTGGGGGTAGGGTGTCAAAGGACTAAGTGACAGAGAACATGGCTGCCAGCCTCTCCCATCCCCCAGTGATTAACAGGGTTCCTCAGAGCCTGGGCTAGTCCTCCAGCTTAGCCACCTCTTGGTCAGTTTGTAACAGTGTCACAGCTCAGTTTCCATTTCTGTATGTCAGAGAAAGGAGAGTTCCCCTCCCCACCTTCCTGCAGGGCTTGACTGTGGGCTAAACAGAAGCAGATGCTGGAGGGTCAGCCCCAGATCCTGCCTATGGTAAGTAGCTGTTCTGAGGTGACAGGGAAGTCATCTTTGGGATTTCTCATTAATCATATGCAACCTGCATGAGGAAGGTTTGCATGTGGATTATTGATAGTTGGTGAATATTTAATTTTGTTTTAACCTCATAGGTGACCTAAAGTTGAAAACTCAGGTCATGTTCCAATGGGACCATCTCAACACTGACTGCAGAGTCTTTGGAGTGTCCCCCTCTGTAGCTCTTTTCCCCAAGGGCAGTGACCACATCTTCAGGAACAGTCACAGAGTGTGGACCATGACATATCCAGGACACACAATGTGCATATTGTGTGTGTTCATGTGGCAATTTCCTCCTGAAGGACACCATGATTTATGTCTCATTTAGGGAGAGTCCATGGCCCAGGAGACCTTACCTTTTCATTTTCCAGTTATAAACAGTCATTGGGCGAACTCCTTGACTCTGCTGCAGTATAGTGGCCACAGATGGTGCTGAGGGACTGGGGCTCCTCTCAGCTCTGCCATTTCCTGTGATGGAAGGCCTGGAGTGCTTGGCCCTGTCTCTCCAGTCTATTTCCTCTGCTGACAAAGGAGACACTACAGACTCTCCACATGGCATGGTGGTCATCTATCATTCTCACTCCTGGGACCAAATACGGACAGAAAGTGACTTAGAGGAGGGAGGGTTTACTGTGGCTCACAGTTCGAGGGTGACATGGCAGCAGGAGAACGAGGCAGCTGGCCAGATAACTTCCACAGCCAGGAAGTATAGTGCAGACAAGAAGTAAGGCCAGGCTATGAAACCTCAAAACTACCCCCAGGAACCTACTTCCTCTGTCAAGGCTCTAGTTTTTTAAAACTCCCACATCTTCCAAAACAGCACCAGCAGCTGGGGACCAAGTACACAAACACATGAGCCTGTGTGGGCTATTCTGCATTCAAACCCACTGACCCACATTACAGATATGCAAACTGAGATCCAGGTCATTACACCACACTCACTCACTCGAGTCACAGGATGCCCTAGAGAAAGACAGAATTCAGTGTCTGGTCCTTCTCCTCAAAACTGCAAACCCACCGAGAACTACCCTTGCTGTTACAGGCTGGGAGCTGGACCAGATTCCACAACCTTCTTGCAGTGGTCTTTCCTGCTATTCTCTCCTGTCCTCATCTGCAGCCTGTCAGAGTGGGCTCCTGTGCTGTCCATCTCTTCCTGTCTCATGCAACAAAGTGATTGGACAAAGACTTGGAAGAGCCTGCCACATGTGCAAGGAGAGGCATGGAGGCTGGGGCAGGCAGAGGGCAGTGGACCAAGGAGAAAGATGACTAGAAGAGCTGTGTCTTCCAGGCCACTACAGTAGTGTCATGGTTAGTGTTAATTTTTTTTGTCTGTACAGTGTTCTGCCTGCACACCAGAAGGGGGCACCGGATCTCATTATAGATGGTTGTGAGCCACCATGTGGTTGATGGGAATTGAACTCAGAACCTCTGGAAGAGCAACCAATGCTCTGAGCCATCTCTCCAGCCCAGTCTCTCTCTCTCTTTTGAATTTTTTAATTTGATTTAGAAACAAGATTGTTTTACATGTCAATTCCAGTTCCCTCTCTTTCCCCTCCTCCTCTGCCGCCCCCCCCAGCTAACACCCTACCTATCCCATACCCTCTCTGCTCTCCAGGGAGGATGAGGCTTTCCATAGGGGGGTCTTCTGAGTCTGTCATATCCTTTGGGATAGGGCCTAGGCCCTCCCCCGTGTATCTAGGCTCAGGAAATATCCCTCTATGTGGGAAGGACTCCCGAAGTCCATTCCTATGCTAGGGATAAGTACTGATCCACTACAAGGGGCCCCATAGATTTCCAAGGTCTCCTCACTGACACCCACGTTCATGGGGTCTGGATCAGTCCCATGCTGGTTTCCCAGCTGTCAGTCTGGGGACCAAGAGCTCTCCCTTGTTCAGGTCAGCTGTTTCTGTGGGTTTCACCAGCCTGGTCCGGACCTATTTGCTCATCACTCCTCCTTCTCTGAAACTGGATTACAGTTCAGATCAGTGTTTAGCTATGGGTGTCTGCTTCCATTTCCACCAGCTGCTGGATGAAGGCTATAGGATGGGATATAAGTTAGTCTTTAATCTCATTATCAGGGGAGGGCATTTAAAGTAGCCTCTCCTCTGTTGCTTAGATCGTTAGTTGGTGTCATCTTTGTAGATCTCCAGACATTGCCTGAATTCTCAGGAGGGAGCAGGAAGGTTGAGTTGGGGGAAGAATAGAAGAGAGCAAGATAAGAGATACCATAATAGAGGGAGACATTATAAGTTAGTGTTAATTATTAACTTGTCAGAATCTAGACTCACTGGGAGATGGTGTCTAAGGCATGCCTATGAAGACTACCTTGATTGCTTTAACTGATATGGGACACCCGTCTTGGCAGTGGTTGGCATTGTTCCTTTGGCAGGGCCTTCTGTACTGCATAACATGGAAAAGGCAAACAGAGCACTCAGCATTTGTTGCTTCCTGAGTGTGGACACAGTGTGGTCCTCCAGATGACCTCCCCACCATGATGGACTGTGAGCCAGAAAAGCCCTTTCTCCCTGAGTTTGCTTTGGTCAGCATATTAGTGTCATGGTGTCAGGAAAGGAAACTAAACTAGGACATGGTCTGAGCTGGAATCTTAGAATGCGCTTTTTGTTTTTTTACAGTGTGTGTGTGTGTGTGTGTGTGTGTGTGTGTGTGTGTGTGTGTGTGTGCACTCACGCACGTGGAGGATTTGATTTTCTCTTTTCATTTATGAAATTCAGAGATCAAACTTGGGTTATCAGGCCTGGCAGCAAATTCCTTTAAGTGCTGAGCCATCTCAAAGATCCTAGAATGTGTTTTCTGTGTATAGTTCGTGATGAGGACCAAAGAGGACTCAGCTGTTAGGTTTGACAAAGTGTTACTAGAGGGGTGGCTTTAGAATTCATTGTCTCTCAGCTCTGGAGGCCAGAAATCCAAACTCAAAATGCGACAGAGCTGTTTTCTTCCCAGGGTGATGTAGTACCAAGATAGATGGCCACAGCCTTTGGGGCTGGATAGGCCCATCACAGGCCTTTGATGACTTCAGTTCACGCTCCTCCTGCAGGCTGATGATCTTTGGTGTCACTAGCTCCAAGAAGCATCACCCTGAAGATGAACCTCATCTTTTCATGCCTTTCTCCTTGTGTGCACAGCTGTGCATAAATGTCCGTTTTTAAAGGGACACCAGTCCTGTTACTTTGGAGTCCTCTCTACCCCACTATGACCTCATCTTAACTGAGCATATCTGCATCAGGGATGCTGCTCAGCTGGCAGAATGCTTGCCTACTGTGCACAAAGCACACACTAAACTGGCCATAGTGGGGCATGTCTGTTTCCCCAGTACTCAGGAGGTGGAGGCAGGAAGAGTAAACATCCAAGGTCATCCTCAGCTGAATTGATGAGTTCAAGTCCAGCCTGGGCTGCATGAGAGAGACCTGTCTTAAGGTGAGAAGGAATTTAAGTGTGTCTGTAAGGGTCCTGACCCCAAGCAAGATCCCATCCTGTGCTTCTTCGGACTAGGACACCAGCAGAAGAACACAGAGGGGACACACAGTTCAACCCTTAACTAAAAGCTCCTCTATAGTCTGGAGGAGACAGACAGTGGCTTGAACTCAGGTGGTGTCCTCAGTGAGGGTGCAGAGAATAGACAGAACTAAAGACATATCTTGAAAGCAGAGCCGAAGGGACTTGCTGATGGATTGGCTATGGGGGGAGTAGAGAGAGACCCGCTCATTGTAGATCCAGCTTTAAGAAACAAGGGGGATGTTGGGTGGGGGTTGGGCTGGAGGGGAGAAGTCAAGAGCAAGGTTTTGCAGCCAGCTGTGGCTGACACATATGGTGTTTGCCCCGGCTTCCCTCGCAGGCCCACCTTGTCCTGGGCGGAGGAAGCCGGCCCTAATGGAAGGCAGCTGCAGTCGGGCGGCCAGCTCCATTTGTTCTGCTTTTCAGCATCAAAGGCCTGCGAAGGGCCTGTCCAGCCCTGAAGGCCATGGCCATCCATCTTGGAGCTACGCCGCCAAGGAGCCGGGTCCCTGTGGCCAGGGTTTACAAACTCAGTGAGGAGCTCCTCACCCCCTTCAGAGTACAACTTCCTGGCTCCAGCTTTGGAAACTTCCCCTGCACTTGGGTCCCCACCCATGCCAGGCCTGCTTCGGTCCTCAGGAAAGAGGTCAGACACCTGAGCTAAAGAGATGAAAGGGAGAGAGAGAGGGGCTCCTGAGGCCATGGCCAACAATCCCCAGTGAGCCCTGAACACGTCCCATTCTATTTAACAGCAAAGGAGGGCAGCCATTCATTATAGCAAGATGGCAAGATGCCAGAGCCAGAACAGCCTCTTACCTGCCCATGTATAACCCAAGGGGATGCAGCTCCTATCTGAGATGATTGCAACCCTGTTCTCAGCACTGTGTATACTGTGCTATAAATTTTGGATAAGTTGCTGTTACTATTACTGGGGTGCTTGATATGATTTTTTCTTTTTTAAAAAATTATCTACATTAAAAATTTATATTTACATGACAATCCCATGTAATTCAATCATGTTTGTAATTCAAATAAAAAAGTCAAAAAAAGAAAGAAGATATCCACCAATGAAAACAAATTTATATTTAAAACAGCAACACAAAAAAAAATTCAACAAAAGCCCAGACAGACTGTCACCACTGATCTTTGGTGTTGGTTAGAAATGTAAGCAGAGATCTGGGGATGTGGCTCAGCTGGTACAGTGTTTGCCTAGCATACACACAGCCATGGTTTTGATTCCTAGTACTCCATAAACTGGGAATAATAGTGCATGCCTGTAGTTCTAGCACTTGGGTTTTAGGTACAGCAGGATCAGGGGGTTGAAGGCCATCTTTGGTTAGATAGCAAATTGGAGGCCAGCCTGGGCTACTTGAGACCCTGTCACAAAAGAAAATGTAAGCACTTGTGGTATGATACACCTAGTCAGATTACATTTCTAACTTAAGCAGATCATCAATGGACAAGCACTGAGCTTTTGTTGGTTTGCAAGCATGAATGTTTAAATATATTTTCTAATATAATTGATCACTCCATTAACAATAACAGTAGCAGTAGTAGTACTTTTCAAAAACTTACCAGATGGCATTCCTAAGTTTGCTATTGATAGCATAGTGAGATCTCCTGCCATCCCTCTGCATCCCATAGAAGAAGTGAATCACCCTTTTGCCTACTGTTCCATGCCATGTATGCTACTCACCCATTATTGATTCAGTAGCCCTCACTGTTATCAGAGTAACTGTCACACTGCCATATCACTTGTGATAACTCACAATGGCCCCGATGTGGAAGAGCAGAAATCCTGGTCCTTTTATCACCATATTGATGTCATCACTGCATTCTATTATTAGTACTGCTAACCACTTGCTGTGCCTCATTCATAAATTAGACTTTATCATCAGCATGTATATTAACTCCATTTCTTGATGTTGTGACACAGTACACATCGGAAGCAGCTTTTTAAATGAAAGAGAGGTTCATTTAGACTCACAGGCTAGAGGGTGTGGCCCAACCTGCCAAAGAAGGTGAGGTAGCTAATAGAGCTCTGTCCATGGTGGTGGGAACCTGCAGCACAGCTTGCTACATCTCGGAGAATCAGAAAGCTGAGAGCTCATGTTGGAACCAGAGGTGGATATCACTTTCAAGGAAGTGATTTCTGCTAGTTTGGCCACTGTCTCAAAAGTTCCACAATTTCCCCAAACAACAGCCTCAGCTGGGGACCAAGTATTCCCCCAAACAGGCCTGTCACACCCCAACCCAAGGGTGCATTTAGGAACAGGGTGTAGAGGTGTTTGCAGTTTTAGGTATCCATTAGGGAGGCTTAGAACTTCATCTCTCACAGGTAAGGGAACTATGGTGTGACTAAGACTCCAGCCTGGTGCCTCACTCACAGTAGGCATAGTAAACAGTGCAGTGCAGAGTAGCCATCCCCCAACTTAGTCTTTACCATCCTTGTGTCCTTGCCCTGTGCTATGAGCCTCTTTAGTGACCGTCCTCCACAACTGTGGCACACACATGAGACTCGCTTTAACCGGGGTGATGTCACTAGCTGGAACTCAACTACATGCTTCAGAATGTCTGCTTCCACATACTTCTCCTGTGCCTCTGCCCCTGAGTCCACAGTGTGCCCAGGTTGTCTTGCTTGAGCCACCTCAGCCTGGCCCTCTCAGACCAGCAGAGACCCTATGTACTCTACACACATTCCTGAGCCTAGTACAGACTGGCAGAGCAGCCACACAGTTCCAGCGGACTGTGGATGTCTGAGAGAATCCCTCAAGGTCACTCCGGTCCAACTCAGCCCAGCCCTGTCCAGGTCAGTATGATTTACAGTATCCCTGCAGTGGCCTCTGGCTCTTCAACTTTTCCCACTCGTAAGTGTTGCAGCAAAAAGGGCAGAGCTAGTAATACTCTGTGTTACACATTCCTGCATGTGGTCCATCTCCATTGTCGATTTGATTTGATCTAGACTCATGTAGCACACAGACATCTGAGCATGCCTGCGAGACTGTTTCCATGGAGGTTTAACTGCAATGAGAAGATCCACCCTGAGTGTGGGCATCAGCATCCCCTAGACCAGATAAAAAGAAAGAAGCAAGCTGAGCAGCAGCACTCATGTCTTGACTTCCTGACTGTGGATGATATGACCACCCATCTCATGGCCCTCAGCATGGTAGTCTGCATTCCGTATAACATTAGTCTAAACAAGCTCCTCCCTTTCTTAGGTGGCTCTCATCAGCTGTTTGGTTATGGTAACAAGAAGAGTGAATCAGGAAGTACAGATTCTTCCAGATGATTCCTAGAGGACACGGGACCCAAAGCCATTAATATTTATATTGGATATTCATCCTTGCCTTGATGTCCTTGAGATTATTTGACTGTTGTATTAGTTACTTCTTATGTTGCTATCACAAATACTTGACAGAAGCAATTTAAGAAAGGACATCTTTACTTTGGCTCATAGTTGGAGGATGTCATCCATCATGGTGGGAGAAGCAAGGCATGGGAGCCCAAGGCATCTGGCATCAAGAAGCAGAGAATGAATGTTTGTGCTCAGCTCACCTTCTCCTTTGTAGTCATTCAGTCCAGGACTTGGTCCATGGAATGGTACCACCCATATATAAGATGGTTGTTCCTACCTCAATTCTAAAACAAACAAACAAACAAACAAACAAACAAAAAATCAACCAAAGGCATATCTCTTATTTGTTTCCAGGTTAACTATCACAAATCTAAGCTGTATCAACTTGACACCCAAATATATCACTTTAAATTAAAAATATTATGTTTGAGAGTGTTTTGTGCACATGTATGTGTATACACACCATGTACATCATTGCCATTAGGGGGCTTTGCCAGAAGGGGGCATCTGATTCCCTGGAACTGGACTTACAGGTGGTTATAAGACACCATGCAGGCGCTGAAAGAACAGGCATTGCTCTTAACTACAGAGCCATCTCTCCAGTCCCCCAAACATAACTTTAAAGCCATTATCTTTCACCCCTATGAAAGATAATTGCCTCCTCATAAGGCAAGATGATGGACAGCCACAAGCTCCTGTTACATCCTTCCAACATACAATGTTGCAGAATGAACACTGCCATTCCAACAGGAAGTGATGGGAGCTTAGCAAGGAATGATCAGACAAAAGAAAAACTGAGACTCAGCCAAACACTAAACCCTGCTACTCCATGTGCAGCATCTGAGGCTTGGGATGGACTTGTCTGTAAATGGAGGTTTGTCTCCCGCTTGCCAGTTCCGAATGAACACTCAGAGACTTAATATTAATTATAATTGTTTGTCCAATGTCTCAGAGATACTACTGACTAGCTCTCAAAATTAAACTAACCCATTTAGTTTATATTTTACCACAATTCTCATGGCTTGTTACCTCATATTTTGCTTCTCTCACAGCTACATGACATCTCCCTGACTCTGCCTCTTTCCCTCCGTATCTGTTTGGATTTCCCGCCTGGCTCTATTCTGTCTGGTCACTGGCCAAAACAGCTTTATTCATCAACCAATAAAAGCAACACGTATCTGCAGCATGCAGAATAGCATCTCACATTACTTTTCTGGGCTTCCAAGGGCAGACCTTCTGTCTGCGGCACACCACATAGCCCCTGACCAAAGATGGCTCCACTCATGCACATAGCTTTCTCTGGCAAACATCCCATTTCTAGCACCTTCAATATCCTGGGGCCTCCACTACAACTTAGGACTCATCTTCACAGCCCCACTCAGGGTCCTTTTAGGGTCTTCTTGCAGGGATTCCAACCCTGCACAGACTGCCTGGGCTCAAAAGCTCCCTAGAACCTAATTCAAGGCTCCATGACCCCCTTGACCCTGCATCTCTCATACCCGAAAACCTAATACTTCATGGATGATACTTCAAGGACAGGATATTCCCCTTGAGTCAGAGTTGCACCCACTTGTATGTGCTGATAAAGCCTTACCCAGGCAGAGAACCCCTTTAGACGCAATTTTAAGTTAAGCTCTCCTCTTTCAAGTAAATTTACATTTTCACATATTGCCTCATGTAGAGCAGAATATTTCTCCAGGTTTCCTCCCCTGAATCCTTTGAGACAGGGTTTCTCTGTGTAGCCTTGGCTGGCCTAGAACTAGCTCTGTAGATCATGCTGGCCTTAACCTAACAGAGATCCACCTGCCTCTGCTTCCTGGGTGCTAAGATTAAAGGCGTGCATTGCCTCCATCCAGCAGGATATTTCTCCTTAACAAGTACACTATCTTTTCCAGATGCCACTGTGGCTACAACTTCAAACTCAGATGTGCTCTTTTCCTCACTGAACTATACATTTAAAAAATCGTTCATCCTTATTTGCTATTTTTCACTGTAAACCTAGATAAGAGGAATGAGCAATAACTATGCTTCAGTCCCAATGCTGTCCCGCCTTGAAAGTTTCTCCACCAAACATTTAGTCCAGTGCTTTTAAGCTCAGCATCATTGGATGGAATAAATGGCCTCTATCCCATTTCTTGGTAGAGTCCTGACATCCTTCTGAAATCTCACTGTCCATGTTTCTCTTGAACTTCTGGTCTTCCAAACTTCCACCAGAACAGCCAATCGAATTCTGTTTACAGCATTCAAGGGCTTCTCTACTCAGATCTTCTCTACTCAGAAGGAATTTTCCACATTCCTCCCATAAACCAGATCCAAAGGCCTAAGAGCCACGTGCCCATGTTCATATCGGCAACAGCCCCACTTGTTGGCAGCAACTTTCTGCATCAGTTAACTGTCTTTTACTGCAGTGAAACACACAGCCACAGTAACATAAAGAACAGATTTGATTTGGCTCAGAATTTAAAGGTGCATTCCATCATGGTGAGAAAGTCATGGTGCATGAGGTGGCAGATCACATGGCTAGTATTTAGTTTGCTTTCTCCTTAAACTCGCTCTAGCACCCCAGCCTATGCAGTCACTCACATCTAAGGTGGGTTTTTCCAACTCAATTAATTCTTCCAGCAAATACCCTCACAGAATCACCAAGAAACATATCTGTCAGTTGATCCCAGACCTCATCAAGTTGACAGCCATGATTAACCATTATAACTATGAAAACCTCAAACTCTGAAGATGGTCATTGGGCTCTGTAGTTTTGTTTAGCTGGCTGAATTGAAGGACAAGAATGTAAAAACAGGAAGTGGTGTTGGTCAGAGGGATTGGATGAAAGGGGGTGGGTTACCCTCTCTGGTGTCTTCCACCTTAAATCTTAGAGACTTCATGAAGTTAACCTTTCTCTGTGCAAAATCTATACAAATGTAATTTAAGAAAAGGAAGCAAGGAAAGATTAGGCCAAAGTAAGACCAAAACCCAGTAGATCAAACACATCCTGTAGCTCATGGCATCAGGGCATGTGGCTATACAATCTGATGTACAACTGGTTCAGGCAGCCTCATCCCTGGTTGCCTTCTGTTTGTAGTACAAGTATGTGTCTCTTGGGCTGGCTCCATTGGGTGTCTGCAGTTTTCATTTTCATATGGTCCCTGCTCCTGGTCCTCCAGCATTGTGGGGACATTACTGCAGCCTCGATTTCACCTTCACACCTTGGCACATGGCTCCTTCAGAAGCTCCATGAAGAGAGAATCTGACCCTGCTCTAGTGTCTGGACTCATGGGCTTTTCTCTAACTATTCTTGGTTCCACTTTTTCTCTAGGAAAACAAACAAACAAGCAACTTTAACAACAACAACAAAATCACTCAAGTCTATTGATGAAGACAAATGGAATTGGAGATTGGTTATTAACTGGTAATTTATTAGGGGATATACTCACACAAGGGAACCAGCGACCAGGTTGGCACCCCAAGCAGGTCGGACCCAGAATGCTTCCCAGTGCCAGCTCAGCCTAGAAAGAGACCTCGTGATGGCACCCCTCGCTCTTATGCACCTTACTATGTACCTGTGACCATGCCCAAATGGGCATGGTCTGCAGTACCTGTAATCAGGGTCTCTCCCTACACAAGTCCTTATCCTATGGTATAAAATCCACATGAAGACTTCAAAGCTGACCACCCCAGCCCTCAACTTTACCACAACATAAATCAAAACCAATATTTGATATTGGGGTGTGAGAAATAGCACCAGAGGGCATCGCTTGGACTGTTATAAGGAATCAGGAAAGATGCGCCCCATAAAATTCCCATGTAATTAACATGTCTACCCTCTGTAAAAACCATGCAGATCCTGGGCTGGCAAGATGGCTCAGGGGGTAAAGGAGATTGCCTTCAAGCCAGAATACCTGAGTTTGATCCCCAGAATTCACATGGTGAAAGGAGAGAACTGACTTCCTTAAACTGTCCTCTGACCTCCACAGGCATGAAATGATAGATGTGTACCCACACATGTACACACACACACACACACACACACACACACACACACACACACACACACACACACACACATAAAAATACAGGTCCTGAAGGATAGCAACTGGTGATGGATGTCTTCATAATTACAGGAAATAACATATGACCAAGATGTATCAGATGTGTTCTTTTCTGATTCTGAGATCTCTGCTTCCTGTGTGCCATCATGATGTGACCAGCCATCTCCAGTTGCCATGACTGTGTTATCCTGTTGCTATGTCTTCTCTGCTAAGATTGATTGAAGTCTCTAGAAACTGAGACAAAACAAACCTTTCTTGTCAAGCTGTTTGTCAGGCATTTTGTCACAATGAGAAAAGTAACTAACACATGGCATTTGTGTCAAGAAGTGGGGCTATTGAACAGACCCAACTGTGTGGTTCTGTGGCAGGGGCAGAATGAGATGGCAGCTGTTCACATGGAACAGCCAGGACGTGGTGAGCACAGTGGGAAGCTGGGGTGGGTGTGATCCTCAAAGAACATCCAAGTGGTCAAAGTCCACTAGCTAGGCCCCAGCCACTTAGGCTTCACAGCCTAGAACTAGGCATTCAAGCCATGAGCCTGGGGGATCATTTCAGATTCAGACCATAGTACATCATTCTGGAAGCAATCATGAAGCAGTGTTAGCTGTGTGCAGCCACTATTCCTAGTACTTGATGAATGTCATCTTATTCATATGCAAGACTTTCCTCCAAGATAGTACCATCAATATTCCCACCTCTTAGATGAAGGTAACTGAGGCACAGAATGGTAGAATGTCTTGCCTTAGGTTGTTGCTTGTGTTTGTGTTCACATGCATTCGTGTGTGTGTGTGTGTGTGTGTGTGTGTGTGTGTGTGTGTGTGTGTGTGTGTGTAGATCAGTACTTTCCTATCAGTAGATTCCTATGCTAGGGATATGTACTGATCTACTACCCATAGGTCAACTACTTTAGGTATCTTCCCCTGTTGCTCTCCACTTTGTTTTTTTGACATTGGATCTTCCCCTGCCCTGAAGCACACCTATTTGACTATACTGGCAGTGAGCCCAAGAGCCTTTGTCTCTAGCTCCCCAGCACAGGGATTAAAAGTGTGTGCCACCATATCCAGCTTCTTATGTGGGTTATGGAAATTGAACTCAGGCCTTTATACTTGTGCAACAAGTACTTTAACCAATGACCTCTTGACTCTGGAGTTCACGGTCATGACCACTACAGCAACATGGGTTTTCAAAATGCATTCTTTGCCAAAAGTGCCAGAATAGCTTCAATCCTAAGTCCAGGTTAACAGCAGGGGGCCTTTTTGTGACATCTCCCTTGACTTGGTCACCCAGAGGTCAGGTACTCTCAGTTTCCAGGAAGCCCCAAGTCATTGGCCCTGGAAGGTGGAGTCATTTGTACAACTGTCAAGTGGAGACACAGAGGTGAGCTTCAGGGAATCCAGATGTCCAATGGGATATGCAGGCAGAAGATGGAGGATCTCAGGTTTGAAAATACAGAGCTTTGTCGGGCGGCATTCATCTTTCATTACACTGTGCTCTGAGGCTGGAACTTCCTCCCTGTTTGAAAATTTTTACTCAGTTTGGTGATTGACTTCATGTTCTTGGGCTTGTCAGCTGCATGGTGCATGACATAAAGCTAGTCTGTGCTAGCCCATTACAAAGTGGAGTTTCCCACTGCAGCCACAGGCTCCTTTTTGTGGCTTTGCGATAGTCTGCCCATGATCGACCCAGATGGTCCATGGATTCTCTGGGCAAAGTACTGTTAAGGGTCATTTCCAAGTTGTTTTATTGTAGCTAGAATTCTGTTGGTTCATGTATTTGACAGCCTGGTCCTTTGTATGTGATGGGGATCATTGAGAAGCAAAACCCAAGACCCAGGCTCACTTTGGTGGCAAGTATGGAATCCACCACTGCACACAGGAGGCATATGGGAGCACATGGGTTCCTGGCCAGCCTGGGCCACACAGAGTTACTGTGTCTCAAAACAAACAGCAGATGAGTCTTTGCCCAAGAACTCATACTCCAGGCAAATACCAAGTGAACAAAGGAATGAATGAATTTCACTGGCTGAGAATGCTGTGAATAAAGATTAAGATGGGGGGGGGGGTCAAGGGAGGAGTCATGAGGCAAGATTTGGAAAGTAAGAGGAAGGTTGCATTTTGCAGCCCTTCTCTGCCTCTTCAAGGTCTTACTTTTCAACCCATCTTCTACCACTTTCCCTGAGCCGAGAGGAGATGGAATAGGTGTCTTGACGTCTGAGTGCTTAGTTATCATGTACTCTCAGGACCTTGTTCAGTCATGAGTCTCTGCACTCACCACTATTCACTGAGAAAGAGAGAGGCCTTTCTGTTTAAGGATGACAGCAGTTCTGTCAGTATAAGGTTCTGACCTTCCCAGCTAGCTCCTGGGAAGCAACCTCCAGCTCTTGGAGTTTCCCTCATGATAGGGGCATCCCTGTTGCTCAGCTCTCAGACAACGCTCCATGGACTATGCTACCAGGGGACTCACAGTGGTCTCTACCTGGAGTATCCTGACTAGGTGGTTCAGGGTGGGGCTTGGTTACCCCTCTGGGGAATGGGAGGATCTAGAGATCAAGTTCAGACTCATGGCCAGGACTCTTCCACCACACCTAAGTCATGAAGCTACAATTGCATCTCTGGACATAGAAGCCCTGCTGAGTGCTGTCACAAGCTTGTGTCAGAGGATGACCATTCCTAAGGAGGAAGAAAGTTTCACCAGGGCAATTCTCCAACACCTTCGACTGAAATAAAACTGCTCAAAGCGCTCTGCTAGTCTTCCCAGTGAATTTGATGAAGATCCCTAGAGAGTTGAATTCTGCAGCCAACTTCTGTAAATGAGGGTGGATCTAGGTGTCCCACACTTGTATCTGAGGTCTGGAATGAGGGCAATCTTGGGTACAGACTATTCCCCTGTAAAGTTTGGGCCAACTCAGTACAGATGGGTGGAAACTTAAATGTGTGGATTATGACAGCAGGATTGAACTACAAGCCCAATTTTTATTTTTTCCTCCATTTTTTATTTAAATTAGAAAACAAGATTGTTTTACATGTCAATGCCAGTTCCTGCTCCCTCCCATCCTCCCCTATCCCCCACTAGCACCCTACCTATCCCATACCATTTCTGCGGTCTTCCATGTGAGGTCTTCCATGGGAGGTCTTCAGAGTCTGTCATATCCTTTGGGATAGGGCCTAGGCCCTCCCCCATGTGACTAGGCTGAGGGAGTATCCCTCCGTGTGAAATGGGCTCCCAAAGTCCATTCCTATGCTAGGGATAAGTACTGATCTACTACAAAAGGCCCCATAGATTTTCGAGGTCTCCTCACTGACACCCACATTCATGGGGTCTGGATCAGTTCCATGCTGGTTTCCCAGTGATCAGTCTGGGGGCCAAGAGCTCCTTCTTGTTCAGGTCAGCTGTTTCTGTGGGTTTTGCCAGCTTGGACTTGTCCACTTTGCTCATCACTCCTTCTCTGCAACTGGATTCCAGTTCAGTTCAGTGTTTAGCTGTGGCTGTCTGCTTCTACTTCCATCAGTTGCTGGATGAAGGTTCTAGGATGGCATATGAGTTAGTCATCAATCTCATTATCAGGGGCATTTAAGGCAGCCTCTCCACTGTTGCTTAGATGGTTAGTTGGTGTCATCCTTGTAGATCTCTGGACATTTCCCTAGTGCCTGATTTCTTTTTAAACCTATACTGGCTCCCTCTCTGATGGTATCTCTTATTTTTCTCTCCTCTATTCTTCCCCCTATACAACCTTCCTGCTCCTTTATGTCCCCCTCACTCTTTCTCTTCTCCCCTTCTCATTCTCCTAGCTCCCTCTGTCATTTCCCATGCTCCCAATTTCCTCAGGAGATCTTGGTCCTTTCCCCTTCTCTGGGGGACCATTTATGTCTCTCTTAGAGTCCTCCTTGTTGACTAACTTCTCTAGTGGATTGTAGGCTGGTAATCCTTTGCTCTATGTGTAAAATCCATAAAAGAATAAGTACATAACATGTTTGTCTTTTTGTAACTGGGTTACCTTGCTCAGAATGGTTTCTTTTAGTTCCATCCATTTGCCTGTGAATTTAAAGGTTCCATTGTTTTTTTCTGCTGAGTAGTACTCCATTGTGTAAATGTACCACATTTTCTATATCCATTCTTCGGTTGAGGGGCATCTAGGTTTCTTCCAGGTTCTGGCTATTACAAATAATGCTGCTATGAACATCGCTGAACAGATGTCTTTGTTGCATGAATGTGCCTCTTTTGGGTATATGCCTAAGAGTGGGATTGCTGGATCTTGTGGTAGATTGATTCCCATTTTCCTGAGGAATCACCATGCTGATTTCCAAAGTGGCTGTACAAGTTTGTACTCCCACCAGCAGTGGAGGGGTGTTCTCCTTTCTCCACATCCTCTCCAGCATAAGTTATCATTGGTGTTTTTTATTTTAGCCATTCTGACAGGAGTAAGATGGTATCTCAGAGTTGTTTATTTGCATTTCCCTGATGGCTAAGGATGTTGAGCACTTTCTTATGTGTCTTTCAGCCGTTTTAGATTCCTCTAGTAAAAATGGTTATCTTGCCAAAAGCAATCTACAGATTCAATGCAATCCCCATCAAAATCCCAGTACAATTCTTCACAGACCTTGAAAGAATAATTCTCAACTTTATATGGAGAAACAACAGACCCAGAATAGCCAAAACAACCCTGTACAATAGGGGAACTTCTGGAAGCATCACCATCCCTAACATTAACCTCTATTATAGAGCTATAGTCCTGAAAACAGCTTGGTATTGACACAAAAATAGGCAGGTAGACCAATGGAATTGAACTGAAAACCCTGATATTAACCCATATACCAACAAATATCTGATTTTTGACAAAAAAGCTAAACATGCACAATGGAGTAAGGAGAGCATCTTCAACAAATGGTGCTGGCATAACTAGATGTTGTCCTGTAGAAGACTACGGATAGACCCATGTCTATCGCCAAGCACAAAACTTAAGTCTAAATGGATGAAAGACCTCAACATAAATCCAGCCACACTGAACCTCTTAGAAGAGAAAGTGTGAAGTACCCTTGAATGAATTGGTACAGGAGACAGCTTCTTGAACATTACACCTGTAGCACAGACACTGAAACTGACAATTAATAAATGGGACCTCCTGAAACTGAGAAGCTTCTGTAAGGCAAAGGACACAGTCAGCAAGACAAAACAGCAGCCCACAGACTGGGAAAAGATATTCACCAACCCCATATCCGACAGAGGGCTGATCTCCAAAATTTACAAAGAACTCAAGAAGATAGTTTCCAAAACACCAAATAATCCAATTAAAAAGTGGGGTATAGAACTAAATAGAGAATTCTCAATTTTTAATTTTTTAAAATTATTTTTAATTTGGAGGGGCAAGTGTGGAGGCCAGACATCAATGTTGGATTTTATCCTTCATCTCACTCCACCTTGTCTTCTGAGACAGGTTTCTCACCATTTCACTGGGACTGGGTAGACAGTGAGCCCCTGAGATCTGTCTGTCTCTGATCCCACACACCCAGTGCTGGATCTACAGCAGTGGAACACATCCAGCTTTTGCATGGGTTCTAAGGATCTGCACTCTGGTCCTCACGCTTGCATAGCAAGTGCTTCTGTCATGAAGTATCTTCCTAGCCCCCAGCATGGGCTAGCCCCCTCTCCAATCTGTTTGGTACATCAGAGGGGCTATAGAGTGAGTTAAGGCCTGGTTGGGCAACTGTCTCAGAATAGAAAATAAAAAGAAGATAAGGGATATAGCTCAGTGGTAGAGCTGTTGCCTAGCCCCTGAATTAAATCCTTAGTTATGAGAATGGCTCTCCTAGGCTCATGTATCTGAATGATTCGTTTCTAGCTGGTGGAACTGTTTTGGAAGGATTAGGAAGTGTGACCATGCTTGGAGAGGTTTGTCATTGTGTGTGAGCTTTGTGTTTTCAAAAGCCTGCACCAGGCCAAGCCCAGTCTCTCTGTCTTTCTCTGTCTCTCTGTCTCTGTCTCTCTGTCTCTCTCTGCCTCCAACTTGTAGGTCAGATATAGTCTCTCAGCTACTGCTCCAGTGTCATGACTGCCATGTTCCCTATCATGATAATCATGGACTCACCTTCTGAAACTGTAGGCAAACCCCCAATTAAAGGCTTCCCTTTTTAAGTTGCCTTGGTCATGATGTCTCTTCACAGCGATAGAAAAGTAACTAAGACACAAAATAAGCCAAAGACCAACCTTTCCTCACTGGATTATCAATGCTAACATTCTTCCAAGAACCTGGCCTAGATGCTCAGTGACTCCAGTAACCCAGTCCCAAATTTAGGGTTTCACTGTTTCTGCTCCTGGGACAGAAGGTAGGTTCAGCCTCAGCTGCTCTCCCTAGTCTTGTCCAGTCTGAGACATCACTCAGAAGCACCTCTGAAATACAGTCTGTTTACCAGGCTGTGTCAGGGAGAATTGGGGGGGAGAGGCAATGTGTCTGAACCTGGGACTGGGGTCCTTAGCCAGAGCCATGGCTCAGTACAGGGGTCTGGGACAGAACAGAACACCATGCAGGCTGCAGTATAGGCTCCAGTCTACAGGGACTTGGGGTCTTGCCCAGCCTGGAACAAAAGCCCCAGGCCAAGATGTCAGCTCAGCTGGGTTGCCCACCACTGAAGCCTTGCTTTAGTTGCTGTGGCTCTCACTCCGTACAGACCAAGCCCTCCATCACTGCTTTTTTTGGCATAGCTATCTTGGGCAGGGGGTGAATGGGAAGCAGAAATAAATGATGATGTCACACTGGGTGGTGTCCTATATGCAGGGGTTCCTCACACCCTACACCCGCCAGAGTCATCCAGAGTCTATTCAGACTTACTGGTCCCCTCCAGGGTGGCACTCACCAAGCTGCAGTTGTCACTTGCTCTGGTGGATGACCAGATCAGACAGCCCCCAGCCGCTTTCTAGTTCACTTTCTTGTTTCCTGAGGTTTGGAGAGTGGCAAGTGACTTTCCAGGGTCATACAGCCAATAGGGAATGATAACTCAGTGGGAGCCTAGCTCAAGGTCCTCAGACAGCAGCTGTGTCAAGACACTGGGCAGAGGATGACTTGAAGTGCTTGCAGGGAACTTCAGTAGTCATTTATTCTTTGGGAGCTTGGGAGGTTTTGTTCTGATTTACATTTATTTATGCGTGTATTTGGGGGACACACACTTGGCACAGTGCTTGTGTAGAGGTCAAAGGACAATCTGTCACAGTTGGTTCTCTCCTTCCACTATGTGGGTCTAGGGATCAAATTTAGGTCTTCAGACTTGGCAGCAGATCCTGTACCTTTTGAGCCATCTTGCAAACCCACTTTTGAATATTTTTGGTTTCCAAGAATCCCCTTAGAAGATGCTAAGTGTTCTGGGATGAAAGAGTCCTAAATAATTGCAGTGAGTAGCTTGACAACATCGAGCTTCCTCCACCTTCTTGGCAGGAGGGTGGGAGGAAGCCTAGAGCATGTGCCTTGATGTCGGGGTCCCTAGAGGGGGAGAGGTTCTCTGGGATTTGTTTCCTTCATTTTACCCCTGAGGAGATGTGACTTGACTTCCTGTCAGTCTGCCTGGCTGGAGTCTGGGCTCTACCACTCCCAGTTCAGTGATGGGCATTCTGGTTCCTTCACTGCCTGAGTTTAATTTACCCCATGTGTTAACCAGGAATAACACACCTACCTGTTCACTGGGCTGGTGCAAAACAGGCCCAGTCTAGATTCCAGCCTTTGATCTGCCAGACCCTAGGGAGGTTCAGAGAGACCACAGTTACCTGAAGTCACCCCACACTCCCTCTTGGGGCCAGAGTTAGCAGTGGGTTTTGTCTGTCAAGGGCTCCTGGACCAAGGCATCCGGGCACTGGACTTTGGGACCGCAGACGGAGGCATTGTCATCCCAGCAGGAGTGTGCATTCTTCTCTATCCTTGGCGTCTGGAAACTCATCCCTGCTGCCCTTTCTTCTCCTTAGGAAACAAGGCCAGAGCTGAACCCCTCCTCTGGGGACAGTGGGCCCCAGTCTCAGGGAAGAAAGGAAGCTCTGGCCCTTCCCCATACCGACCACAAACACAACCCCCTCCATTCTCACCCTCTTCTCCAGCTGGCGGTCTTGCAGGGTGGAGGGCCCTGGGAACATTCCCTGGAGACCAGCCTAGAGTCAGCAGACAGTGCCCCAGGCCTTGAGGAGGGTTAGGGGGTGGAGTAGAGGTGGAGCCTGAATCTCAGGATGTCCTCTGGGGCCTCAGCTCAGGGAAGGATGTGCTGAAGTGATGTCTAGTGGTGAGGCACTACCCTGGTGGGCTGTGCTTTCCAGGTGATGTGCATGTCTGGGTTCAAGGCTGCCCTCATCCAGGGAAGGTTACTAGATGGTTGAATACCCAGAGGTGATGAAGGAATTGGGAAATGCAGGCTGCAACAGAGAATAGTGTTCTGGGCTTAGAAAAGCTCTGACATCTCTATCTATCCTGACTCTTCTGCAGAAAGCAGCTGATCGATGCCTGGCCTGACAAATGGCCAAGAGTCTAGTCAGGAAAATGGACAGTGTCTTGACTATCTGCTCCAGCTTCTCACCCACGAGCAGAAACCCTGAACCAGCTCCTTAGGGGGTGCATTCCCATTCCATAACCCTCGCCATGCTCCCTATGCTCTGGAAAGATCTCTAGAGTGACAGAGTGGAAATAAAGGTAAAAATAGAAAATAGTGACTACCTTTCTCAGACCCTAGAAAGAAACATCTCTCTGCTTTCCTCCTAGACATAAAAATATGTCTAAGAAATAAACCAGGGCAATACAAGCTGAAGTCTGTGGATTCATTCCCCAGCATGAAAAGAAGTGGGGACAATGAGAAAATGCACCTAAAAATTAATGCCCCAATTTGACATTGCCACTGCATGTGTATATATAATGTTTTTATTTATTATTTTTATTGTGTGTGTTGGGGGTACCCTGGTGCACATGTGGAGGTCAGAGGACAATTTTTCAGGAGTCAGCTCTCTCCTCCCACCATGTGGGTCTTGAGGATGGAACTCCAGTTATTGGGTATGACGGCAAGCACCTTCACCATCTAGGCCAGCACCAGCCTATCCCTACAGTTTTGTTATGGGTTACAAAATGCCAACTTGAGCAGATTGGAAGTTCCAGAGTGGCCCTTCTTTGAGAATCACAGATGTCCGTCTGTTTGCTGACTTCCATATTCTATCCTGTGACCTGTGTCTGGTCCAGTCTGCATCCCATGTCTCCACGACTACTCAGGCCATATTCTGTGGCTGCTCACCGTGGAGTGGGATCTTAATACTGAAGTACAGGAAGATGGCTTTGAGTGTTCAGCATTCTAAGCTAAATTTGCCCCATGTCTTTGTCCTAGTGCCCTTAGAGGAAGTTTTAAAAATCAGAATTCCATGGCAAAGAAGGCACAGGCAAGGGCCCTTGTAGGATTTTAGACTCATGTGGCTACAGTGATATGAAGGAAAGCCTACTGAGTCCACCCACACCGAGAGTTCGGGTGTTGACAGCAGGCTTTACCTTAGGTCCCATTGCACAAAGCAACTGCCTCTTGTGATGACAGCCTTCAACATACCTGGACCACAATCTTAGCCCCTTCTCTTGCCTCCAAAGCTTCAATCCTTTAACCACATCTCATGGGTACTCAACCACAGGAAGACACAGCTTGCCTTCTATGGACCACTGCTTCTTTAGGATGCTAATTGGTACTTACTAACCAAAGGTTTTATGTTTCAATCATCTGAGGAATCAGCGAATTCAATCCAAGATAGTCTCTGCTGAGGACTTCCCTGTGTGTGTGCACACGTGTGCGTGTGTGTGTGTGTGCGCGCGCACACTGGGATATCTGTTGTGGCCACTCAGCCTGGCTAACACATAACCTTTGTCAACAGTAAAATACTAAAGAGTTCCATGTGTCCTCAGCTCATCCAACCACAGAACTCTTGAAGGAGGGACAGCTCTAAGGAGACAGGGAGGATGGAAAGTGTCTTATCTTGGCAAGCTGTATTCAAACTTCTCAAGAGCCACAAAACTTTTTCTGCGGAGCACTTTCTGGAGGAAACCTCGACCTATGTAAAGCAGACTGAAGTGCGATGTGGCAGCACAGAGCCCTGCTGGTTCTCTGTCCCTAGAGGGCCCTGGGGAAGGCCTGGAGGTTCTTAGGGACCCACATGAAGAACACAGTTCTTCTTCTGTTTCCTCTCTCCCCACGAATAATTTAGAAGGCCAGTGTCAGGGAAGACAGGTCTAGAAACTCTTGTTAAGGAAAACAGTCAGACTTCATGCCAGGTGTGCAGCTGCAGATGTTAAGAAGGCCCATTCCCTGTCCCTGTTACTTCAAGTGTGGTTACTTCAAGAAAGTTCTGACTGTGGCATACATCTGTACCTATCTCCCTTCTGCCAGTGACATCACTGGGCATGTGTAATGGGTAAAGTCCTTGTGTCTGGTCCACCAAGATGTTCCAGGACTCTTGCTTGGCCAATAAGTCCTACTCTTTCTGGTGTTGGTAGCTTCTGAGATGATGGTAGGTGTTTGTGGGTACCACAGAATAGGGATTGGCAAATGACTGCAGCTACCAGTGTCCACTTTTCTGACTGTACCCCACCCTGTAGAGGCACTCTATGCACAGTAAGGGAGGGTGAGTTGAGCCAGCCTGCAGAAGACAGAGAGTTGAGAAACAAAAGGCAGTGACCTACTGCAGGCCTGAATTCTACAGTTAGTCTAAATAACCAGTTTGCATTGGGTTCACCCAACTACCTTCTCTCATTCATTTCTTTCTTTCTTCCTTCCTTCCTTCCTTCCTTCCTTCCTTCCTTCCTTCCTTCCTTCCATGACATTGCCTCACTCTGTAGCCCAGGCTGGCCTTAAATTCCCTGTGTAGTCAAAGCTGGCCTCAAATGTACTCTATAGCCCCGGCTAGACACTTAATTCACTGTGTAGCTCAAGTTGGCCTTGAACTTGCATCAGTCTTGCTTCCTCAGCATCCCAAATGTAGCATTATAAGTCTCGAGTTTCCATGCTGTGCTCTATAAGCTGACTTCTTGTCATTTATTGTCAGAGACCATTGGCCATTTCAAGTAAAGGAAGGTGTTAATGAGGAAGAAGGCTTTCCCTGCTAGGGCATCAGAGAGGGCATTTCAGAGAATGTTACTTGTGAGGATGGAAAGCTTCCAGGCAGAAGGTATAAAGGGTAGCATGGGGACCACAGTGGGGTGGGATGTGTGGTAGCTTGGTGAGATGGCAAGGGGGTGGCTCTCAGTCATCCTGGTCTGGTCCTAGGACGACGTTCTATACCTAACAGTCAATCTCTATGGCCAAGCTTCCATTCTCGGCTGCCAGGCTCCTGCCATCTCACTTGTACTCACATGTTCTCACTCTTGCTTCCTGCCCTCCCCCACCATGTGGTCTGGTCTATCCTACTGACACCCAAGCCACGGCCACAAAGTCTTCATTCCTGTAGTGTGGGGCTGCTAGCTTGCAAAAGGCCCTTCTTTAGAGGTGCTCATTTCAGTTTGATAGCTATTCACACTGAAGTGTCACTAGTTGCTGGAGTCCTAACAGCCTAAGAAATACTGGCCTTTTATAAACGAGGACTTACTTACCCAAATGGGACCCTGACTGTGGGATTCCTGGAAGCTCAACAATGAGATAATAATTTCCAGACCAGCTGGAATCTGTCCAGGCTCTTCCTCCCTGAATGAGGCTAGGTTTTCTTCTTTTAGTCAATCTATTATCTTGATTTAAAAAAAAAAAATCTATCCTGATATGATAAATAGGAAGAGCCCAGAGAACATCTATGAATGGTTCTCACCAAGAAAATGTCAATGTCAGATCAAGTCTTTAAGGTTAGCTTAAAGTTGACAGGAAATACAAGTTTTGAGGGAAATACTAGGTGACTCCAGGAGGAAGAAACCATTTGCAGAAGTGAGGGAGCTGACTCTGAACGGCCAGCCACAGGTCTGCAGCCTCCATCTGTTCTGCTGACTGAAGTATGGCAGGCTGGGTGGCTAAGGAATGGCAGGAACTCACTGCTCAGATTTCTAAAGCCTAAAAGCCAAGATACAGGCCCAGGATGACTTGGCTTAGGGTGTCCTTCACTGTCCAGGCACTGTGGCAATAGTGTGATACCTGTCTGAGTGTTCTTGTTACAAGGACACTATTCCCATTCCCAAAGTCTCAGACTTTGTGACATGGTCTCCCTAGTAACCAAGACTAATGCCATCACCTGGTGGGGTGGACACAAATTTTCAGATTATATATAGCTCAGGGGTGTGAAGATGTGGAGCCTGGCCAGGAGGCTATTGAGCAAATGGGCTTTCAGCCAAGTCTGACCAGCCAAGTTTGGGCCCTGAGTCCCACATGGTGGAAGAGAGAACTGACTCATAATATGTACTCTGACCTCCACAAATATGCTATGGTATGTGCACACACAGATACAGATGGACAGGTAGACACCTAAACATTTAATTTTTAATTTAGGTGAGATTATCTTGAGATTTAAAGACTTGAGAGTTGCAGCAGCCAAATGGATCCAGTTTAAACAAATTAGCTATTAAAGAACACCTTTTATATTATTATTATTATTATTATTATTGGTATTATTGGTATTATTATTATTAGATAGGGTCTTACTGTGTAGTTATGGATGGCCTGGAATTTACTATGTAGACCAGACTGGTGATAAGCCTCCAACACATGGCCTTTAGGTACATTCAAGGTATAGGCAAAACAAAAGCTGTTGTGCTCCTGTGGATTCAACTCCCCATGCCATCTCCCACATACAGCGGCTCCCTATACCTGACACACACCCTGGTGAAGCTTTCTTATGAATGGGGCTCCACCTTGACCCCACCCCATCCCACCCCACAGACCAGCCGCCTTTGGTAGGTGTGAGCAACCTCCCACCTGCTCAAACTCCATTCATTTCCTTTCAACCATTTTGAATTTAACACAATTTGACTTTTTGGAGTTCATGAAACAATGAACATCAACCTGGTGACATTATCACAAACCACATCAGTTAGGCCTGAACTATACCTGCTGTGTTGCTATTTAGTCCTATGTAAAACGTATCAGAGTTCTACCCCTTACTCACTTAAGACACCTAGCGCATGAGATTCAAACAAACGCTCATGTCTGGCGTTTCTTGTACACTGCCTGGAGTTCATGAAAACTGCATGTTTCAACAAGTTCAAGGAGGTAGGGTTGTGGGCGGAGCTGGGCACTCAGCAGTTCTGAAAGAACCTCAGGCAACTGAATGCCGCAGCCCCAGCACAGCATCTTCAAAGACAATGGCGGAGCCCATGGCGCCACTGGAAGTCTAAAACTGTTTCTGAGTGACAGGATCTATCATTACAAGGGAAGCTAACCCAGAATCTTAAACCCCAGACAGACAAAAGAAGAGCTTTGAGGAAATGAGGGTGTAGGTTCCAAGGTCATGTCCACAGGGCTTCCTTCATACTAAGGTACCAGGTTGGGAAACTTTTAGAAAGGCCGAGGTGAGTCCCAGGACACTCATGCTTCATTCCTGGGCTTCCTCCCTAGCAAGTTAAGAATGTAAGGTTTCCCATGTGACAGTAGGAAAGCAAAGCCTCCCGAGTCATGATAAGAAATGCAAGAATGCCTCTACCATTCTTCTATTGTCTCCTCTCATGAAGGAAACTCAAATGTAACATCATCACAGAAAATACTCTCCATATGACAAGAAGCAGCATGTAGTTTCCAAGTAGGACCCACAAACCCATCATTTGATGTGGGCGTTGTTTTAGTTATTCTTCTGTTGCTGTGATAAAATACCCTGATGGAAAGAACTTCCAGCTTATTTTGGCTCACCACTTGAGGTTAGAATCTGGTATTGCAAGGAAGTTGAGGCAGCAGGACCTTGGAGCAGCTGACCACATTGTATCCACAGTCGGGAATCAGAGAGAGAGATGGAATCTGCTGTTCAGTTCTCTCCCTGCTTTTTTATATAGCTCATGATCCCAGCATAGAGAATGTCCCCCCTACAGTGGGCAGGTCTTCCCACTTCAGTGAACCTAATCAAGTAACCACTTACAGGATGCTCAGAGGCCTGTAATCCAGGTAATTCCATGTTTCATTAGGCTGATGGAGGGGATTAACCATGACAGGTAGGAACTGGAAAGACATATTGAAGAACAGAGATTGTGTATTGGAAGAGCTGGTGCTCATACTTTTTCAGTTATTTCTCAACTGCTTAGAAAAATAATTATCAATGAATAAGTAGATCTAGCCTGGTCTATAATTCCAGACACTAGTGATGTGAAGCAGGCAGGTCACAAGTTCTATGTATTCCTGGGTTACAAACAAAGCTTGCAGTCATCCTGGGAAATTTAGTGAGACTTTATCTCAAAAAGTAAAAAGAGAGTAGGGAATGTAGATCCATGGTAGAGTCCTAAGATGCATGAGGCCCTGGGCTTTGATCCCACTACCAAAGAAAGAGGAGGGGGAAGGAAAAAGGAGGAAGGACAAAAGGAAGCAAGGATGGTGGGAAAGATGAAAATTGTAGACCTGAAAGGGAGCACTCACTTCATACTTTTATATTTTGAATTTTGTTTTTGTTCTTAGCCATGTTTTGTACATGTGCACATGCATTTGCAAACATGTGTGTGTGTGTGTGTGTGTGAGAGAGAGAGAGAGAGAGAGAGAGAGAGAGAGAGAGAGAGAGAGAGAGAGAGAGAGAGAGAGATGCACAGGCCATAGCACACGTGCAAAAGTCAGAGGGCAACTTTTGGGAGTTGATTCTCTCCTTCCCCCTTGTTGAGGTAGGACTTGTTTCTGCCATGCTGTGTTTTCCAGGCTAGCTGGCCCCTGAGATCCCAAGTTATTCTCCATCTCTGCCTCACATCTTCTGTAAGAATTGTAGATGTACCCTGATACATCTAGCTTTTTATGTGGCTTGTGGAGAATGAAATAAGGTCTTCAGGTTCACACAGTGTTTTTACCCACTGAGCCATTTCCACAGCCCATTACTGGCCACTTAAATTTTTAAAACTATTTATTTATTATGTAGACAGTGTTCCATCTGCATGTATACCTGCAGGCTGAAAGAGGGCACCGGATCTCACTACAGGTGGTTGTGAGCCACCATGTGGTTGCTGAGAATTGAACTCAGGACCACTGGAAGAGCAGCCAGAGCTCTTAACAACTGAGCTATTTCTCCAGCCCCAGCCTCTTAAAATTTTTAAATTGTATTTATTCAGTGTGTGTCATGGTGTGCATGTGGAGGCCAGAATAAACAAAAACAAAAGCAAGCAAACAAAAACCACTACCACTAACAACAACAAAACCCCAAAAAAACTTGTAAGAGTTGGTTTTCCTTTTCTATCATCATTTGTGTCCTGGGGATTCAACATCAGGCCCAGTGGCAGGTGCTCTTACCTGCTGAGCTGTCTCCTTTCCACTTTGCTGCTGTGTTTCCAAGCTGTGTATGTCTGTGGTGGTGGTGTTGTGTGGTAAATAAACAGCTCTGGGGTAGTTGTGGAGATGACACTTGGAAGCCTTTGTTACTGTCTCCTTCAGCTCTTATTTCTTTGTTCTGCTGTCTTTAACTTCTAGTTCTTCATGCCGTGGACTGTACCTAACTGTGCTGAGGCACCAGAACATGTCCTTCCAGTCTCTCTGTCCATTCTTCCTCTCTCCTTCCTCCAAGGCCATTCTTAGGCTCTAGGACCATTCTACTTTTAGGACAACCACATGAGTGACAACATCCGTGTTTGTTATTCTTGCCTACACTCCTGTTATCTATTCCCCTAAGATCCCAAAATCCTGCCATTGTTCCCCAGCCCTCTTGGGAGCCAGCATCTTTTCTGGCAGAGTGTGACACATCCTCATCTTCCATACCTCACTACCCACTGCTGCTGGCAGGAGACACCAGGTATACCCTGTCTCTACTTAGAAGCAACTGCAGAATGCCCTCCCAGACTTCGAAGACTCTGTGTCTCCATGACTCACCACTGCCACCCACCAGTTCCTTCTGGTGCCCATGTTTCTCTCTGATGGCTAATTAAGGCAGCTGCTATCCAAATTGTCCTTCTGCCACTCACTTTGTCCTCAGGTACCTATTGTCTTTGCTGTCCATTGTTGTTCTTCCCATTTCATGCCATCATGAGAAAGGTGTGAAGTGAGAGCAAGGGCCTCATTTTGTCTGCCATGCCACAACCAGGGCCCAGAACAATGAAGCCCAACACAGAGCACTCTGTTATCAAACAATTGAACAATCCAATGCTGTGAGACCAGGGTAAATCAGAAGTCTTGTGTGTTTTCTGGCTTTTATAATGGGAATCAGGTTCAGTGAACACTTTTATACAGCCCAGGGTCTAATACAAACAATAAAAGCTTGGAATCTGTTTTGATGGGTGGCATCATGGATAGTCCTTTCTTGTTATTGACATCACTTGGTTGGTTGTCCCCAACAACATGAATCAGCTCTTCCCCACACAGTCAGGTCTAGCAAAGGCTTAAGGACTGGCAGTCACAGGGAAATGGGGTCTACCTGGAAACCGGCCCTGCTCCTAGCAGTTTTAGGAAACCACAGGCCTCCCAACATGTGTCCCTGACGCTCCAGGGGGAGGAAGAAGCTCCCGACAGGGAGGGCCTCCTTGTCTTGTGGTTGGGCTATTCTTGAGTCTTGGAATGTTGCTCTCATGGTGCTGACAGCCGCCACCTCTCCTGGTGGTGCCAGGCCCTCGTGCCAGGCCTCTGGAGCCTCGCTTGGTGGGTGGCGAGGGCTTCCGCAGCCTCCCACCCACCTGGGTTATGGCAGGCATGCTTGGGGGGTGGGCAGACAGGAGCATGTGGCACTGGGCGCTTCTCTCTGGCTCTTCCTTCCCTGCTAAACAAAAGATTCCTGATGGGGCGGGGATGGGAGCATGCTTTTGATTGAGGAGACTCTAGAGGCCCAAGGATGAAGGCACACCAGGGCCTGACTGGATGCCTTTCCAAAGGCCTATGATAGTACAGGAGACCCCTGAACACTCAGAGCCATAAGGTCTCTTGTCAGGCCATAGTGGGGCAGCTTTTCTACTCCATTCTGTCTCTCTGCTCTGACTTCCAGACTGCTGGTCTCTGACCAGCTATGCCAGTTTTTCTGTCTCCATCATCCAGTTTGTTGTTGATATAATTTTCTAGAAACTATGAGAGCCCTTTCCCCCTGCACTGTTCTATCAGTCAGTAAGCATTGTGTCACCTTGCTTCTTCTGTCTTCACTGTGGTTAACATTTGTCACCTATAGCCCTTTGGTTTCCATGACTGCCATAGCCTTGGTTATTGTCACAGACACTATTCCTAGTGGCTACTGTTCTTTGTTTTATAGAACAGAGATGTGAGTTCAGAGAGGTTGAGTAATTTGCACAGAGTCACACCGCTGGGATGGTAGCATGATTGATGCTAGATGTCAGCTCAGTCCCCAAGTCACATGGCTTCCCAGGGCAGAGTTCAAACAGAAATTGTGTGTCCAAATTAGTGGAGCTGTTCAAATCCTGGTCCCATCCTCACTACTGACTTGATTTGTAATTTTTGTCAAGTCATTTGACTTTTCTGGGACTCAGGTTATCATGCATGGGTGATAAGGACCAAAATTGCCTCCTGGGCTGTGGTGAAGATGGAATGGGGTAATAATGGAGGGTGAGGTGTGTGGGATAGTCTAGGAAACACAGGTGTCCCCAGAGCTTCCAGTCTAATGGGAGGGACTGTCATTGCTTTTGGAAAGAAAACCACTGAAAGGAAAGAACCAGGCAGTACAGGGATGCAGTGCAGGGACACCTGCTTGAGACAATGTGGCCTTAGATAAATAAAAAATAAATACCCTGTTACTTTGGGTATCTCCATCTTCCTGCCCCAGCTTCCTGGGTGCTGGGTTTGTATGAGTGTACTGACACACTGGGTAGAAGGATTTTAACGCTGTAGAAAAGTCACGGAGAAGGAGATAGGTGTTTGCACCTTCCTTCAGCATTAGAATCTCAAGTCACATTGAAGAGTTTGTCACTTGGAAATCAACATGGTTTGATACTGTTAATTGATCTACCTGCTTTATTAATCTTCCCCGTGTTCTCCCATCCTTCTCTCCAACCCACAATTCCATGCTGCCTTTCACTAGCTCAGTTTTGAAGGATGAATAGGAGTCTATTCAAGGCTTTGTCATTTTAGCCACAGCAGAACACATAGGCGTGGCATCCGACATGCCCAAAGAAGATGCTGTTTTCATAGAATGGGAAACGTGAAATGGGGCCAGATAACAATTACTCGAAAGAAAGTGGCCCGAAGAAACAGGATTTCTCATCCCACAGCTCTGGGTATCAGACACTGGGGTAAAGTCAAGATCATTTCCTCTGGAGACTCCCAGAATGAATGATTCTTGCCTTCACCAGCTTCTGTACCCTCAAAGCCAGCTGGCTGCATTTTCTAACTGTGCTGACCCTCATACTGTTTTGTTGTTGATGTTGTTTTGTTTTTCTCTTACAAGGACACTGTGATTATAGCAGGTCCCCTGTACCACTAAAGTTACCTCCTCATCTCAAGACCTTTCATCTGATTCTTTCTGCAAAGTCCCCTTTGTCACAGGAAGGAACATGTCCACAGATTCTGGGGATTGGCACATGGGCATCTTTGGGGCAGTCAGTGAACCTTCTAGAGGCTCTTTATCAACCTGGTTGGGAGCACAGGCTCGAGCTCCACAGACCTGAGTTGGAGTCCCTGCCCTGTCATTTCTTGTACCTCTTGCTGCTTAATCTATCTGTACCTCCATTTCCTCATCTTCAAAGCATGTCTAATAAGTGAAGTTTACATCAGGAGTTGTTGGGAATTAAAGTGATCACAGGCTCTCAAGCAGAAGTTCTCAGACTAACACACTTACACACACACACACACACACACACACACACACACACACACACACACACACACTCACACACACCCGAGCCTCCGTCCCTAGCAGTTGTAGCCCGAAGTCAGACTGGTCCTGATCAGACTCAGTTCTCTGCCTCAGTAGTCTCCACAGACGCTAGCCAAACGTAATTCCTGGATAACCATTGCTTGAGGGCCTTTCTCTGTGGGGAGCCCACACAGCCAACTAACTCTGTCTGCTTTTGTAGGGTAGAGGAGAAACTTTAAGGAGTGGGAGCAGTAGGGAAAAGGCGTGCCAAAGATGTTTTTAATATGCATGAGACTGTGCAGCCAAGCCAGGGGCCTCTGCCCAGCTTCCAGGCATGTTCCCGCCCCAGACAGGCTGATGATTTGAAGGGAGCCGCGGTCAGACTGTATACCTGTCATCTGCCTCTCCACACTAGCCTGCCTCACTTGTTCTAATGAGGCCTGACACCTCGGGAATCCGGCGGGTGCGGAGCAGTAACAGAGGGCACTAGAAGCCAGAACGGCCTGCTTCAGCCACTTGGGCTTGCCTGGGAGGTGGCCAAGCAGCAGGAGGAGCCCAAGGGTACCTCTGCCCCAAGGTTTGTCTTGGCCAATTGCAGGAGGACAGTGAGAGTCACGTCATCTACATGCGCCTCAGTGTCCTTGGCTGTAAAATAGGTTGTAACCAGGTATGTAGGCACATGCCTATGACCTCAGTACTCAGGACCCCAAGGTAGGAAGATTGCTACAAGCTTCAGGCCAGCCTGGACTACATAGTGAGCACAAGACCAACTGTGACTGCATAGTAAGACCCTGTCTCATAAAACCCAAAGTTAAATGAATTTTAATAGCCTCTCAGAGATTGATGGGAGGAATGAAGACTGCGTGAAAAGGATCTGATGTGACAACATGACAAATAACCATGATATATATTATCACCACCAGCCTGGCTGATGACTACTTGTCAAGACAAAGTGTCCCCTAGGCCTGAGTTTCTTCGATACACTCTCTGGTTCCATCTGGAGAGCCTCTGAAGAGAGAGGGTTTCCCGGGAGGTCCCTGTTGGCTTTTTTCTGTTTACCTGTTTGATGCCTATTTATTCTTAGCAAACTTTTGCACTTCCGCATGGTCCCTGGCGGGAGGGCAGTGCCTGAGCCAGTCCTGTCCTACCTCAGTGCTGTTGCCAGCTTCCTCCTTGTCCACCTGTGTCCCAGGAACAGGTTTTGGTGCTGCGGTAGGACATTCACCCGGTCTCCTGATCTCAAGAAAGAATTCCAGCTGCATCTGGGAGAGTAAATGGACCAGGATAGGTTAGAATAGAGTAGGGCCACTGGGTAACGCAGTAGAGACATGAAAGTAGGGACAGGATGAAATGAAAAGGCCCACAGTGCCAACAGTGATTTATTTCTAGCTGCCACCTGAAGTCTCTTTGCATACCATCCCCCCTCCCACTTCTGTGGCATTCCCAGGCATATGGCTTCCTTTTTCCATCACCTGAGAGGGAATGAAGGCCTGCTTCCTGCTTATAGCATCTTTCATCAGGGAATGACTCTGATTGGTCAGAAGGGGGAGGGTGCATATTTTCTCTAGACACCAGCAGAAGCCCTGGCCCCAGATGGTTCCTGAGCAGAAGACTTGGGGAGCAGACCTGTGACCAATTGGGAGAAACGTGTCTATACAGGGGGAGCTGGGGAGGTAGCAGCGGGCAGTGTAGCATCCTCCATTTAGGAGTCCATGAGGAGCTTAGACAAGAAGGGGCTGGTTTCACTGTGGGCCTACCCTGGAACAGGAAGGAGAGCCAAGGGCAGGGCCCACGGGAAGGGCATGAGGCCTCTCACCTGGGAGCTTCTGAGCTTCTCCAGCAGACAGGTGACAAGGACGGCACTGGGGAGGATGGGAGATGAAGCTGGGGTATGCAGGGCTGCAGGGCAGCCATTTGCTTCCCACTAGTGTGAGAAGCCTGAGTGGGTTGGGAGACGGGCTCCGAGTTGTTTGTGCCCAGGGATGCCATGCTGAGTGCTGAAGGACTAACCCTGCCTGAGTACAAACTCACAGGTGGCCCTGACCTGTCCCAGCCTCAGTTTCTCCACCAGTGAAGAGGGAGGCAAGGGCTGAGCAATCTCCATCCCCACGTCTTCACAGAGTCCACCCACTTTCCTCTTTTGGCCCCAGAATCCAGGAATGTGCCCCAGGCCTCAGCTCTCCTGACTGAGGGGAGCCTCAGGCAGAGTGACTGGGGTCCCTGAACCCCCTCCTCCCCTCTGCAAAGCACATACAGATGTGGGGCTGTCGGCCGCAATCAGGGCTCAGGTGAGGAATGGAGCCTGGCAGCCCTGGGCTTGTACTCGTTTGCCGGAGTGCAATTTCCCCGTAATTACACTTCCTAGCTTTTCGGCATCTGTGAAAGATCACCCTGGGACACAGAGGAGCCGGGCGCGCTGGCAGGAGGACAGGCCTTCGCTCCAAATCACTCTCCACTGGCGGAGAAAACCCACTCACCCTGGACCTGATTCTGGCATGTTCAGTGTCCCCAAGAGACAGGCCCAGCACGCCCCATAGATCTGGTTAGTTCCGACCCTCGGCACAGGCTTCCATCTTCATTCTATTCTCTAGCACCCTGTTACCTCTAGTCTGTCTTCAGCACTGCCATGCTTCACATTGCACTGTCACCAATCTGCATTCCTAGAGCCCACTCTGTCAGCTGCTCGAGGTGACATTTATAGAGTTGCCCATGCTGCTCACTACCACCCCCCAAGCCACTCCAGTTTGGCCTGTGTCATGGGTCCCTACTGGTCACCATAGCCACAGGGCGACATGTAGACACAGAATTGTTCCTCTGTTATCCTGGAAGCACACTGATGTGTGCTCTGTGTCATATCCCACTCCTTGTCTAGAGCATGTAGTTCTTTTACTCTGCACTTGGGGCTCCCTGACACCCTGCCAGCCGGAATCTAGGGGTGCCTCTCCCAGGATCTCAGATAAAGATTTGCCTTAACAAACCCATCCGGAGGACAAGAGGACAGGCAGAGAAAACTGCAGCCAAGGAAACCCTGGGGAAAGAGCTTCTGGGGACCTTGGAAAGCCACTAGAAATGTGGGCAGGCCCTGGGCATGGAGCAACACTGGAGGGTTAGTAAGTTTGCAGGGCATGCAGGGCTCAGGGTGGGAGGGTGGGAAAACAGACTGTAAGCCAGGATGGGCACTCCCACTCTGATAGAAGCCATAACCCTGGTGGGTCATGCTACAGACCATCCTCAACTGGGCCTCTCTTGAAGTTCTGGAAGAAACACCATTGCTTCCAAGACCAAGAATCCAGAAGGAACCTGGAAGTAAGGTATGGCTTCAAGCAAACTTTATATCTGATCCAGAGGCAAATGTGTGCCCTGGCCTAAGCCCAGAGCAGAAATCACTAATCAAGAGGTTAAGTCACTTGGCAAACATCAAAGTGAGTAAATGAGAGGCACCAACTTTTGAACCTTGGCTGTCTGGAGGCAGGTCCTTGGTAGTAAGCACTAGGCAGTCCTACCCCATACCAGCTCTAACCCTGTCTCAGAGACATCGTGAGCAGCCCATACAGCTTTCCAGCAAAACACAGAAGGCAAAGAACCAGAGATGGGGCTTGGTAAAGGTACAGGTTCAAAGCTAGGCTCTGCCTCTCACTGGTTGTGGGCTGGGGTTGTGATTGAAACTTTTGGAGCCCTGATTTCCACCATTATAAATGGACGAACTCTTTCACAAAAGTGTGGCACGTATGTGACTCAGGAGGCATGCATGGCTTGCTGTTGAGCCAGCTAGGGCATTGACAGGATGGAGGCAGAGTCAGCAACCCGTCATAGCCCTAGACACAGCAAGGTACAGCCACAGCAACACAGTGGGCTCTGAGAAGCCCAGACTCACCCAGGTCCACTTATTCAAGGGCATCATTGTGTCTGCCTTGCAGTGTGAGGTCCCGGGGCTTAAATGGAGCCTTCTTTGATTATGGGTTGGACAGAATGGGTTCTCCAGTTCATTGGTTAGTTCTTCAAGGGGCTTGACTCCTTCCCTGGCTTTGCTGAGGTAAGCACCTTGTCTTGGCCACCTGTTAGTCCTTATCCACCAGTGAGCATCTAAGCCACCACACACACACACACACACACACACACACACACACACACACACACTTACTTTGGTACTTTGATGAACTCCTGAGCATAGTTGCTCTCTGATGGTCAGTCTCTCTTTGTCACCCCTAGAGAGGGAGGATACTTGTCATTTCCAACCTCACACTGCAGAAACCTGAGTGACTTGTTCTTGCAGAGATAGGGCTAGATCCCAGGTCTTTTGAACCCGGCAGCTAATCCCCTTACCTGTCCATGTGTAGGACCATCTGAAGTATTTCAACTGAAGAGGAGATGGCAGCCTTCTCCCCATCTCTCTTTGATCACCTCTGTTCTCTAAGTATGGGAGCAGCATGCAGGGCGAAGGGACAGACATGTGGCCTCAGCATGTTTGTTCACTCCCTCCTGAAAGCTTCAGGCTAGCACATAGCTTACTGGTATCACTGGTAGGTAGGGGACAAGAAATTGCAGATAAGGACATTATAGTGGATGATATTTGGTTTAGACTCAAGGATGAAATATGACAATGGTTGTGGAACCCCGGTTGTCACAACATCCCTTCTTCCCTGACCCGAGCATCTCAGCCTTGCAATGGTACATTATGGGAACATTGGGAATGTTGGCACCTCTGCAAACATGAGTGCACAGTATGGTAGTTTGAATATAATTGGCCCCCATAATCTCATAAGGAGTGCCACTATTAGGAGCCTTGTTGGAGTGTGTCACTGTGGGGTTGGGCTTTGAGGTTCCCTATGCTCCGGATACCAGCCAGTGACTCAGTCGATTTCCTGTTGCCTGCAATATGTAGGATTCTCAGGTCCTTCTCCAGCACCATGTCTGCCTGCATGCTGCCATGTCCTGCCATGATGATAATGGACTAAACCTCTGAAAGTGTAAGCCACTCCAATTAAATGTTTTCTTTTATAAGAGTTGCCTGGGTCATGGTGTCTCTTCACAGCAATGGAGACCCTAAGACTCCAGTCAACTGGGCCTGGGCCATGGCCTCTGGATTCTTAACATAGTTCCCACAAGAGTCTGAAAACTAGCTCCATTTGGGAACTACCAATGACCTGTGAGGACTGAAACAGGACAGTCAGCCAATGTCCCCAAACAGAAGGATCACAGTCTCGGGATCTGCCTTTGCTGTGGTTTGATTATGAAATGTCCCCCATGGGCTCCTGTGCTTGAGCACTTGACCTCCAGCTGGGGCTGCTGTTTGGAAGGGTGTGAGATCTTTAGGAGGCTGGACTTCATGGAAAGAATTGGGTTACTGGGGACAGGCCTTGAAGTTTGATGGCCAGACCCTATTTCCTTGTCATTCTCTTGCTTCTTGACTGCAGACATAACGTGACCAGCCACCTCATGTTCCTGCCACCCTGCCTTCCTCATTATGTGCTCTTACACAACCCTTGGCTCTCAGGTTTCTCAAGTTAGGCTCAGGATACTTGGGCAGGGACTCTGGAGCCCTTGGTCTATAGACACAGGATGTCTCCTCTAGCATGCATTTCACCTTGGTTCATGGCTTTCTGTGCAGGAGATGTGATAGGTCAGGAACTTTAGTTCAGGCCTAAGAGAGCCTGTTTCTTTAGGAGGTCCCTAAGAAACCCCAAGAGAAGGGCTCTGAGGTGTCCTCTGAGAAGGGGGTACCCTAGAATTGGAGTTAGAGAGAAGCAGATAACCCTAAACTCTGAAGAAGTCAGCTTGTCTGATGTCTACCCTGCTGTCCAGCCTGAAGCCCTAACCTTTGCGACAGTCAGGCCAGGAGGCACCTGGAAGAGGCCACATGGAAGTAATCTCCCCAGCCAGTTTCCTGAAAGTGAAAGCTGGGCATGGAATTGTTCTCTAAATCACGCTTCCTCCTCTCTTCCTTCCAGGGATGAAATTGGAAGGCAAACGTGGGAGGAAAACCAGCTGGGAGCTCTTGGCTCTGGCGTGGGAGAGTGTGACTCTGTCCCCACCATCCTGCTTCCTTTACCACTGGACAAGAGTCTCTGGAGATGGGCTCTGCTCACCAATCTAGGCTGTGCAATTGTACAGGCACTTTCCCTCTCTGGTTGTCTGTCATTCTGCTGCTGAGAGAGGGACACTGAAAAGAACCTTCTTCCCTCAGTGATACAGCCTTCCATTTTGGCCTTTCTCCTCTTAAAAACTGTCTCAGACATTTGTGATAGTCACACCCAATGATAAGGAGCCCTCCAGCCTCTGGATATGTGTCTTCAAGGCTATGAGCCTGTCTCTTAAATCCGGGCCAACCTTAGTGACTGGCTGAATGTTAGACTCCAGAAGAAATGACATTGTATGACTTCTGGGGACAGAAGAAGTAAAGCTGTCCCTGAATGTCTGCCCAATGTTTGAACTCAGGCCCCAAGCCCTCAATGGTGTTCTACCACAGCAAGGCCACCATGTTTTGAGGAAGCCTGACAGTTCATGTGGAGAGGCCTTGTGACGATGCTAAGCCAGTTGAAGAAGGCAGAGATCCCTGGCTAGCTCCCACACAGCATCAGCACTGCCATGTCGGCCACCAACTAACCGCATGGAGGCCTTATGCTAGAAGTGGCCAGAGAAGCCCGTCCTAAATTTCTGACCCATGGGAACCAATTGCTGGTGCTGGGGAGGTTCTTGGCACAGTGGTAACTCCACAACAGTGTGGGTGTCTCATGGTCCCCTGCTCCAGCTGTGAAATGATAATGTGAAGCCATTGGGAACACTGTGAGGAGATTGGGGGCAAAGGATAGGAAGAGTGGGACAGAAGCCCCTCTGATATCTTCTTTGCCAGGCCACTGTGTCTCAGCTGAGCTCCTCAACCAAGGGCTACAGGTCCAGTCATAGCCCTCCCTGCCTGCTTTGGTCTCTGTGGGCCCAGGTAGGTAATGTCCTCTGCCCACCCCTGAGCTTTTCTGGCTCTTTTCCATATCCTTTGACACTGACCCTGCTTGGATAGCTTATTCATTAAACTCTCTTCTGTCCACTGTCCAACCCCTCTTCTCTCTCTCTCTCTCTCTCTCTCTCTCTCTCTCTCTCTCTCTCTCTCTCTCTCTCTCTCTTTCTCTGTGTGGGTGTGTGTGTGTGTGTGTGTGTGTGTGGGTGTCCTGTTTTGCACAGGCAGATACCAGCCTTGACTGTTCTACTTGATCCCATTCTACAGTCCCTGGTTTGTGACTGTTGAAAGCAACACATCCAAAGAAATTGATTCTCTACTTGTTGAGAGTCTTCCTGTCCTAGCCGTCAGATACAGTAGTCAATAGCAAAGCATGGTATCCATGCCTCAGAAGGTCTTGTGGGGCATCTGCCTGAGGGAAGGGGGTGCTAGTATAGCATGGAAGTGACAGAGGATAAATAAGTAAATAAATAAATACATGAAATTATTTATGGAACTGGAGAGATGGCTCAGCTGCTAAGAATTCTTGCTCCTCTTGTAGAGGACTGGAGTTCAGTTTCGTGCACACGCATCGGGAGGCCCACAGCTGTCCATATCTCTGCCTCCAGGGGCTCTAATGCCCTATCTGGCCTCCACAGACACCAGCACACAGGTATGCATATTCACACAGAAATACACACATACACATAAAACAAAAACATAAGGAAAAATCTTTTTAAAGGAGCTTGGTTTATACAGCAGTGAGCCTGGCACCAGGGCAGAGGTCATTATGGGATATTATGTGACACTGGAAGAGCTGTCTATGGGTGTGGAAATCAGGATTCACTAGACTCAGTATAAGATGAAGTGGAGTTTATTGGGGGGGGAAGGAACTTACACAGGAAACAAGTGACTATAGCATTGCTCCAGCTCCAAGGATGCAGACCCTGACACCCTGATGCTCTCTGAGACCAGAAGGGGATTTTTGAGCCCCAATTCAATCCTTTTAACTGTCTAGGCTGCACCTGTGACCACACCCAAATGGGTGTTGTCAGTGCTACAGGTGTGTGTGTGGGGGGGTGAATACCTCACTACAAGCTGTCCTCAGATTGACATGCCCAGTTGGGGCCTCATGAGAGCCTTCACAGCCACTTACAAATGGATCTGCTGAAAGAACAAATCAAGAAATAAAACCCTCAGTTGTTTCCTGCAGTGACCTTCTGAAAGGCCCCCAGAGGTCTTGGAACCCACAAGATGGTTGGCTGGAGCACCAATATGGATAAAAACAAAACAGTGGAAAACATCTTTAATCCACAACTTACCTCCTCCTCATATTCCTTGAACCGCCACCTTGGAATTGAGCTTCTTCTTGACTTCAGAAGATGCCGGGAAAAGCCAGGAAGGGACAAAGAACAGTGGTGTCACCCCAGGAGCCATCTGAGCCCAGATCTGGCCTCTGCCCTCAGCGGGGTGGTTCCCAGGACTCCAGCCTCTGGCTTGCACCACCCCCACAAAGGGAATACACAATACAGCCACTTGTTTGAGACCCCAGTGAAGCCAAGGACCTTCCTTGCCCTAGAATGGACCAGAGTGGGCAAAGGAACTGGGTCACTCTTCCTGGTTTGGGGGAGTCATTTCCAGCATAGTTAGCCACAGCCTTCCACTGGCAGCTCCCGGAGTCCTTTCTGGAATTCTCTTAACACTTCTTTCTCTCCATTTGGAACTCCCACTCATTTTTCTCTGGGGCTTCAGCACCTAGAGCATCATGGAGTGAAGATGCCAACCCACTCACCTCATTCTATAGCCAAGAAAGGTGAGGCCCAGGGAGGGGCTGGGTTGCTCAGCCTCACAACATTGGGATAGGAATCAGTTCTTCTTGCCTGCCGTCAGTGTCACGCTCATTTCATGAGGCTGGCGAAGCCCACCTGCTCCAAGATGTCTACTCTGATATTTCACCTTGGAGAGCCCTGGGAGTGTCCTGCTCAGTGCAGAAATTGAGCAAACATAACTTATTTTCTAGCTTTTGTTGTTTACTTTTTTATTTGTTTGCTTACTTTTTGAGATGGAGTCTTGTGTAGCTCAGACTGGCCTGGAACTTGCTGTGTTGCCCAAGCTGAACTTATAATCTACTTCCCTTAGTTTCCTGAGTGCTGAGACAACAGAGTCAAACCACTACACTTGGCGACTAGATGATCTTGAGCATGGATTCAGATTGCCTCTGAGAGAATGCCCTCCTGGGAGGGCTGGGGATCTGCTTTCTTCCCTTGGCTCTGTCAGAATTCCCTTAGGAGCAGTCACACGGCTCCTCTCTGATAAATGTGCCCGACTGCACTCATTTTCTAAGTAGCAGCATCGTCTCCTGAATTATTGCCTCCATCAAAGAGGAAACTGAATTTTACACTAAGGAGCCTGAATAAACAGAAAAATTCACATATATACACTCGACCCTGTCCAGTTCACCTCAGGCCCCTAAGCATGTTGGGTAACGGATGGGGTAAATGAGGGTCACAGTATACTATGTGGTGAAAGGGGCTGTGGCTCCTGAAGAAAAAAAAAAGGCCTTTTTGCCAGGGTGGATTTGGGTTGATTCCCAAAGTCCTGAGAAACCCAGGTGTCAGCCATGTTGTTCCCTCCTCTCCTTGCCAGGAACAGTGCTATCACCTAGCCTCAGTTATGGCCTCTCCCCTGCCTCCTGCTAATAGGTAGTAGAAGAAAGTTTGGGGACAATGGAGAGGAACTCGGTTCTGGCTTACCTCTTAGAGTCAGCCTGTGTGTGGGGTGTGTATGTTAGTGCAGGTGCACGCACCTGTTCAAGAGCATGCAGAGAGGCCAGAGAGGAACACTGGGTGTCCTGCTCTATCTCCCTCTGCCTTATTCCTTAGGGACAGGGTTTATCAAGATGGCAGCTAGTAAGCCCTAGTGATCCTCCTGTCTCTGCTCTCTACACCTGGTTTTTTATGTGGGTGCCGGGGGTTTGAATTTGGGTCCTTGATATACCAAGTGTTCTCACCCACTGAACATCTCCTCCAGCTGTCAGCGCTGTTCCCGGGGCTTACAGAATTGTCTCGCTTTTTGCTTCTTGCTTCTTTCTTTGGTCTCTTTCAGGCTGTGATGTCCCAGAAGAGCCTCCTCCTTGATGTTGGCTCCTCTTGCCCACTCCCCCTGGTGACCTGGCCTCCAGCTGGCCACAGTCTGGGGGCGGGAGACAAAGGCCCTTCTTAGCATCAGGCCATGGCCTGCACTCTAGCATCCCAGCAGTTCCTGCCTTTATCAGATTAGCATTCATTTGACAGCTGAAAAATCACACAGAGAAGAGAGGGAATCAGACACAGGGGAGCACCTGTAAACAAGAAGATGGGGACAAGATGGCTAATGGGATTGGTGGCGGATGGGAAATGTGGCTCAGTTGGTGGAGTGCTGGCCTGGCATGTCTGGAGACCTGGGGTTGATCTCCAGCACTACATAAACCAGCATGGCAGTGCAAAGGAGTGCTTCCAGCATTAGAAGCCAAAGCAGGAGGATCAAAAGTTCAGAAACATTCTCAGTCCACAACATGTTTGATGCCAGCCTGGGCTGTGTGGGACCCTTTCACAATAAAATAAAATGTTTTTAAGAGAGAACAGAGGGGGCACAATTTGGAGGTAACCACTCACAGAGGTGGGTAAACGCACAATTTTCCACCTAAACACCCACTTGGAAGGCACCCAGATGCCATCATTAGTTTGGAAGGGATTTGAGAGGATCAGCTCTCAAGGAGGTCTGCAGCTTTTGGGGAGCTTCATGGTAGACTCCTGAGCCACTTAAAAACTTTGGATGTAGCCCCATTAAAAATCCTTTAAAATGACTTTTTATTTTTATAATTATTTTGTTTCATTTTTTTTCAAGGCAGAGTTTCTCTGTGTAGCCTTGGCTGTCCTGAAATTTTCTCTGTAGACCAAGCTGACCTTGAACTCAGAGATCTGCCTGCCTCTGCCTCCTGGGTACTGCGATTAAAGGAATGTGACACTGTTTCTGCCACCACCACCTCCCCCACTAAAATGAGTTCCTAAAATACTTTCATTAATTTTAATACCATTTTCTTTACCCAAGATGTCCTGAATATTATTGTTACAACATACAATCAATATGGAAATGATTAGAACCATGGAGATGGCTTAGGCAATATCTGCTTCATGTGCATGAAGAGCTAAGTTCAGATCCCCAAATCACACATAGGAAACTGGATGCAGTGACTGACATCTGTAACATCAGTGATGGGGGAGTGGGGCAGACACAAGCAGATCCATGGAGCTCTTGGGCCAGCCAGCCTGACCAAATCAAGGAACTTCAGAGTCCGTAAGAAACCTTGTGTCAAGAAAAAAAGGTGGAGAGACTCTGTTTCAAAAAAATAAGGTAGAGAGCAATTAAGGAAGATTTCTGGACTTCACACACACGCACACACACACACCATGGAGATTATTCTTGAGTTATCTTTTTTTCATATATAGGGTTCTTTTGGCATCTATTACAGGTTTCATGGTTTCAGCTCAGCTCAGTTGGTCCAGCCACATTTCAAGTGCTCTTTAGACACATGTAGGTTACATGGTTAGAGTGACCAGCTTCCCTGATTTATCCCAAGCTGACAGTTCTCTGTTCTAGGAACCCACCTTCCCCCAGTCCCAGGAAACCTCGGGGAGATGTTGCTGTGGGTTGGAGACAAATCTAGTCCACCTCTCCAGGATGGCTTCCACAGCTTTGGGTTTAGGGAAGGATTTCAGGGTGCCTCATTCCAGTCCCTGGGGGGACACTTGGGTTCTCAAGAAGGGGTATCCCTGGAAGGGCTGGGCCTGGCCGTGGTGATATATAATTTATAGCCTGATGGTGGAAGGCCTTCTGTGTATATGTTTGTTTTATTGGTTGATAAATAAATTGTTGGACAATAGGAAAGCAAGATAGGTGGATCTAGGAGTTGAGGAGGATTCTGGGAAATGTAGTAAAGACAGGAGTCACCGTGTGATCCAGTGAAGAGAGGACACATGCCGCCAATGTCCTCAGTAAGATAAGTCTTTATAAAATATATAGATTAATGATTATGGTTGATACTTAGGACAGAGCTAGCAAATGAGAAATCCTAGACATTGGCTAGCAGCTTTGTAACTAACAGAAGACTCTGTGTGATGTTTGGGGGCCATAGCATGGCGGCAGGGCTCGGGCGGCTGGCGGAAAGAGTTACCGTTACAATAGTCTAACAAATAAAGCTTGCCTGAAGAGGGCAAAGCTAGCCACTAGTTAACCATAGAGGTCTGGAGGTCTGTACAGACAGACAGGAAGTGAGATGGCTGGGCAGAGACAAAAGTATAAGGCAGGAGGAGACGGGAACTCAGTCTTTTTTCAGTCTGAGGATTTCATAGAAGTAAGAGGTCTAGTGGCTGGCTGCTCTGCTTCTCTGATCTTTCAGCTTTCACCCCCTAATATCTGACTCCAGGTTTTTATTATTAAGGACAATTAGAACTTGAATTACACCTGGCTTCCTAGGATAAGCAGGCATTCTCCCTGGTACACAGGACCATGAGCTGTTCCATGTAATGCTACATATGGACACACACCACACATGCATTCTGGTGGTCCCATGCTTTGTGTCTTGGTCCCCACAGGAAGAACCTGTTTTTTAGTATGAGGTTAGGGTGGCTGACATTCATGCTTACTGAAATCTGTGGCTTGGTCCCCTCAGGAAGAACATGTTCTTTTGTACAGGGTTAGAGTGGCTGACACTCATGCTTATAGAGAGGCAACTCTACCTTGGACTCAGGGAAATCAATCTTAGGATTTACTTTTTGCTTAAAAAATTATTGCAGCTTCACCAGGAATTGCCAAGACAGCTGGAATAAAACTCCTGTATGTGTCCTTCACCCAGGATTACTTCTGTGACTAGAACATTGTGTCGAAGCCAGAAAGCTGACACTGGTATGACATGTATGTACCATTTCACCTCACTTTTCAGGCATAGGGCCCTCTCACCACCACAATGATCACAACCTGTCCTAGGCTTTAGTGACATCCTTTCATTGTCCTAATGCTAATCTTCATGACTGTCTACTTCCAATGTGACTAAACCCACCTTTCTATGTACGATGATGTGACAGTTCCCTTTCAGGTCCTGACGTAGAAAAGAAGCACAACAAATGGATCTGAGCAACATTGTGTCATACATAATTATTCAAATAACCCTTCGAGACAGCAGAGCTTTTGGCAGTCCCACACACATAGCGCTGGGCAAGGAAAACCAATGAAGCCCACGTATGGCTCACTTAATCCTCCCAACAAGCCTCAGAGGCCAATCCTACTATTATCCCCACTTTACATCCAGTGCTGTGGAACATAGTTAGAGTTTAGAAGCATCCATCTGGACTCCTTCCCTGAACACACCCTACTGGAGAATGGTCCCTGATTTGTAAACATGTGGGCAGACAGTACTGCGCACATCATTTATTGAGCTGTGAAAAACTATATTTGGCTGAGGAGATGATTCTGCAGAAAAGGACCAGGGTGTAGATCCCCAGATCCCATGTAAAAGTCAAGGGGTGTGGCTGCTCTCCTGTAAACCCAGAGCTAGGGAGGCCGAGACAGGGAACCTTGGAGCAAGCTAGCCACACAGACTAGCCAAAACAGCGAGCTCTAGGTTAGTAGAAATCCTGACTAGGTATACAAGTTAGAAAATGTTTGAGGAAGACACTCAACATCAACCTCAGGCATCCACATGCACCAGCATACACATGTGGACCCAAACACATGCAAACATGTATATATAGGGTTAGAGAGACGGCTCAGTTACTAAGAGCATTAGCTGTTCTTTCAAAGGCCCCAGGTTTGATTCCCAGCACCCAGATGGGCTAACAACCTGCTGCAACTCTAGTTCCTGGAGATCCAGTGCCCTTTTCTGGCTTCCAAGGACATTGCATGCATGTGATGTCCTTGAAAGCAAACACTCTGTATGCATAAAAAGTAAATCTCAAAAAGGTTTTAATTTTAAAGATATGTATACACATGACTCCTGCCACACATATGCAAAAAAAAAAAAAAATCCACATCTGACTAAAAATAAAAACCCTCAAAGTCCTGCTGTCATTTGGGGTCCTCAAGGCTGTGGTGAAGTCGGGGTGTCCAGGTCCCAACTGTTTGTCCTCTCAGTCTGCTTACACAGAGGTGGGGGCCATGCCTGTGTTGGCCAATGGGCAGGCAAAGGATGGTGGCCGAGCCCCAGGCTCTGTAGCTCCTCAGGTTCCCCTCTCTTCTCATAGCCCCTATGCTAGCTGAGAACTTCCTATTAATATCTTAACAGATTGAATCTCAAAGTGTTAGGCTGGTAGGAATTGAGGGGCAGTCAGTGGCCAGAGGAGAGGGAAGGGTCCAAGGTCTGTTCAAAGTGAGTACAGAGGCCACACCTACCCAGTGGAAGGCTGAGTGTCATGCCATGGGCCTCCTCCAGAGAAGGTCCCTACATGGTCTGAGTATGCCACCTGCCTCACACTCCGCCATCAGCAGTTGCCACTTTTCCCTAAAGTGTTGGGTGTGAAATACTGGCGTATACCAAAGAGCTCTTCATAGATACCCATTCCCTGGGCTTCCTTTAGTGCTTGAAACTCTGGATTTTAGGCAAGATTTCCCCTCTTACCAGCACCAGCCTTGCTTTGGGTGCCACCCTTCCTCCAAACTAATGCCTTTGCCATTGTCCATGGAGGGCACTTTAATCCTAGGTTTCCAGTCATAGTGTCTTCTCCCATGCTGGCTGCACAGTGCCCCCTGGCTGAGAGTCTTGGCATTGCTCAGGTACTTACCAGCCTGATTTCCCTGGGACCACTCACTGGGGTGGCTCAAAGGGGTGCCTGGCTCCATGCAGCTGCCTAACCCCAGCACCCACCAGGCTTAGCCTGGGAGAATGGATTAGTGTCCATTACCACAGCAGGCTCCATAAAAGGCTTATGGGGTGTTGCTGAGTTTACAAGCCCATTCTTGTAAAGCTGCCAGACTTGGGGTGGCCGCAGACCCTCTGGAAAAAGGACAAAAGGAATTTTCCTTCTGCCCCACACCACACAGCCATCAGTTCCGTGGGAGCCATCATGGTGTGGTTGGAAGAACAATGGGCTGTCAATCAGAAGGCCTGGATCAAATGGCCATAAGGTGCTAAGACATAGTGCCTCCTGGGACCTCTGTGCCCTTGCCTCAGCTGTCCACTCCCTCCTGCAGGAGGCTGGTGGGGTAACCAAAGCTTGACCTTCACATTGCAAACTGCCAGTGAACAGGGTGTCTAGAAGAAAAGGAGTCTCTGCTCACAGGGACATAATGTTTTTCAGCCAAGTCTGGGAAGGGAGGTGCTTTTGCCCACTATCCCCACGCCTGGCTGGGCTCCTGGGCTAAGAATATGTCCTCACAGACAGCAGGCTGCATGGGAAGACAGAGATCCTGGTGGGTCCCAAGAGACCCCCAGGCCTATTTGGCACCTAGCCAGGATGGCTTCCTGGATACCCTCACCCATTCCAGGCCTGGTTTGTGTCTGGTGAGAGGGTCCCAGCTTGCACAATCGGCTGGCCCTGCTCCCTGCACCAGGCTGGGGGCCCCAAGAATGTCCTGTGTGATACTTGATCTTCAGGGCTCTTTGCCCTGTCGGCCTCCAAACCTGGATTGTCTGTGTCAGGCCCTTGTGAAGTGATCAAACACAGCCCTGGAGCCCTGGAGAGTCTGGAAAATGTGAAGCTTGCCTGGGCACTTTCTTGAGCTCTTACCATCCATAGATCCTGCAGCTTGGGGAGGGGGAGGGGAAGGACTGCTTCCCCTGGTGTTTGGTAAGTTTGTTAGTGAATCTTGCTGGCAAAAGATCAGAAAAACAGTCTGCATTGTGGTACCCAAGAGACAATGACAGCAGGGACTGGGGCCCGAGAATGGAGGTGCATCCAGGACCACAGGGACTAGGACCTATGTTACTGGACTCCCAGAATGAATGATAACTATGCAGTTATCTACACCCTAATACCTGCACTTAACTGAGCTCTTGACTCTATCTCCCAGGCCCACCACCACAGGAGTTAATATGCTCCCCTTTTTACAAAAGAAGTTGGGGTTTTCACGGGCTACCAGAACAGCCCAAAGTTGAATAACTAGAAAAGGGTTGGGGTAGGACTCAAATCTATCATGGAGAAATTTTAGGAAAATATTGGCATTTTCCTAGTGGTAGGGGCCACAAGGATGGAGGGAGGCCAAAACTCTTTCCTTGTTTTCTTTTCCACACATGTCAGCTTCTGTTTCTTACATGTGTGGTCCCCATCTACTCAGGCCCAATACTTCTCTCTGCCTCTCCCCACTCCAGATTCTCAAAGAACAATTATATACAATCCTAAAGGCGGGAGGCAATGCATTAGTTGTTTCGGAGCTACAAACTAAAATCATTACCTTCCAGAGCATGGTGATGCAAGCTTGTGATTCCAGCCACTTTGGAGCTGAGGCAGAAGAAACGCAAGTTTGAGCTCAACCTGGGGTATATAACAAGTTCAAGGTCAGCCTGTGTGACTTAGTGAGACCTGTTCAGAAAAAGAAATGGGTAGAAAGGGCTGGGGTATAGTTCCGTGATAGTGGATTTGCTTAGCATGCACGAAACCATGGGTTCTACCCCCAGTACTGAAAAATGAGGAAGAGAGAAGAAAAAAGAAGAGGAGAGAGGAGTGGGGGAGAGGAGAGTAGAAGAGAAGGGCAGAAACCAGGTTGGGGGGCGGGGGAAGAGCCAGGCCCCAGGGAAGGGACTGGATTCAGGGATTCAACTGAATTCAAGTTTAGAAGAAATCCAGGTATCAGATATCTAGTCAAAAGAACTTCATAATGGAGCCTCTTTTTGTTCCCTTGCCCCACCTTCTATGTCCAGACATCACTCAGAGATAACTCATGAGGCCTGTTGACTCTAGCTAGGTACTACCAGCTGATGGCATTCCCAGGAAGCCAAGTGCTGCCCAAGACAAGAGGTATGGTATTCCTGGACCAAGCCCTGTCCTCAACGTTGGGAGCCAGCCCATTCTTCTTCCTCACACCAAGCTGCTGTATTTTTAAGAATTTCAAAAGCCCATTGTTAAACACAGCCACGGTTAAATTTTAAATTATATGCACATACAACTAAGTAAATTATATTGAAAATGAAGACGGCAGTCAGAGCTCATCACTCCCTTAATTTTTTCCCCCTTTGGGTCATTCTCTCTGCTACTGAGGCTGTACATGACATCCTCACTCTGAGCATGTCCATATCTCCCGACCCCAGGGGCCTGAGTTGTCATCCCTGGACCTTGACATTTGGCTCCAGGGGCAGTATTTACATCATGGGAGTCAGCCAACACTGGGGAGTGGGCCTGTACCCTTCTGGAACTAATTGATTTCCAGGCACACCACTGTCCCACTCAGTGTGGGGGTTCAGAGTGCCAGAGCCCACCCTGCTAGAGGGGTTCCAGGTTGCTCCTCCCTAGTGTGATTTATGTCTAGCCCAGACATTCAGGACCTGTTCTAGAATAGGGAAGGAGGAGCCTCCTGGATAGACTGTGACCCAATGTTCCCTTACAGCCTGGGGGGAGCTCCTCCCTCCATTGTCCACCCACCCTCTCAGCTCCTCAGAGGCTCCTCCAAGACAGAGCTGCTGGGAGGGACATTGAGGTCAGCGCCTTGAAGGGCCGCCCATGTTCCTGCCGGTGGCTTCTATTGTGAGTGCCCAGGGATCTCAGGGCTTCCTCATGCTCAAGTGTCAGAATCCGCTGGGGAGCAGCTTGCTTATGGTAAATGATGCCTACTTGCTTTGATTCCTAGTTCAGACCCTGGGGCCACCACTATGTCCCCATAAATTAAAGGCTGCTTGTATTCAGGGGGGGATTAAGCAATAGTGTGAAGGCCTGGGAACACTGGAACCTTCAATGAGAACAGCCAAGTGGGCCTCCCAGATGCAGCCATGGGGTGTGTCTATGTCCACACCAAGGCGAGGCTCCCTGGATGGTGTCACGCAACTCTGGGGACCAGGTGACAGTATGTCTGCTCAAAAGCCACACAGTGATTAAAAAGGAAAAATATATGCATATAATACTTCCATTCCAGTAGGCTTTTCCCTCCCCACCATTAAATTTTGGCTGTGCTGTTTCCCCTTCCTGGAACAGGCTCTATATACCACTTGGTTGTACCCCAGGCTAAAGGAGCTCCAAATTTCACCCCAGGCTCCTGCAGACTGACAGTAGCAATATCTGATTTTCCCAGGACTCACTGAATCCCACAAGCAAATTAAAAAGCCTGGGGCTGGAGAGATGGCTCGGCAGTTAAGAACACTTGTTGCTCTTGTGGAGGAATTGGGTTGGATTCCCAGCACCTGCATGATGCTGGATATTCACAAATATCCAAATCATCAGTAACTCCAGTTCCAGAAGCTCCATTGCCCTCTTTGGACCTCCAAGGGCACTAGGCATGCATGCAGTGCACTTACATACATGCCAATGAGACACTCACACACATAAAATAAATCTCAAAACAAAAACAAAAAAACAGCTAACCATACCCCCTGCTCTTTGCTTGTGCTCCAGGCCCTAGACAATGGACAGGAGTCACACTCAAAGCCCCTGCTATGGTGGAGCTTGCCCTCTAGAGACAGGTCCCAAAGGCACAGCGTCCTGCTCTACAGGTTAATAACCTGAGGTTCAGAGAAGTAAAGGACAGACAGCTACATCACTCGGTTGCTGAGACAGCACAGACATGGAGTAACACCCACAAGTCTTAAGTGTGGCTCAGTGGCTTTCATGGTCTGTTTGTGGATAGAGGTATCCTTCAGATGAAGAAACCCCATGGTTAATGCACCCCAGAATGTTCTCTCTTCCCCACTCCCACCAATCATTGTCAGAAAGTTTTTAAATACACATAGAGTTCTGGGTCATAAATACATTCGTTCCCATTTCTCAGATAAAGAAACTGAGGCTGTCTGGAAGCTAGGACTGTGACAGTACCAGCTACTGTGGCTCCAGAAGTTCCCCAGAAATAGTGACTAGTTTCTCCCACCTAGCTCAACAAGATTTAGCTACCTCCTCTGGGCAAGGACAGTGACCCGAATAAACAGAGCCACTCCTGTCCCTAGAGGCCATGCTCTGAACACCCTCCCCGTCAAAGATACTACCCCAAGCAGGGGTCAGAGACACCGTCATTCTGCCCATGAAGAGCTCCTCTCTCTCTGGATCAGAAGGGCCTCATCATCTCTCTTTCCAATTCACCCTTCAAGCTTCCGTAAAATATTAGGGGAACGGACTGAATATTAGTCACTGACTGCCCAATTTCTTCTGACAACAAGAGCCAGAGGGAGGAAATTGACACTGGTGATTTTGCTTAGGCCTGACAACTCTAATTAAGTGTCTCTCCTTTCCCGGGGAGCAGGGGCCTGTGAATGCCGGGCCCAATTCAATGAGGCCTCCATGTAGGGATTGCTACTCTGTAGACAAGACAGATGGTGTGGGGAGCCCTGGGGTCCACCCTAAGCTTCAGGGTTTTCTGTGGTGCCTATGGAGATCTACCCATGTCTCTGGAGAGGGAGCCTGAGGCCTCAGGAGATGCCTTCTAGAGCTGAGGCCAATTGGAAGCCACCCCTACAGACTCCAGTCCTGGGAGGGCCACCTCTCCACCCGAGTAAGGATGACCATGGCCTCTGAGAAACTGTTACTAGACTGACCCAGGAGAAGGCCACAGGTTTGGAAGTTTTGAAACCCAAACCCCAAGGTGCCACCCACAGGCTTTAGCTCAGAAGGTTCCAGACCTCCCAGGCTCCGACAAAGCAAGGACAACATGGATCCCACTGCCCAGCGCAGATGTCCCTGCTGCATCTAACGGAAACTCTTGACCACCCCAAAGAAATGTCACTAGTAGAAGTGGACAGTTAGCCATGCTCAAACATCTCTACAGGGGTCACTGGAAAGACCAAAGTCCTCAGGTCCCCAGTCAGAACTTCTGGTGACACTGATCATCAGCAAGCCCCATGTGGGGTCATTCCCCTCACTGATTTCCCACAGAAGCCCCAGGCACCACTCTCTGCTGCATGGATTTGAGGCGACAGAAGGTTCTAGAACTTGAAATGATAACAGCATCAAGGAGAACCTCAAAGGCCAAGTATGAATGCCTCCCACGTGCTGAGCCTTGTCTCTAGGAACACAGCCACATTTAGATTCTGCCCCCCCCCAAGTCCTGCACAGGGGACACAGAGTTGTCCTTTTTTTTTCACAGTGAGTTGCAAAGGTGTTTATTTACCAGAAATCAGATGCTATTATGCCTTCCTTTGCTTATTCCTCCCTGGCTTCTGTCTGCATTTCCTCGGCTCCCCCTCACCGCCTGAGGATGACTTGATCCTCTGTCCTCTGGTGGTTCTTGTGGCTTTGCCTGTCAGACCAATCAAAGTGTCCAAGGACACCAAGCAGCTGCTGCATGGGAAGCTCTGAGGGCACATGGGCTCTCTTACTTGAAATGTGTATGAAGGTGACCCACACAGTCATGGCTCTCCTCACCTCTGCTTTGAAGGAGTTGTCCTTTTCTTAAGGACAACTTGCAGAAGTAAGTGCTCTCCTTCCATCATGGGGGCTCGGGGGATCAAACTTGGGTCATCGGGCTTAGAGGCAAGGACCTTTACCCACTGCATCCTGGCAGCCCTAGTCCTCCTTTTTGATCAGTGAAGGCAAACGACTTCACCAAGGGTATACTGTGGACGAATGGCATAACTAAAATCCAAGGTCAAGTTCGCCTATCTTCCCAGCTGAGCACTACACTCTGTAACCACAGGCTGGTGTTTTGGCCTGCTGTGAAGTCCTGAGCCCTGGCTTCTCCAGTCCTGTTCTGCTGAATGGAGCCCTGGACGGGTAGCATGATACCAGCCAATCTCTGATGTGGTCTGATCTGCCCTGGCATCCCTATCCTCATGTACGGGCCTAGACTCTGTGAAGCACCACCCTGGATGAACATTGAGCAGGCACCACCCCTAATTCCAGATGCTGGCCAGGAGGACCCTGTAGACTCAACCCAAAGGGTAACTAAGGAAGCCATCACCCAGGAAGTATTCATTCTCCAGCCATGGGACAGCCCTAAGGCAGTGCTGGGCAGAGACTTACTGTGAATCAAATCAGGCTTCAGTGACATTGTCCAAAGCTTCTCCCAGTCCTTGGGTTGAGGACAGTCCCAGGATAGGGAAGCTAGTATTAACCATACCCCCCTCTTGCTGTAATCCAGTCCTGGTCTACAAGCTCAGGGTCCCCACCAGAAAGGGGGATATGTTGCCCTACCATGGGAGCATGTCTTGCAGTTCCAGTGACAGGGCCAGGAGAAGCATCTGTGTGGCATGTGCCCCTGGCATTTCTGATCAGCTACATTAACCAAGTGTCAGTTGTCTTTTCATCCATATTGCTAAGTGCACAGATTTCTTGCAGTCCAAAGAATATAGGCCTTGGAGGCCAGCAGCCCTGGCTTGCATCTGGTGTACCCTGGCTTCCCCTGTGTATTTTAAACTCTAGCCTCAGTTTCTTCATTTGCAAAATGGCCTTAATAATCCCTCTTTTGTAGTCTTACAGCTTTGATTCAGCAAAATAATGACATACATAATCTTTTCTTTATTTATTTATTATTATTTTTGGGGGGGTTGGTTTTTTCGAGACAGGATCACATTATGTAGCTCTGGCTGTCCTGGAATTCATGTTGTATATAGACAATGCTGGCTCCAAACTCACAGAGATCTGACTACCTCTGCGTCTTGAGTGCTGGGATTAAAGGTATGTAACACCACATCCAGTAATACATAATCTTTTAAAGCACAAAATATGATTTAGTGAAATAGCATCTGTATGAGGTTCCTGAGATACTCTAGGTCCCATTTCTCACCTATTAGTTATTCCTGCTTCTTGGAGGAAGCAATGGAAACTCAGAATGTTAATCTGGTCACGGAGCTGGTGAGTGGTAGAGCCAGGATTTGAACCCAGTGCCCAGACAAATGAGGTTGAACCCTGGAGGCTAGAGGCAGCCGGACAGAGAGGAGCCTTCCTCCATTGAAGCAGAAAGAAGTGGAGGATTCAGCCCTTTTCTTGAAGGACCTCATCCCACACTCTGCTTCTCCACTGAGGCGTTGTGTGATGGAGGCCAGAGTCAACCCTGAGCCACATGAAAGATCCCTGCCTGCCCTGGGAGCTGGCTTTACACTCAGGGATGCCTTCCCACAGAAATGTGTCAAAAAGTCAGTTTGATCCTCTCAGCTCTGCATGTTCCCACAGCCAGATTCTGTGTGCAGCCTCCCAGGGTCTCAGGAGGCGAGACACCACCCCAGCATTTTCCATGGACTCATTGCCCACAAACCAAGGCCAGCCTCCTACCTCCCCATGGCTTCTTCCAAGACATCTTCACACTGGAATGGGCTCACAGGGGTCACAGGCCACCCTTCTTATCTCTTTTCAGGGAAGCTCAAGGGAGAAATTCACAGTGAGCTTAAGTATGAATAGTTCCAGGATTCAGGATCCTAACCTCACACTGTCCTCTGCTCCAGGCTTCTGCCACTTTCTCATGGAACCTCCTGCTAGTTCTTCTGGGAGCAGATGGCTGTGAGGGACCACCAGCCCCCAGGAGACTCTTCCCAAGGAGTCAGAATCCCAGGAGGGTTAAAGGAAAAAGCTCACCATTCTGGATCTGTCCACAAAGAAGAGGCCCTGGAGGGGCTTGCCCAGAACTAGAGCTGCAAAGTTCATTGTTGGTGCAGACACAAAGGGGCTGTCAGGGCTTATGCCCTGGGCTGACAGGCCAGGGATGGCAGAGTGTGGAGGACTGGGAACCATAGCTCTGGTTAAGCCCTTACTCTTAGCTCTCTGCAACCTATGACCTGTTTCCTCTATAGCAGTTTGACAGATAAGGGAACATATGCTCAGTGACTCAGGCCAGGGGCTTTAACACCTCCGAGGTCTGTGAGTATGGCATCCACCAGAGCCAAAGTCTCCTTTACTTGGACAGATAAATGGTACTGTTGAGTTTAGACTCAGACTCAGAGTCCTGATATCAGCTTGTGGTCCACAGCGGCAGATGGATCTATTTTCGTTCTCACCATGGTCAGGTAGCTGTTCCTAATGGGCACCTGGTAGGAGTCCAGCATCCCTTGAGAGTTATGGAGACCCTGTCAAATCCTGATGACTGCCGGACACTGGCCTGGTGCTTAAGGCCATTTCCCCTACAATGTTTCTTCAGAGCACCTGAGCACCAAGAGATGAGGCAGGACCAGGGTCTGGGTCCTCAGTCCTTCACAATCCCCTCTTCTCCTTGTGGTGAGGCAGCTAGAATTCAAGCAGTCTCCTTGGGGCCATAGTAGGAATTATGTGCTATGGAAGGTTATGCTGTGCCAGCATCCCTAGGCTGTTCCATGAGAGGGATGGAACTCTACAACCAAAGCATTGTATGTTAGGGATCTCTTTATTGCAGTTGCCTGACTGTGTCCTCAGTCATCCTTGGCTTAGAGGGTCTCATTGCCTGGGGTGCCTCCTCTGTAATCAGCCATTCAGTGAACAAGCATTCCCTAGAAACAACCGTAGGCCTTTCCGTCCACTGAGGATCTTGTACATACTTGTGATCTGACAAAACAGGCAGAAAGGTAGGCAAGGTGATAGAATGACCATGGGGGACCAAAATAGTTCCATTATGAAATATTTTGTGATCCAGCCTCTGGTTTCACTAAACAGGAGCACCAGAAAGCTCTAGCCTACTATTGTATTGCTAATTCCAGCAAGTCTACTATTGTTTAGCATAGCCTCAGTATTGGATGCCTCCTAGTTTGCATCTCTATGCACCTAAGCATCTGAATAGGCCTGCACCTGAGCAGAGGGGCGAGGTGTGTGAGTAACTAGAGAGGCTAGGAGTTAGGGTCAAACGACCAGAGAGGAGAAGAGAAGGACAGAAATGGTTCCCTCATGGTCATGGAAGGATGGTTAAGAAACAGCAGAAAAGATGGCAAATAAACAATTGACAACAAGGAACTGAGCGCTCTCTAAAGATGACAAGATGCCTATGTTTGGTCTTTATCGCCCCCAGGTTGCTAGGAGTTTCCAGGTCCACGCTCCCCTACTCAGGCCGAACCTCATGAGTTAAGGCTGAGACACGCAGGGTCACGACAAATGACAAAACAAGGGAGGACCATTCCAGTGGTAATGACTGTGAAAACAAAGCAGGGCTGGCAGGAGGGCATTTCTGGATTAGGGAGGATCCTGCTGAAAGGGGGACACACAGGTGAGTACACACCAAGATGGGCCAGAAGGAGCCAAGCAGATGAATGGGGAGAGGGTGGTGCAGGTGACAAATGGCAAGTGGATCTGAGGTCTTAAGGGGCACAGAGAAGGGGGAGGCGCTGGAGCAGTGGGGGAGGGTGTGGTGAGCGGGGAGTTGAGGGGCTACCCAGGAGTGAGGATGTGCCGTGGAGTAGAACTGCATACCACAGAGGGCACCATTTGCACTGGGAGCCTACTGTCCTGCACTCTAGTCTCTAATTTTCAGATGCCCTGAAAGACAATACCTGCAGAGAATTCAAATCCCCATCTGTCTGCTCCAAAGGTGGAGGCTTCTGCTCTCCTGCCACTGGAATCAGCTCCATCAGAGAGTCATTACACTTAGGCACTGATGGCTCTCTGCTGAGATCGGAGACCCTCAGAACTCTCTGAGTGAGCCATTATCACTGGAAGTGCTCTCTGCAGAGACCCTCGCTTCCATATCCCACCTGCTCACCCAATGGTACTCCAAGTTCTCTGGGCAAGAAGATTAGGGCAGCAAACAGGGACAGCCTTCGTTGATCAGAACGGTGGGAGCTGTGAGAGCCCTCCAACGGTGGCATATTCGGGAATACAGAGGGAAGGACTGCTCAGATTCAGGTCTGTGGTCTCAGGCTCCAGATATTAGGATAGGGAAATCTCCAGCAGCCAATGCAAGGGTGAGGACGTGAAAGGTCGGGTGTGCACTATGTGATATATTGCACAGGTCAATTCCTACTCATTGTCCTCAGCATTGCATGCATGGACACTCTCATTATCCCCTCCTGGCAGACAAGCAGGGCCTGTCTCCCACCATGTCCTCAGGAGATGCTGACCAGACTGCTAGCCAATGGTGCCAGTAGTTACCTCCTTGGATGCCTGCCAATTTGGTGGGAACCATCTGGTGGTCTTTCTTGAAGAATCTAGGAGGATCATTCACTACCCATGGTTTAAACAAGTATGCACCGATTCCCTCAGTTTACACTACTGTATTGGACACTGGAGGTGAGGGGCCAGTGATGACAGCAGGGACACTCTCTGTGCCTTCAGAAGCTCACAGTGTCATGGAGGAGTCAGGAATATGGAATGACCTGTGTGGCAACTGCTTTGAAGGAGACACATGGTGCCCAGAGAAAGGGAACATTTGGCTTAGCCCTGGAAGGCTTCCCTGAGAAAACAATTACTGAGTTGAGAAACGAAAGAAAGGTATATATGAACAAGACCCAGATAAAAGGCCTTGTTGCTGCCCACCCCAACAGCACAGTGTGTGCAAAGGTGGTATGTCTGGGGTGGGACCCAGGGATCGTGTAAGAACTGCTTACAGTAGAAAGTGGGGAGAACTGCTGCTACAGGGTCCAAGCAGCAGCTGGAGAAGGGGCAGAGGCCAGGCCATGCAGGGACTCCCAGGACATGAGGATTTCAGGCTCCACCCTCAGAGCAACAAGGAGTCACCAAGGATCCAAATGCAGCAGATGGGAATGACCCAACCTATGTCACCACACTGTCATCCCTGCAGCTGTGTGGTGAATGGATCCAGGACAACAGGCTCCACAGAGGGATATGGAGAGATGGCTCAGTTGGTAAAGTGTTTGATGCATGGGCAAGGACCTATGTGAAAAGCTACACACTATGGTGCACGCCTGTAACCTCAACACTAGGAAAGGCAGAGGCTGGAGAATTGCTGGGACTGAATGACTAGCCAGTCTGAATCTGTGAGCTCTGAGTTCAGCGAGATACTTGGCTTCAAAAGTAAGGTGGAGAGCAATTGAAAATGACATTCATTGACTTTGGGCCTCTGCATACACATACATGAACATATGCATATGCACTAACACGCACGATGTCTCCACAGAGGAGACCCTTGGGAAAGGGGGTCACCTTTTGCTGCCATCCTTCTGTAGTTGAACCCCTCCCTGCACAAGGCATTAAACATTATGCAGAGCCCAAGTTGAAAGCCAAGAAGTGAAAGTGGGCAACAGGATTAGAACTCCTGCCTCTTGTCCTCTCTCCTGGGGGAATGTTGCCCCTTCACTCACAGTGTGACCCTCATAGTGTCATGGAATCTTGTCACTATCACAGTGTACCTGTGGTTGATTTGGAAGTGGTGCCCAAATAAGAGATGGAGAAAATGCAAAGAGTGACCAGATTGAGTTAAATGTCATGCATGGTCCCTCACTGGGCTGAAATGAAGTTGGTTTGTTTTGTTTTTTTTTTTCCTCTTGTTTTCCAAATTAATTCAACATTCCAAATAAATCCAGGGAGACTTAATTGGGGGTCCTTTCATGTGGATTGAAACTCATAAATTGCAATTTGCTGAGTTGCAGGAAGGCGGAGAATTGTGCCCCACCTCCTCCCACTTGGCACCACCCTGGAGGGTCTGGAAAAGAAATGGGGGTGGGGTGGGGGTGGGAGGGAGAACAACTCTTGGGATTGCTCCCCAGTGAGTTTTAGGCTTCCTGCAACAGACTCAATGAAGACTATGGGGGAAGAACCACAGAACGTGGGAGCAGTGAAAATGGCTGGAGGTGGCTGTAGACAGGTCACTGGGGAGAAAATGAATGTCAAATACAGCAGATTCAAGGCTATAAGAATCCTACAAAGTCAAGGAGCTAGGGTTACAAGGAGGGTCCTCTCCAGAAAGCTTCCTGAATCAGCTATCTGACAACAGAAGGGACTTCTTTCCAGCCAACAGATGAAGACAGTTTCATGACTGTGTCGGAGGAATTTTCTCTGTAGCTGTGGGCCCATTGCTGATAGGAAGTTAAAGGTGAGGCATTCAAAAACAGCCTGAAGGATTGGTTCCTATAGCTTCAGTATTGTTATAGTTGTGAGCTGGCCCTGTTGGGCACATCTGTGCAAACAGGGTGTGGGGACGAGGTGGGGAATGCATATCCCAGAGGAAGTAGTTCCTTGGTGCCATCTCACTTCTGTGTTTGGAATGACACAGGAGAAACTTCAGGTGAATGGTATTAAGAGACAAGGCAAGGAGAATCAGGCACACTGCCCTGTAGGAATGGGACAGGGCGTTCCCTCTTGATGCCATGGATTACTTACTCATTCTGAGTGGAAGCAGTCCTACTGGGTGTGTGGTGCTGGAGCTAAGTAGGAGCTCACTATCTTTGGTGATACCTTTCTTTCTTTCTTTCTTTCTTTCTTTCTTTCTTTCTTTCTTTCTTTCTTTCTTCCTTCCTTCCTTCCTTTCTTTCTTTCTTTCTTCTTATTATATTTCTTATAAATTTTCCCTGGTGTCTTCCCCTACCCATCTAGTATGTGGCTTAGAAATGCCACATAGGGATGAGGAGGGGCCCAGGAGGGAAAGGAGCTCCTGGTAACATGGGAGCATCTAAACACAGGGTGCCTGGGGGTTCACTGTCCATTCCAGGAACACTTTTATAACCTTGAGGTTATTTAAAAGCAAAAGGTTTTGCATGTTATCGTGTTCCTCAAGATGATCCACAGACCTCCTCCTTGCCAACTCTTGACTTTTCCCCAGTACCAAGTATCAGTCAACACAGCTCTTTCCAGCAGACGATGGCCTGTAGAACCCCTCTGCTCTCCAGTTCTGCTTTGGCCATCAAGAAGCTCCTCTAGGTGACAAAGGAGTATCAGCTTGGGAAAATCCTCTCACTACTCCGAATGTCAATTTCCATGATTTGGGAAGTAGATAAAATAATCACACCTACTCCTGAGGATGGATGTAAAGATGCAAGGTGCTCCCTGCTTAGGTGTACAGATTAAGGGACACTTTTCTCATATCAGAGAAGGCCCCATAGCACACAGAACACACCAGGTTCTCTCAAAACACAACCACAAAGGTGGAGGCTCAGCAAGGGCACAGTCCCTTGGCCAGCATGCATAAGGCCCTCTGTGTTCCCTCCCAAGCAACATATAAAAAAGCCATTCCTTTACTCCCCAAAGACCCAGAGACACATCGTCACAGTACTGTGGAAAGAGAGACAGTAATAGCTCCAGAGGCGGCAGACTGAGGTCAGGATTCCAGCTGTGCTGTGCAGACATCCCCGTCATCTCTAGACCACATTCACAACTCTGAGTACATGCTATTAGTTAATGAGTATTAGCAAAAGTAGTTTTTAAAAACTGTACCCTCTGCAGGCCCAGAACTCTTTGGTTTTGAGTTAGGCGATAGCATTGATGAAATGACAAGGCTGCTTATTGATCGATCTTTTTAAAATTGCATATTAAATCTATACATTTTAAAATCAGTGTTTAGAAATCATTCCCACTAGAGTACGGCTTAGGAGTAGAGTTCTTGCTTAGGATGCCCGAGGCTCTGGGTTCCGGTCCCAGCACTTGGCAGGGGGATTCCATGCAGTGGGACTGGCAGCAAGTAGTTGTTTTCAGAATCCTGCTTCTACCATATGTGAAAGGCAATTGGAAAACAAGCATCAGTTAGAACCCTGCAACCAAAGAGCTTCCCATTGTGGAAGTATGCACAGCCTCTCTGGCTTCTGCCTCATCTTTTTCACTGCTTGTGTAAGGCAGAGCAAAGCTCCCATCATGGGACCTGGACATAGCCTCTGCCTCATGCATCCTGGGGATGGATTTGTGTTCAACACTATAAATGGCTCACAAGTGAGTAAGACATACAATCAAGTCACTTGCAAGCCAGTGTTTCCAGAGTACCAAGAAGGATGGCCTTGAGTGCCTCAGGAGCATTCCAGGCAAAATGCAATGGTATTTGAAGGGGGAGAGGCTCTTGGGTGTGAGATGGGGGAAGGCTTCATGACAGAGGTAGAGGAGATTTGTGAAGGGTGATAAGGTATAAGGTATAAGGGAAGGAAGGTAGACCTGGGCAGAGCACAGAAGAGGGAAAAGCAGAGGTCCTCATGTCCCCCCAACTTGCCTCCTCTCTGGTAACAGAAAGCTGTCTTCCTTGCTGTCCCCCATACTGGTGAGAGATCCCCAATCTGGGCCACCAGCATTCCTCTACCCTTGGCTTCCTTCCTTCTCACCCACATCATAACACATTCCTTTGCCTGTCATCCTCCTCTCCTCAGCATCCCAGAGGGATGGAGCCACAAGAAGTCTAGACAGGAAAAAGAGTGCGGAGGACTCATGGTCTACATGTCCATATGGCTGTAGGCCCAGGGATGAAGTTCTGTGTCTTGCAGGGAGGGACTGGGAGAGGCCAGCCAGCCGTGTGTGCTCTGTGCTGTCCCCAGACTCAGTCAATAAAGTGCTTGCTGCACATGGACCTGAGCCCAGACCTCCTGTGTCTAGGTGAAAAGCCAGGTGTAGCAGGGCATGTCCAGCAGAAGACGAATGTCAAGTTAAGAAACAGAGCAAGGCCTGGTTAGAGACACACACCTTTCCTGGGTCCAGGCAGAGGCCACTGAGGCCAGGCCGGACAGACAGCAAGGAAAGACACTGAGTTTGAGAGAGGAAACTTCTATGGGTTCACAGCATCTGAGGAGAGGCTTGAGGAATGCACATCAAATAGTACACACACGTGTTCTGGAGGAGAAAATTCTTGTTTCATTAGCCAGGGCTGGAGCCATGGAGGGAACTTTCAGTTGCAGTCTTCTGAGGGCCACGGTGTCTGTCTTCTCGTTTTTGATCTAAAAAAGAAAGGGAAAGAGGAAAGGAGAGGAAGAGGGGGGAGGAAAAAAGGAGAAAGCCCCCTCACCCTAATTGAATTAGAGAGCCGGCCCCCGGGCTGCATCTGGAATCCAATAGGCCTTTGTGTAGTGTGCAGAGGAGCCTGAGACAGTGGTTGGGATTTCACAAGGGCCGAGGAGGAGCTGCAGCAGCCAGGAAGCGGGTCGGGGTGGATGAGGGTGAAGAAGGGAAGGGAGCGCTGCTGAAATTGAAAGCTGAAGGCCTGTCTTGCTCCAGGCCCTGCCCTGACCTAGGGTGGCTGGCCTTGCACCAGAAACCGGGGCAGAAGGCGGGTTTGAGGACGGCTGCATAAACAGAAAGGTCCCAACAAGGGCCAGGAGGTCCCCTGAGGAGCCATGATTGACCAGGACAAAGGTGGAAAGAATTAACACCCCACCCCAGCACCTACTGTATTCTGGGTCTAGCATCCTAAGAAAAGCTCCAGTTGACTACTAAGCATTGACAAGTGCACATCCCATGTCCTGGTGTGGGGGGCATGGAGCTGGGCTCTTTCTGATACATTGTCCCAGGAACAATACCACGATGTCCTGAGACTTACCAATGAAGAAACCCAGCAAGGTAAATGGCGTGCCTAAAGTCACATGGCAGAGCAAGGACCTCCCCAGGCCAGGCTAGTTTTAAGGGCTAGAATGTCACCACTTTCTTCATAATTTTGCTTCATCTTTATAATGGTCTTACCAAGTAGACATGTGCCTGAAGGAAACTGAGGTACAGGGAAGCCATATTGACTGCCAACACACTCAGTGTTAAAGAACTAAGCTGGGCTTTCTTTGTGATCTCTGGCTAGATGGAGCCCAAGAGTCTTCCATCTGGCCCAGTGGACTGGCTGAAGCATCCCCCCATAGCGAGTGCAGTGGTTAGCTTTGTCAACTTGACACAATCTAGATTCACTTGGAAAGGGATGCTCAACGAGGGACTGTCTGGGTCAAGTCGGCCTGTAAGCATATCTGGGGGGGGGGGATTGTCCTGGTTATGTTAAGAAAGGCAGGTAGGCCTGCTTGCCATTCCATAGGCAATGGATCCTGGACTGTATGAGAGCATCAAGGACAAGCTGAGCACAAGCATGCATGCATTAATTCACTGTTCTCTGCTTTTGACTATGGATGTGACTAGCTGCTTCAAGGTCCTGCTGCCTCGACTTCCTTGCAATGATGGACTATAAACCTGGAGCTGTGAGTCAAACAAAACATGATGTTGCTTTTTGTTGGGGTATTTGATCACAGCAATAGAAAACAAAACCAAGTGTGCATCCTTCTCCTGATTCCTGTTCAGAGCAGGGGGTGTGTTGAATAGGAGCAGGAGCCCCCTGCTGGCAGAGTGGTAGGGGTGGGGGGGTGTGTCCAAATATAGCAGAGCCCCATGGGCTGCTGGGATATAAAGGCACACCTTGTAGGTTCCCTGGATTCTCACAGGCACAGCCTACCTGTCAGGTAACAGTCTCACCTTGACACCCAGGTAGCTGAGCACTGTAGAAAAAAAAGGCAGAGGCTGATCTTGTAAGGACTCCATTATCCCCATGCTCCCTGAAAGAGACAATACTTCATGCTAACAGCCCAGTGTGACCTGAGGCTAAGGCAGCCTGGGTAGCACTGGGGCTGGAGATGGCTGGGTTGCAGGCCCTTCCTGGACCCTGCATGGTGCTTACGGCTTCTCCTATCTTGACCTGCTTCATGCTCAGGCTGTCATCCTTCCCCTGTCCAAGCATGAACATCAGAATCTCTAAATGATGCCTCATGTCCTCAGAAATGCAGTCGAGAGAAGGAAATTGCTCCAGCTTGGAAACTACAGGGGAAGACGCATGAGCTGTGATCAAGAACAAACCAGAGGGCTGGAGAGATGGCTCGGCAGTTAAGAGCACTGGATACTTTTCCAGAGGACCCAGGTTCGATTCCTAGCGCCCACATGTCAGCTTACAACTGTCTGTAGCTCCAGTTCCAGCAGATGTGATGCCCTCTTCTGGCCTCCACTGGCACTACATGCCTGTGGTGTGGTGCACAGGCATACATGCAGGCAAAACACACACATAAAAAGAAGGAGAAGGAGAAGACGATGAGGAAGAAGAAACCAGAGCCCACAAATCAAGCCCAGGGACCCTTAGCCAAAACAGGCTGGGAGCACCCTTTCTATGTCCTCAGCCCTGTGCTGTCATGCTCCTTGCCTCTGCCCCTGGTCCCAGTTACTGTGGGTCCATCAAGGAGACAGCTGTGCATCTATGACAAGCCCTACTCTATTCCCTATAGAAACAAGACAGGCCAGCCTCAATATGTCTTTAAAGCTTGCTGCCAGTGGCTATTTTAAGCCTCATGATCACTGGAAGTGACTAACACCGATTAAGGTTTTATGAGAAATGAGAGAATTACTCTCAGGCCCTTCCACAGTGGCTCCAAACTTTCTCACCCTCACTCCATGAATTACCCCCAGCCTGGACCAAGTGCATCCGGCCCAGCGTGATTTACTTTTCCACTGGGCCTCAGCCCTGTGCCAGCTTTCTGTCTAATGCCAGTGTGCTGTGTTGCCACAGAGAAAAACTAACCCTTGGGATTTGGCTGTTGAGGATGTACTTCATCCTTAAACAGCTGTGGCCTTCTATCTCTGAGGGAGGAAATCCACTGGGTCTCCAGGTAGGCACACCTATCCGGGTGTCCCAGAGTATCTCCCTCTTTCTGAAGCCTTCACACACCCACCTGCTCTCTGTACAAGCTTGCCACTTTTCCCTGAAAAATAGTTTTTCATGTTCACTGTGTGCCAGGCACTAACCCATGCACTGAAGATGCAACAGAGAGTTTCATCTCCTGGTCAAGGGTGCAAGTCACACTAATCACATTGCAAGGGAAAGCAGGTATGGTGGTAGGGAGAACCTTGAAGTATGCCTTTTTAGAGTGTGATAAAATGACTGGGTTCTGAGGAGATTTGGTGTGGAGGGTGATAGCTACCACTTACTGAGTACTAAACTGTGTTCTGGGCATGGCACTGAGCTGGCAGTGTGGCCTCTTCTAACATCTTCAAGACTGTCCTATGAAGAAAGAACATTCTCCACCCACAGTAGGGGAGGGAGAGCTTACCCACACCCCGAAGTATGGGAGGTAGATGAGGGTAAGAGGTCATCCGCTAGACTTGTACACTGGGCATGCTCAGCTGGGATATGGGAAAACATACCCAAGTCCAGTTGTTTGCATCTCTTCCCAACTCTGCTGTGTTGGTAGTGTGAAATGGACTGAGATGGAAAGAATATTTACACATGGAAATTCGTGAGGTCTTTTAAATATTGACTTTCCTGAGATGCCACTTACCAGCTTTTTACATACATCAGAAGCAGTGAGCAGAGGCATGCTGCCCACAAGGGGATGGGGTAAAAGCCGGAACACAGGCTTCTGGGAAGAGCACAATGGAAGATGAGACTGAAAGGACCCAAAGACAGTACAAATGTGAACATTTCCCCACATTGAGGAGCAATAATAGACAGAAATGGGAGCCATGATTGGATCTGTGCTTCAGAAAGCCAACTCTGAAGAGCTGTTTTGAGGAGGGAGGCTGCTCAGAAGGAAGGCTGATTAGAAGGCACAGCCAAAATCTAGCCCCTACTTTTTCTAAGGGTAAGGGGGCATCTACAAATCCAAGTCTTCCCCAGGAGAAAAGACTGAACCCAGGAAAGAAATCCTAGGTGCCACGTCAAAGCCAGAGGTCATTAGGCCTAGGTTTCCCATGTTCATCAGAGCAAACTCCTGCCTTTTTAATTCCAGTGCCTCCTGGGAAGACTGAGCTCAAGGTAGACTGCCCTGAGCATCTTCTCTCAGCTTGCCCACTGTCCCTCCTCACCCCTCCTTGGGCCTTATCTTCTTTTCATGCAGCTTAACAACTCCCAAGGCCTGTTAATGGACAGTGCTATCCTATCCAGCCTCATAAACCATGGCACACAGCAGGGCGTTGGTGGTGCATACCATTAATCCCAGCACTTGGGAGGCAGAGGCAGGTGGATCTCTGTGAGTTTGAGGCCAGCCTGGTCTACAGAGTGAGTTCCAGGACAACCTCCAAAGCAATACAAAACAAAACAAAAACCCTGGCACACATTAATGGATCTGAGGATGAATGGCCCGCGTATTGATGGTTGGTGGATGGATGAATGGATAATAGATTCATAGGTAAATGCATGGGTGACAGAAGAATAAGCATGGATGGCTGGTAGTTAGATTGCTGGGTGGATAGATGAATGGATAATGTTTGGATGGGTGGGTGGATGTATGAATTAATGGTTACATGGATGGGTGGATGGTGGATGAGTGGGTGGATAGATGAACAGATGGATAATGATAGATGGGTTAATGGTTGAATTAATGGGTGGATAGTGAGTGAGTTGATGGATGGATGATGGATAGACAGCTGAGTGAGTGGATATATGTACATAGGGAGGGAAATGAATTAATAAAGGGTCTTCCCATCTTACTGAAGATCTTGGGAAGGAGGGACATTGAGAAAGAGCAGGAAGTCACAGAACAGCCTGAGGATCTGGGAAAATGCCATAGACTTGAGGCCCGGGGATGAGTGAGAGAACAAATGTGGTGAGACACTAACTCATCTTCCCAGAATGCAAATGGAGTGGGTTTATGAGCCTGTGTCTCTGCATCGGTTCATAAACTTGCATGTTTTTTTTTTTTTTTCTTGTCTTGAGGCTGGTCTGATCTAACACAAAGGAGTGCCCTTGCTACACTGCAGGGCACATGGGTCCCTTTTCAGGTATCTAAGATTGGAGTGATATCTGCTCAGCATGACTTGGCTAAACTCTACATTGAAGTGTTTCATGACTCTTTGGGCAGGGCAGCATCCTCTAACACTGGGGCACTTGGAATGCTCCTTATCTTCTTTGGAGCACGAGTACAGCTGTGTGAAGAGAGGCACAAAGACACATTCTCTTCCCTGGAGGGAAGTACGGATTTCCAGTGGCCAAAGCAATATGGAAGCATGCTGTAAACTGTAAAGAGCTGCTCTCTTCTGGGGTGTACATGCTATTATTGTGCCTTGTTTCTCTGTCTCCTCCAGGTCTCTGAGGAATTCAGTGTTCCAGACACAGGAGAAGATTGAGGAAGGACAGAAGGTGATCAAGGAGCATCCAGCCACTGTGCAAAGGAGCACGCAGTCTCTCCTGTGGCATGCCTCTCCCATAGCAACAAGGACAGTGACCATCAGAATCACCAGAGCCCTCTGCTCTCAGGCTGGAAACCAATTTCCCCTTCCAAGTGGGAAGATACATTGTGGCCACATGTCATAGACACTATGGTTTTTCTCCACCCATTGTAGAGTCAAAATAGTTCTCACCATTCACTGACCAACCCTGCCTATGTAAGGCCTGGGTGTGTGTGTGAAAGAGGCCGGGTGAGGCCCGGGTTTCTGAGACTTCGGTGTGGGGCTTTGTCTGTGAAGTCAGGGTAGGGTATGGAAGACCTGCTGCTACCCTTTGCTTGCTCTTTGGACCATTGGAGCCGTGGCCATCCATGTCTTCATCACACTCTCACCTTTCTACCCACTTTGTATTTTAAAGGTGAAAATTCAGACACCTGCTTTCCCAGCTTCTCTTACAGCTGAGGGTAGTCACATGACTCCATCCCTGTCAATGAGATGTGACAGGAGCATAGTGGTGACTTCAGAGAAAGGTTTCTTACTGCCATGAAAGTCAGGATAGCCAGGGGATGGAGTTTCCTTTTCATTCGAGTGCACTATCAGCACAGTAGGAGAGAAAGGTGGGTCTTTGATGGGACTCTGGCTGTTACACTCAGTTTAAAGATTCTGCTTCTAGATTTTGTTCTTGTGTTCTTTGCATGTCTTACTAAACTCTGTTACTAACAGTAGACAATTCTCCCCATTCCCGTGCCAGGGATGAAACTCAGGTCGTGCACATCTGGGGGTGGAACTCAGGTCTTGCACATCTGGGGGTGGAACTCAGGTCTTGCACATCTGGGGATGTTCTCTATCACTGATCTCCAGGCCCAGATGAGATGAAAACCTTCCAACAGTCACAGTGGCATATGAAAGCCACAATAAGGGACAAGGGAAGGTTCTAGAATGGGCATATTTGGTGAAATTCCATGCACTATAGTAGAAGGGACAGATGCTCTCTCCCAAGGAAAAGACAGGTGGAGATGATGTCATTACTCCCACCCCCACCGCCGCTAGTCCTCAGCCCCAAGGACACCTGACTGCCCCACATCATTTCTCCCAAAGACACTTCTTGGGGATGAAGCTGCCTAGACAGCACAGGCTCTACTCCCAGAAGGGTAGTCAAGGAAGAAGACTGACTCTCCAATGGGCCCTAGACACTCACCCCAGCCCATGACATGAGCTACTTTGACTACAGTCAGAGCTAAGGAAGGCACCTACTGTATACAATCCAGCTACCTGGACAGCACTGGCCAAGCAATTAGAAGACCTAGAGTTTGAGTTTGGGCTTTACTATTTACTAGCTGTGATCTTGGGCACATGGGGAGAATTCAGTATTTCCATCTATGAAATGGAGCCATCTCTGTTTAATGGCAGGTTCTATGGTAGTAAATAAGTAGGTTAAATATTAGCCCTCTTCTTTATTGGGTTATTTTAAGGAGTGAAGAGGTGTTATAAGGAACTGGTTGGGGTTGGCCTCTGGTCAATGCTCTAAAAAGAGGATTACTTTTAGTGGTTGTTGTCAAGAATCAGGCAGGGTCTGATGATCAGTGACCATGAAGTCTCTGACCACCCAGGGCTCCCTCTGCCATCTTGTATTAAGGACCCAGCTCATCCATCGGCTGGATGGTAGCCTGCTGGAGATTCATTTTTCCAGCTGTGAAGGTCTCTCTGTTTAAGAGCTCCCATCCAGCCCCCATCCTTATGATTGAACTTGAGAGACTGTGTTTGCTTAACACCCACAACGAAGTAGCTCCCATAAAACTCAGACAGCAGGAGGCCTGCGCCAGGGGATCCTGCTCCCTACTGCAATTGAGCTAGACATTCGTAATTTTGGTTTAACCAAAAGAACCTCAGGTTTCTCACCCCATTCAGCTGACACCTCAGAGGCCTCACAGACTGGGACTGCTTTCCAGGCCTCACCCCAGGCAGCCCTCTGGGGTGTGCTGAGAGCTGTTCCCAGCTACTGGTAAGAGCAGCCTGTCAATGCAGCCTCTGAGAGAGTGGCCTCTGCTCCCTCCTCATGTTTTCTGCCACCCAGCTCTCCTTCCTCTCTCAACATCTAAGTTGACTCAGCCCTGTTCTCTAGTCTTCCTCTGGCTGCATTTGTCTTCGCCCCATTTCGTGCTTCTCAATTTCTCTCTCTTTCCTTCACTCCCCCATGCTCCCTCTCCCTCTGACTGTACCTCACAATGTTTCAGCTGACCTCCTGCCTCGAACAACAGGGTGGTTCCCTGGCAACCATCCCATTACCTGCATCAGTGTGGTCTCCTGCCTTTAGAACTCTCCTTCTGCACGACTTATACTGTTTCTCTCAGGCTCTCTCAGACAGCCACATCTCATTTCTTTTCTCTCCCCCATCTCTAGCTTCCAGGCAAGGCTGTTTCCTCCTCTGAGTCCTTTGCAGGCCATCTTACCAAACAGCCACATACAAGTGATGATGCCTGGGGACTAGGATGCATCCTCACAGCACAGCTTCATGGCCGAGGTGTTCACCTGCTTTGGAGAGGCCTTTCTGGAAGGATTTCCATGCCGTTCCCTCGACCTAGCTGACTGTGAGCTGGTCTTCTCCATCATCATCAGGGAAGACTGAGAATAAGACACAGTTAGTTGAAATTCCCATTGTACAACAGAGGAAACAGTTCAGAGAGGCAGGTCCTTACAGTCCAGGTCACATGGAGCAGTCTCGTTAGCTGTGTGAATGCAGAGACACGACAGGATCTTGGGCCTCTATTCTTCAACTGTAAAATGGGACTATCTGCTGGGAAGGGGAAAGGTGAAACCTGCTCAACCAAGCACAGATGGTGGTCCCTAGTAAACCCAAGGCATTGGGTGCTATATTCATGTCTGTGCATGATGCTGTTGTACATGTCACAGACAGTGGTACAAGCACAGGTTCCTGGCCTTTTTCCAAGGCAGGCTTTTTACAAACTAGTCTCCATCACCTTACCTGGTGGGAATACTCCATCGAGTCCTCATTCCTGAAGACACCTCTCAGAGTCCCCCCACCCTGCCCTGCTATAGCAGCCCTCAGACCAGAGGCCATTTCAAAGGGTTTCCCCATCCTCCCCACCATGGTCACAATAGCTCGCTCCCCATGGACCCTGAGCTGACAGAAGAAAGCCCAGGCAGGAGATCAAACGTGAGCTCTGTGGAAGACAGAGGAGACAGAATGAGAGGCGAGATGGAGCGGCAAGAATAATGACTCCCATCCAAGTTGCTTCCCATAAACCCACAGCTCTTTGAAGCCCGCTTTCCTTTAATAAAATGCACTGTTATTAATGACCCAAGTGGAAGCTTTCTGGGCAGGACAATGCCTAAGTCCCTGGTGGCCTCTGTGGGGCCTTGTGCATGGGAAAGTGGTGCAGAGGATGCCTCCACATGCCAGGGGCCAACAGGCATGTCAAAGGAGCTGAAGGGGAGATCTTGTCTGCATGAATGCTCGTGGGTGCCAACGGCATCTGTGGCTGTTCCGATACTCTTGGGCCACTGGAGTCTGTGTTGCTGCTGCTATCCAGTCAGTTAATGCATTCAGGAGACATTTGCTGAGTGCCCATTCTGTGCTGGGCCCTGTGTGGGGTGCAAAGGCTAAACCACACACATTCCTGCCCCAGTGTAGCTGACAGTTGAACTTGGAATACTTATTATATTATTTTATATGTATGGATGTCTTGCCTGAATGTATATCTGTGCACCACATGTGTGTCTGATCCCCTTAAAGGTCAGAAGAGGGCATTGGCTCCCCTGGAGCTGGAGTTATAGATGGTTGTGAGCCACCATGTGGGTGCTGGGAAGCTGGGAAGCTGGGAATTGATCCCACATCCTTAGGAAGAGCAGCCAGGGCTCTTAACTGCTGAACCATTTCTTCAGCATTTCTTCTTTGAAGAAATGATTTCAAAGTGTGTGTGTGTGTGTGTGTGTGTGTGTGTGTGTGTGTGTGTGTGTGTGTGTGTATGTTTAGAGTTGATGTTCATATGTGTGTGTGTGTCCATATGCGGGCAAAGGTACAGAGACCAGAGGTAAGTCTTGGGGGGGGGTTGTTCCTCAGGGGTGTCCATCTTAGTTTTTGAGGCAGGATCCATCAATGGGGCCTGAGGCTCACTGATTAGGCTAGACTACGTAGCCAGTGAATCCCAGGAATCCACTTGTCTCTGCCCTCACACTGCTGGGATTACAAGTGCACACTGCCATGCCCAGCCTTTTATGTGAGTATGTGCTGGAGAATGAATTCAGGTCCCAGCATTTGTGCAGCAAGCGCTTTCTCAACTGAGCCATCTCTCCAACCATAAATCATACCAAGAATTGGCTCTAAATCATTCAGTGGCCTGGAAGACCCAATTTCAACTTTGGTACTCTTCACACCCCTTGTTATCATAGAGTTCATCCCCTGAGATCCACCAAGCTGTAGGTCACATAGAAGATCACTTGATGACTGTCTGACTACAGCAAACCTTTGAGCATGATCTCTCTACCTACTCCCACCCATTGACAAGTCAAGGGGCTGTCAAATTATAAGTCTCTGCTGCTGGCTTTGCCAATGGCTGGTGATCTGGAGCAAATGGCTCCTCTGGGTCATAAGAAATGTCACAAGTCCTAGTCCTCATGCTCTGAAGCTGGGGTCCAGCACCACTCAGATTTCCAGCAATTCTTGGAACCAGCTGGGACCTCCTCTGGCATCAGAGGTGCTGAGCACTGGAGGGCAGTGACAGTACTATTGGGGACTCACCTTTAAGCTAAGAGAGGACTTTTCTCACTCCACCTCCTCCAGGGGCTGACCTTGAGCAAACACCCTTCCTGTGAGGTCAAATGTCCCCTGTGTGATAGGGCAGTGGCAGGCAGCCTGGTATGTAGTTGGCTCATGTAGCTGGGTGGGGGCTTGGAAATCACATTTGCTTTGCATAAAGCATGTTTATGCCTGTTCACAGGTGAAGACATGGAGGTCCAGGGTGCTTTGTTGTTTGACAAGATTGCAGACCCAGGAGGGCAGCTGCACATGTCTCTGAGTACTAGCTGGAGGAAGAGGAAAGGAAGAGAGGAGGAAAGGTAGAGAAGGGAGGAAGAATGAGGAGGAGAAAGAGGGAAGCTGGGATGGGGAGAGGCAATAATTTGGTTTCCAGTGGCTGAGTTTCATATAAATCCCTGGAACTCGATGCAGAATCAGAGTATTAGACAGTTGGGTCCATAACAAGGCCCAGAGCCTCTGACTCGCCTCACATCATATGCAAACCTTTGAGTGTACATGTAGGGGTTAGTCATGTTTATGAGAGCCTCCTGAAGTGATGGGCTCAGAAGATGCTCAGCATGGACAGCAAGGAGACCTCAGCTGTGAACTCCAACTGTGGGTGGCTCAGTCTGGGCACAGAAGACCATCCATTTATTCAATTATAGTATGGAGCATTTACCTTGTAAGGACCACTGGTGACTTCAGGGTAGAATAAGAACAAGAACAAGAAGGTGAGGACCCCTGAATTCCATCTTGTGAAGGAACTTCCCATATCCACACAAGGTTCATATCAATAATTCAGGGACCATAGGACTAAGGGATTCCCAAAACATATAGCCTATGAATGCTGCCCTTGGTTACCCCCTCTCCCCCCAGAGGTAGAAGCTAACTCCCTGTCTTAGTTAGTGTTCTATTGCTGTAAAGAGACATCATGACCATGGTGATTCTTATAAAAGAAAGCATTTAATTGTGGATTGCTTACAGTTTCAGAGGTGTAGTGCGTCATCATAGTAGGGAGCATGGTGGCATGCAAGCAGACATGGTGTTGAAGAAGTAGCTGAGAGTTTTGGATCTGGATCTGAAGGCAGCAGGAAGAGAGACACTGGGACTTCCTTGAGCTTTTGAAATCCCGAAGCCCACACCCAGTGACACAGTTCTTTCAACAAGGCCATCCCTACTTCAACAAGAGCATACCTCCTTATCCCTCTCAAATAGTTCCACTCCCTGATGACCAAGAATTCAATTGTATGGCCTATAGGGACCATTCTTATTCAAACCACCACGGTCTCTATTGCTGAAGATACCATACATTTTAAAGATAGGGCCCAGAGACCCCTGAGCTAGAAATCACCTGAATGGCCCTTCCCTGAGAACTAGCTTTCATGATATCAGAAGGCAACATGCAAGCTTTCAAAGAAGGAAGCAATCAACAGCTCCATCCAGTTTGGCACCTATGAAGTACATCAATGACCAACATGGCACAATAACCCTATGGGTGCAATAGTGGCACACATATGTGGGCAACTGCCTTCTCACTGTACTTAAGCCCAGCTTGTTCAACAAGAGGGATACCATGACTGGTACTGCTCAGTGCTAGTGAAGTCATGGCTATTGGAAGAGAAACATAATCCCTAATGAGGATTTATAAACATTTGTCTTTATACCCACAGATAATTGTAGTCTTCATTCTTCATCAAGAAACTTCTCTTTGCAACAGAAGGAGACCACTACCAAAAGCACAACCAATGATGTATCCCAATACATACCTCTATAAAGTAGTCCCGTACCTAAGGCTCAGGGAACATTGTGAAAGAGGAGGAGGGCTGTTTGTAAGAATCAGGGGATCAGAGAGTTTGCTGTGAGATTGTGTCTTCTAGTGACATCCAAGTCTTCCCCTTAAAGCCTCATCTACATAACTGCCAAAATGTGAGCTAAACAAGGAAGACACCGATGGGCATGCCAAACAGCACAGGAGAAAAGCCCACAGGGCTTCAACCCTATACAAAGAACTAGAGGCAACTGAGCAGGGCTGGAAGCAGGAGAGGTGGCCCTCCCCAGGGAAGAACACACCAATTGGTTGTCCAGTATCAAATGGTTATCCCTGAAAAAGTACATACAAATAATATCATATGTATTCAACAAGTTATATTTGGAATATATGTGTATATGCAAATACATATAAGATATGCAATAACAATTGATAAAAAAAAAGGAGAATGAGGAGGGGTATGTAGGAGGGTTTAGAGGGGGAAAGGGAAAGGAGAAATGTAATTAAAATACAATCTCAAAAATAAACAAACAAATGAACAAAAAAATAATTCAGGCCCCATACCCTCAAGGATCCTTTCCCTCAGGCCTCTTTCCACTCTCCCTCATGCCTGTCCCTCATGTGCTTTTTTACATGTGAGTTTTGGGGCAGTGGTCTGTTCCTGACCTTCCTGACCAGGTAGGCTGTAAGAATAATTAGGGACAGCCCAGAGACCTCTCCCAAACTCCTTCATCTCAAAGGGTCTAGGACTGGAGAAGGGGTGGGAGCTATGGGGATAGAACAAAGGGCTGAAGTGAACAGGCAGAAGATGAAGCAATGAGGCCCCAGAAGGCCCCAACCCAGCCTTGATGTCCCAGCATGGGGTTTAGCCTCCCAGCTGTGGTCAAGGGGCGGGTGCCAGCTGGGCACGGCTTGCTCCGGTGAGAGCCAGCAGCTGCCAGCCAACTTTCCATGACATCAGAGCCCAGTTGAGCCAGGCCTGTGGGGGTGGGGAGGTAGCTCCACACCCTGGTTCCTCCAGCCTACTGAGGACCCTGGGCTGCAGTGAGATGACCCTGGATTGGTGGGCATGTCCTTATGGATAGCCACCAACACCCCCAAGAACAGCCTCTTACTGAATCATTAAAGGAGAAACAGTCCCAACTTCCAACAGTGGAGGGATGGCTGAGTTATTCTGTATTTGCCTGTATGGTGGACAGTCATTTCCCCATGATTCTCACACACTCTTAACAGAGAGAGACGCCAATGTTAAGTGAAGGAAGAGCTAGGCAGAAAGGGTGGACACGTAAGATTTCATGCACCCACAATTCATACTCAGTTCGAATGTGAGTTGCTTTCAGAACCCTTTGAGGAAGCTGCCAAGCCCTGTGAACTCTGACCTGGCTGCCCATCCAGCTCTACCTCACCTAGTTCCATACAGCTACAAAGGCTGCTACTGGAAGCTGATTACGCCATGGCCTCCTGGAAACCTGGTTATCTTATTTCCTCCCCCAACTCATACACACTCCATCTTCATCATTGTTCAGCTAGACAGAAGTGGAACTTTGACATGTTCATAGGGCTCATCACAGCATGTGGTCCAAGTCAGGATTTGAACTCATGGCCACCGTATGCTTTGTATGTTTGAACTCAGGTTGTCAGGCTTGGTGACAAACACATTTGCCCTCTGAGCCGTCTTGTCACCCAAAGCCCACATTCTTAACCACTTCTACAAGAATTTGGGAAGAAGAGAGATGGACAGGAAACAGCAGTGGCCTGGAACCAGAGGGCTCTGGGGGATGGGAGGAGGCTTAATGATCTTATTGTTTTCTTTAGCGCTTCCAGCTTTTCTCCAATGCACATGTATTTGATTTACAATCAGAGAAAACAAACAGTACAATTTTTTTTTTAAATAAAAGGTCAGCCTGATGGGGCTCATGTTCTCCCAGAACCCCATCAGCCCCCTCCTCCACTTATGAGAAGCTAATGGCCAAGCCCACCCATCCTTTAGGCTGTGCACCCTCAGATGCTCCCACTGCCAAGGAGGGAATCCTGGGCCACCTGCAGGGCCCCTCCTCCCACATTTCTCAGTGGGGAAATAGGGAGCAGGCCTCCCAGCTCACCTCTCTTGTCACCCAGCCAGTTCTTCATCCACTCCAGCCTCACTCCCTATGGTTCCCCAGACCTGAGACCAGCCAAACAGCCCACCCCAAAGATCCTGCACATGATTCCATTTTGCATTATGCATCCCAAATGGTCTGCCCCTCGCTGTCGAGGCTTGTAGCAAATTATTGCTGGTGAAAACAGGAGGCCTGGGGTTTGGAAGCCAGATGAAGCTTTTACTTTCCTGATGGTGGGGGCTGGAGATCAGCAGTAGGGAGCATCCTGAGAAGAGGGGCCCCGGACAGGTCTTCCAGTGCTTTCTCTTTCCAGACACGTGTTGAGCATCTCTTGGGATCTGGGCAATGTCTGGGGATCAGGAATGGGCAACAGTGACACAGTCTCTGGGCATATATAGCTGGCATAAGCCAGAGAGAGGATAGAGAAGTGACAGAACAGGAGGACAGGGGCAGTGGAGGGAGGCCTCCCTGGGACTCCAGAAGCAGGAGGTGACAGAGAGGGGACTTTAAAGGGGGCGACATTCATACTAGGATAGTTTTACCCTTGACCCTATGAAGATACCGGTGTGTTCAAGAAACCAAGAAATCCAAGCCACTTAGACCCTCCTGTTAGTAATCATTAAGAAGCCTGCAAATGCCAGGGTCAGACTCACTGGGACTCCTGAAGATTGTACATTCCTCTGATGGGGTCCAGCATGGTCTATCTCCTGGAGATGGACATTGAAACTGCAGACTCAAAATGTTGGGGTTCTAGAGAGAAACTCTACAGCTGGGCTCAGGCATTTCCCAGCCGCACAGGTTAGGAGTGCAAAACCATAAGCAAGCCATTGACCACCCATGGATGGTGAGATCAAAGTGGAATATTATATAGACATCAAAGTAAGTGACCCACAAGGACAATGGCATCATGGGTGGCCTCATAATATAAAAGTTGCAAGATACATAGTATCATAGTCATATTTACTTATTCATATGTATTTATTTCTGTGTGTATGTGGGTGTGCTCATGCCATAGCACACATGTGGATGTCAGAGGACAGCTTGCAGGAGTCAATTATTTCCTTCCATCATGTGAGCCCCAGGTAAACATACTCAGAATTCTGTTCCTAGATTATTTATAAAGGCCTATCATTCTCCTATTACTTTAAAGAAACACAGATGCTCCGCAATGTGCTGCCTGTTGATGCTAACAAATTAATTTGCCTGTCCCAGAAAGTTGAGGCCACTACAGCAACATGAGACCCCATTGTTCCCAGAGATGATGCAAAGCATTTTGCCTTTGGTGTGCCCCCTTTGACCTGACTCTGAACACATGACATCTGAGCTTCTTTCAAGAAAGAGTTCTGTGTAGGACGCACCTACCATGTGTCATCACACCTAATGTGTGCCATCACACCTACCATGCACCATCACCAGGTGCTTTATGATCAGTACTTACCAGACTTCTTCAGTTACTGCTCAGTACATTTTACAGGAATTGGAGTTGGGATTTTTAGAGATGGTGTGATTGACAGTTGTGAAGGTGGCTACAGTCATTTCTCTCCCCACATGAAATTGTCAGACTGCAATCCTGGGGACAGTAGGCCTGGGCTGCAGTCCCCTTCTGTCTCCTTGGTCACTCACGGATGTGATGTTTCTTATCCGCCTCCTTCTTTAGGCCGTGTGTTCTCTCCCTTGATCATCTCAGGTTGCACTTTGGAAAATCAAACAGATTCACAACTACCCCAAACTCAGGGACCAACATCTCCTAAAGCAGCACCCTCAACCCTCATATCAGAAACAAGGCAGGGAAAGCAAATGCCCCACACTTGTATATGGGATGCTGGGTGCCTGGTTTGGGGTGCAGAGCCTGCCTACCCCAACCTCCTCTCTAAAGGGACAACAGTATGTAGGGAATGAGTGTCAGGCTGGACCTGGGACAAGGAGAGAAAGGAACAAAAATGACCCATCCTCTCAGGCAGCCATCATAGACACTCTGAAGTTCTGGTGACACCTTCACCCAATTTTACAGATTTTACAATTTTTACAGACTAAGGTTAAAGGACACAGGCTGAATGTGCTGTCCCTGTGTCTGAAGGGACAGCCTTGGCTGACTCTCCGACCTTACTGTAATAGTTACTTTCAGAACCAACAGATCAGAAAGTGGGGTTTCTGCTTCTTTCTCATGAGGGAACCCTCCTCTTCACAAAATGGGCTGGTGCGTAGCAGAGAAGAAGAACACAAATTCCTTGGAACCTGTGGTCATTGGGAGTCTGGAGCTGCAGGAAACGTGGGACAGGGAAGCCGAGCACTAGCCATGCAGCCAGATGGTGACAGTTCTGGGCACAGCTTTGTAAGTGGTATGGCCATGAGGGTCTTCCTTAGCACCTCCATTCCTCAGTTTCCTCATTTGTAAAATAAGGGCCATAATGGTACCTATTTCACATAATTCTTGAAGGGTTAATTGTCTCTTATGTAAAGAACACTCTCCTTCCTGAATCACCTTTCAGAGGGTCCAGAGTCTTCCTTGTCCCTTGGCCAGGAAAATGAACTGGAAGACCCGAATGTGTCCTGCCTTGTGGTTGGTGAGCAGAGAGGATGGATCCTTTTCTAGAGCATCAAATGTGGCTTCTCAGAGGGAATGCAATTGGCTCCACCATGGGCCACATCTCAGGTCCCCTACTTTGCTCATTGTCAGCTATGAAAGTAACAAGAAAGGGGGTCCCCAGCTCCACTAGAGTTCTCCCCATCGCTGCTTTCCTTGTGTCTCTCCCATGCTCTAAGTCCCCAGGCATTGGGAGGCTTTCAGGTTGGAATATGGAGTACTGTTTCAGAGGCAGGCCCTGCTCAGATGCACTAGGAGACTCCCCACTAGCAGTCATTAGCAGCCCAAAGGTAGAACATTTCTGCCAACTCAGTCCAGTCCCAGCAGCCCAGCAGCCGCCAATAGTTGGTGGGTCATGAATATTCAGAAGGTAGTTTCTAAGGTATCATCCCTGCCCTCTACCAGATCCAAGCACTTCAGGATGACATGACTTTCCTCTCACTCCTACAGGAGTGACAGAACCCCTGCCCCCTCCAGTCAGCTGCGTGTGGTAAATGCTTGTGCAACTTGGCAAGTCAGCACGGGCCAGCACGGTTCCTGTGGTGGATCTGAGCTTGGAACAGCTGAGCTCCCGCAAAGAAAGCAAGCTTTGCCCACAGAAGCCAAGAGCTGGAGGCTGGGGAGGGGTGGCCCAAGTAGGGGGCTCCCACCCTGGGCTGCTTTTAGGCCAGATGGTGGGGAAGGGTCTCCCAGCCAGTCTGGGTCACAGTCCCCCACTGCTGGATGGCATTTCAAAGCTGAGACCAAGAGGGGGGTGTCCTCACTGGGACTGCTTCATTAGCGGTTTGCATTGTGGAAAGCTCTTCATGGAAGCCAGGATTGCAGCAACACGGGCCTTTCATCCAGGGTGGGCATGAGGACTCTGGCCAGGATCCCCTGATGGAGAATGAGCTGTACCTCCAAAGCATCTTATCCTTTCAGATGTGGGTCCCCTCATGCCCCATAGGAAGTCTCCTCTACATAGACCACCAGCTCAGGGTCAGGAGACCCCCAAGAAGATGCTGCCTCCTCTCCATGTCAGCTTCTCACGTGTAAAATCCAAAATGGTGGCCTTTGTGGACCCTGGAGATGAGAGTGCTAAATGTGACCTTTGACCTGTCAGTCTCAGAAGTGCTGCTCTATGTAGAAACCACTGTGTTGCTTCCATTCCTTCAACTGGAAGCAAAGGGATAAAGTATAGTAGTGGCTTTCCAGGATACCTTGAACCATGGATATCTCCCAGGTGGCAACTGGGAGGGCAGCTGAAGCTGGGTGACTGTCCTGGGGATGTCTCCTTTTCACATGCTCTCTTTCCTCGGCCCCATCACCCTCACTAGGTTGTCCTGGCATCACTATGCCCCCACTGTTTCTTCTCTTCCTAAGTGTTCTCTGTCCTACACTATGGTCACTCTATTTGCCTCAAAGCTGACTGACCTTCCAAGCTGTAATCTGATAGTGACCTCACCCTCGATGGACCACTGCTACATACACACAAATCCACATGCAGAGCTCCAGCCCCACCGTGGTGCCAGGAAAGATGGGGACTTGGGGCTGATTAGGATTAGATGAGGTCATGAGGATGTGCCTCACGATGGAAAAATTAGTGCCCTTATGAAGAGAGGCCACAAGGACTTGCTTCCTTCTCTAACATGTAAGATCACAAAGAGAAGACACACATCTCCAAGCCAGAGTAGAGACTTCATTGGAATCTACTCAGGCAGTATTTTCATCTTGAACTTCCCAGCTTCTCCCAGAACTGGAAGAAATAACTATCTCTTTCCCAAGCCACCTACTCAGACTATAGTATTTTATTATGGCAACCTGTGCAACTCAGCTTTCCATTACTGTAACAAACACCTAAGAGAAATCAACTTAAGGAGAGAAAAGGTTGATTTGGGCTCATGGTTTTGGGGGATTCAGTCCAATGTCCCCATTACTTTGAAATGGAGAACACATCATGGTTGGAACACTCAGTGAACCAAACCATTAACATCATGGCAGGAAAATGTGAGAGAGGAAGAGACATGGGTCCTACCATCCCTTCAGTGGTGTGCTCTCAGTGACAGAAGACTGTAGGCAGATTTTTCGTCCAACTGCCAGTTCCCAAATAACCACACAGAGACAGACTTCTTATTAATTATGAAAGCTTGGCTCAAGGATTTCCTCCTGGCCACCTCTCACTAGGGATAAGAGATCACTTCTATTATTAGGCAACTGTGGATTGTCTTGCTCACACTCTGACCCCAGTCCTGAGATAATGAATGGTGCTGGGGCTCCTCTGTGGCATTGGCTGCACAGCACTGAGTAGAACAGATGCTTGTGGGGATCTGGGGTCTTCAGTTTAACAGCATAGAATATCTGAGGGACATCCCCAGGACATTTCAGATGCCCTTTACCCAGGATGAAGAATCTCTGAAATCATTTAGAAATAGATAAGCATGGGAAGAACCAGAACTGAATCAAACTTTTGAAGAGTAACCCAAATCTCCATAAAACACCAAAGAAGTGATCAAAAACTTCTAGGAAAGGGTATTTCCAATGCAGTGTTAAATATCCCTGAAAATCCACAATGGAGTATAGAGATGGGCCAGTGTCTTTTTTTTTTTTTTTTTTTTTTTGATGTGCAAATTCTTTTAAGACAGTCTGCCTTGCAACCTTTCTGAAAAAGCTACTGAAGAAAACATGCTACAAAAGGAGGGCAGAAACCAGGACACTGCAGACTATAGCCTGTGGGTCAGAGCCTAGCAGCTGTTTTAGCAACTAAATTTTGTTAGAACACAATTATGCCCCTTAGTTTGTAGTTTGAAAATAGCTGATTTCCCACTGCAATGATTGTTTCCAGAGACCATAATGCCAGCAGACCCCCAAATACTTACTGTCTGACCCTTTGCAAAGGGAAAGGCCATGGAAGATCAGCACGAACCAAGAAAACAGGACTAAGTTCCAGCAAGATGGGAGATTTAAGATTCTAAAATGTCAGTTGTACCCCCAAAATGGACAAATACCCAACTGAAACACGAGATGGTGGATCTTCAGGTGCTTATCTCTTAAGAAATGTTAAATGGTGGATGATAGGACAGTCCATCCTAGCAGGAGTGCTAAGGGAAAAGTTGATAATGGGCACATAGAATAGTAAAGTAATGAACGCAAGGCACAACTGAGTTATTGCCGGATCATTTCAGGAGAAGCTGGGATCTTCCACAAGAAAACCAACTGCTCTATGACCTTTGAACAGTGTTTCCAGTCAAGGTCCTAAAGAACTGAAAAACACATTCCACAACAAATTAGAAAATCTGGAGCTGAATAGGTGGCTGAGCAGTTAAGAGCACTGACAACCTTCCAGAGGATCATAGTTTGTCTGAGAACCCATGTACCCTCTTCTGGCCTCCATGGGCACCAGACACATATGTGGAACATAGACATACATGCAGGTAAAACACCCATAAGCATAAAATCAAATTTTTAAGTTATTTAAAGATTGAACTGAACAACCATTCAGAGTGAAACAGAATGCAAAGACCCCCCCTGGGAACACACACACACACACACAGAGAGAGAGAGAGAGAGAGAGAGAGAGAGAGAGAGAGAGAGAGAGAGAGAGAGAGAAGTAACTCTCAGGCTGAGAAGATGGCTCAGTGGATAATAGCCATGCTGCATGAACTTGAGTAGCTGAGTTCAGATCCTTAGCACCCATGTAACAAGTCAGGTATGGCTGCACATGCCTGCAACCCTGGTGCTGCCAGCACAACTCCAGGTTCAGTGAGAGGCCCTGTCTCAAAGGATTAAGGTAGAGGTGTTAAAGTAGGGCATTTGATGTCCTCCTCTGGCATATGCACATGCACACATGTGTGCACACACACACTCACATAAAGCACACACACATGTACACATATATACATATACCACACACACTTACACCACACTTGTATATACATATATGCATGTGCACATACATATATGCACACATACCACACACACATATGCACATATACCACACAGATATATGTGTGCACATATACCATACACATATGCATATGTATACATATTATATACAAATATGTACACATATATGCACATACATACATGTTCACATATCAGTACTCTCTATGGAAAGACCATAGGTAGCATACAAGCAGAAAGGTCAAGAACTTCTAATATAGAAACTCATGTGGACACATAAAGAGAAACAACATAAAAGAGCTAATGGCCCTGGCTGTGGAGACCAGTTCTGCTGAGTTTTGATAGACGTTTCATGGTGTTGTTTGATTTTTAGAGCCAGGACATGTTTCTTTAGTAAAGTAGATAATATGTTTCCAAAAGTACTCCTCATTGTCAAATTCCACGCAGTAGCCAGGTATGGTGATGCATGCCTGTAATCCCAGAGGTAGAGGCAAGAGGACTGCAAGTTCAAGACGAACCTGGGTTCCATGGGGAGTTCTTGTCTCAAACAAGACAAAATGCCATGAAGGAAAGGAATCAGGGTAATGGATGTGACTGCACGCTCTGGTTGAGATGGTCAGCAAGTGTGTTTGGGGGAGAGATGACTTTGAACTTGACCCTTTACAGAAAGAATCAGTAATGCAAGGGCAAGAAAGATGCCATTCAGAGAGAAGTGTTATAAGGTGAGGGACATCAGAGAGCTGAGTGTAGATGCTGAAAGGAAACAAAGGCCAAGTGTGAGGTGTGTGGAGAGTAAGGAGGGGGCTTTCTGAGATCTGGGAAGGAGAAGCAGGAGACACACAAGCAATGTCAGCTAGCAGATGTGATAGAAGAGAAGTTAGCAGAAGGGACATCTGAGACGGTGAGGCCAATGGGTATAATATCTCAGAGATGCTGTGAGAAGCTCAGGGGCTGGAGTAGTTCAGGCAGCATGGAACATCAAGAAGACCCCTGCTGGAAGCCAGAGGATGAAGTTCCAGCCTCACGGCCCTATTTGCAGCCTCCCTGATAGAAAGCAGAGGGACTCACCAACAGACTCTGACAAGGTGTCATCCGTCACTTTCCCTGCAATCCTGGTCCACTTTCAAAGCGACTGCTTGTCTTCTCCCCATCTTTCATGTCACTCTCTAAACACTGTGAGATCAGAAATGTAATTAGAAACATAACTGGCTTGCCAATGGGCCAACCTCTCCATCCCTCCCTTTGTCTAAGAACCTTTGCTGTAGAGCTCTGGCCTCCCAGATGAGCCCTAGCCCAGCCTTTCTGAGTCCTGCTCACTTCTCTCCCACCTGAGTTTCCAGCCTGAGTCTCCAGCCCTATTTTCCAGCTTGACATTGCTCCCTAGAAGAGCAGGTCCAGCACTTAGAGACAAGAGGGTTAGGGAGATGTACATCCTCACCTCTGACTGGAGGACCCCTGCCTCCTTATGCCCATACTGTCAAGGCACACGCTAAAGCCAGCATCTAGTCCAGAAGGGGCTCAACAGGCTGTCTGGCAAGAATAATTAAGAAAGCTCTGCTTTTGTCTTGTATTTAGAAATGGGCTACCAAATGTATTTTAAACTATAGTGTAAATGTGTGTCAGAAGTTTCTCTTAAAACCTTTCTCATCCATCTGTTCAGACCCTAGGAATTTTTTCTTTCCTTGAACTCAGAATTCTTGAATGAAATAGTATCTGTTTTTACACAATTGATTTACAGTACCTGCCCCTCCACAAATGTCAGTAAAAGTAGAATGGAATAACCCTCTTTTTCTCAATAAGACGTAAAAGCCCTTCAAATACAGGGGCCACAACTTGTGCTTTATAGCAATTCCCTGTGAAATTAGAAGACTGAGGTTCAAACCAGACTTTTGCCACACACTCGCTGTGTGACCCCGGGGAAGCCACTTCTCTCTGTGCCTGTTTCCTCAAAGGCATAGAAGTGTGCCACTCAGTTCCTGGGTTCTACCAGGCAGTGAGCATCAGGGGCTTTGTAAATCATCAAAGGCTCGCCAGACACTAACTGACTCATTATGATCAGTTAACCAGCATTCAGGTTTCTAAGCATTTAAAGCATTTATATAAAGAGCTTCCAACCACCTTAGGGCTGAGATTTCACCACTGAGCCTTCCCTGGCCTCCCACTCACTCACACCACCCAAGGAGAGTGGCCCAGAGAGAGGGAAGACTTGGGGAAACCGAGGTCCTCAGGGAGTCCTTTGGCCTTGGCCATGGGGCGGAGCTGGGAGTGGTACCCAGACATCCCGACTGGCCAGGCGGGGCCAGCAGGGAAAGGGCTGCTTGATGTGGCTTAGGCATTGTTCAGTCTGGGCTTCTGTTGTCTGGGGCATTGTTTTGGGGCCGTTGTTCTTTTCTGTGATCCCTTTAGCAGGGGTGAGGAGGCCCGGGCAGTCAGTGGCAATATATTCAGGGTCTCAGAAAGCCCATCCAGGTTATGCTGAGTTCTCCCTGAAAGGGGCAGAGTAGGGGACAGATTTTGCCTGGAAGCCTCCCAGAGAATGACCCCTTCCCCAGAGGGACTACCTCAAGCCCTAGGTGCTTCTAGCCCCAATTTCCTTCTTCAGAAGTGGTATCAATTCATGTTTTGTAGATATGAAGAGTCTAGAGTTGGATTTTTAAAAAATTTAAAGATTGAGAAAACTCAAACTTCCTGGTGTGTGCTTATAAGCGAGACGTCTTAGACCCTCTGTGTAATATTCTGACTGTCCACAGCAGGCTACTGAGTCAGAGTTATTCACAGCCTATTAATATAATCTTTGTGCACATGACGGTTTCCCACCTTTCTGTTTCAGGTGGAAGAAGCTTTGCCAAGAAGCTGCTGTGTCTTTACATCCCCAGAATCACTCTAAACTCCTTTTGGAGCCTGCACTTTGGATAGAGGAGAGATGGGATGGGAGTGGGTGGGTGGGGTGGGTGGGTAGGGAGGCTATGAAGGGGGCAATCAGAGAGTTGGGCGGGAAGCTATTAGGTTTGGATTAAAACTCATCCCACCTCCGGCAAGCAAGCCTTAGGCTGTAACCACTCATGCCACTCATCCTTTGCTTGTCTTCCTCTTACCGAAGTGACTAGATGTTTGGGGTGAATGAATGCTGAGCTCATAGCCAGGCCTTTATATGTCCTCTAAGTGGCTGCTGTTGCTCTACTCAACTAAGATCCAAGAAGTAAGACATTAGTTAACATTCCTTTCAAATCCACTTGCAGGACAGGAAGATGGATCCACTGGTGAGAGTGCTAGTTGCCAAGCCTGACAACCTGAGCTTGACCAGAGGGACCCGCATGGAGACAGTAAAGAACCCCAAAGTTACTCTCTGACTTTCACATACACAGCAAAGCATGTGTCCCATTTCATCACCTGTAAACAAATAAATCAATGTGAAGAGTGCTGGGAGGAGGAGGTGGTGGTTTGGATGTGTGTCCTAAGACAAAACTTTTAAAACAATAAAAAGAACTTGAAGTATTATCATATCTTCTTAGAATTTTGTCCTAAGCAACAATATCTACAAAATTGGAGACTGGAATAATTTTTCTTCAAGTCTCTTTAAATTCAGGCATAAACTGGTCCATTCATCCATGTGTCATTCAGTATTGCCTAACCAGTCTCTGGTGATTTGTCCCTCATCCTCCAGCCAGCATCCTCTGGACCATCTTTGTCATCCTAGAGACTCCAGTCAGACAGAACTGGTCCTTCCAGGTTCTTCCCATGCCCCTGCCTCAGTATGAGCATTGCTCCATAGTGTTGTGGCAGTCAACCAATCATCTTTGAAACTTCTTCACAGGCTCCTGAAGGTGGGTACATTCCCCACCACTTAGAAAGACCTCCTTGACCAGCAGCTGGTGGAAGTAGAAGCAGACACCCACAGCTAATCACTGAACTGAACTGGAATCCAGTTGCAGAGAAGAACGAATCATGAGCAAAGAGGTCCAGACCAGGCTGGTGAAATCCACAGAATCAGCTGACCTGAACAACGGGGAGCTCTTGGTCCCCAGACTGATAGCTGAGATACTAGCATGGGACAGACCCAGACCTCAGGAACGTGGGTTTCATTGAGGAGACCTCTGAAATCTGTGGGACCTCCTGTAGTAGTTCAGTACTTATCCCTAGCATAGGTGTAGACTTTGGGAGCCCAATCCACATAGAGGGATAATCCCTGAGCCAAGACACATGGCGGGGGGGGGGCTAGGCCCTATCCCAAAGGATATGATAGACTCTGATGACCTCCTGTGGAAGGCCTCACCCTCCCTGGGGAGCAGAAAGGATATGTGATAGGTAGGGTTTTAGTTGGGGGGGAGTGGTAGGGGAGGAGGGGAGGGAGAGGGAACTGGCATTGACATGTAGAACAATCTTGTTTCTAATTCAAATAAAAAATAGAAAAAAAAGAAAGACCTCCTTGAAATCAGTCACATTAGCTTTCCCAATGCTATGACAAAATAGCTGGTCTAAACATTTAAAGGGGAAAAGACTCATTTTAGTTCATAGCTTCACAGGTGTGGTATGGTGGAGAGAGAGACAGAGACACAGAGAGAGAGAGGGGGGGAGAGAGAATGTGAGAATATGCTTGCATGCTTGTGCTCTTCCTTTCCCTATTTTACTACATCCAGCCCCAGCTGAACCTTTGGGATATTTGGGGTGGTGCTGTCCACATTCAGCAGCCAGCTTCCCCCTTCCTGGAAATACCTTCACAGGCGCAGGCAGGGGAATGCTTACTGATCTGATGCTTCTCAGGCCAGTGAGCTTGACAATCAAGATTACTCCTGCCTGATCCCTCCCCAACCCCACATCTGGCAGGTGTAAGATCTCTTCCCCCAAATAAGCCTTCCTTTTTAAAACTGAAGTTGATTTTTGTGTGTATTTAATTAATAAATTAAGTGTGTGTGTGTGTGTGTGTGTGTGTGAGTGTGTGTGTGTGTGTGTGTGTGTGTGTGTGTGTGTGTGTGTGTGTACTTCTATATGCATGCCACAGTGACCATATGGAGGTCAGAGAAAATTCTGCTGGACTCCATTCTCTCATTCCACTATGTGGGTCTTGGGAATTGAACTCAGCTTGACAGCCCTGGTGGCAAGAGCCTTTACTCACTGGCCTCAAAATTAAAGTTTTTGAAAGCACCCTTGGCCACGCCTCCCTTGGACAGAGCTCCGATCTGTTTTGCCCACCCCTCCCAGGCTCTCACACAACAGGTGAGGAGAGCTACAGAGAGTTTCCCCTATTTGGAAGATAGGAAAGAAGGGTAAATCTGCTCTGGCTTCAAATCTGTGTGTTGAGGAGGCCCAGAGGAGGAGCGGTCAGGAGCTGACAGATGATGGGGCCTCATCCCTGCCCACCAAACGCCAGCTCAGGGCCCGTTCCTGTCCCTAGGGCACCGCAAGACTAGCCACAAGCTTTGCAGTGGGGAGCCAGGCTTTCCTCTCCAGGAAATGAAATGACCTCCTTTTTCGTCCCACCCTGGTCTTTTCCTGAGCCCTGCTCTAAGCCCCCTACCATAGGAAACAGGATTTACAAGCCAGCTGCTGTAATCCCTTCAAAATGAGCTTTGGGGCCATAGGGACTCTCAGGGCGTTTCATTTATTCAAAACAATATTCCTGGCTCAAAAGCTAAGATTTCACCATTCTCGGGGGAAGTCTTGGGAGACAGAGGGTGGCCCAGGGACCTGGGGTTCCCTTGGGTGTGAGAGGACACACCCCTCATTTTTTCCATGCTTCCTGGACTGACTTCTTTGGACAAGCTGTCTGCCTATCCTGAGTGCAGCCCTCTTTGCTGTTGGACCCCCATCCTGAATAAATATCCCTTTCTGCAAACCACTTCATCTGCTCTTGAAAGGAAGTTTCAGTAAAGGTGTCACTCATCGTTTGTGCTTGCCTGACATTCCCAGGGCCCTGGGTTCCACCCCCAGGAACCCCTTCTCCCTAAAAGAAGAAAGTTCAAATAGAAAGACACTCCTGACCCATGAGTTCACTTACTGGAATAGGTTCCAAGGGGTTAATAACCGATAGAATGTCCTCTCTCAAAAGTTGTCCTAATGGGAGCATGGGAGGTATAAGATCCCAAAGTCTCCAATAACAGCAAGATGAGGGACAGGTGCAGAAAGGTGCCTGGGGCCCTAGGAAGGGGGTAGGCCACTTAACAAATACCATGAAGCCTCTCCTAGTGACTGTGGAGCAGCTTCCCAGGAAGTCAAACTCTGGGCCAGGCCTGAGCTCACCAGGCTGTCTCTAGCTACATTAAGGAGACTCAATAGGTAGTAAGGCCACCAACTCGACTCAGTTTGCTGGGGACTTCCCTGGTTTTAGTGCCTCATGAAAAACCCCTCAATCACAAGTAACCAGAGACAGTTGGTCATCTTAAGCAACACCCACTCCACCATGACCCTGCCTTCCCTGATACCCTCATCTATACCCAGCACAGACATAATTGGCAAGTTTGAGTAAGGGGGATCTGTGGCTTTTATGCTGGCTGGTGTGGGGGCGGGTATATGGGTATATGTGTATGTACATATTGTGGAATCCAGAGGTCAAATTCAGGACTCTTTCCTTCTATTTTTTGAGATAAGGTCTCTTGCTGACCTAGAACTCATCAGTTTGGCAAGACTGGCTGGCCAGTGAGGCCCAGAGATCCATCCATTTCACCTCCCATGCTGGGATTACTAGCACAAAGCATCATGCCTGGCTTTTTCACGTGCGTTCTGGGAATCAAGCTCTGGTATTGCTGCTTGCACTTTACCAGCTGAGCTATCTCCCCAAAGCAGCCATGGATAAGACATCACCTAAGGCACCCATCCATGTTCTAAAAAAACTTTATGTAGAATGATGGATGGGCTGCAAGTTGCTGGCCCCTGGAAAAGACCACACTGTGACCTTGATCACACACCAACATCCTTATCACCTCTACCTTGGCCACCAAAAAGAACAAGAATACAGAGACTGCCTGCATAGACACAGCTGGATTTCTCCCCACCCCCTATACAACATCTGTATCCCTAAAGACCCTGGGCAAACATCAGAAGAGTCAGGCTGTCTTCAAACCACACAGAGCATTTCAGGATCCTAAGGGTGGCATACCCTCGGTCCCCAAGCCCAGGTGGGCCAGAAGGGTTGGATTCTGGTACAGTTTCTCAAAGAGGAAAAACCAGCAACCTCCCCACAAAGCCTCAGTCAGTGTCTTTAGACAAATCTGTAAGGCCTCCTAGGCTCAGCCCATCTCAGAGGATGAAGGCTGAGCCTTAGAGTCTGCAGCTTACACCCTGGGGAATCCGAGGGCATAAAAGTTGTGACATAGTCATGTGATGGGGAAAGGGTGAGGACTTTCACCATCATTGTCCCCTCATAGATCTCACTAACAGGCACCAAGTGCCAAATGGTCAGGTCTAGGGAGCTCCCATCTGTCTGCTTTGTGTGGGGCACACATATTCCTCTGCCGTAAAGGACAGAAAAGGCATAGGAGTTGGTCTAGGGACATTTGATCTCAGGTCCTGACTTCACACAGGGGGCCACTTCTCATCCTACTTTGTATGGATTGTGGTCCCGTGGGCTGCTCTGTTGGCACCTGCACAATCCACTTCTGTAATTTATTAAGCCCATTTAGTACTGGAGCTAGACAGACATGTTAGTCCAGATTGCTACACACCCCACTTCTCCTCACTCAAAAGGTCTACAGGAGACATGGCATGGGTGAAGACTAGGAGCTCAGGCGGTCAGGACTGCTATGCCCAGGGAGTCTGATGCCTCCTTGAGGGAGTAAAAAGATTGTCTGTAAATCTAGCTGCATCCAGTGTGAGTGATCATGTGTGCCTGTCTGTGTGGTATAAGAACATGTGGATGCTGCGTGTGGATGTCAGCTGTGGCTGTGTGGACAGTGTCCTATGTCTATGTAGGAATATGTGTCCCATATGGGACACATTGTGTTGTTGTCTGGAGTGGTGTATTTGTTAATTTTCTCATTGCTGTGACAAAATATCTGAAAAAATCAGCTTAATGAAGGGTTCATTTTGGCTCTTAGTTCAAGGGTACAGCCCATCGTGGTCCAGAAGTCACCATCACTGAAGCAGGAGGCAGCTGGTCACATGGCATCCAGGAAGCAGAGAGCAGGAATGTTGGTACCCAAGTCACATCCTCCTTGTCTTCAGTCTGGGACCTCAGCCCCCGGGAAGGTGCTGCCCACATTCAGGTCCTTCCTCCTCAGTTAAGCCTTTCTGGAAACTCTCTCACAGACATAGTCACAGGTGTGTTTCCATGGCGATTCCAGCACAGTTCAATTGACAATCAACAGATGCTTTCCAATGTGCCCTTCTGAGCCAAGTGGTAGGAGAACCCATTTGTTGTCTGTCTACATAGTGGGGTATGCTGGGCCCTGCATGGGTCTGTCCTGTTTGGGGCCCTATGTAGGTCTGTCCTGACTGGGACCCTGTGCAGGTCATCCTGGTTGGGGCATTTGTGTGGGTCTGTCCCAGTTGAGGCACTGTGTGGGTCTGTCCTGTTTGAGAAAAGCACACCTGTGCTGCTGTCAAAGGAACAAACAAAAGCTCTGGCTATGAAGTCTTCAGTGCCCCAACCATGGGCATCCTGTGCAAGCCAGATGTTTACTTCTTCTGTTCAGAGACTACTTGAGGGACAAAAGAAAACTCTGTCTCAGTCACAGTAAGAAGAGGGACAGCAGAACCACACCAGCCTGTGGAGATGTAAAGAGGTCATGAGAACTGAGAACTACATGTCAGACATGGCCATGCACAGGCAACACAAACCTGCAGCTGTCCCTTCACAGGCACTATGTTTCCTCACACAGGAGACTTGTGAGTCCATGATCACCCTGGAAGCCTCACTTCCCACCCTTCCTGTATCTGCACTGTTGCAATATAACTACAGCTTAACATGCTTCATCTCTCAAATCTGGGTTGAGTGAGACTCGGACCAGCCAATAGACACGGTGGAGGTGTCATGTCAGTGCCAGCTTTTATGTTCCCTTAAAAACATCCCTGCATGGGTGCCTCTGTGTGTGTGTGTGTGTGTGTGTGTGTGTGTGTGTGTGTGTGTGTGTTGGTGTGCATAGATCCCCGACATCTGTGACTACAGCCCCAGTTGAGGCTACCTGACACCAGCCTGTGGTGGGCTGGCCAGCCTATACCATGACAGGATGTAGACATGACCATGTATAGATGCTTGGGTGAAGTAGAAGCACCCGTGAGTGGTAGTAGCTGCTTACTTTATCTGTCCCTGACCTGAGTCGTGGGCTGTTTCCAGGGTTATAGTTGCTGCCACGCGTTATCCTCCCACACCACAGATGAAGATGTTGAGAAGGAAAACCTCCTGAAGTCTCAGAGCGTAGATGCCCACAGAGCAGCACTCACGCTTTCACAGTCCAGACTTCGGGGAGGGAGTGGTGGTGTTCAGCAGTAGACATGGACTTTTTTCTCACTATTCTGGAAGACAGAGGCCGAATCAAAGCACCAAAGGAGCTCAGCAATGCCTTTCTTCCTGGCCTTAGATGGCAGCCTCATCACTGTGCTTCCCTGTGGCCTTTCCTGGGAGGTGGCAGGTAGAGGGGATGAGAGAAGGGGATGAGAGAGGGCATGAGAAGGGGGAGAAAAATACCTCTCTCACAGAGTCACTCTCTATGTAGCTGAGGATGGCCTTGAACTTCTGATCCTCCCATTGTCCCCTCCTGAATGCTGGAAATGCCACCATGCCAGTTGATGTGGCTGGAAATTGAACCCAGGGCTTTATGCATGCTAGGCGAGCACTCTGTCAACTGAGCTACATCCCCAACCTACTCTCTTTTCTTATAAGGACACCCATCCTATTGGCTTGAAACCCCGCCCTCCTCCCTTCCTCTAACCTTGAGCCCTCCTCCAAATACAGTCTCAAGAAAGTTAAGCCTTCAACAACCTGAACTGAAGGAGGCAAGGTCACAGTCAGTATATAACCAGCCATTAACCTTCTAGCCACGGCTCCTTTGACACCACGGACCACAGGGACACCCACAGGCACAATTACCTCTCTCTTACAGATTGAAGCCTGAGGTTCAGAACTGGAGCTGGATTTGGGCCACAAGGAGCCCTCCTCCACAGCCCCCTCCCCTTCCTGGAAAGGCCTTGAGGACTGGCTTGTTCTCATCGCATCCTTGAAGCTCTAAGCTTGGGGAGGAGCACAGGACGGAATCATGACCACAGAGGGCTCTTCCCGGAGGCATGTTCTAGTTTCCCAGAAAAGCTAAGCCCCCATTGCCCATGGTGTAATCTCACTTTGTCACCAGCCCTGTCTCCCACTCTGGGGTGGCTTCCCAAGTTACCTCCTAAGCAGATGTTAGTCACAGGAAGCCCATCTCTGCATTCAACCCTGTGGCATCCATTCGGGGTCAAGGCCCCCTCCAAACAGCATGCACTGAAAGCCTGGAAGAACCTGACCCAAACTTGCATCTCCAAGCTGGCTCTGAGAATCTCAGGGACAAGGTTTGATGTGGCCTTTGGAAGCTCTGTGAGATTTATCTTGCCTGTCTCCTAACCAGCTTTGTCTTGGACCTGGGTCATTCCTTGTTTTGGGGTGTCCCCCATGTGGTCATGCGAAACCAGAAGCAAGACTGAGAGTGAGCAGGTAGCCTCTGATCCAACCCATGATGCTTCAGGCTCCCTTCTGTGTATCCAGAGCTGTGAACCAGGCTGCATCTGGCCAGCACACTTCTTGACCCACCAGGACCTAGACGCAAGACTTGCAATTCTCAAATAGAAAAAGAAAGTTCCAGGGGCTCCTCTGACCATCACCTAAGAAAGCCTCTCAGAAATTTGCAAACTACAGAAACCTGCTGATCCCATGCTCACCCTCCCAGGCCTGCCTGTGACAGCCACTATTCATGCGGACACTTTGTGGTGGCCAGCTTTTCTCCATCCTGCCAAGGATGGCTGGTAGATTCCTCATAACTTAGTTTCTCAGCCCATGGCCCTTTCCTTAACATCATAAATTTAAAAATGTTCTTTTATTGAGAGAGAGGAGGGTGGGAGAGGAATAAGAGGGGGGAAGGGGTAACTATAAACAAAGAATAAAAGTTGTTTAATGGACAGCGTAATGAGGCCTCGAGGAACGAGCCTGGCATTGATTTCCCTGACATTTCACCTATTAAATTAAGAGCTTCATAAGGAAGAGCTCGGATTTTCCTCCTCCTCCTTCTTCTTTTCAATCAATTAAGATTCTTTACTGAAGAACAAAGCTGCTATTGTCTGAGCTCAGAGGAGCCAAGTGGCTCTTGAGGGGGTGGGGAGCTTGGAGGTACATGATATCTCTTGATTTGGGGGACCTTGTAGTGAGGTTCAGGGCAAGACTCTACTCATGAGCCTTTTCTGAAGGGGTGTGCTGGACTACCTGGTTCTGTTCCCCACAAATCAAGGCTAGAGCCAGGACAAGTGGGGGAATCCCTCAGGCAGCATTGCCATGAGGATTCAGACAGATGTGATGTGTGAACAGCCTCTGGTCACAGATCCTGACACCTAATGCCATCACGTGGGCAGTGGGACTCATTTAACAGATAAGGAAACTACGGTGCCCAGAGGTCAATGTTTTTGCTAGGGACCATGACTTATGTTTCAGTGGCAAAGTCAGAACCTCTCTCTCTAATCCTCCAGTTCCCAAAGCCCATGATTATGCTGCCTCTGTCAGCGCTGTCCCGAGTCCCAGGGAAGTCTGTATTGCCAGTCTGTAATGGCAATGATGGGTTGCAGAGAGCTGCTACAGGGTCACTGTCCTACCAACTGCTGCGTCCATTTCCATATAAATCTTGTTCTCACTGTATCCCTAAATAGGTGTGAACAGTCACTAACTTCTTGATGTTGAAAAATACATCCTGACAGAGATGAAATAGAAAATGGAAGTCTCAGGGTCACCATAGGGGCAATACCCACCTGTGGCAGATCATGAGCCTATTAGCATGGCTTAGCTACTCATGCCAGTAGGCACTCTCAAGACGTCTGGCAGACCTACAGCTTCCACGTCTAATAAGTAACTCAGGTGGTCTTTCTCTGCCTGGTGAGGCCCTCACTTTGGGTAATAGTATCCAACAAGGTAAGAGCTGCTGGGTACTGACAGGCCTACTGTGGGCCAGCCCAGGGACCAATCACCCTCTTGCCTGGTGTCATTGCTAAAGCCACTGTTACAGTGTGTTTTCACCTTATACATGAGGAAACTGAGTCACAAGGAGGTTACACAGGCAGATGGGATCTATTCTAAGCCTGTATGCCTCCAGAACCCATTCTGTTTCCATTGCCTGGCCTGCACAGGGCCAGCAAGAACCTAATTGCTCCCTGTTCTGATGCCACATGGGACTTGGCTGAGTATGTCCCTTTAAACTCATCAGGAGAGAGTAGTCCCCATGCAGGCATCATCTGTGGTAACAGCATCCTTATTTTTCTTTCAGGAACTGTCCAGCCTTCAGTGTGAGCAGAGGAGGTAGACAGTTACCTACCTGATACATCTTGGCCCCTTGAAATGGAAGCCTTGACCTTGAGCCCTTACAGTCAGACACAACCGCAATTATGGTGGGGGACTTCTCTGGATGGTAGGTGACCCTGGACTGAATTAGACTTGGCCTCTGGACACCAAAGTGACATGAGGTTGGTTGTCCCCTGAGGTGGACAGCTGTGGTTGAGCTTCAGGTTCCCATAACTCCTGAGGTACAATCTCAGTGCCCAGATGACAGAGGATGGCACATAATTTGTGTCTGTATGTTATAGCATCTGACCATCTAGTCTAAAGTGAATGAACCAGACCCAAGAACTTGGAATCCAGGTAAAGAAATCAGTGACTTTGCAAATTTTAACTAGGCTGACAGAGGCAGGGCATCTCCTGCTCAGGACCCCAAGCCTCCGCCACATACATGTATTCTGTTTGCAGTGGGTGCTCTGCTACTATGAGGAGAAACAGCACTATACAAAGGAGAGCAGACTGAAGAGGTGGGAAGAGACAGGGAAACGAACTATAAAAGAGCCAGTAAAGTTTCCTTTTTGCTTCATTCAGTTTGCATTTAGTTGCTGCCACATATCAAGAGGAGTTGTGGTAACACAGCTCATCTTCTCAGCTAAACAAGGGTTGACTTCTGGAACCAAGCAGGTTCTGCTCTCTTTGACAGCTTCCACCCCACCCTGTGGGCCATCTCCAACAACTGCCTCCTGACTTTGATGATCCCCACCCTCCTAGGGCCACTCTCCCCTTCCCACACACCTGGCCATGGTGCTGCCGAGCAAAACAGACAGTGAAGGGAGAGCTTCTGGACCCACAGACTAGGAAGTCCCAGTCATGGAAAGGAATAGCCAGATCTGGCTACTTTGTGGGAATATTTGTACTTTAAACAATTTTAAATTTTCATTTATTTCTCCAACTGTGAACTTTGCCAAAGGATGGGCTTTCCATCCATTAAGTGTACCTGTTTCCTTCAGGATGGAGACAGCCTGAAAGGCAAATATTGGGGTGGTCTGGGGCTTGGGGCTAAAGTGAAGCATAGAACAGCTCTGGGAAGAAAGGGTGTGGTCCTCATCACCTCACCTCCTCCATCCTGCCAGACACATCAGGCACCAGGAGTCGAGGCACTTAGGTCTCCTGCCTCCTACATCACAGCTCCTGCCTCAGTGTGCATAGGTGTTGCAAATGAGCAGCCCTCGCCCCTCATTCTCCAACAGCCTGTTTCACTGGGTTTCGTCTTCCTACTTCTACTTCCCGTTACTCAGAACATGGCCTCAGCACAGTTCCAAGGCACAGTCAGACCTCCTGATCTAAACAAGTTACAGCAGTGCTCTCTGTCTAGGGTGGGTGTAGACATGGACTCTATTCCAGCAACAAGCTAGAAGAAATACTCACTTACTCGGGGGCTCCCGAAAAGGATGTCTACAGAGTGGCAGACAGATAGAAAAGACATACATCTTTTCTTTTACTCTCATGTCTGTCTTAGGTGCCCGACGTGGCTACCTCCAGTTGACACCATGAGAGGACTCATCTAGAGAGGAAGTCATGACACTCTGAAGATGCACAACTTGCTCACTGGCCGTCAAACCCTGCCCTACCCCAGGGCCATTGTACATGCACATGCAGTTTCCCTAGCAAAGACCTTTCTCCCTGAGTTCACCTGGCCTGAGCCTCTACCTAACCAAAGTCTCTGGTCAAATATTTGCTCCTTGGATTTCTCTGTTGTTGTGGGAGGAGTTGTTTGTTTGGTGAGGGGTCATGGCTCTTAAGTGTGTTCTGTTATACAGTTGAGCATTGCCTGATGATGGGGCTACATTCTGAGAAATATGTGACTAGGTGATTTTGTCATTATATGAACAATGTAGAAGAAGCTATAGAAATGTAGTGATATATTATTTATGATTTATTAAAGCTTGCCTGAGGATTAAGAAAGCAAAGTCAGCCACAAGCCATAGAAGTCAGGTACACACCTTTAATCCCAGCAGCCAGAAGCTAGGAGGTGGTGGTACACATCTTTAATCCTAGGACTCAGGATTAAGAGGTAGACAGATCTCTCTGAGTCCAAGGCCACCCAGATCTACACAAGACTGAATCAGTCTAAAAGAGAATTATAGCTCACACCTTTAAACCCAGGACTCATGAGATGTATTTAAGACAGGAGCAAGGTCTCAGTAAGAGACATTCATTCTCCATCCACACTGAGGAGAGGCAGCAGTTTGAGGGTGAAGAGCTCGTGGATCAGCTCTTTCAACCTGAGCTAGAGGTGAGAGCTAGTGACCGGTTGCTTTACTTTTCAGCTAGAAGCTTGAACCCCAATATCATTCTTTGGGCCACTTATTTATTGTGTTACACTGAAACCTAACTAGTACAAAGGTACCACCCAACAGCACCCAAGAGATGCAGATGATACTGTCATCTCTGCCGCCTGTCACTGGCCAGGCCACTGTTAGGTGGGACACAGCTGGTATACTCCCCTACATGGTAGGTTTAATATCTGTAAGCAGTGTTCATATGTAGCTTAAGTCATAAGTATTTATGTGTATTGTTACATAGTATATATATATATATGTTTTACTATATAGGGTGTGTACTATATAGGGATGTTAAATATGCACAACACATGTATATATACATACCCACAGCATATATTATAGATGTGTGTGTATATATAAAACAGCACATGTGTGTTTGTCAGCCTTTCATACAAGTCTATTGGTTCCATGAAGGCAGGAACTTTTTTTTAACTATAGCAGCAGCCCCCATGAGCATTCATGGCTCATAGCAGGTGATACATGAAGGGCTGTCTAAGCAATAAGTTAAGAATTCCTTTTTCTTTGTGATGCCCTGGGACTTCTCAACAGGAGCTCATGTTGTGGGAGAGATGAATATTTCTTCTTAAGCAGGTTTGAAGCTGGCAGTGTGGGGTTCTAGCCCCTGGCAGCTCCAAGCTTCTGTCTTCATACCCTCACTCTCAGCTGAATCTTGCTGGTGGCCTCCAGTGAGCCAAGTTTGGTGACAGTCCCACTTCTGTTCCTGAGCACTGTGGCAGAGAAACTGGAAACATGGGCTTAGTGTCAGCAAACCTGGGTCTTATCCTGGGCCCGCTCTAGCTGATAGTCTTTAGTAAGTTCCTCAGTCTCCCCTTTTCTTGGAGTAAACCCACCCTTCATGTGGGCTCACGGACATTCAGTAAGGTAACAGCAGGGTTGCAGAGTCAAGTGGGTTGAGGTCAAAGCCCCAGCGTGGATGACACTTCTGTCTCTTAAGGCCCACATCCATCACAAGCAGACCATGATACTACTGACTTCGATGGAGTAAATGAGTTATGTGTGATTGCTTAGCACCAGGAGAGATACATATCAATTGTCTATTGGTGTAGCCATAAGCCTTCCCTTCATTCTATTGGGACCACACGACCCAAGAAGCCACTCGGGGAGGGAGCTAAAGAGGTATGCAGGGGTCCCCTTCTGTAGGGCAGGTGAAAGTGTTTTGGTTCATTTCTAACTCTCCTCAGGTGGGGCCAGCCTCCCTCACCCTGGAAGTCCCATAAGCATATTACCTAGGCGGGGAGCATATTGACCTCCTTGGTACTGATCTTCCAAAATTTCAGTCCCAGGTCTGACCCCTTCACCTGCCCACAGGAAGCAACATGGACCTTGGGTTCATCCCTCCACCCAGCTGGATTTCAACTGAAGGCATTAGGCCTGCTAATCGCCTGTAATCACCTTGTTTGAATTAGCATAGCAAGAGCTTCCGACTGAACGGTCTGTGATTCCTAATAACCCTTGGTGGTTTTAATTATGGCCCCTGGAATGCAAGGCCCCTGGCCCCAGCTTTATTAGGGAAAGGTCCTGGAAACCGCAGGATGCGCGCGTGATTCCTGACTTCCCCTCGCAGACCTGGAGTTAGGAGAAGGCATCTGGCTGCTCCATGTAATTCTTAACTCTCCTTTGGCTCTATTTTTAAACTCATCACAGGACAGAGGGGCTGACCCTGCCCCACCCACTCCCATCCCTACTTTGGTCCAGGCACTTCCAGAGACCAGTGCACTGCCTTCTGTCTCTTCCCAATTGGCCTCAGACCCTGCTGCCTTTTTCAGATTGAGACTGGATTCCCTTACTGTGTGCCAAAGCTAATGGATTCTTATCACCATCTCCCAACTCAACAGCAGACGAAACCTCACAGAAAACAGGAGTCGTCTGGAGGGTGCTCTGCAGAGAAGCGCTTCTTCTCCATCTTGAATGTACAGATCATATGCAAATGCAGACTTGGATTTGGTGGTTCTGGGATGGAGCTGGTCACCCTCATTTCCAACCATCTCACAGACTGTGTCTGGAGTAGCAAGCCGCCACCGTGTTGGACCAAGGCAAGAGCAGCACCGTGCTGCTTCTCTGTCCTGCCTGGCACAGGCTGGCTCCTGCACTATCCTTATGCCTGCCTCATCCCTAGCCAACAGCACACACCTCTGGGACAGAGTCTCAGATGTTCAAGATGTTCACCTGAGGAGGCACTGGGAGGCTTCTGGCTCAGCCATGAACAGAAGAAGGTTGGAGATTGGGGCCCCCACAACAGGCTCCAAGCTTGGGAGCTTGGGCTTGGGTGGAGACAGACAGGAAAACAGGGGCCGGTGTCCCTGTCCTAGGAGAGACAGACCGAGCATTCTAAACTCTGGCTTATTCTAGCCTCTTGACCTCTTGTCCTGTCCTCCATGCACAAGGTCTTAAGTGCTTGGCAGAGTCCCCCATCTCTTACACATTAGCCCTGAGGAAGGGGTCAGGAAGGGCTCATCTGTCCAGCAGTGCCCCATATAAGAGCCTGAAGTAAACACCTGCTGGCTGAAGACAGACACATGGGAGCACTTGATGCCATACTCCTGTACACCTCCCCTCAGTGAGAGTGCTAGGAAGACCTTTTCCCTGAGAAGCCTTTCCTGATGCTGTTACAGACCTCAATATCTAGAGGTAGTTGAGACCAAGGGTCTCCACAATCCAGTACCGGTCCTAACTCATGTATGCTTCTGGAGTGAATCCAGTTGAAGTGAAGCCCACTCTAACCCTGAGCATCCCCTAGTCAGAAAAAGGCTGCCACAAAACCTAATGATTTCATAGCAGATTTGTTTCTAATTAATACAAAAACACCAATTAAGCCCCCACCCAGCACGATGCAGCCTTGTGGCAGGTGCTAGGTGCTGGGTGCCAAGTACTGGGACCAGGAGAAAATAAGAATGGTTCACTCCTGTGTCCTACAGCTCACTGTTCAAGCTCATGGATTCACAAGTAGCACAAGGTTATAACCATAATAAAGTCAGCGAGTTGGAGGGCCTAAGCATCCCTGGAAAGTGACACCTGGAAGCCACCCTGTCCCAAACTGACCACTTGTCTCTCAAGAGAATGGCTAGAAGGAGTTGTTCCCTATGCAGGTGTCAGGTCCCTTGTCCTTAGCCTGGAGGAGTACATGGACAGAGACAGAGCTGTACTGTTTCTGAGGCAGGGCTGACCCTCTGACCTCAGGGCCAAGGAGAACTCTGTCCACCCAGAGCTAGCTACAGCTGCCCAGCTGTGGTCCACACCACTGCAAGGTCCCAATTAGCTCATTTCCCCAGCCCTGTGGGCCATGCAGCCCCCCTTTCACCTCTGCCCTGCCCCAAACCACTCCAGTTATCAGTTCAAGGTTCACTGTGGTGTCAGAGCGGGGACAGGGACAAGCCCACCCCCCCTCCCCATTAAATGAAACCATCCCTTCATGGTAGCTGTGATCTGGAGACTTTGGTGTCCTTGTGCACACAGCCTGGATCTCAGCCTTGTAGGGGCAGGCTGGGAACTCGGGAGCCCTGCTTCAAACTCTTGTCTCTGGGATTTTACAGCAGCTGTGTGACCTGGAGCTAGTGAGTCACCCTCTCTGACCCTCTGTTCCTTGCTTGGTGGAAACCCTGACAGTTTGGCAGATATGCAGTTTGGATGAAATATGCCTGGGGCCGGGGCCGGGGTGGCTGTGAGGGCAATCCCTCAGCTCCAGCCAGTCTACTCTTCTTACCTGTTCCTTGGAGGAGAGATCCCACAAGGGCAGATGCAGGAACTACTCAGCTTTGTACATGGCAGAGTTTGGCCAGCAGGGCAAGGGAACTCTGTCTCATATGGCTCAGGATCTGTCACATAGTCTCTATCACTTGTTCTGAGCCCAGGGCTCTCTGGAAGCAAAGGGGCCTCTCATTTCATTGAGAACAGAGACTCAAGGAAGATGCAGTAAACTATGTTCAAAGTACCTTAGTGGATCTTGGAAGAGTTGTAAGAGAAGGGTGGATGAAGCCTTGACTGTCTGGGAGCTTCTAGTGGAGAAGGGTGATGCCAACCACACAACACACAGGCTGACACAGATGGGCTAGGGACTGTGGAAAGGGGATGCCAAGCACACCAGAGACATCTGGCCCCACTGATGGGCTAGGGGTGGAGGCAGCAAAGATTTCTAGGATAGCTAATGTTGGAGCTTCTTCCCACACCCAGGGCTCAGCCTGACCTGGTTAGGCTCAACACATGTTCCTGCAGATTCATTTCATAGCCCAGAACCTCACAAGGAAGGAACTGCGCTGATCTCTGGGTTACAGGTGAGGAAATTGGGATGCAGATGTGTGGGACTGTTTCCCCAAGTCCCCGTTGTAGGTGTGGGTGGAGATGAGATATGAACCCAGGAAGGCCTGCGTCCTCTTTTCCAGGCAGGCCCCACCTCTTATTATTTTCTACAGTATGCTAACTGGGTTATGGGATGGACTGATCAGCAGATCCATTGATTCCTTAGCAAGGCAGTGCTGGGTAAGGCATTCAGCAAAGTCAAGCACATACTATGCTAGGCACATAGTGGTCCAGGTGATTCCAACCAGACAGGCCCTAGAGGAAAAGCCATCTATAAAGAATTGCTCTGATCACCTGAAAGACACACCATTCTGTTAAAGGAGTCACTACTGAAGGGACAGGTGAGAATTCAGGTTAAGTCAGAAACATTTTAAAATCTCTCTCTCTCTCTCTCTCTCTCTCTCTCTCTCTCTCTCTCTCTCTCTCTCTCTCTGTGTGTGTGTGTGTGTGTGTGTGTGTGTGTGTGTGTGTGTGTGTGTGTATGTGTGTGTGTCTGTGTATGTAGAGGTCAGAGAACAACCTCAGGACGCTTTTCTTTCACAAGGGTGGAATGTGGGCCTTCAGGCTTGGTGGCAGGCATTTCTACCCACTGCACCATCTGGCTGCTCCCAGGAAATGTTTTGTTATTTTATTAACCACGTCTCCAGCCTATAAGCCCATTCTGTGTCTGTGTGACTGGGAGCTGGGAAGACAGGCTCAAAAGAGACACTTTTCCTCAGGAAGGTCACATTCCTGGTTAAAGAGACAAGGCACAGAGTTTGCAAAGCCAAATAATATCATCAGAGAGAAGGGGCAATTTGGTTAAAAGTTGTCGCCCTGTTGGTTATTGGTCTGCAGCAGCCCAAATTAATGGCATAAGACTGAAGTCATCACCATCCTCCAAGGACAGTGGAAAGAGAAGTGTTTTCCCTGGAAGGAAGGAGGTATCTGGGTCATGAAAATGGGGAGATTTGATGAGACAGGGGTGGGGCTGCTGGTGGTGGTTGTGGTGGTGGATGGGCCTGTAGCCTTCCACTGCCCTTGAACCCAGTCCCTTTGGAGCAGAAAGCCACCCGCTCTCCCAAGAACAAGACTTTTTTATTAAGGGAAGAAAGACATCTAATTTGGGGTCACTGGGTGAAGTGAAGTCTAGGAAGGCAATGAGTGACCTGGACTGACTCCCCGAAATTGCTTGTCCACCTAGAAAGTGACACACGCATTTGATACCAAGAAAGTGGCTTTCATTGGCAGAAAGGTTGAGCAGACCCCTTGGCCTGCCATGAAGAGAAGTTTCCATCATCTTAATGTTCTCCAGAAGGCCTGGTCACATGGGGTAGAGATGCCATAACAGGCCCAGAAGACTCCGGGGGGGACTTTTCCACTTGGAAAAGCTAAAAACCTAGTAGGTGGGGAGCAATGTGACCTCGCCCCCTGGCCCTGTGGAATGTGTGCATCCTACTCTGTCATCTAAGAACTTCTCAGGTTGTAACTCTTGTAATAGATGGCGCCCTCCAAGGGTGTTTAGCATTGAGGTCACTCAGCCAACCTGATTGTCCCTCTATCAAGGTCACTAGCTCTCAATCTGGTGGTCACCCCTCTCAACATGATATGAAAGACAGAGGTGAGTTACCCCAGCCTAGAGGTTTCCCTTACTATACAGAGAACTGGGGACTCCAAACTCACTGGTCCTCTGCCCTGCTTGTCCCATCTCTGTGGGCATCAGCTCCAGGGAGGCAGCAGGAGGGCATGCACAGAGCAGCGTTTAAGTCAAACGCTCACATATCAGTTTTGATTTCAACTGGAATCGCCTCCCTCGGCTGCATTTCAAAAGACAGCGTTACTAATGAGAAACACACAAGTTCTAGAAATGAAGTTAACTTCTTAAAAAAAAAAAAAAAAGAGGGGAGGGGGAGCTTTTCCGTGGCTCTGTTGATATATATTAGAACCACATTGTGTTCGGCAAGAACAGCCGTTCTGCTTCTGAGCAGGAATACGGGAGGCCTTGTGCACTAGAAGATGCCGGGAGACGGCATCCAGGCCTATCATATCTCTTTAGACTTGGAGGGCTTTTTGCTTTGTATTTTTGGGGGGCGGGGTGCTGGGACTTTGCATCCTTCATGTAAGACAGAGGAAAAGTCTGGAGTGCTGAAGTGGGCAGAAATGGATTTTTGAATGTGAAGGGACAGTGGGTTTTTAAAGCGGTTGCCACATGCTGTTCTTGAGAGGATCAGGACGTGCGAACAGGAAGACCGATTTGGCTTACAGCCTTTCCCAACACCAGCTTCCATTCCCAGGTTCTATGCATCTGAGAGACCTTGAAACACCCTCTCAGCCCTGCGAGGATCAGAGAATCCTCTGTGCCTGATCCAGGAGTGGTGCCTGATTTGAGGTGGCCTTGTTACCAGGAGATACTCGGTCCAGGCAGCTTTAGCATCTGGGTTTCTCGGAACACTTAATGAGAGCATCCTTCAGCAAATGACCCTCCTCATAGAACACACACTGTCAGGGTGGGTAGGGCGCTGTCCTCTGACTTCTCATCTAGATGCTTCACCCTCTGCTTGAGTCCAAACAGGGCAGAGCCAGGCTTAGAGGAAGATGGCCTTCCTGACTCTGGAGGTGCCTGAAGCAGGAGACTATATCTAAGTATTCCACAGCCTGACTCTTCCCATAACCCCTTAGTGCAAACTCCTGGCTGTCCACTTCCTGCCCCCCTTCAGTGCTCTTCCCCAGAAAGCCCTTGCAAGACACTTCTGGAAGGTTCTCTGATTCCCATTCAGTAATGCTTTCTCATTTCTGGGACTAGGTTTACTTGACCTTCTCCTAAGAATGTAGGAAGAGATGGCCCCAAGGTCCCTTTCAGAGTGAGTGGCTCTCAAGCCCTGTGAAGGACTGAGACTGCCTATGGCCTGACAAAGATACCCAAAGGGGGCATCCAGAGACAGGGCTTCCCATGTGAGGCCCCCCAGTAAACCTACAGCTTGCAATATCTTCAGAGATCTCCAATACAGCTGAGCACCTAGAAACTGTTGATGGAGCAAGAGACAAGGGATTAGCCCTGCTCAGGGACTTTAAATGGGGCTCATGAGACATCTGTGTGACCAGACATAACTTCATCCCTAGGAGAAACCAAAGGTCCCACAAGAATGAAGAGGACTCTACTTTTACCAAAGCACACTGCAAGGACCTCTTTCTCTTCAGAAAGATAAAGGCCGATAATGATGGAGTCTTGTTCAGTGGCTAGATGAGCATTTCCATAAGAGACCATTCTTACTCGCTTTGTTCCATAGCTTCTCTGAGCCCCTTTTTCCAGCAAACAAGATGTCACTTTTCATAAAAGCAACCTGAAGTTCCACTCTGTGGCCCTCCATTTAGCTCTTCCACTCTGCTCTCTGGACTAATACAACAATGTCCAGCTTTTAAGAGTTCCTGGGTATCTTCCCTTATGGTCAGAAGTGGAGACTCAGCCTCAATCCTTTTTCAGCCAAGCAGTTTAAGGCCTCAACCCAGCTGTGAACTAGAGGTGTGTCCTTGGCAGGGGTGCTGGGAGGACAAGCTTTGGCTCTGGCTGCCTCTAATCAGGAGGAGAACTAATCAGGATACTTGCCAGCTACTGAAGAGGTAAGTTAGAAATTGTCCCCCAAGTTCATCCCAACCTTACCACCTTGGTGGGTTCTTGTGTCCCAGATACCCAGCAAATGCCATCACTGGATAAACCGGGAAGCCACTGCAGCAACCAACATGGTTGGAGGCAGAGGACACCAGGATGCTTGGGTCCCAAGACCTCAAGACCACAGCTACCCCGTAGGGCATCTTCCCAGAGTTGAGGTCTAGAGGTCTGCCACTCCCAAGAAACCTAAGTCAACAAGGTCTGTATTAGACAGCTCCTCAGCAGCTGTCCCCAGCCTGGCCGCTTTGCATCTGGGGACTTGTTTCCAGACAAAGCCAGACCCTGCCCCAACAAGCCCCCAACCCTTGCAGTCACCTTGAACGCCAAATGTTTTTTTCATTAGCGTCCTATTCTTCTGCTCCCCTCCCAACCCCCCAAGGAGGCCCTCAAGCTAGTGCTTCCTCTTGCTGTCTCTGCAACCTTATAATATCCCTAGGCAGCTGGAAGGGGAAGGCAGTGATCTCAGCCGACAGCCATGCACAGCGCACCACCGCCCACCCGACCCTCCCCTGTGAAGATCCCTGCCTTCCTTTCGCCCACAGTGGGACAGCATGGTCCTCTATGGCCTCTATCCCAGGACAAGCTCCAACTCAGGAAAAGAGAGCCGCCCTTGTGTTTGCCTGATTCATTCTCAGATGTGTCCTCATCCCCATCTGACAGATGGAGGAACTGAGGGATACACTCATCTTCTTCCCCTGAGTGCAGAGGGGACTGCTGCTGGTTCTGAGGTTCCAGAACTTTCCTGTCGCATGTGTTCCTCACCAGCTCTTCCAGCTGTGCTGACCCAGCGCATCTCCCGCCTCTGCCTCACCTCTGTCTTCCCCCATTCTTTCCTCTAAAAGTGCTGACTTGAGCCACAAGGGAAGCTTCACTCTGGAGGAAACTGACAAGCTCATGACCCGAGGAGTTACAGGGAAACATATGGGATGAGAAAAAGTGGGGCTAACTTGACTTTAGAGCCCTTCACATCTTAGTTCAGGTTCTGGCTCTTCTGCTTGCTGGCCAGGCAGCCTCTCCACAGGTCTATTCTCAGAATGTTAGTGTCCTCTTCCTGCAAAGAGTGTTATTAGGGAAAGTGCCTATGGCCAAGGATTTGGGAAGAATTGAGAATTGGGAGTGCTGGGGGGAAGGCTTGCTACAGTGAAGAAACAGGAGAGAACTCTCTCTCTCTCTCTCTCTCTCTGTCTCTCTCAGTGTCTCTCTCTCTCTCTCTCTCTCTCTCTCTCTCTCTCTCGTGTGTGTGTGTGTGTGTGTGTGTGTGTGTGTGTGTGTGTGTGTGTGTGTGTGTGTTTATGGGCACACATGGAACTCAGAGGACAGCATCAGGGTGTTGGTCCTCACCTTCTACCTTATTCGAGACAGGATTTCTTGCTCACTGCTGTGTATGCCAGGCTCAAAAGCCCTTGAGTTTCTGGGGATTCTCTTGTCTTAGGAGAATCTTGACATAGGAGAGCTGGGTTAACAAATATGCACTTTGTGTAGGTTCTGTGGGTTCAAACTCAAGACATTCTGCTTATGATGCAAACTCTCTACACACGGAGCCATCTCTTCAACCCCATTTTTAAAGGACTCGGACTTCTGCCTTACAGCATGAGAGTTAGAAGTAATGGGTATATAGACTGCTACACATTCCTCGTTTGTAGTAAACCTTAGCATGTGCCACCAGTTAGAGAAGGAATCTTTTGTTCTCTTGATACTTGGTGCCGATGACCATCAGTGCCATAAGCTTCTCACCAGTGCAAGAGGAAGCTCACTTACCTGGTGCCTTAGAACCAACACCAGGCCACAAGCCAGATTAGCTGCTTTAATTAAAACCTAGCTGACTTGGACAACAGAGATGGTTCAGGGGTAAGAACTTCTGCAGAGGACCTTGCTCAGTCCCCAACATCCATATGGTGGCTCACAAGCATATATAACTCCAGCTCCAGGTGATCCTATGCCTTGGCCCCTGCCAGTGACTGCATTCATGTGTACAAATCCGCACATAGACAGGTAATTAAAACTAATAAAAATAAATCCTGTTTTTAAAAAAGTCAGTGAAGTTTAAATTTTTGATTGCATTTCAAAGTGGCCAGTAGCCTACATGGCCGGTGGCTCTGTGACCAGACAAGACAGACCAGTCTTCAAACACTGGCCCAAATACTGGATTAATAGTCAGTTTTCTAAGTCTTGCAATCATGGACAAGTTCCTACCTTTTCATCTGCCTCAGTTTCTCCATCCGAAAATAGGAGCAATAATGATACATGCTCCATAAGAGTTGTCAAGAAGATTAAATGAATTAGTGTCAATAGTGTATTCCCACAGCATGTAGCAGATCTGTTTAATAAATAAATAAATAAATAAATAAATAAATAAATAAATAATAAAATAGGATTATATCTCATGACATTTGGCATGTGTATGAAATCAGGAAGAATGCCCACCGCCTACCACACTTCTTATCATATCCTAGATCCCATACTAAATGAGTTACAGCAATTTAAGGAAGGACAGAGGGACATGTGTCAGAAATCAGAGGTATGGAAGACAGAGCCACTGAGCCCTCGTTCTTATACAGAGCTGTCTGATGGCCAAAGTTAGAAGACAAACAGCAGATGGTTCCACTCTTTGTCTGATGATCAGATGAGTTCCTCTGCTCTCTCTCACCCAAGATCTGATTCAAAGCAAGATTTTGCTACATATGCTTCAAGGCAGACTTTGCAAAATTCTGTGATGAACCCTGACCTGGAAAATTCCTACATGTTTAAGTTGCTGCCCACATTTTAGATACAAACCCCACTGCAACGAGCCTTTTCTCTTCCCGTGTTCTCTGCCTCAAACACGCTCCATGTTCTCATGCCAGAGAATATTCTCATAACTTCTGAAGGCTCTCCACCTGGCCTTGACCCTCCCCCCTCAGCTCCTCTTTCAGGAAGCAAGCATTGTGTGTTTCAGTTCTCTGTACCTGCCAGAGGACTTGCCTCGGGGCTTATACACCTTCTTCATCACAGGGTCCCATCATGCTGGTCAATTACATCTCCCACAAATGAGAGCAGAGATGACATTGGTCTTGCTCAAGCCTTGTCGGCCATCTGCCTGAGTGTGGACACGGGGCTGTAGGTAAGGCAGGTAGAAAGGAGCCTGGGGATGTGGTTGTTAACAAGAGTAGCCTCCTCAGTCTAATGTCATCCCACCCAGAAATATAGGAATTCTGCCAGCCTGCCTGTCTCACCCAAACCACATCTTTTTCCCAGTCTTCCCTCTCCGGGGGGTGGGGGCTAGTCTGGCAGCCTAGGGATGCAGGAACTGGGGTGTCAGAATCAAGATTGAGAGACCCTGTAAGACTGGCTTGGCTCAAGTGCTTCTATGACATGGTAGATGGGTGTAGTCCTCCTGAGTCTCCCAGCCTATCCCTGTGGCCACAGCTAAGCTCTACCCAACATGAGGAGAGTGTGCATAAGGACAGGCCAGACTGGAAAGGGAACTGTAGAAGTTCAGAAGCCTTCAAGGCCCAAAGCAAGGAAACTATGACACTGAGGCTGAGTGATGAGCAGAGGGTTGACGTGGGCGCTGGTGATGTGCTGCAGTTTGCTGAAGGCCTAATCCCAGCATGACAGAATGAGACTATATTTAGAAACAGGCCTTTTGCAGTGGCAATTCATATCATTGGTTTTTTAATAAAAGAAGAGCCAGTGCAGGGCATGCCCATGATCCCAGCACTGGGAGGTTGGGGCAGGAAGATCAGGATTTCCAGGCTAGTCTTGGCTATAGGAGACCTGTCTCAAACAATCAAACAAAAAGAGAAGGGGTAGGGACCCATACAGGTACTAAGCAGTGACAGTGACCAGGTGAGGCCTTGGGGGAGACATTATCTACAAGAAGACAGGACTTGAAGCCAACACTACCACTCCCTGGATTCCAGGCTTCTAGCTTCTAGAGGTTTGTTTCTGTGACTACAGCACCAGGTGGTGGTAGCCTCCCAAGAACTGAACCACACCTCTGAATGACATCTGTCCACAGCTAAGATGGGAAGGAAGTGCATACTGAGGGCACTCACTCCTCACTGTAGTCTTCCCAACCCCACCAGGTATAGCTTTGGTATGGTTTTCCAGTGAGAAACTTGAGGAGCCATCTGGAGGGCAGCTCCTCAGAGCTGAGTTAAATAACATGTGATTTCCCAGATGAGAGGACCATGAAAAGGAGTCACAAATATGTAGCAGAAGGTAGGGGTAGGATTCAGTCAGACATCTCAGCACAGCTCACGATGCTGGTTGAAAATGGGAAGCTGGATGGGTCAGGAGCACAAGTGCATCCAAACTCACAAGCAGATAAGTGGTTTCTTTGGGCGGAAGACACCAACATCAGCTGCGTGATGGTTTGAGTAGGAATGACCCCCATGGACTCATGTCCATGAATGCTAGGCCCATAGGGAGTTGTGCTATTAGGAGGTGTGGCCTTGTTGGATGCAGGCTTTTCCATTCTCATATGCTCAAGCTATGCTCACTGTGGCACACAGTCTCCTTTTGCTATGTGCAGATCAAGATATAAAACTCTCAGCTCCTTCTCCAGCAGCATGCCTGCCTGTACACTGCCATGTCTCCCACCATGATGACAATGGACAAAAACTCTGAAACTATAAACCAGCCCCAATGAAATGTTTTCCATAAAGGGTTGCCGTGGTCATGGTGTGTCTCTTCACAGCAATAGAAATCCTAACTAAGACAGGCAGGGTGGCCATGAGATTATAGGATCAAGAGGAAGATGGCCAGGTAGGTATCCATGAGCTCTGAGAAGGCTCCCAGAGAAGACCCCAAAGGCTCATGAAGAAGGATGAGAGAAGACGCCAGAAAGTGTTAAGACTGAAAACAGCAAAGTAGGTCCTCACAAGACCTAGTAGATGAAAGAATGCCCTATCCACAGCTGAGTGTTTCTCTAGAATTCCCCAGCCTCCCCCCCAAGTTTGGCAACCCCCACCCTACATGCTAAACAGCACAATTCTTATGTGCCAGGATCTCTGCTATGAGCCTCACACCCCTGGAGCAGATAACGGTCTGTGTTATAAGTTTGAAATGAGCACAGAGAGTGGGATCATTTACCCTAGAACACACAGCATGTCTACAGTCACATATGACCTCAACTCCTGACATCTGGGACTGGAGCCTCCTTCCTAGTCATTCTCCTGCGCCTGGGAAGAGTTAACCGTGGATGTTGCACTGGTCCTTGACCACATAAGTTATAAGTCATATAAGCACATAGGCAACCCATATCTTTCAGGGGATGGTCCCCAGCATACTTCTATGGTCTTGCCTCCCCAATGAAGTTCTGAGGAGACACAGCTCTTTTGCCTAATGAATACATACTTCTACATTAATCTAGCCCAGGAAAGTACCTAACCATATGGTCATCACAGAATTTCTTAAGTGATAAAATAACCTGAGAGGTTGCATTTAATGTTCACAGGATGACAGAGTTGTGTGTGTGTTTTTATGAATCCCTTGGGAAAGTCACCTTCCCATTCACTTTTCTCTTAGTAACAGGATTATGACATTTCTTGGGGCACAGCATCTCACCCTCAGGATGAGTGGTGCCATCCAAATGGACAGCTCAGATGTAAGGAGGTTCAAGGAGAAAGTTTGATGTTACAGTCTTTACCACTTTCTGAGCCGTGTGTCTTCAATGCTGCTGTCTTCAACAGATATAGCATTCTGGCTTCTTCCAATATGGTTTCCACACCAGCAACTTTCCAGGGGTCTCCAGACTTTTCCTGCTGGATTGGGCTTGCTGGAACATCCAACTTCATGACTGACCATCTACTGTGTTTTCAGCCTCTCCAGTGTGCCGATGGGCATTGTTGGACTAGCCAGCCCTATGGCTATAAACCACTCCAGTCAATTCCCTTTATAATGCATATACATTCTATGAGTTTTGTTCTTCTAGACAACCCCACCTTACACAGAGATCATTTGCAATGCTCTCTGAAGACTCCTGGCCATTTCCCAGTGGATCACCTTAATACCCTATTCTACAAGAAACCACTATAACGACTTTCAACCCAACCCACCCTTCTACTCCCTGTCAGAGCAAGTGGTCTGCTCAGAGTCACCTCCACAACTCATTCTAGAACATGATACATGTGCTTGACCAATCATAGCATCACATTCCCCCTAATCACTTGCACTGTCACAGGGCTGGCCTGTACCCAAGCAGAGCAGAGCTACAATGCTGGCCATGACAGTCATGGCTTGTTCCTGTGCTGTAGGTGGAATGCGAAGTGAGATATTCAGCTCTATAGAAGTGCCATATGGAGCCTGGAAATAGTGGGCAGTCACCAAGACAAGAGGATGGGGAAGAACTGAGTTCCCCAGAGACTGCTGGAGACCCTAGATACAGATGCAGCCACAGAGCCAATGGCATCCTTTACTCAGGCCATCCTGTTACACAAGTAATTGACGGGCACACGCACACACACCGAAAGGTCAGGGAGAGATGTCAAGTCCAAATTCAATTACACTCATTCCATTGTTCTTAAGACCCAAAAAGTTGAACAGTCTCCACAGCCCTAACTCCAGATGCTCTCGCAGCTTCTGAAGCTTAAGAAGCTTCTCCCCTTGTGCCGCAGGCCCTTTGCACAAGCCATGTCCTCTTGTTTAAACATGCTCACCTCCCGTCTCACACGAGTAATGGGACTCCACGCACTTTCATGCCTTCACCTTCAGCAAAGCTTTCCCAGAACCCCTCATCAAGGCCTTTTGGCCCAGCTGTGTGCCTTCCTCTCGCTCATTTTTTATCTAAACTACAAGCAATTTTCACAGTCTTGCAAAGACTCTGTATCTACTCCCCGTGAGCTCACAAGGACACAACTGACATCACAGTGTGTTCACTGTTGCACCTAAAACAGGGCCTGACACTCAGTAGAATAGGAAGCTGGTCAATTCTGAGGGTGCCTGGGGAGAGGGGACACAATAGCTTTTTTTCTTTAGTGCTGTGCTTTTCCGGGAGTGTCAGTTTTCTTTGGAAGCAGAGTTCAAAATGAAAGGTTAATTTTTAAAGAATGTAAAATAAAAGTGTATAAGAAAGACCTCCATGGCTTTCTGTATATGTGGGGACAGGGGGAGAAGAAGAAGAGAGAGAGAGAGAGAGAGAGAGAGAGAGAGAGAGAGAGAGAGAGAGAATTCACTGAGTGGACAGAGTCACTCTCCCCCAAGTTCTGTTCCCATGAATTTTCCAGAAGCCTCTGGTGCGTGCTCTGCCATAGCAGGCCTCCTTCAGAACGTACCATGAAGTAGACAATGAGCCCAGACTTCTAGACTCAAAAGGAGGTTAGCTTTCTACCTGGAGAGTTTCTGGAGGCTGGAGCACCTGACGTGATTTTTCTGCATGTGAACAGGAAATCACGTGTTCAACTAGAAAAAGAATTCCTGAATCACCCGATGATGGAGGAAAACTGGGTAATCTCTGGAGCTTCTTGGGGTTGCCAGCATGTGCAGGTGCGTGGGGTGAATGGCAAAAGGCCAGCACTGGAGTCCTCATGACTCACCTGCTCTCTCTCTCTCTCTCTCTCTTTCTCTCTCTCTCTCTCTCTCTCTCTCTCTCTCTCTCTCTCTCTCTCTCTCTCTCTCTCTGTGTGTGTGTGTGTGTGTGTGTGTGTGTGTGTGTGTGTGTGTGTGTGTAAGAGAGAGAGTGAACACCCATGCATGGGGATTTGTTCTATTGTGCATGTGTGCACATGAGTGTGGAGGCCAGATATCAACACCACTGTCTTCCTAGATCAATCTCTGCCTTATTCTTTGGGACAGTGTCTCTCGCTGAACTGGAGCTCCAAGGATTTGACTGTCTCTGCCTCCCCCAAACTGCAGCACTAGGGTTACAGATGTGCCAACATGCCTGGCTATTTATTATGTGGGTATTGGACACTGAAATCAGGTACCCATGCTTCTTTGCCATCTGAGTTATACACAAATGCCACACCCTTGCTCTGTGACTTTGGGCAAGTTCCTCTGGCTCTGTGGGTCTTAATTTCTCTGCACACCAAACAGGGAGGGGCTGAACTCATAGCTCAGTGGTGGGTCTCTTGTCTAGCCTCCAGCACCAAAAAAAAAAATATATATATTGAATGAAGGGCAGAAGGAAGGGAAGGAGGGAATGAAAGAGGCAAGGACGGAGGGAAAGGGGTGAGGAGGAGGGAAAGAAGGGGGAAGGAAGAAAAGGAGGGAAGGAGTAAGGGAGAGAGGGAGGGAGGGAAGCAGGAAGGAAGGGAACTAAAGGGAAGATATGGCAAGACCAGCACGTTTCTCTCCTGTGCATTGGCTTCCACAGTCTCCACCCCAACACTTGCATGCATGTATATGCAAGTACTCACACACATACAGCTAGTGGCAGTGTGGGGCACTGCAGAGATCCTGGGGCATGCAATCCTGCAAGACCCTAGACTGACCAGCTCCAAATGCTCTCCTGGCTTTTCCCGGCCCCAGAGACAGTGCTCGATCCATTTTGATGGGAATACAGTATTTCCAGGATTGCCCTTTATCCCACCCATTACTTACGAGCCCATGTAAAGGCCTAAGTCTGTCATTGTTCAAAGGAAACTTGAGGGAAGCAACCTTCCAAAGAAAAGATACAACGCATGCAAAGGCCCTGTGTCTGAAGCCTGCACCTTTGGGAGTAGAGAGAAGGGCAAGTAGCTAGAACCAAATGTAAGGGACAACTGGGAGAGATAAAGAAGGTGGGGTGGGGACATTAGCCTGGGGCTCAGGTGGCCAAGAGACCTCTGAGGGTGATATAAAGAAATGAGAAAACCCTCAAAAGGTTTAAATCTGGGGCAGGCATAATGACATTGCACAGCACTTACTGAGCTACGGCTGTGAAGTCATGCAGTTTAAAAAACAGATACAATGCAGCGCCTCTCTCAGAATTCACATCCACTGATAGCAGAAGACAGAAATGAAGTGGGGAAGTTGTCACATGTAGCCACAAGCAGATCCAGGCTTTGATAAATCTGTCGTCCTGAGGATTGTGGCTGGGTGACAGGACAGAGCTGAGAGCTGACAGGGCTATGGGAAGCCCCGCAGCTTGAAGTGTCAGGGAGGTGGCCTTTTCCACAGCCCCAGGCACCCTACTCCCCAACTGTACACCATTCACGGCCAGGATCCTTCCTGAGCAAGTTGTGCCAGCCCAGTCTGGTACAACAGCCAGTCATTCGTGTCTTCCAAGGCCAGAACCATTACCAGGGATTTCTACTGTCCCTGTTCAAGATGAGGAATGGCTCCCAAGAGATTCAAGGTCACAAGGTGGCTCAGTGGGAAAATGCTTGCCCTCCAATGCATAGGGACTTGGATTCAATCTCCAGCAACCACCTGAAAAACATAATCCAGACATGGTCACATGTGTCTATAATCCAGTGCTGGAGAAACAGAGACAGGAGAATCCCCGGGGTTCACTGGCCAGTCAGCCTAGCCTATTTGGAGAGTTCCAGGCCAATGAGAGATCTTTTCTCAAAAGGTGTACAGCATCCTGAGGAATGACATTTCAGTTTGGCATCTGATACACCCCCACATATATGCATATACATGCACACACACAAACATACCCATTCACACACAAAGACACAGGGTCATCATTCATCATGGAAGCTAGAGAACACCAGTCTTTATCTAAATCTATGCACATACTTAGCAGCAGAAGAGATGGTTCTCCACAGAGCCAGAGGCGTGGCGTTTTGTCCCAGCACTGTAAACTGTGTGGTCTGGAGCATGTTAACGGACTTCTCTGAGCCTCAGTCTGCTCTTCTATAAAATGGACTACTAATGGTAATATTGTGACCTCCCAGAGTGGCAGTGAGGATTAAGTGGTCAGAATAGAAAAGTGGGTCAAGGCCAAGACTATTTACAGACTCAAGTTGAAGGCTACTAGGCTGACACACGGACAATATCACTGAAGGATTTAAACTGTGGCTGGAAGTCCAGAACATGTGGGCGCTCTACCAAGTCCTCAAGTTCCAGCATGCTGGTCCAAAATTAAACCCCAGTGTCTGTGGGAACTCCTCCTGACAGGAAGGCCAGGCTGCTCTCACCCTGGGAGGGTGGAAATAAACTTGGTCAGTTCAGAGCAGGAGGTGACAGGCCTCAGCAGGCCAGAAACACCCTGGGGAAGTAACCAAAGGCTAGTGTCTTGAAAGACAACTGTGCCCAAAGGGAAGGACTCCTTCTGGGACAACCCAGGGCAGGGCAGACTTCCATCTAAGGCCCCAGATGTGAGGAGGAGAGTCATGTTCACAGAGACAGTCATGAGACTGTTCTCTCTTGAAAATTTTGAGCACTGGAGCCAAGCCATGTTCTCACTCAGAGAGATTGGCACAGGCCGGGCACAGTCCTGTCTGTTCTGTGTTCAAAGGCACTAATGAATTCTGACCTCTGTGACTCTGAGGCACCGTAGCCGATTTCACCCTCACAATAGCCCCAGGAAGAACCCAGAAAGGGGCTCAGAGAAGCAGAGACGCTGTCCTAAGTTACACAATGGGTGTGTGACAAGTACAGACCTCCAAGCCTTACCTCAGGCTCTCCTGTCACTCAGACACCAAAATCATCCCCCAACATCTATGATGGTGAAATATGGGTACATTTTGTGATAAAACATTTAAGGGACAAGAAAACACCCACTCCCAAACAGTCACTGCCCACCTCTCAGGCCTTAGTCACTTATTCAAGGCCTTGGCTGGGGACCAGCTACCCACAGAGAGGCACATCCCCTGGCTGTCTCTCACTCAGCCCACAGGGACCAAGCATAGGCTCAGTGGGGAGCCACCTGGCCACTGCTGCTATCAACATTCAAATCAAATCCAACCATGACCCAAAACCACAGTGATTTTCAGAAATTTGAAGTTCACACAAGCCTGGTTGCCCAGAGGCAAACCAGCCAGCACATGAAAAATACCCCCAGGGTCCACACCCAAACATTTGCTCCCAGAGCAGTGTGGGGCCAGGCCCAGCTTCTGTCTCCAAGCTCTTACCACAGTTTAGACCTTTGAATGTGAGATGGGGTATCAAGTGGGAACAAGGCCTCTCACAGCTCGGGGACCTGTGATATATTCCGAGTGGAGACTGGGAGGATTGAGTGTCTGCCAAGGAGGGCTGGAACTGAAGAACCACCTTCTCTGCCAGGCATGGTCTCAGCCTCCAAGAAGCTCAGTGGATTCGGTGGAGCTGGGCCATCATCTCAAGGCCCTGTTTCCTGTCTCCCTACAGCCAAGGCTTCTCCCCTGTGGGTAGATGGGAAGTGCAGCCCTGGGAGCCTCCTCAGGCATCATGAGGCCTCTGCCTTTGGATATCCGCAGTGGTCTGAGAGCCTGGAGAGGTCATGGAGGACAGAAATGGGAGAGGTCAGGCCAGGACCATAGATGAATGAATGATGACTTGAAAGTATAACTGCTCAGCAAGGCAGTGAGTCTGTCTGCCAGTCACACTGAGCTGAACTTGGATAGAGGACGAGAAAGGACCAGAAACCAAAGCCACTGAATGTAGCCCTTATTGTCCCGGGGGCTGTAGGCCTGACCGATGAACCCTGGTGTGTGGAAAAGTTGTCAGCTGCGAAATTCACTGAGTTTTCAAAAAATTAAGTCATTTGCCTCACTCACCTACCCCTGGCTGAAAGCTGTGTGTGCCCGGCCCTGAGGCCGGAGACTGGTCAGGCCTTTTCCTTTCCATGAGCGAACAGTCTGCCTCCCCACAGAGGCCTAGTCAGGAGGCTAGAGCTGGGTGGGAAGGGGAGGCACTAGGGCTGGGAGGAGCACTAAGGAAGGATCCACAGTGCATAGAATGAGCCCACCCTCTAGGCCCCCATGATTGATGGAGAGAAGATAAAGGAGGCTTAGTTCCTCAAGACTCCAGGAGGCAGTGGCTCTGGCCACACATACCCAAGCACCTACAAGCTTAGGTCACCTCAGTCCAGGCTCTACCTTTCTCTGGGACAATGAACCATTCTCTTGGTGAGAAACCCTTCCAGAAAACTCCTGGCATACAGCAGGCAGCATAGAGCAGGCAGCAGGGATCCAGAATGTGCCAAAGTGAGGTCCTCGCTGTATCCTTGTATGGCTTTGGCACATGGCTTAACTACTCAGGCCTCAGTGTGTCCGTCTGCACAACAGGCAGAACGAAGTACATTTTGTAGTGGGTGCTCTGAATAATTTTGAGTCTCGTCTAGAATGGTTGGCAGCCCCATGTTACCTAGAACGGCAGGGCATGCTGAACTCCAGAGAAGCAGGGTGCCCCACACTGGCTTTATGGGTACATTTTCCGGTGACCCCTTTCTGCTGCTCAAGCCCCTCCACTGGAAAACTTGTATGGACTGTAGAGTCCCATGACAGTTCCATTTTCAAAGCTTCCACAATCCAAATGTCAACACCAATCGAAACAATATGTTTATTTCAGCCCTCCTGACAGACCCGATTAATTTGCACAGGCTCAAAGCCCATTCTGGGGTTGTAATGTCTCAATTTTACAGATGAGAGGAGGGAGGGAGGAGAGCCAAAGCCTCATTTGCCTGCTTGACTTGGAAAGTGCTGGGGGAGGAGGCTTTTGGGCAGGTGTGAGGCTCACCTGCCTATACCTTGGCATAGTGTGGCCTAACTGCCAGGACAGTGCTCACTTGAGGTCCTCTCTCCTCAGCATCTCTACACTTCTACAGCTATGTTTTCACTCTGCTTTTAGAGGTCACCTGATGGGGTTAGCAGAGCCAGCAGGCAGGTGGGGGTGGGCTTCAGCCAGGAAGACAAAAAACAACTAGAGAGATGAAATTTTTCTGGAGCCGCTGGGTTCATGTGGGCCCCAGATGAGCTGGGACCTGGATGTGTGTCTGGGAGGAGGGACAATGGTGTCTTTAGTCCAGGAGCAGGGCCTAGCTGACTGGTGGAGAATGCAGCCAGCCCCAGACTTCCTGGCATGTGCTAGGCATTAAGTGGGCGCTCTGGACCATCTGGAATCTTCCAGCTCAGCAAGGTAGGCATGGCCATGGCATTGCCATGGTCCTCATGTCATTAATGAGGAAACTGAGGTTTGCCTAAGGTCAACACGCGTGTGGCGGTTTACATTTGGGGGTGGTTGGCCTTAAGGTCTCAAGTTTGCCTGGCCCTCAGATTCAATCAACAGAAAAGTGCAGCTCCCTGTTTAAACTGAAGGGGCATCCATTTTCCCTGGGTGGCAGCAGAGAGGACATAGCAGCCTGAATATATTCTTATATTACTCTGATCTGATGCGGTTAGAAAATTTCACTGCCTTTTCCCTTCACTAAAGCAACATCCTATGACTATCGTGAGATCCATCAAACATGTACCCGAGCTACACAACCATCTAAGTTTCTCTTCCTAACTGCAAGCCCCACCAAGCTCATTCTACCCACCCTCTGGGGTGCAAGGATCCTGTCGTTGTCTCCTAGAAGCCCTCCCTGACTTCCCCATGCTTTTTCCTGCTGAGTCCTTCTTCTCTGTCTGGTGTCCTGTGAAAGAATGGAATTTTCTGGAAATACAGTCAGAGGCCTTTGGAAAAACTCTGTATTGGAGGAATAAATTGAGAATGAAGATTCATTATCACCTTAAGGCCCCATTTTCGAGATAAAGAAACTGAGTCTCAGAAAGATGCTGTACCCTGCTCTAGATCCCACAGTTGTCTCATAGCCCAGGTCTGTTTGACTCCTGAGGGATATTCAGAATCAAGAGTGGTCAGCTGGCCTCTTCAGTCACCTTGAAAAGACCAGAGGCCAGAAAGACACAGCTGGCTGCATTGCCACATGTCCAAGGCACCCAAAAGAGTAGGCAGGACCACTCTGAAAATTGTATCCTGGGTGGATCAGCAGTTCAGGTGGTCCACAGGGGTCCTGGAGTCATGGGGCAAGGCTAGACACAGACCTGTCTTTAGTTGGGACAGTAGTGGCATGCAGTCACTAGCTTCATTCACGGGGGAAAAACAAACAAACAAACAAACAAAAAACCTCCAGGGTGTGAGTCTCTTCCAGGCATCCATACTATTTTTGTTATTAAAAATGAGTTTAGGCTGGGCGGTTGTGGCACATGCCTTTAATCCTGGCACTGGGAAGCCAGAGGCTGGAGGATCTCTGTGAGTTCAAGTCCAGCCTAGTCTACAATGTGAGTTACAGGATAGTCAGAACTACACAGAGAAGCCCTGCCTTGAAAACAGAGAGAAAGAGAGGGGAGGAGGGAAGTTAGCTCAACAGACAACATGTGCTTAGCATGTGCTAGTCCTTCAGCTCAATCTGTATCACCCACAAGGCAAAGCAACAGCAAATAGATAATAATATTGTCTTTAAACCCACACATATAGTAAGCATCTGTTTGTATCCAGTTCTCCACTGGACTATGCTTTTTAAAAGGATGGCTCCAAGTCAGATACCATTGGGATTATCCGATCCCTTGGAAAGGTGTGGAAGAGTTATAGTTGTGTCACTGTGGGTAGCCATGTCTGCTGGAGCTTCATAAGCAGAGGCTCCTCGATGTCCTTGAACCAAACCAGGTAGCAGGCAGAAAGCCACATCATGAGCCACTCGAGCCATGTGGACTTGTTCAACTGCAAACTAAAATGACCGAAGGCCTATAATAGAAATAAAATTTGCCAAGGGATCCAGAGCTCTGCCCCGGTGAGCCTACAGCAAGCCTTTTTCTCACCCACGTGCGCCCTCACATCTCTGCCTAGGAAGGTTGGCTTCCACATCTTGTATCTCTGTTTTCATCAGCTTTGTTCTTGTGCATGAGACTCAAAGCGCAGAATCAGAGAGGCCCACACAGACAGGATTTCTTGGGAACCTTAAACTTGTTATATATGATTCTGAATCCTGCGGTCTCCCTTCCCAGACTGTTCTAGTGTTAATAACCTTAACAACTGGGGTCTTTGGGAAAGTGTGGCCACAAAGTAGCCTCAGATGACAGTCCTGTCCTTGCAGAATCTCTCTAGAAGCCTGGGCTCAGCATCTAGATGTCACCAGCTTGTCCTGGGCCCTGAAGACCTAGGGACAGGAAGAAAGTATTGCCACCACCCAGCTACTCTCCCCATTTAGGACACAACTTTCTCAAGTATCCCATCCCAGACACCAGACTGGGCCAAACAGACACTAAGTCATGTTCGTCTAGGGAAGAGGGCCTAACACAGTAGACATGAAGGACAAGTCTTGGCTGGGTGGGGGATGGGCTTCCCCTTCACATACAATGTCGAAGTAGCAGAGGGTCCTGGATTGTAGGCGGCTGCCCTCAGCTTATCTCATCAATGGCTCAGTGCTCTCTGCATCTGCACCAAGGACTCACAGCATCCTCTCCCACCAGGAGAAGGCTCAGCCAAGCTCTGTGAAAAACATAGGCTGGATGTCCTGGTGCCCATGAATCCTACCAAGGGAAAAGAAGCTCCTGAAGGCAGAGAGTTGCCAGATCTACCCTACTCCACGTGGAAAACTCCAAACCCAGTCCTGAGCCCACTGGATAGCCTCTCCTCAGTCTCCTTGGGAATTCCCATGATGTGGCAGGAAGGCAAAGAGCCAGAAAATGGCTTCTAAAAGGTGTTTTGTTTTGTTTTGTTTTTGTTTTCTCTCTGGCTTCCCTGACACCTAAGTCAGCACAGCTGACTGCTGGCAATATAAGCCAGCAAAGCAACTATTGTCTTTCCTCGGGACCTATGTTTTTGAGTCAGATTGGTACTGTGCCTCCATGGGAGTCAGCGGTTGGGTCCACAGCCTGCCTATCACAGGCACCAACTTCCATGTCCTGTGATATTGGATTCAGGAAAGGGACTTCTACCTAAGTCAACATATCCCATACTCAGGGAGGACTTTGACACCAGCAGCACCCTGTGTACCTCAGGGACTCCCTTTCTGCATCAACAGGTCCTCCAAGGAAGGTTCCAGAACTCAGAGTGCTCCCACAGAGCCTTGCTGGGTGAGTGAGTCTCTGAGAGGAGCAGTGCCCAGGTCCCAAAGGTTCTTGCAATAACACTTACCCAACCTCCACCCCCACGCACCCCGCTCAGCCTGCGAATATTTCACATTCTTCCAAATCAGAATGGCCAGTCCCTATTTCAGCTAAAATGCAACTTAAGAGTCTCCCCAAGCTACCATTTCTACTCCAGGCCAGTGAGAAAGCAGAGACAGTCATCCCCTGGCTCTCACTGGTCTCTCACATTACTGGAGGTGATGGCAGTGATCTGTAAGTACTATTAAAAATTACCCAAATATATTAAAGCTACCTGGGCATTGCTATTCTATAACTGAAGAAAGTTGAGTTCAGGTCTAGGGAAATGCAAGGAGAGTGAGTCCAGACTTGCCATCAGCCTTCATAGCAGATGTGTGTGGTTCTGTTGCTGAACATGAATGGAAAAGCCCTTGGCTGTGGAGTGGGGACTTAGGTCTGCTCTAAGATGCATACACAATTCATAATGATGCGTTTGATTAATGGTGAATGAGCATGGAATTTGGAGGGCCAGCCCATGTGACGGCCACATTAACACCAGATGAAATTGTCATGTGGGGTGGTGGGACAAAAAAAAAAAAATACAAGAGCCAAGTGATGGTAACTGTTCAGCTAGCCACAGGCAGCAGAGGAGATGGAAAGCAACCTCTTGACAAGTGTGTGTGTGTGTGTGTGTGTGTGTGTGTGTGTGTGTGTGTGTGTGTTGCATGCAGAGAACAGAGGTTGACATCAGTCGAGTGTCTTCCTCAATCTTTTCCCCACCTTGTTTTTGTGGCAGGATCTCTTACTGACACTGGAGCTTAGCAATTCAGTTAGTCTGGCTGACCAGTGAGCCCCAGAGATCCTCATCTCTCCACCTCCTCAGAGCTGAGGTCGTGAAAGCACATCACTACCGCTTCCAACTTCTTACATGGATTCTAGGAATCCACAATTGGGTGCCGGTGCTTGCACAATGACTGGGCTGTCTCCCCAGGTCTTTCTATAATTTCTTTGCGAGCAAGGAGGTAAGGAAGAATCTACACATGCCAAAATAAGATGATAATAAAAAGTGACTCCTCCCCTGCATTGTCCACGTGGGTCGATGAGTCCATAAACACACAATGATCACACCAAGGAAGTGGCCTTTTGACAATCTCAGCCACGGTTGATGGGCAGAAGAAGCGGTTTTAAAAGGAAACCGCTCTTAAAGCAATTGGGTGTTTCAAGCAGTGTGGAAAGGCAGAGTCCCTGTGAGCAGTGACTGCTGGGCAGAGGGAAGCAGCCTGGCCTGTGACAGGCTGGCCCGACACAGCCTGCCAGCCAGAGGTCAACATTTCAACCTCTGAGCTTTGCTAAGTGCAGTGTCTCCAACTCCAGTCCCTTCGAGTCTTATTGAAAACATTATCTTTTCCATCAATATTACCTGTAAGTTCTTTATTAGCAAACTCCCTGGCCAAAGTTGACATATTTACAACACGCCGTAAACTTTACGTATCTGCAACAATATTAAAGGCGAGCGGGAGACAGCCCCCACTCAGTGACCACGACAAATCATCGCATCTTAAAATGATCAAGTTGAGGGCTAATCGTCCTGACGAGAAGGACTCCCATCCTATCTACCAGCCAGAAGGAGCATTAAGGAAGATGGGAAAAGTATGTTTGAGGATTGAAAACATAAGAATACATATTTTTAAAGGTTGGGTGGGGGGAGAAGAAAGGAACACTGAAGCGATAGGGCTGTCTCGGCTGCAGCCGAAACCTGATCTTGAGATGGAATGGTTAACATTCAGGGTTGTTTGGGGAGAATTGCTCCAAGCTGTTTTTGTTCCAAATGTATAGATTTAAGGTAAGAAGCGCTGTGTAGGCTGTGCAGGTCATAACCGCTTTGGGAATGAGCCCCCTTACTCGTTTTCAGCTGACAAAGGTAGGGACACCGGATTTTGCTGTTTCTTCTCTAACTGGGGGACTCAGGGTCTTCGTGTGTAAGTGTGTGAGAAAAATACTTGCATCATTCTTTTTATCACTCTGACAAGCATATCCTAATTTGGCCTGTGTCTTTCTTGTGGCTTTTCCCCCTCCAATTCTTTTCCCTCTCTTTGCATTTGAGCCAACAAAGTATTTCTATAGGACCCCTGACTGCCATAACCCACTGCTCCTCCAGGAAAAAAGAAAAAAAAGTGATGCTTTGTAGGAATGTTCTCTTTTCTCCTTTGGGGAAAGGACAATATATACACATGTATAATGTGATCTGAGTTTCTAAAAAAAAAAAAAAAAGACACAGAAATCAATTCATATTTACTTGAGAATTAATGGTCTTTGGGGCTGTTATCTGGTGAATCTAGAGAGGGAGCTGAGGGCACACTGGAGGCTCCTGACTCCATTTTTAAAGGCGTTTCTCTCCCCCAAACTCTGGGCTTTAACCATTTCCCTTAAGGGAATGGGGTTAAAAAAAGCAAAAGAGAGAATATTTCCATCTCTAAGAAAGCATAAATATGGTCTCAGAAGAAAATATCAAAGGTGTCTTGGGAAGGCAATGAAGGAGATTCCATTATAGACACAGTTTTAAGAAGGGTTGAACGCTGCATTTGAACTTTCTAGACTTTGGAAACTTAGATTAATAACTAGCTTCCCTGGGGCTGTTCATAGGACTCTGATCCACTGTCAGCATTTTTAAACCTCTTCAAAATATCTGCATTCTTGCCGAGCTTGATAAATGGATGGTCACGTGCCTTCACTGCTTATTTTAAAAGAGGGGGGAAGGGATAGAATATTTTTAAAAATCTGTCTTCAGGTGAAAACTTTTAGTAAAGAAATCTCTATTAATAGCTGTTTAAAGACAGTGGTTGGGAAAGATTAAAACACAAATTGGTGACAATAAGATGTCATCAGATTCTTAGGCTCTTCCATCCAGAGCGCCATCAAAGCCGACCCATATGTTAACAGGCTTTTTCTATATCTTTCATATGCAGCTCCAATTTAATTTTTATCAACAGTGACAGTCACAATCTCCAAATATTTGTGTCAGAGGCAGGAAAGGGATACTTGCCCAAAAATACTCTCAAAATTATATACTGATGTCAACACCACACGTAAGAGCTGTTATGCTTTTGTGGTTTTCTTTTGTGAAAACATCTCCTTCGTGGGTTTTTTGTCCACGCAAATCCATAGGATCACTTTTTTCTTGCAGTAATGGGCACCACAGCGTTTGGCTCCTCCATCGGCAGTATTCTTTAATTTGTTCTTTCAACCTCAGTAGAACCGCACTATTCCTTTTTCTTCGGTTGATCTGTGCTGGAAATGAATCCCACAACTCCAGAGCCCCGGCGTGTCCTATCCCATAACAACACAAGATGTGCAAAATGTGCTTAGGATTGAAAATCGCATTTTGAAAATCCAAGCGTCTCTCTTTCTAGATTTCAGCTAAGCTGCTTATTGAACAAATCCAGGTATTGCTGAATCATCTCTAGGGTTTAAAAAAATGATAGAATAATTTTTTTTTAAAAGGCACGATGTACTATTTATTAAATTTCATTAGTTAAACCTCAAAAAGGTAAACATTTTCTCCCCTCTGCTCACCCACTGACCGTTTCAGATTTTAATGCGATGATTTTTTTTTCTTTTTGGGATCTCCAATATTTATATTTCAGAACTTAAATATCTTTATTTAAACCATACAGTCTCACTCTCCAAAACCCTGGCTTTTTAATATTTTGGCGACTGAAATCTGGCATGTTTGAAGCTTTGCCTCTCCGCAGAAGTCTCTCGTTATGCGAAATAGAAAAACAAAGGAGGGGTGGATGGACTCTGAGCCGCCCAGCGCTGGCTGCTAGCATAGCACACACACCACGGCGACCCCTTCCTTCTCTGCCCCGGGGACAATTACTTTCTTAATAATAAATAGGGAAAATGTAAAATGTTTTCTTTAAATTAAAATCGAAACGAATTGTTTTAATGAATATCTCTGGTTATGAGGGTAGCGCACGCCTTCGTGTATATGCTTTCTGAAGAAAAATTTCCTGTGTGGTTTTCCCTACGAGATCAAAAGGAACTAATTAACTTTTCTATAAGGTAAACAAAACCTTAACTTGAAATATCCCCATGAAGTATGTGGGTAGTGAGCGTTGGGGTGAGTGGAATAAGGAAGGCGGGAGGAGGAGGGGGAACAGAGACCGACCCACTGAGAGGGAGCAGGGGTTTAATTTTCTATTCGAATCTTCTCGAGCACTGAAGATATTGGAAAGGCCTTCCCCAGAGTCAGCCTTCTTCGTTCTCCCACATCCCCAAAGTGATATTTAAATCAAAGGCAGAAACACTGCCAAGTTCAAGCCCCTCGTCAGATTAATAGGGCATTATTCTGCAGCTAGCAAACATCTTCTTTTCTGAGTCCCTTTAAGAAGAGCTGGGTGTGCGGATGAGCTTAGAGAAGAGTGTGGGAAAGGGAAGGATCTGGGAGGGAGGAGGGAGAAGATCTTTAAGAGGACAGACTGCGGCCATCCCACCCCCAGCCACAGTTACTGGGGTCAGGGGCCAGCCACTCGCCCAGCCCCAGGACTTGGCTCATTTTCTCAGGTTTCTGGGACTGATGCCCAGGGAGAGGAAGCAATCCCCAGGGATGGTGAGGGTCTTAGGGGCTGTGCTTCTCTGGGGTGCTGACCCTTGGGTGGGAAGGCAATGAGAACCCTGCCTGCCCCTCCTCCCAGGAGGAACAGCTGCCACCAAGGCCAGTCCCTCCCAGGACAGGGAGTTCTTGGCCTGTTGGGGCAACAGTGAGGCATGGGGCCAGGGCCCTCTCACAGGGCCTCTCCTGCCTGGCCCATGTAGACAGACTATCCGCCTAGAGGACAGAGGTGGGAGGAGGGCAGCTGATATAGAGGAGAGTTTCCCAGGGCCAGGGCACAAAAGCAGGCCACTGTTACAGGTCCAGACACCCTGCCCACGCTATGGCTACCCTCAGCCTCTAGTCCCCGATCTCCCCAAAGCATAGGCCTAGGTCACCTGCCACACTCTGAGGGCACAACACTACTAATAACAGCTGACAAGTATTTGGTGTCCCTGGGTGCTGTGCTCTGTACTCGCCGAGAAACATAATCACATCAGGTGCTGCTACTAAATGCATTTCATAAAAGAAGAAACCAGGCAGAGTCAATGTGCCCGAGAGTACCCAGCTACTCACAGGCAAGGTCACTAGTCAAGGGATACCAAGTGAGCTCTTTGGGGAGAGTCTCAGCTCACCTCGGTGACACAGGTTGGCCTGCCTAAATGCCCCAACTGCTTCAGTCCTGAGATGTGTCATGATGAGACTAGGGTTAAAGAACCTACACAAGTTCATGCACTCATCCACCCAGCACCTAAGCCTGTAGCTATTCCACAACTGTGTCACCTAGTGGGAGCCAGAGGCCCCTCTGCAAACCATCTGTCTCAGTTACATGGCATCCAGAGGCTGTCTTTGGAAGGATCAGAGGTGGGCTTGTGTTGTCAATTTTCATTGCTGGCATTCACGTTGGCTGTGCTGTACCCTTTGAAAGAGGCCATGACCGACTCCATCTTTTCCTGGATGATGTGCCAGGCAGAATGTAAAAACAAAAACAAAATTTGAATGCCCCAAATCGATCCCTTTTGCTTTGGATAATAATTAAATCTTCACAAGAAAAAAGGGAGGGTGGAGCTAGCAATAATTACTATACTAGATTGAGGAACAAGCCCAGCAGTGGCTGCCACTGGAGCCCATATCGCCGCATCCTAGCTATGTGAGCTTGAGCAGGTTGCTTCACTTCTCTGACTTGTTTGTTAACATGTTAAAGAGACAATACCAGCCACCTATGATGAAATAAAGTGTGCTCAAATCTTAGTGACCAGTCCTCACAGAAGTTAAAGAAAAACTGGCCAGTCCCCTCTACTCTAAGTCTTAACTTCCTCCTTTACGTACATAAGAGTGGTTTCATTGATTATGCTCGCTCCTATTGGGCATATTTAATTATTATAAAAATTGTCACAGCCAAATCCCATAAATTTTTAAAAAAATAATTTTGGGTCGGCTCCTGCTTCTTGCTGCTTGTAGATTCTGTCTCTTAAGACCTGGCTCTGGCTTTGTTATGTTAGTGGAAAAATTCCCTGTCCACAGAGACAACTGTTCCCATGCAGGCTCGGTCCTGAAGCCCCCACATGGTCAGTTCTGCCAGTGGACACTTTCTGGAAGCCTGCTGCAGGCTGGACACTGCTCAGATGCTGGGAAGCCATGTGTGGCCGAGGCAAGGATGCATGTTCTAAAGAGGCTGGGTAGCAAGATGGATGGAAGCTGTCTGTTTCCCTAGTGAATCACCTCACTGCCTGGCTGGCCTTAGACAAATCCCACTGCCTCTCTAAGCTTCCAGTTTCCAATACACCCCAGAAGACCTCGTGAGAGAGTATCTGGGCTGGAAGTACAGTAGCCCCAGGGATGCCAAGGACATGGCTTTGATTGGGAAGGGATGAGCTGAGCACAGGGGACTCCAGAGGCTGGAAAGAAATGCCATCCATGAGAGGCTGGGTGCTCATGAGGCATATTGACATTTCCTAGGCATTCTATTTACTCCATTCGAGAGACCCAGAACCCCAGGTGTCATTAAGTGTCATTTTTGAAAACTGTTTTATTCTGTGTCTCCACTGAGGTGGTTGGAAGACACCTACTCAACATGCATGCTCAACAGGCCTTCTGGATGTAATTAGGGTTAGATGAAGGTCAGAGCTCCTGTGAAGGTATTGGAGGCTTTGTAAGAATGTGTAAAGCCATTTCAGCTAGATATCTGTTCTTTCTTGTCCCAGATGCCCTCCATTATGTTACAATGCAACCAGAAAGCCCTCCTGGGTCACCAGTGCCATGCCATGAACACCACAACCTCCAGATTATAACCTGAACAACATTCACTACTTTTTAACCCCACCACCACCACCACCACCAAGGCTCTGGTATTCAGTCCCAGAAACAGAGCTGAGGTGACAGGCACTGTAGCAGTCTGGGTTAGTTCAACCTAAAGGCTACTTACTAGTCCTGATCCTGACCCTGTTTGCCTAAGAGGGGACTCACAGACTCTCCATACCCTGAAGTCTGCCCCATTCTGCCTTCACCATTTCTCTCCTGTTCCATTTGTATGCTGGTGTTCACCTCCTAGTTTCAACTTGTGGTCTAGGCTGGGAATATGCAATGTGTTCCATTTCCCAGCAGCAAAGCAAATGGTCCTACATCCAGGCTTCAAGTGGCTTCTAATGCAATGAGCTCCATGTAGAAATTGAAGCACAAGCATCTTGCCCTCTGTGCCTGCATACGTATATACATGCCTGCATACATATATACATGCCTGCATACATATATACATGCCTACACATCTGCCCCAAAGACAGTGAGGACTGTGTAAACATTTGCGGAATAGGGTTGAAGAAGGGTGGGTGGGTGGGTGTGGGTGGGTGGGTGTGTGTACATGTGCCCGCATCTGTTATGAATATCTGAACATTCAATGTTCGTAGAGAGACAGATGCATATGGTTTTATATGGAAGGTTGGGAATCAGTTTATGGGAGTGTGTATACACACATAACTTTATTTCCAGTTGGCATCAGGCAGGCGGCTGGCATCTGGTGTGAACTAACTTCATTGAACTGATGGAAGCATATCATCTGTTTATGTGCCCAGTGAAAAATAAAATTGGATTTTTTTCACCATTTCTTTAAAGTGTTGAATACATAACTTGTACTTTTAAGGAAGAATAGGGCTGGAGATAAGGACTAGTTGTTAGAGGTTTTACCTAGTGCTCACGAAGCGCTAGATTCTCTCTCCAGCAAGGCAAAAACTGACTGCAGTGTACAGTGGCACAACCCTGTGATCCCAGAACTCAGGAGGCGGAGGCAGGAAGATCAGAGGTTCTATGAAGTGGGTTTGAGGCCAGCTTGGGATACAGGAGACTTTCCTTCAAAGGAGAGAGAGGAGAGAGAAAGAGAGAGAGAATATTATTAAAATGACTGTCAACTTAATTAATCTAGAATTTCCAAAGTTAACCATAAAAAAAAGTAGCATGGGCCTGTCAGTCTTCCAACTTTGGAGAATTTTTGTTGGTTTATTTGGATTTTTGTTTTTGTTGCTGCTGCTGCTGGTGGTGGTTTCTTGGTTTATTTTTGTTGTCTTATTTGTTTGTTTGTTTTTTCTTCTCTGTCTTTCCCTCCTCTCTCTCTCTCTGTCTTTCTCTCTGGTTGTGAAGTTTCAAGACACTGCTTCTCTGTGTGGCCCTTCCTATCCTTGGACTTGATCTGTAGACCTGGCTGGCTTCTCACTCAGAGATCTGCCTACATCTGTCTCCCAAGTGCTGGAATTAAAAGAGTGTACCACCATTCCCAGCCAATTCAAGTATGTGAACACTCCAGGTCAAATCCTGCTGCCACTTAGAGGAGTGCCAGTGTTCGAGGCATCATTTCAAGTGACCTAGATGCTCAAGCTGATGCTTTGGGGGGGGGGACTAGTGGTCTGTTCACAAGTATCAGAGTGCCTTCAGTGGCTCCCAACAGCTGCCATACTGTACTCCCCAGATTGGGACCTCAAACAAGATCAATGTATTCACATGGCTGTACAGCCAAGATGACAATGTTCTCATGCTGAAGACCAAGACCTTCTCTGCTTCTGGTGGCTTCTGATACTGGTCAACCACTTGTTGACCTGTAGCTGTACCCTTCCATCCTCTCCCTCTTCACTGACTCTTTTCATTGGATTAGAACCTGTTGCTGTCCAGTCTAGCCTTGTGTTAACAAATCTCATCTACAAGGACTATCTCCAAATGAATTCATGGTCTCAAGTTGCTGGGTAGACATGAATTTGGGCAGAACACTATTCAACACAGTTAACTTGGGCTGAATAAACAAGGTCTTTAGGTTCCTAACTTCCCTACATCTAGTACAGTCAAGGCCCAGGTCCTCATTTTCAAGGCATGGAAATCAATATGTGCCCTTGTGTGGAACACAAGCCACAGATACCCCTGACCTTGAGACCATGGACTACATGGGGAGTGTGTTTATGTGTGTCAGAACTCCAGCTGGAGATGTGGATATAGACCATACAGTGGCAGTTGACACAGATGTATTTCCTGAGATTTCTGCCACTGTATCTATCTCTCTTAGACTACTGGTTTTCAGGTCCCTGGAGGCCTGTTCCCCATCCATCATCTTTCCTCTTCCCTTTCTAGCTGTCTCCTGATCCCAGATGGCCACTCCCCTCTGCTCAGGACCATACCTGTGGAGCTGCAGAAGAGGTCCTTTAATTTTTGCAGTCAGGGCTGCACTTATAGGGAATACCAGTAGCTCCCACCACTGCTGGCACTTAGGAAAAGAGAAAGAGAAAAGCTCTCATGGCTTAGAGAGCTAAAGGAGGGCCTTTTCTCCCTAAAAGGAGTCAGTAAACAGACAACTACTGGCCACTAGTGGGGCTGTTCTACCCCCGAATATCTGTGTGCCTCCCATGTGTTGTTACTGTCACTGCTCTAGCCTTGTAGTTGGGTGCCCTGGGGCTGACCTCTGGGCCAGGCAGTCACACATTGGATGTTCTCCAACCCTTCCTAGCCTCTGGTTCCCCACTTACAAAAACCAGGCCAAAGTATCTTTCTCTCACACAGAAAACAAACAAACAAACAAGTTTCTGCAGGTTATCTAACAACAAGTGCACAGTAAAGCCCATATGCTTGAGTCCACATCATTGTCCCAGATGCTATTATCACTGGGCAGACTAAGGACTGAGACGCATTCCTGTTGAGAGCCTTTGGTGGGCTTGGTCGTGAAGAACTTAGGTGTTCAGATTCAGGACACAATGCAGTCCATAGACCTTACCACTGTCGTATGTGATCTATGTGACGTGGGCAAGCAGTTGACATCAGGCCTCCCCTTTCTCATCCAGAGAGTAGCCTTCTCCCGGCCCAGAGGGAAAGAGAAAGTAGCAATGGTTGTCATCTGTCACTGTCATGCCTGTTGCCAGGACCTCCTTTTCCTCATCTGTGAAGTGGAAAGGGGACTGATTCCCCATGGAGAACACTAAGTGATGGTTCATATCACTCACTGTTCGCCCTAGGAGGGAGATGACAGGCATCTCCATGCAATGTCTCAGGGGAGTGTGAACTCTGGCTAGGAACTTGAGAGGTGCTCTCTCCCCTCTACTCCTCTAGCAGCAGCCCTTTCTGCTCAGGTGTCGCAAGGCCCTGAGACTGGACTTGGTCTCCGGAAGAAGCTGAGGACCGTGGGGGAGGAGAGGAGAGGAAGCAGGCCTCTAAGGGACCGGCACTCATAAATTCATTGGCGAGTAATTTATGGCAGCCCTGTGTAGCACCTAGTGCCTGCCCGTGCGAGAGGTTAATAGGAAGGTTAAGGGCCACAGGCCGGCTGATTTATGAGTCCGGCTAGTGCTTTCATCCTGGCCCAGGCTCTGGCTCCTGAGGTGTCCTGGGGGAGAGAGAGAAGAGTTGGCCAGGTGGAGGGGGTAGGGGGAGAAAAAGGGTCAGAGGAGATGGCCCTAAGAAACCAGAAACCTGTGGAAAGATCTGGAAGGCTCTTGAACAATATCTACACTCCTGGCGGGTGGCAGTGAGATTTGCCTGCTTGGAGGCCCCAGAGGCTCTTCCTACATGTGTCCCTTCAGTGGGTTTCTGGCGGGTTTTATCCACTGACAAAACCAGGAAGCAAAGGTGAGCAAGCATATTCTATGGTAGAAACTGGTTGTGGTTCACACTTGCTGAGATTAAGTTGCTGGCAGCAACTTAATGGCAAATCCAGACTGGCAGCAACGGTGTGGTGTGATAATCTGCAGCAGGATATAAGGGAAAAGGAATGGAGTCAGCCTCCTAGCTAGAAAACTTCTGGCTGCCCCTTCCGTGTGTCTTATTCCTTACCTGTGATGCCCACACCAAGGATCACTTCCTGTCTGAGGACATCTGTCATGCCCTCCCAGCTGCTCCCTGAGACACAGTAGAGCCCAAGGTCTGAAGGATCCAGGCAGCCATTTAAAGTGAAGCCAAAAGAGTGGCAAGCAGTAGGGACAGCCACCGATCACCTTATGACACTGGAGAAATGTCAGAGAGTGATCACTTGGGTTGGAACCCAAATTGCTTCCTAAAAAGTGTTTGTCAATTCAGGAAGATGAAGTTCAAGGAAGACCAGAGTTAGAGATGACTTATGACAACCCTACTGGCAACTGGTGGCCCCACAGTTCCAAACACCAGACCCGGAGGCTCCAGCTGGGTCATAGGGATGGTGGTTACAATGAAAGAGGAAGAACTCATACAGCCAGTATGCTGGTGCCCACAGATTACTTCCCATTCAGTGCCTAATCCTCACAGCTCACAGCTGGGGCCATGGGAAGCAAAGCTGGCCAGCATGAGCAGAGAGCCATGTGGGAAACCTTTTTCCCATCAGGCTTGGCGGCCTTTCTCTGTGTCCAGAGCCTCAACCCAGGGTGTCATGTGCATAGTTGTTTTTCTCTGAGGGCCTCAGAGCTTCCTGTTCTGGGGATTGTGGCATGCTAGTTTCATTCTGTTGCTGTGATCAAGCATCCCGACCAAAGGGAAGTTATGGAAGAAAGGGTTCGTTTCAGCTCACAATTCTAGGTGAGTCCATCACTGTGGGGACGTCACAGCAGGAGGAGTCTGAGACAGCTGCTCAAATCACATCCAGTCAAGAACCGAGAGAATAAAAGCACACACAGTGATCAGCTAGCTTTACTGTAGCCCAGTGCAGGATTCATAACTAGGGAACAGTGCTGCTACTTCCAGGCTGGGTCTTCCCATGTCAGCTACAGTAATTGAGACAGTCAGTCCTCCACAGATCTGCCCACAGGCCAACATCATCTAGGCACCCCTCATTAAGACTCTTCCCAAGTGATTCTAGGTTGTGTCAAGTTGACAACTAAAATTAGCCATTACACACACCTAGGGGAGACAGTGGGCAGTCCAGAACTACCCCCACTGGACACATTTCCAAAGCTTCCCACTCTCTGAGACCATCTGCCCCTTCCCTTACTTCCTTCTGCTTTCTGTCCCTCTCCAAGCCAAATGTCCCCTGATGTCACTTTGTGCGCTTTCCCCCATGGAACCTATCCATATCCTGCTCTACCGTGAATGCCAAGTCCTCAAAAGTGGGATTAGGGGAGCTTTTCCTGTTTCAACCCTTTGAAGTCCCTCAGTGCCATCCCAACCCAACTCCTGAGAGAAAAGTGATATAAGTTCTAGGCTGGGCAATGGGGACCCACAGTCTCCTGTCAGTCCAAAAGCACCTTCCCTTAAAATGACCTCCTACATGAACACCTGCCTGAGCAGTCACCAGCAGATGTTCAGAGACATGCAGGCACATAAGTTAACCCTTGAAAACCAACCCAGCTCAAACCCTGACAGACAACTAAAACTTAGGAGGTATTGGCCCAGTACCCATAGTAGCCTGAAATTACACAAGAGTTCACTGCAGACTCTGTAGCATCTTCTAGAACAGCAGGGGACCCTTCCAAGGCTCCGTCCTCTGCTCCCCAGCCCTGTGATGGGGAGAAATTATGATTGCTAACTGACAAGACTTAGAATTACCATGGAAAACACACCTCAGGATGTGTCTATGGAGGAGTTTCTAAACTAGGTGCATTGAGGAGCAAAGATCTACAGCAAATGTGAGCAACAGCAACCCATGGGCTGTGGTGCCAGACTGAATAAAAAGGAGGAAGCGGGCTGAGCACCAGCATCTATCTTCTCTGCTTCCTGCTGTGGATACAATCTAGTCCCCTCTCTGCTGCTGCCTTCCCCACTTGATAGAGCTGTATCCCTAACCTGTGAGCAAGCAAAAGCCTTCCTTGAGGTGATTTTGTTGGATATTTTGTCATGGAAATGAGAAATAACTAATGCCCCCTGTGACCTGGCCTGACTATCTCTCTTGCATGTCACATCCTTCCCATAGGCTCTGTAGCTGCTCCTACAGAGACACATCCCTCTTGAGTAGCTTCTCTGCCTTTGCCCACCCTCCATGACATGGTGAGATGACGTGATGGTGGACCTTAGTATGCTACATACATACATTGTGCTTCCCTGATAGTTTGGCTTGAAGCCAATCTTGCCAACTCCTGGCCTTCAAGAACAACCACATCCTCTACCTTCCTTTTTCCCTCTAGTCTTCAAGGTCTGGTGAGGACAAAGTCCCAATGAGGGCATCATGTCCTTGGCTATGGGAGCTCAGACATTCACTCAGACTTCCTGGAATGCCATGTGCCTGTGAGACAGGATGGGTACAGCCCACCCAGCCAGATCCAGACTTGAATGCCTGCCCTGCCATCTCATCACTTATCTTCAGGCAAATGTTCAGTGTTTCTCAGACTAGATCTCTTCAGTATAAGATGGTACATCATGACAATACCTTATAATCTCTAGAAAAAATTAAAGAGGAGACTGTAGAGTCATGAATGCAGACATTTGGGAAGTACTTCTTTAAACCTCAGGAGTGCTGCCAGTTTCCAACAGGGCCTTCACCCTAAGAAAGGCAAGTATCAAGATATAGCTCTGAAGGGCAGGCAAGGGATGGCAGCACATGACATTGGAAGCCCAGCTCTGCCCATTCTGACTGTGTGTCCTTTGTCAAGGTTCCTGGCCTCTGCCCTGTCTCTGTTGCTTCATCTGTGAATATTGTCCACAATTCAGCCAAAAGCTGAGCATTGGCTGCTGAAAGCCTTCCTTGTGCCAGACCCTTCAGAGGCCCCAGAGACAGAGCCCAAATACATGCAGGGCTGCCTGCATCATCATAGGGCTAGGGTGGATGATGGGCAGCAGGCAGATGAGCTAAATTCCCGAGACTGGCAGGTGATAACAGTTGAAAGGTGAAGTGGAGTCAGCAAGTCCCTGGAGAAGGACTTTCTTGCATTAGGTTGCTCAGAACAGGGACTCTCTGGAGCAGGCCCATAGCTGGTTGTAGATGTTCATTAAATGGTACCAACTCTTGATTGCTATAACTGTAAGGACTGTAAGGAGGCTGACTTAGAACGGGATTTGGAATAGGGCAGGAGTTTCTCTGACCCAGCAGACCTTGAAGCCTTAGGAAAGGAGAGCTAGGTGCCTGAGGGCTGGCACAACTGGGGCAAAGGCCTGCCTTGCTGGGCAGCCATGCTTGTTTCTGGAAGCTCCTGGGCCCTCTCCTCCCCCAGCCCCATCAGGCTTTCATTTCCTTCGGGCGGAGGCTAAGCGCCAGCGCCCTGCTGCCGGCCTGGACCGCACATCAGAGATCAGGACCATTTGCTGAGGGTTTCACGGGGTGTAAAGTGCTCGGCACCCATTAAAGCAAGAGGGGCTGTGGGGTGGAGGCTGAGATCCTCCCTAAAAGGCTCAGAAACACTTCAGAAAGAGCCAAGACCAGCCCTGATCCTGACTTTGCCCTGGAACTATTTATCTCAGCTTTAAAATGCCACAGGCTGGGTTGAAAGCTTGTAAAAGGGGAAATGCAGAGCATCTCCCCAGTGAGGAAGAGTGAAGGGTCTCCCTGGGAGCTCTAGGATGAGTAATGCAGTTTCCCACAAGCCCATTCATCTAGAGCCACTATTGGGCACTGCTTGAATGCAGAACCTATGAGAGTCAGCTGAGCACCACATACAGAAGCTGCTTGTCAGGTACTGGGGAGAGAGAGGTATGGAAGAAACATCCACAAGTACTCCCCATGAATCAGAACTCATCACCTCCTTCAATGTCATGACAATGCTCTAAGGCCAGAATCCCCCTCCTTCTCTGTGAAAACAGAAGATCTGCACGCTTAAAGGCATAATGGCTCTTATTCATGGAAAAGGCAGAGTAGACCAGCTTGAGTGAGGCCAGTCCTCCCATCTGGGGAAAGCTATACAGTGTAAATTCAAGAGGAAGCCCCGTGCCCACCACCAAGCCTCCTAACCATACCCAGAGACAAGGGTTGAATGAGTATATAGTCAGGGTTCCTCCTGCACCAAGCATGCTCATGAGCTTCTTTACATAAACCCTCATCCTGGACCATCATCACAGAAAAGTGATGCTGCACTTTGCTGAGTGGCACAGCACAGCCATATCTGTTCCAGAGCCCTTCCCACTCTCTGCCCCTGTGCCCCACGATCGCTGAGTCAAATGCCACTCTCTCTGTCAGAGGCCCTCTGCAGTTTGCAAGAGATTTGATTCAAGGCCCCATTGTAAGATTCTCAGGAGGGCTATAAGATGGAAGGCAGGAGAGCTTTGGGGAGATCCCTACTGAAGGATGAGAAAACCAAGCCTTCCCCATCAATCATGCATTAGGAGCCTTAGTCCCACCTTCTGGAAAGCAACTGTTACTGTCTTGACATCCAGGAAGAGCAGTCCTTGTTCTGTTTCTACCCAGAAGCAAAGAAATGGACTAGAGTACCCAAATGGCCCTCTTCTCGATGGTGTCCTCCATGTCAGATGAGATAATGGCATCTGTGTTTGAGGGGGACCTGTGAACTGCTCTCCATCTAATTTTGAAATATTCAGAGCTCGTGTGTATGTGTGTCAGTGGTGGACATTTCAGTATGTGTATTCTGGTGTGGGCATGGATGCCACATGCACACATACATGTACACGTGGAGGCCTGAGGTTGATGTCTGAAATCTCCTCCATCACTCTTCCACATTTTTCATTGAAGCAGGCTCTCTCAGGCAAGCTCAGAGCCTGCAGACATGGCTAGTCTTGATAGCCAGCTTGCTCTGAGGATACCCTGTGTCTACCTTCCACAGCTAGAATCACAGGCGCACCGCCACATTCACCCAGCATTTACATAGATTCTGGGAGTCCGAACTCCACACCTCCAGTTCTCTTGCTTTCTTGGGAATCACTATAATCACTGAGCCATGTCCTGGAACCCCTGAGAAAGGGGAAAATCATGAACCACAAAATAGTCGCCATCAGGACCGTAACTCAGAGATGGTGAGGCGAAACTTTCTAGTAGTCCTATTTCATTCTTTCATCATTCTCTTTGTTCATTCATTCATTCATTCATTCATTCAGCTCTGTTTGCTAGAGTGCAGTGTAGCCATCAGCAGTGTTACAAATGGAAAGGTTAGAGGAGGAATCCCATCTAGGGCAGGGCCTCATAATTCCAGTAGAGAAGAACTATGGAAAATTCCAGAAGATGAGGCCAGAGCTATGCTTCAGAAGCTCAACGGAAGAATGGAGGAGACATTTCAAACAGAATGTATGAGATGAGCAAAAGGGACATTCCAGAAAGCCGGGGGGGATCCATACTGGCAGGGCCCAGGCAGCACCTCACAACAGCCCCTGCCTAGAGCGAGGGCCACAGCCACATTCTGATAACGTGTCACAATTTCCCCCTCCCTTTCCAAGTGTCGGCTCCCCAGTTTGTGGGGACTTTATTAAAAACACACAGGGAATGGCTAGCCGAGGAGGTGAGGTACTTTAGCCCCCTCCTCCTCACTCCTCCCCACCCTGAGCCCCTACTCTGGCTGGAACATAACCATCAAAATAAACATTAAATGCAGAATGCCAAAGCTGAGTTATTACTTGTGAGGGTTCTGGTGGGGGGGATTTATAGCAACATTACAGTGTTTTGTTAAAAATCTCTTAATGCACCCAAATGGGAAGGTGTGTGTGTTTTTTATTAAAATGTTACACTCTATAAATCCGATCTGCAGGAAGGACACAGGTGGAGGCCTGGGGACTCAGCTGAGGAAGCTGTCACTTCTATCTTTGGAGCCATCCTGTCCCTTGGCTCTGGAAGTCGCCTCTCTCCCCAGCCACAGTCTCTCTCCTCCTCCACATTGGCTCTCCTTCCCTGAAGGAAAAAAATATTTCTTCTTTTCCTTCACCATCCCAGAAGAGAAGCCACAAAGGGCGTGACAATCTTTGTGTCACTTCCCCATACCCTCAGGGTCTGTGGAAAAGTTGCAATTTTCTTAAAAGGCCTCTCTCTGAGTGGTGGAGCCCCCATGGTGCCCTTATGAAGTTTGTCTGCCGTGGGGTGAAATTTCCTGTGGGTCTGTTCTCACAGTTTTAGATTCTGGCTGATGCTGCATTTTTGAAGGGCTTCTTTGTGAAAAAGGCAACCGGTTTGTCTCTAGCCTTCTGTTCTGGAATGCTGTTCCTCAAAATAGTATATGATATCATGGGGGCAGAATGGTGTCTTCATTCCTTTTCCCCCTTTGACCATGGATATCTGTGTTCTTCCCCAACCCATGTTGCCCCTCCAGTATTAGGCATGAAACTTAAGGCCTCAAGGATGCAGGACAAGTCCTCTACCATCGAGCCATATTCCAAAGCCCATGACCTTCCTTAAAAGGAGAGAACTGTAAAGGATCAGATTGACATGCAACAGTGCTTGCTTTTCTTTTCACCTGTCAAAGGGTGACCTGAAAGATTCTTTAGTGGCATTAAAACATTGATTTCTAAAGGCTCAGTGGTAGAGCCTAGCATGCTCGAAATTCTGTGTTTAATCCCCAGGAAGAAAAGGGGAAGGAAGGAAGAAAGAAGGGAGGAAGGGAGGGAGGGAGGGAGGGAGGGAGGGAGGGAGGAGGGAGGGAGGGAGGGAGGGAGAGAGGGATGCAGGTGCTGGCCAGATTGTCAGACTGGACAGAAGTTTGGATAGTCCTGATCACCCCCCTAAGTGATTCGTATGTTAGGATTAAATGGATGGGAGAAGAGAAAGACCCCCCCCAAAAGATATTTCCAGCCCTACCCCCAGTACCTGTAGGTGAATTCTTACTTGGAAATGGGGGGTTGGCAACTGATGGCAGCTAAATTAAATGAAGTCTCACAATGAAGTTGTCTAGGTGAGCCCTACTTCTGGGAGCCAAAGATAGAGATTAGTGGAAGGAAGTCACAGGGGCTTAGAACCAACAGAGACTGGAAAAGGCAAGATTCTCTTCTAGAGCCTCCCAGGGGTGTCCAGAGATCTAAGAGAATAATCTCTGTCCTTGCAAAGCCCGTGGGTGTTTGCTAAGAAAACTCTAGAATCAACACAGCACCACTATGCCTCTTCGAAGGAAGAGCATTGGTTTTCTAGAGGTCTCTAACAAGTCTATGAGGCACCAATGGAAACTATCTGTGTGGAAAAAATGGATTTGCACCCCTCCTGCAGAAGGGCAAAGCTGCTAAAACCCCATAAAAGGTCACCAAAGGCCCCAGGTCTTTGCCTTATACCCTGCCCCCACTGTCCAGCCCTCTCACACTCTGTGGATTCTGGATAAGCTTCCCTTTCCCTTCTAGGCTCTGACTCTGGCTCACATGACCTCTGGGATAATTTTGGGGATCATTTTGGCAGCAGTCCTCACAAACATTGAAAAGCCCGTTGGAAAACTACGAAGCCTGTTGTCTACAGTATCTGCCTGCACAGCCACCTAGCCCTGAGGACAAGCAGCTCTTTAAAAGGCGAGAAGGTCCTGGGTTGCCATTCTTGCCAGGTGCAGAGTCATCCACAGAAAGGAAATTCTTCCCTACTTTGTCTAAACTGAATTCATTTTGGTGGAGTTTTTAAAGGTATAGTTGGGGAAAGTGCCCTACACTGGAGCTGGGAGACTGGTGGGTAACCCTCTGCTGAAGGGAGTGTGTAAGCCCCCGCCCCCCACGCACACGCTTCTCTGTGCTTCGACTTCTTCTGGGAGATGAGGGGCATTGTTTCTGTCTCCTAGGAAAGTTTTTTGGATTAGGGATCTTCAGGCTGAGAGGAAGTGAGGGCCCAGACAACCCCTGAAGTCCCAGATAAGGTTGGATCCTTCTGAAGGGCAGCAACTTTTGTCCATCCATTTGTTTCCAGGCAGATAAATACCCTGCCTCCCTCAGCTCCCAACCTCTATATAGCACCTGTGAAACTCAAAGGCAGAGAAAGCGCCACCTCCTGGGGATCCTGTGGCTCGCCTTCTCCCTGCCTTCGGTCCTCCGCCAGCCCAGGGTAGAGCCTAAGGCTTTAAGTTTAACTGTTTCATTTTTATTTCATCAGCTGCCTTTTCGGTTTTGCAAAAGTGTTATCTGTGGTTCCAGGGACCTAAGAGCCCTAGAAGTAGTTGTCTCCTGGATGGAAGGGCGTGACCTCTGGTGGTTTCCACTTAGATCTTCAGTCAGGGCTTTTTGATCCTGTTCTGGACAAAGGGTTGGAAAAGTGACCTCAGTCAGCTACAAGGCCAGCTTAAGCTTGGCTATGGCTACCAGGATGGTTCTGAGTTGTCAACTGTATGCCCACAGGTCCTATGGAAGAAGATACTTCACATGGGGGAGAAGGGGTAGTAAGATCACTGGAGTTTTCAGATATCAATCAGAAGGAGAAGGAGATATTGTGGGCAGCTAATGAGAGCAGAAGGTAGTGGAGATGTCATTCCCCTACCATTTCCTAAGTGTCTACTATAAGCCAAGCTCTGGGCTGAAGGCCATTTGCAGTTGTTGCTATCCTGTCTCCAGTGCCTAAGGATACCCAAGAATTTCTCCCGGCATTCTCCAAGGCCCTGCCCTCCCCACCACAACCCCAGTCCTTTTCTATGTCAAGCTTAGGGGTTATTTAGATCAGAATGTGTGCCCGGCTGCCTCCTAGGACAGGTGCTGGGGTGGGGAACCTCTTGTCTTCCAGGGCAGCAACTGGAGGAGGGGTAGGAAGGGAGAATTGAAGCAGGAAGAGCTAAGGACACACATCCCCCTTCTTACCCCCCCAGACTATGAGGTCCCTACTAGGAAAAAAGATACCAAGCCTGGGAGCCAGCCTAATGTCTGGCTTGCAGGGTGACTTTGGGCAAGGGGAACCATCTCCGAGCTCTTTGACTATACTCCTCTAGGCAGTGGTACTTGGGGATAATGAAGGGGCTGCCTCAAGTACAAGCCTGAGTGGCATGAGGAGCTGGTGGATTTTAGAGACCCTCCTCCTCCTCCCAGGACAGACACCAAGACACATACCTTACCCCCACCCTGCACCAACTGGCAGGAAGGGCCAGATCCTGGGAATTTGAATTCCTCAGCCCTTGCTCTCCTCTTTGCTTTGAAATTCTTACCCAGGATGAAGCTGTGGGTGGAAGAGGAGGAGGAATAGGACCCTCTGTTTCCCAAGCGTTTAAGGGACTGGAGCACCAGCTCATCACTTCAGGGTTCTAATATCTAGAATAGCTAATGCCTTGGTGAATAAAAGAAATAGTTAACTGCTGTTAGTGGAGTTATCAAGTGAGATGGGTTCAGTTCCATTTAACCCTTCAACTGTTCTGTGATGGGTACTAATTTCGTCTCTATTGCACAGGAGGGTAAACTGAGGCCTGCAGAGGTGTTCCCTTAGTTGACTTTATATATCATAGCCAATCAGCAATAGACATGGGATGTAACTAACCCTGCATGGAAAGCCAGGGTTGTGACCTTGGTATGAATGGAAAGGCTGTATTCTGCCTTTCCCAGGGGCCTCCCCACTGTCACAAACATACCCTTCAGCCCAGCTTTGCCTAGAAGTCCCCTCCCCACATCCATGAAGATAACACTGGGTCCCAGAGAGGCTTGAGACCGGAGTCAACACAGCTGCCACTGGCTGCTCACCAACTCTCAGCTCAGGGGGAGGGTGCAGGTGGACATACAAATGAGACCTTAGAAGAGGAGCTCTGAGAGGCCAGGGTGATAGAGAAGGGGCCATAAAGGGGAACTGCAGGTCGTGCTCCATCCCTGGAGAAGAGCCCAGGAAGGTTTCACAATCCTTCTCTGGTGGTTGCCTAAGAGAAGAGTTGGGGAAAGGAAGAGAAATGGAGTAGCTCAGGGTCCCTGCAAGGACCCCAAGTCACAGCCATCATTCTGTTCCCACAGAAACCTGCTCCCCATTGCCTCTCCTCAGTTGCAAATTTGCTTTCTGGATGGGGAGCAGGGGACGCTAAAAAACGCCTTGGCAGAATGAAGTAGCCTTGACTTTGGGAGACAATACCTCTCCCAGGCACATTTCTGGCAGTAAGCTGGGCAGGCCCAGGCTAGGTGGGTCAGCTCCCCTCTGCAGAGTGAAGAGGGACTGTGAAGGTCTTTCTGAGGAAACAGTGGACTGTGGAGTTCACAAAGAGCTCTGCTTTATACCAGGGAGCCATCTCTGCCCTGATCAGGGACCTCAGCCTTCAGGGGGCAAAGAGACAGGAACTTATAAGGAGGATACAGGTCTCTCAGATCTCTCTGGCTGAGATTATCCTTGTCCGTCCTTTCTGAGGCCTCTATCTCTTCAGATGAAAAAACAGGTTCCCCTCTGCCTTCCTAAAGCCAAGCTGTGCAGCAAAGACAGATCTATCCATTGTCCACAGAAAATCATCTGAAAGCCCATTGCTGTCCCCGGGGTGCCCGGGAGGTGCGTGCCCTGCAGGGGCTGCAGGCTGAACACCTCGAGGCCAGTGGTTGGCTAACACACATTGGAAAATTACTTGTGGAGTTAAATTAATCACATTCTCAGAAGGAGGCTCTAGCTGACACGATGTTCATAGTGCAGACAGGCTTCCACTCTGGAACCTTATGTTTGGTTCCAACAGCTTTCCTCTGAGGTCAACAAGATTTAACATAGCGATCCTGTGGCAGAGTGGAGACCCATTTTTCACCAGCTTTGGGCATTCTGAGAGATTCCTTCATCTACTCCAGACCACGACTCTTTGCCTATCTTAGCCTAGCTCTGTCCAACAGGAGGATATATCGTGTTGGGGCTCCATGGTGCACCTGGTCAGTCTTCAGAGGGAATCCTGGAAGTTTTGGAAAGCCACTAACCCAGAGCACCCAGAACAGAAAGTTGAGTGCCAGAGAACAAATACGAGTAGGCAAAATGTGCTTCTTGCGGCCATTGGAGCTAGCTCGGTTTTTAAACCTCCTTTGGTACAGGTATGAACTTCTACGGTGCGCGGTGGTGGGCGGGGGAAGTGTGCCAAGTTTGTGAACTGCTGGCTTCTGCTGCTTGCGCTGTGGAAATAGGTCCTTAGCTCTCCTGGGTCACATGCAATGTTAAACACAGTACAAGGAAATACGGAGCGGGGTGTCAAGGCCTTTGGGGAGAGAGTAGAGCACTGGGTAGCAGATCTGGAATGGTTAAGCATTGCATTCCTGTGCGGGTTCCTGGATTCTGGGGGCAATACTGTGTTCTCAGAGTTTAGATAAGACCTGTCCTGAGCCACCTCTCCCAGGTCAGCGCCTAGGCGATCTAGCCGCCACTCTTCTCCTTCTCCCGCAGTGCAGAAGCACTAGGGCCCAGCCCCTTTCCAAGCATAGCTGAGCTGCTGCAGATCCTGGGACAGCTGCGGGGCGGGCGCAGGGTCCAGAGCTAGAGAGATGTGGTGGCCCCCGAGTTACAGCAACGCTGTGACCGAGCCTGCAACCCACCGCGGGTTTGTTCTGGATCTCTGTTCTAGTCTCCCGTGGAGGGGCGGGAGCGAGGGCGGGGAGGGATAGTGCAGGACCGTACAGGACTGGACTGGCGCTGGACAAACGTCGTCTTAGATAGTCAGTCGCAGGAAGGGGAGAGACTCTTCTGGTCATTGCGCTCGCACAGCATTGGATCTGGGTGGAGCATTTCCTAGAGTCCAGCGGGTGTGGGAGAACCAGGGCCTCTTCTGCCTGCCCTACCTTCACCGGCTAATCTCTAAAACGCTCTGAGAACCAGCAATATACAGTCGAGAACAAGAATTCAGCCCCGGTGCTGGAATCCCAAGTTCAAATAAAAAATCCTTGGCTTGAGCAACTGCACATCCCGCTCATTCTTGCTGTGAAGACTGCAGAGATGTTGGTGAAGAGGACCCAAGACCCGCATTAGCTGCCATTGCTATATTGAATATCTGAGGTTTTGGTGAAGAAGAAAAAAAAAACAGTATTCAAGATTTGTCAGACCCTGTACATCTGGCCTGTGTATCTTAATACCTACTGCCACCTGAGTGTCCAAAATGTCCTTCTGCTACCCCAAATTCTGAGACACTTCCTAGATTTCCCACAGTTCACAGAGCAGCAATTTCCACCAAGTTGGGAAGTCTCCTTTGGCCTAGATGGAAGCTGAAGTTTGTGACTTCACCTGGCTGGTAGGTGGCTGTCACAAGCCTCTCACAGTTCCACTGTCTGGTCAGCTAAGCAGGAATACAGTGGAATACAGGAATACAGTGGAAAAACTGAAGTGGCAGCAGCCTGTCCCAAAATGACAAAGAATCTGCCTTTCCCTTTGAAAGAAGGAAGAGGCTGCTGTGCTTTTCCTGGATTAGGAACCTTCTAACCAACTCAGTCATCCTCCAGTCCCTCTCTGCATCTGTTCATGTGTTCAGTAGTCATTCAACAGCAGCCCTGTGTGCCCTGTGTACCACACTCAGCACAGAGGAGACAGTGACCTTGGATCCCCATTCTAGTTGAAGAATAGACAACAAACAAACAAACAAACAAACCATGCACATGGGAAATCATGTGTGGATCTCTCCAGGAAGGGAACTTCACACTAGAGTTGAGGAAGAAAGACTATTTGCTCCATCCCATGCAGAGTGCCTCCTGTCCTAGGAAAGGGCAAGCTGCTTCCTGTGCGACTACCTGGGAGAGATGGACAGTTAGTGAATATGCCCGGGAAGTAAGCACAAACTGGCTTGTTAAGGGACTTCAGGAGACCTACAGAGTAACGGGGGGGTGGGGGCATGAGCCCACCTATGGGAGAAATACTGCATCCAGAAGCAGGAGCCAGAGGCTTCTACATGACCAGAAGGCTATAACAGCAGTGGAAGTGGTGCTCAGGCTTTCCATTGGGACAAAGTGACTAGATGTACAGATGGATGAACAGATTAAGTTAACAGAGAGGAACAAAGCGCTTGAGAGCATTCCTCCCAACAAGGTGTGTGAAGAGGGATCCAAATGAGGGGGATCCCTGGCAGTTTGCAGAAAGGTTCCCGGTGGCACCATCAAAGCACCAAAGATCATTGTACGTGTGCAGACTAACTCACAGCCACTTCCTCACTGGCCCACAAGCTCAGCCTCCTTGACCAACTGAGACTCCCATCCAATGCCACACCCAGAGTGTTCAGGGTTCAAATTCCCAGGCAGTCACCAAGAGGTTGAATTAGGCAGTAATTAAGCAGGTGGCCTGTGGTGGTGAGAGTCAACTTAGTGGGATGCATGCTGAGTACCCCAGGGTCTGAGGGAGGCAGGAACATTGTGTAATTGCAACTGGCCCCCACCCCACTGTTGTAATTCCTTCCTCACAGCCCTCCCCTCCCAAGCCAGGAAGTGGATAGGAGGAATGGGAAGATGGCAGTCAGAATCTGGATGCTTGAGGGAAGCTTCTGGGTTCCAGGGACTGCAGTCACTCCTACTTGCTTGAAACTCCTGGACAAAAAAAATGAGGCTTTATGCCTCTGGGAACTGCATGACGTTTTCATTCATTTGGTCAACACACAGTTTATGAGTATTTGTGCTGTGCCAAGACCTGTGGTGCACAAGACAGGCCTGGTCCCTGTTTTAAGAGAACTTACTGTTCTGGGGCTGGAGCAGAGGGGAGTAGAGCACAGAAGAAGCAGTCGTGCTATTAATTTTTGACACTTGGTTTTGGAAGAGGACCGGAGCAGGCAACTGGTTGTCCAGGACTAAAGGAAATCCTGGACTCCTAGGATGCTGCTGTGCTGGAAAACTGGAAGGAATGGAGCCATGAGATTTCTTGAGTCCCAGCTCTAATACTCCATTCTGTAAATGTTTTCGGGGCCCAGAACCAGGAGGCTGCTCTCCAGGAAGCACCAACTACTTGAGCTATGAGCACAAAGTGTGGTCAAGCACCCCTGAGGTCTGGAATGGTAAGGAGGCAGCTGGATGCACAAAACTTGGCTGACAGGGCAAGTTTTCAGGGTTTCAGGGATGGGTTCCAAATCATGAACCAGACAAAAGCACAGGAGTGATAGATGAACCACCTGTCCTGAGATGCTCAGGTGGGAGGGTTCCATAAGCTCTAGGATGGAAGGAAACTTGAACCAAACAGGAATATTCAGGGCAATGGCAAATTTATTCGCCCCTTTGCTATCTGAGACTGGGCAATGATTTGGATTTGACGGACTCAGTGTACCCATAGCAAAATAGGTATGCTAAGACAAGCATGTGAGGCCAAACTGATGTGGCTTCTGGCACAATAGACATTCAATAAACATGGGCATCTCTGGTGGTTAAGGTCTGTTGGCCAGAGAGACAGACACAGGTTTCTGACCAGCGGTGGGGGGATGGGTGCCATAGTGGTCCAGTGCCCCTGGCTCTGAGGAATATCTTTATTAACGAGCACTTCAAGGTAAGCCAGCAATGAAAACCAGATGTGGGATCATGCAGTCTGCATCAAGTAAGGACCAGAGATAACAAGGAGTAGGGTGGAGGGAGAGAGAACAAGGGTAGGTGAGGTTCGAAATAGTTGCAAGTTTCCTATACTTTTTCTCCGGGTGTTTCAAGTGCAGAGAGTAGGCATCCCATCCTTGGGTTCAGAGCATTCAGGGTGTCCCCACCCCAGCCTGCTCCAGACTCTCCTTGAGGCAAGTCTTGCATCCCCAGATTTCCCTGCAGCTTAAGGAGGGGTGCTCTAAAGAATCTGCCTGAGCTTTTCTGCAGCTGGAAGGCGATTAACTTTTGAGGTCTCCATTGTTGACATTTGCTTCAACTTCCCAAGTCTATGGAGAGACTAGTTTCTGCCTGGATTCCAAGAAGGATGTGTTGACTTCTCAGTGTTCCTCCTCACTGTGTGGTTTTGACCATGTGTCTGCACCTCTCTGGGCCTTTTGCTCACTGGAAAATAAGAGCATCCATTCTCTCTCTGATGGTTATGAGATGCAAGCAATGATTAGTCCAGCCCAGGAACTTGACAGGCTGTGAAAGTTCCTTCCCCTTGCTATATGCAGATCCCAGGTGTCTACATAAATCCACACCATGGGTGTGGTTATGCATGCCCGCCCCATCATCTCAGCACTCTGGGGGTAGAAACAGGATCCTGAGTATCCAAGCCAATGAGACCCTGTTTCAAAATCAACAAAATTTGAGCCTTTTGTTTTACAATGGAGGTGGGTGGATGGTGGGCACAGTGAAGAGAGAGACTGACTGCACTCTTTCCTCAACAGAAGACAGACCCAACTACCCTGCAAGGCTGGTGGGAAGGATGTCTCTTAAGGCTCCACTCTCAACCCGGCTTTGAGGACCACCTCCCAACCCCCTACCTCAGCAAGCAAGAGGCTGGAGGGTTGGGAGCCTAGGTGCTCGGATCTAGAGCTTGAAGCCAGGCCAGTCTAGGGTCTCTCAAATGACCGAGCCAACACAGATCCCACAGCACCGGAGCCCAGAGCCCTTACAGGACAGGGAAATAGTTAAGACGCAAAGTGGTCGTAACTGGACCACTATGAGATCTGTTGTGTGTGAATTACTGGGAAGAATCGGGAATGGGGAGGCAGGTTAAGGTTCCAGCAGGCCGGCCCCTGGCTGCGCTGCCAAGTTCACCAACAAGCGAATCAAAAGATTCGCCAGACCAGGGGCCCATCTGACTCCGAAAGTTAAAACCTCTTACAGTTCCTTTTAACGTGTCAATAAAATTTTCATTCCCCTTACTCTAGGCCCTAGCTAAGACCGCGGGGTCAATTCTCAGCCCAGCTTCGGGAGCTCTGGGGGTCGCTGCCCCTCCCCACCCTAGCCTAAAATTCAAAGTCCCTGAGGCTTCTCCAGGTCGAATAGCCTCTAGCCAGTGAGTGGCATCTCTAGTGAGTGAAAAAGGAGGGGTTGGGGAGGGAGGAAGGAGCTCTGGGAGAGGAGGAGAGGAAGGAGGGGAGCAGGAAGGAGCGAGTCAAGAAAAAAAAAATCACTTTTTTTTTTTCTGCTTCAAAACCTTAAGAGGGTTTGGGAGATCTGGTGAACTTTCCGAAGCATCCGAATCTTTGTACAGCTCTTGGTTCTTACTCTGGGCCAGCTGTGGGGAGCGAGGTGGGGGTGGAGAGAGAGAGCGCGCGCCAGAGGAGAGAGGGAAGAGAAAGAGAGCAGAGAGGGAGTAAGGGAGAAAGGAGAGAGAGAGAGAGAGAGAGAGAGAGAGAGAGAAGAGAGAGAGAGAGAGAGAGAGAGAGAGAGAGAGAGAGAGAGAGAGAGAGAGAGAGTGGAGGGAGGAGAGAGAGGCAGCCAGCAGTCCGGGCGGGCGCGGAGCACTGCCACCGCCTCCTTGCCTCCCCAACTCCCAGCCAAGGCGCGCGGTGGCGTCCTCGCGCCCTCGCCGGCGCCCCCGCCCGTCGCCCGCGCAGGCCAGGCATGAACGCTGAGACTTGCGTCTCTTACTGCGAGTCGCCGGCCGCTGCCATGGATGCCTACTACAGTCCGGTGTCACAGAGCCGGGAAGGTTCGTCGCCTTTTAGGGGGTTCCCGGGAGGCGACAAGTTCGGTACAACTTTTCTGTCGGCCGCTGCCAAAGGACAGGGATTCGGGGACGCCAAGAACCGGGCCCGCTACGGCACGGGACAGCAGGACTTGGCGGCACCGCTGGAGAGCAGCGCTGGGGCGCGGGGCTCCTTTAACAAGTTCCAGCCGCAGCCACCCACCCCGCAGCCGCCGCCGGCTCCGCCCGCGCCGCCGGCGCATCTCTACTTGCAGCGGGGAGCCTGCAAAACTCCCCCGGACGGCAGCCTCAAGCTTCAGGAAGGCAGCAGTAGCCACAACGCGGCCTTGCAGGTCCCTTGCTACGGTGAGTGCACGTGCGGGGCACCGGGCCCGGGGACCCTGGGGTTCGCGGCTTCGCTATCCCCAAACCCGCTAGGCTGGAGGGAGGCTGGAGGTGGAGGATGGAGGTACTCCGGGTCTGCGTTACGAGGGCGTCCCTGCGTGCTGCTGCATCTCCGCCCCGGCCCGGGATCGAGCGCTGTGACTGTTTCACTCGCTCTGGAGTCGCTTTGCGGGTTTCTTCTCTCTGTTCGTCCAAACGACTCGCGCGCGTAGAGCTGTCCTGTGGGGCCGGATTTGAAGCGGATGCTTCGACCCGGTTCCCGGCGGGAGACTGCTAGAAGCTTCTCCCGCTGCGTTCGTTTGGCGAGCGGCTCCTGAGCCGCTGAGGCCTCGTTTCCGGGCCGCCGGCAGGCTCTGCGCACTGCGCCGCAGGTAAGAAGCCGCAGGTGCCAAGCGCGCGGGGAAGTCCTGAGCGCAGTTCCCCAGAGCCTTCGCTGGAAGCCACAGCACCGCGTCGCTTGCGAGTCTCGTGCGGGTCTGGGTCTGGAGAACCTGGTGCATCAGAAAACCTCAGTTCTGGTCCGGAGTGCCCATCGCTTAGGGGACGCGGCCCGCCGTCCCTGAGATGTCGGAAAACACGGTTTAGGACCCATTGGGTGGGAAAGGAGTAATTCTGAGATACAGCCAGCACAGGACTACGGGAAGAAGGAAGAATCCAGGTCCTGATTTGGGCCCACAAGGAACCTGATCGAGATGGCCTAAATGACCTCCAAGCCCCCTTGAACATGGCTGCAGGGTTCAGGCCTGAGTCTCAGTGCTCAGCTGCCATTGAGGACACGACAGCTGATCAAATGAGTTAGAAAATCATAGCCAAACCAACTCCTAAACTTTCTCTTTTTCCATAGCATAGCGGAGTTAGGGAGCCCCAAACTCAAAGCAGGAAGAAAGGACCTTCTTCCCAGGCCTTTGTCTTTAGGCTGGGCCTTAGTGATGGGCTGGTTGACTCGGGCTGCCCCGACCCAGGTAGACTATAGAGAGGCACTAAGCATGAGGACGGAGGGGAGACCTGGTGGAGGTCTTGGTGGACAGAACAAAATCAGGAATACAGCCCAAGCTTTTAGTTCGCACACACACTCCCTCATTTTGAGCTCAATCACAGACAGGACTGGAGTAAGCATTTGGGGGACTGTGGACATAACCACCAATGTATCTAAACTTGAATTCTACACACACACACACACACACACACACACACACCCCACTTTATTGGCCAGCATGGTCACACACCAAATGCATACACGCAACTGGCTTCAAAAAAAGCTGCAAACTCTCAAACTGACAGGACAGAGCTGAAAGCAGATCTAGAAAGATCTGATGGCCTTTCCCTACTTCTGCCACCTTTCCTCTCCTTTCACTGGAATGACACCAGAAACTACAGAGGTGCTCCTGCCATGCTCAGCTCCAGAACACAGGCCCTGTCACTTGTGGCTACCAGGTGAGAGCAGATGGCAGACTCAGGGGCTCTCAGAAGCACACTGTACAAGGCTTCACCCCCACTACAGTGCATTTGCAGCCTCTGAGGAGGCTAAGATACTAGGCTAGAAGAGTCAAACTGCTCTCAACCTCCTGGTGAGAAAGACGCTCTTAAGCCTCGAGAGTAATGAAGGTGAAGGCGGCTAGGCCAATGCCTGTCCTACTGGGATCTTCAGGACTGACTGGCAATTATATCACCTGCATTAGCCATTATGGTCAAGGAAAGGAACAGCCACTTGACCTGGATCTGCCCCTAACCCACAGAGTGACCCCAGAGTAAGTAACTCTACTAAATTCCTATTTCCTCATTGATACCAGGGCAGTAAAGAAGAGGTCGTAAATGCTGGACACCTCTTCGCCCCCCACCCCCCACCCCCCCACCTCCACAGCCTTCCTCCTATATATACATTTCCATCCCCTTCATTTCCATACTGCTGGGATCCCCCAATTCTGAGGACAAGGCAAGCTCCTGCCCTTGCTGGGACAAAGTCATAAAGGGCAGGCTGGGAGAAAAGACAGCTGGAACCTGCCAAGACCCGGCTGTATCTCTGTCTGAAATGAAGGCAATCCTCCAGGAAACAACCAAGGAAGGCCAAATCACTGTCCCCGTCCCGTCCCCTCTCAGAGAAAGGGCTCTCTGTCCCGAAGGAGATTTCACATCCACACAGGATGAGGCACATTGAGTCCAAGACACTGAGACACTGAGAAGCAGAGACAAGGGTCGAGCCTTTTCGGAAGTAAAGGGGAGAAGGGACTCTAATCTGCCCCAAGCTGGGAAACCAAGGCGCTTATTGACAACAATTCTCAAACACCATTCTAAGGTGTATATTCTCCAAGCAGGGAGGTTGGAGCTCCAGGAAAAATCCCGAGATGGTCTCAGGAACTTGGCAAACCGCCGAGGCAGACATGGGCTAGGGAATAGGCCTTGCCTTGATGGATCTAGATCCTCAACTCGGGCGGATCAGTATTTTCAACTTCTGCCGGCTATAGGAGTCCAGACCCCAAAGTAGTTCTGAGTGGAGCCTCTGAGACCTCTGCCTCAGTATTACTTTGAGGCCCCTCGGGAGGAAGGTGCAGGCCTGGAGGCTGAGCTAAAGCCGAGACGAGAGAGTGCAGGCCCGAGTCTATCTAGACTCCTGAACTGGAGGTGAGGGAGATCCCCTCGTGGCTCCCGGCATCCTTACAGGGTTCCTCATCTTTTCTAAAAGGGCAATGCTGAGGGTGACTCCTCAGTCTCCTGCGAACGCAGGGCCATTCGCGTTTTTTTATGAAAGGGCCCCACGGAGGCGCCCTCGCCCTCTGAGATCTAGACCCCACCAGGCTCCCTGCGGTCCTTCAGCCAGGGAGGCAAGAACTGCTCGCCAGGGTGGAGACCGGCCTCAGCTGTGCTCCACAACGCTCCCTCGGCCTCACGCAGCCTTGCGGGTACTTTTGAGGGTGCGGCTATGCTGGCAAAGGCAGCCCTGCCACCTCCTCTTTCGCTTTCGATTCGGTGTACTCAGGTTTTCGTTGAGAGCAATTTGGGACCTCCACTGCCCATCCGGAATGCAGCTCCCTCGGCGCCCAGGTCTCCCGGCGCTCCGGCCTGGCTCGAGCCCGAGTGGCGCCACTGAGGAGCATGTTCTGACTTTTTGAATTAGACGAAATGTTAAACTCTGGAGGTATGTTTCTACCTCCCTCTCCCAGTATAGACACAATCCACACAACGTGACTCTTACTTGATTTAGTCAGGGATCTTTTGTAAATCCTCCTGCCCAAAACGTGGAGAACACAAGGGACGGACTGGGAGAGAGCAGCCTTAAGGAGTCCCCAGGCCATTCTGAGAGGGTTAAGTCTCTTGGTGAAGGCAGAAATGCCCTGCCAGTTTTAGAGGAAAGATTGGGAAAGAATAGCTTTTTAAATTTTTACTTTATTTATTTCCATAGCCCCCAGCCTGCTCCAACAATCCATCCCCAAAGACACTTTCTTAACCAGAGAAACAGAAGGCTTGTATTAAAAGTCTAATATTGTTTTGAAATCAATGGACTTGGCATACATTTTTCTTTAATTTACACATAGTGGGGTTCAAAGTCTTAAATGGAAAAGTTGGGAAAATGGTGAAGAACTTGTTCAAATCATGGTCCTATATGTGTTGAATATGCGCACGAAAAATTTCGAGGGGGAAAAAACTTTTTGTGAATTAAGAAAATTTCAGGAAAGAATTCGAAGCACCGGGGACCCCATCTTGTTTTTCAAAGCAGTATGTCAAGGATGACCTTCTAGCTCCCGGACATTTGCGCAGCCATGACCCTAACACGAGGCTACAACCAGCTTAGCCTAGAACCTCTCTCAGGCTCTCCTGGAGCCATCAAAGTCTTCAGTTGCCCCCGAGGTTCTGGAAGCGGAGGAAAACAAATTATAACACCCTGTATTAAATATTGCTAACGTCCTGAAGGACTTTGGTTCCCAGCGGCAGATAGACAGACTTTTCTGGAAAGTGCCTTTATTCAGTTCGTGAGCGGGTTTCTTCTGGAAGCTGTGCGCAGCGCGTGGAGTTCCTTCTGTGGAAGAAAAAAAAAAAAAAACCCCGAAACGGAAAAAACCTCTGTAGCAACTGGGAGGGAGGAGAAGTTGGCGTCCCGTGCGTTTGACCCGGGCTGGGGTTTGTCTGCTGACCCCTTGAACCTCGGGGTACCGAGGCAGCAGCCAGGGACAGGACAGGAAAGCTAACTGCCTGAGCCTTCCGCGGCTTCGCCGGCTTGGGACAGGGCACCGGAGGTTGAGCTCCGGTGGCATGGCCACGAGCTCGTTGATCCACAGCGTAGGGTGAGTAGGAAAGTAAGGACTTAGGAAAAAAAAAAAAAATTCTGGAAAGGAGATCTTGGGCCCCTGGTGCTCCAACATCCTCAGTCCTGGAGCTTTTTCGCTCGAGAGCTGGAGAGCTTAAGCGCAGTCACAGGTTTGGGTGGGAGAGTGACTGCTCACTCGGTCTCCTGAGTGTTGCATGTTCACTGACAACCATGGCCTCTCTGGGCATAGTTTGAGATCGTGCAGTCCCCTCACTGAGGAGTCAAGGACGGTCATCAGATCGGAAAACCACACCAGTGCTTGGACCCCGGCTACAGATAGGTGACGATTCCCTGCAACGAATTCACAGTGGAAGCCCATGTTTAAGCGATAGGAGCCACCAGCTCAGCAACACTGGACAACTGGGAGTTGGTCCTTCTTCCAAACAGGGCCCCTAGGGAGAAGGACCAGGCACCTTCTAGTCAGCAAGCGGTTCCAGCAACAGCTCTTAACCACGGTTTTTTCTCTTGAGACCAGTTACCAATGGCCCTCAGAGACCGCACTTCTCTGCTATAATTGTGTGAATGAGTGACACCCACAACGCCGTTAAAGGTGTTTCTGTTTTAATCTTGTAGAGGTGTGGAGTAGCCTGGGGCGGCAACCGTTTAGCCACCGGGAAACAGGAAGTCCCAGAAAGGCTAGCAACAGCTCAAATGCCTCCAGAGCATTCAGGATGGCGCTTCAGGTATCCCAACCGCATTAAATTCTTTCTCTCTGTCCCCTGCACATTTTCTAACCGAAGGAAAGATGGTTTTCTTCATGCTACTCACTCCCAACCTCCAGCACCACGGAAGAGAAAGAGCGGGAGGGCGAAAGAGTTAAAGTCGGGCTCAGATATTTGTAAAAGGTTGCTCAGAGGAGCAACGGAGAGTGGCAACGGGGTGACATAGCCACCCCGGCAGCCTCAACTTCAATTTCTACTTGAGTGTCAGAGGCGGCAGGATCGCACGCTGGGTACTCTTGGAGATGAGGAAACACCGAGGGATACCGTAAGGGTGAGAAGTGCCACTGCCTGTCAAGATGCCTACCTTTCTTTACTTGCTTGTGCTTAGGGACCTCACAGTCAATATCTAAGGTCCCGTTACTGGTACCGCGTTCGGAATAGAGAGGGAAGCCGCACGCGCGCGCACGCGTATGCGTGTGTGCCCGCAGCAACACGTTGAATTCTTTAAAGCGGATTCTCATGAGGGGATGAGGGGAGATTCTCATCCTGAACCCGGAGTCCATGCACTTTCTGGAAGATTGGACCCTGGGTTACCAAGAACATGATCCAGAAGAGACAGGAGTCCGCGGAGGGTTTGAGTCCTTGAGCAAACTGATCTCCGAGGTCTCTATTTCCGGCATGGTCTTAGAGGAAGTCTTCTCAGCTTCTGACTTCTCCTGTCTGCGAGGGTCTGCGATGGTGCTAGTCGGGGTCCACCTCCTCTGCTCTCCCATTCACACAAAGTTTTGTCTGGGAAGGGTCCATTTAGATAAAGTGGGCAGAAAAGTCTTCCCTGGAAGCAGAAACCGGTCCTGAATGATGAACAGTTCCAGGACATAGAGCTCCCTGACAGTCCTAGAAGGTGGGGCGGGGTGAAAGGTCTGGGCTCCTCTCCGGGGTTTTAATATGAGGAAAGGTAAGCTATTGTTCTTTGGTGTTCACATGGGACCGGACTTAAGCCAAGGATGCATTAATTCTGCCATCTCCCTGATCTGATGTTCCATTTGCATTCCCCGTCTCCGTACTTTTCAATTGCCTACCAAGAGCAATAATGGCTTGGTGAACCAACAGAATGTGGGCCTTCTGTGGCTGGAGCCTAGTTCTTTCTGGTGTATATCCTGGAGCTTGGCTGTAAGGATGAATGAAGAATTGGTGTTTCATTCAAAAGGTTGGGTGCATATGTGAAAAGTATGCCAGGACTCCCCTCCCCCGCCCCCCCCCCGTGTGTGAATGTGAGCTGGCATGCATCCCACCCATAGTTATTCTGTCCTCTTCCTCCTTCTGAGTGAGTCAGACTATAATTGTGTGTATTAATTTTGTGCACTCCTGTATGGAAAATGCACATGACTGGTGCCATTTGCTATCCCTGCATGGCAACCTATATACTTGAATGTGTGCAAGAGTGCCTGTGTGTGGCTCTGAAAGCCCCTCCTAGCCCGTGTACAACCAAGCCTCGCCTTCAGAGGGTTGTGCCCGAGGGAGGCTAAGCGTCTGTGTGTCTCTGGCTCCAAGCCTCCCTCCTTCTGGCTGCCTATTGCAGCTTCCCTGAGGCTGACTCACAGACCAGCAGTCTCCAGGTGGCAGGTCTCCAGCAAGCCCCAGTGTCCCAGATTAAGTTCCTCCAGCCCACCTGCAATGCAGTGAGACTTGTCCCTATCTCTAGGTACTGGGATGTCCATTTTGCCCTGTGTGGCAAGCTCTCCGGGCACCATCCTGGTGTAGTTTTCAGACCACCTTTAGTAGATGAGTAGGGCTGAAGGAGATAAGGGGTCCCCAAACCCAGGTTGTAGGGAGGGCAGGAACTCCTCTTATCATTGAGTGGAGAGGCAGCAGGATCTGGTTGGATCACCCACCCTTCTTGCATGGAGGTACCAAGGACACTTTGCATGGGTACCCTGAGGCCAAGGACCCACCTCTCCCTCTCTTACATGTCTGCCTACCCAATGCTAGAGACCTTGGTGATGACGGGGAACCACTGTCCCCCAACACAGACTTAAGTGGGTCCTGATATACCTGTGCAGTCCTGCCCTATGTTTGAAGAAATGGCAGTCCTCTACTGGCCCAATGTCCTGTTTTACAGACTGGGGCCTACGATACCTAATTCCACTTATTTGTGGCTCATCAAACTGTCTGTCACCAAGCCAGGCCCTGGGAGGCCTGAGAATTTCTAGACCTGCCTCTGCTTTCAGGTCCAGAGGCAGACAAGCAACCTCCAGTTCCCCTTCCCTGGCACCAGTTCTGGGCTGGGGAAGCCTCCATTGGGCTGGCTTACAGACTGCAGGGGGAAAGATGTAGATGTGTGTAGAGCTGGTCAGAAGCTACCACCCCTCCCTACCTGGGCTCCGTCCCCAGTAAGGGGAGGGAGCTAGGGAAAATGAAGACCCTTGTCAATTCTCTTTCTCTGCCTCTATGTAGATCAAGAGATCTGGCATTTTAATGGAATTAACTGTAACCTTTAGCACAGTGCCCACTTACTCTCTGGTGTCACTTAGTGACTTCATTTGTTGAATGTGGCTATTTGGGACTTGATGACTAAAAGGGAAGAGAGCAGGAGGATGTGTGAGCATGGAGTGTGACCCCAGTGTAGATAGATCCTGTATTGCTGAGTTCTCAGCCTTACACATCGACCACCTTTTTGAGGGAACTAGAGAATTGCAGATGGTAATGATGACAAAGTTTTAATAAGGTGTCATTTGTTTATTATTATTGCTATGTTGATCAAACTCAGGTCTCATACATGCTAGGCAAGCACTATACCACTCCAGACTCTGATCAGATTTTAGGGTAGAAATGGGGAATTTGAGGTCCTCCAGGATATGGGGGCCTCCCTGATATCCAGAAGTCTTCCTGGCCCTGTCTCTGACCCCACCATTCAGCCACCTCCATATTCAGCTCACAACTGAACACTGAGTTGGGACCAATGAGTCCTGATCTTTGTCTTTAAGAAGGGACTCAGTCTTGTAACAGCCAAGACAAGCATTTGCATGCTTCAGTGGCACAGGTCCCCATAACTGAAACCCCTTCATGAAATCCGATGGTTTTGGAAGACTTGGTCCAGGTCCTGGGACCAAGAATCCTTTAGGGAGCCGGGCAGTGGTGGCGCACACCTTTAATCCCAGCACTCGGGAGGCAGAGGCAGGCAGATCTCTGTGAGTTGGAGACCAGCCTGGTCTACAAGAGCTACTTCCAGGACAGCCTCCAAAGCCACAGGGAAATCCCGTCTCGGGGAAAAAAAAAAAAAAAGAATCCTTTAGGGTACTCAGGGGCCTACCTCTGTCCACAGCATTGTACTCAGAAGGTCTGGCCACCTGCTGCAGGGGGGAAGTTTAGCAAGCCTTGCCTGGCCCTTCATTTTTCTTCCTACAGGACTGGTTATTGACACAAAGAGAAGCTTCTGTTGTTGCTGTACCTTAGGGCAACTCAGTATTCCAGGCAACACACTGAGTGCTCTTGTGTTCTATTTCATTTATGATGCTGTGAGATCAGTAGACTCACCAGAGGCCTGGTAGACAATGTGTAGGCTGGGGTAGATAGGAAGGCACAAACAAGTTCCTGGCAGCCTCGAGACTAAGAACCTACAACGCAACCTTTTCTAGAAACTCTCTCCCAGGTGGCATGGGAATGAATGATGGGGTACATTTCAAACATGGCTCCCAAGGAGGTCTTTATATCATGTCTGGGGGTGTCAGATCAAGATTGGCTTTTGGCACCTGGTAGGGTAGTGTTCTAGCCTGAGTTGGACTTCAGGCATGGCTTCTTCACCTGCGCCTGGTGACAACAGCATGGCATGGGTGCCTAACAACGGGAGTGCTGGTCAAGATGGAAGAACTGAGAATTACCAGGAGAACTGAGCAGTGGGGAAGTGGCTTTCCTCCAGGAGATCTGGAACGTGTGAGGCTCTGTCTACACTGTTTCAAATTATTTCTCCAGACCCTAAAACAGCCTGGGATACACAGTAGATGCTCAATCAGTGTTTGCTGATAAGTGAGTGATATGGGGTGTGAACACTGTGACTTTTCCCCTCCTCTTTCCTTCCTCTGTGGAGGTGGGGTGGCAGCCAGATATGTGGACTTCTTTTATCCTTGTGGAAAATGATTTCACTCTGCAAGGAGCTTGTGGTTCAGGAGCAGGGAGGTCTTGGGTAGACAAGCCATTTGTTTTGCAGAATTGTGGCAGTTTGGAGGAGTTCCTTCTATCCCCAACTGTTCCCCTTTAGGCTCACCTCCAAGGCCACAGGCCTGGTGTCCAGCTGCCATGCCTGTCAGGGCTGGCTCTAATCAGGTGGGTGTTTCCTCCCTCTTGCCTGCAGTTAGCTCTAGCTCCTGCCTGACTGTAGGCCATTCTGAGCACAGTTGATCCTCCCTGGGATCTATCCATCTCTCCTCTTTGAGATTCTCAGACTCCCCCAGCAAGTGGCATTGCTTTCTGTTCCCACCCACTCAGCACCTGGATTGTGCTTGGGTCACCTACTGAGGGCTAGGCTCTCTCCCAACACCATTCCTTTTGTTCCCTGTGGCCCCCTAGCCTGGGAATGTTGGCACTCAGGATGGCTTCCGCTATTCCAGACTGCTAGGTACTTGGAGGAGAATATGGACAGATAGCAGGGCAGGGCTTCCTTCTCCCTCACTTAAGAGAGAACAGGTTCATGCGAGGCTGTGGCCAGTGCCCCGGGGAAGTTTCTCCCCATCAACAGATCCTGTGTACAGCACCCTGGCCAGGCACATTCCAGGGTCTGGCTGTGAGTGAACTGATTCCTGTTCTCATAGCCACATGGAGAATCCCCCAGAGAGGTGGCAGTGGTCTAGGGCTTCCTAAGGACTTCTGAAATAGATCTCAGAGGCTCATTTGGAGCCAGTCAGCAGAAAGAACAGGAAATGGCCCTCTGTCATCAGGAAACTGCCTGAATCAAGGGTCTGAGTTAGCAAAGGTCTGCTGAGTGTGGCCATGATGGCTGCAGGGGATTGGAGTCCTAAGATTGGCAGGGGCCAGCTGTGAGAACTTTCATTTTCTGCTAAGGCTTAGGGCTTAGAGGACCTCCTGGAGGTTGCTGAGGGGCTGTGAAGGCAAGCCCCCTGATGAATGTTGTTAGTGTTGCTTGGTGTGACTTTTAAAAACAATTTCAAAAACTTCAACCATCAGGGAGTTGGTGTTTGTTCATTTGTTTGCTTGTTTTCTTAATGGTGGTAACTTGCACACACATGACATGGCTCCCAAGGAGTCTGAGTGTGGTGACTCAAACCTGTAATCCCAGCACGTGAAAGACTGAGGCATGAGGTTTGCTATAAGGATGAGCCTAACTTGGGCTACATCAGGGACCTACCCAAGTTCCATCAAAGGACAGTGCAGTAGGAAACCTGCCCTTACTTTACAGATCCTGGTTAAGTCCCAGGCCAGCCTGAGCTACCTAGTAAGTTCCAGGACAGTTTGAACTACAGTAAAAAAAAATCCTTTCTCACATTCTCTCTCTCTCTCTCTCTCTCTCTCTCTCTCTCTCTCTCTCTCTCTCTCTCATGCATGCCCCCACACACAGTTACATATAACATAAAAGTTAACCTCTTAAGTGTACAATTCAGTGGCATTAAATAAATGGAAAATGTTGGATTACGTCTCCTCTATTTCCAGAACTTTCCCATCATTTTAAATAGAATCTATACTTGTTAAATAAAAGCTTACATCCTTTCTTCAGGCCTTGGGCAGCCTTCACTCTGCTTTCTGTCTCTGAATTTTCCCTACTTTCATTTAAATTTGCACTTTGGTGCCTGGCTATCCATAAACATTCTTAGCCATCTGTGTAACTTTAGTACCTACTCCAGATCCTTCTCCAAGGTTCCAATCTGTTGATTTGAATGTTTTTGTCATTATTTGTGGTGGTAGGGATCGAGCCCAGTGTCCCATGCGTATGCCCTACTTCTGAGCCACACTCAAAGCCATTGAAGAATCTTTTAAGTATTTTGGACAATAATCTCTTATCTAAAAGATGGCTTGTAAGTATCACAGTGTCTCTCCTCCTGCGGGCCGTCTTTGCCTCTCTGGATGCTGTCCTTTGATAAAAGCTTGTCATTTTGATAAAGTCTGGTTTACCATTCTCCCCCTTTATCACCATTTTTTGGTGTCACGTCTACACTGATGGCACCAATGTCATGAATTCCCATTTCCTTTAGTTGCCGATGGACTCAGGTCAAGTATTTGACTCATTTTGTGGCAGTCATTGGTTTCAGCATGAGATGGACACTAGATCTATCTGTGTGTGGGCTTTCGGTTCCCCGGCACCCCAGAAGAAAAAGCAGCCGCCTCTCCATGGAGTAGTCTTGAGACCCTGCTTCAGAATTGCTCACTTGGGCACCTGAGAGCTTCACTCTGGGATTTCCCCCCTCTTGTATTGGTCTATTCCATCTTTCTGTCCCCAGCAGAGCTTTCCTATATGAAGTTCAGAACAGTAGAGTGCACAGGGAAACCCACAGGTTTCTCTGTCTGTCTTCTTGTCTCCAGGTCAGTGACTGGTCAGCCACAGAGATTCATCTCGGGGACACATGTTTCTCAGAAACCAGAGTTGATAAGGGAGGGCAGAGGTAGAACTACAAGCCAGAAATCCAGAGATGCCTCCTAAAATCATGGCTATTTGGGGGGTCCCTGGGTCCAGTGAACTCTAATAAGGATGCAACCTTATGCCATTAGCCTCATGTCCCAAACCTTCCCAATGTGTGCCGAGAGGATTCCCAGGAAGGAAGCCTATGACACCCCCCCTCTCCCCGCAGGCTCCACGCTGTCAGATCTCTTGTGTAACATTTATTCCCAGAAAATGCACTTGCATGACTGTCCCCTGCCCAGTCATCAGTGTGTGAGTCCGCCAGGCCTTGGGCTCTAGGCACTGGGCCCCAGGAGAAAAGGCTCCCTTGCCTAACCATTAACCCAAATGATCAGTCACAGTCTGCAGGAAAGTAGCATGCACAATTTCTAAAACCTATTTTACGTGTGTGTGTGTGTGTGTGTGTGTGCACATATGTGTCTGTGTATGATGTTTATGTGAGATTGTGCATGCCACAGCATTGTGCAGAGGTCAGATGTTTTGCATACATACATGTGTGATGTATGTTGACATGTGTGTGCAATCTGTGTAAGCTGCTTATGCATATGTGTTGCCCAAAGTTGATGTCAGGTGCCTTCTGAATCACTCCTCACTCTATTGGTTGAGGTAGGGTCTCTTGCCAAACCCCAGTTCCAGCTAGTCCAGTTAGTTAGTTTGCCTGGGAAATCTGCTATCACAGACTGCAGTCCTGTTTACCCAGATTTTGCACGGGTTCTGGGGACCAGAACTCAGATCCTTATGCCTGTGAAGCAAGGGCTTTATCCGCTTAACTACCTCCCTTGTGAGGTTTCTTTGAAAGCAAATTTCTAATGGTCTTTTCTAGACCTCAGAAAATTAAATAGCAGCTTTGCAATGGATTTAACCAAGACTTCCTCCTTCCTGTCCAAGAGAGAAAAGGTCTTCGCACTGCCCGTTTGTCAGTGATTCTTTGCCGTAGGACAAAGGAAACTGGGCATGAGAGTGAGAGAAGCAGTCTCTTTCTACACTGATATGGCTTCTCTGAAGGCTGAAAACCCAGCTACACCAGAGTCCTGACACAGGGCAGGGAGAGGCCATGGAAGCTGGTAAGGTATCTTCCTTGCCCTGGGCAAGGGACCTATCTAAGGGAGGAAGCTGCCAGGAAGTATATATAACAAAGTATACATAAGGAAAGGAATGGACATTCAATGCCTGGCTTTTATGACAGTTTAAAATGTTCCAAAAATTTACAGCAGTGCTTTACCTGGTTAGAGGATCCACTAACAGATATGAAATGAGCTCTAATTGAGGGAGACACTGGGAGTCACAGGATTGTGGTCCATACATGTCCAGGCAGCTGGAGCTGGAGAGACTCAAAAAGAGAAGGCACCCGGGAAGGACTTGGGGGGTGTGGATGCCCTACAGCTCAGGGGTCTTCCCTTCCCTCTTGCAGCTGTGTGGACTCCCTAGTTAAGTTGTATTATATGCCCTGGGGGATTTCCGGTGGCAAGGAACATGAATCCCTGATTTCTGCCTCATTTCCACCTCACAGCCTTCTGAGATGTAGATTGCTTAGCCTTGCTTCACAGGCAAAGAAACTAAGGCACACAACCGTTCCCAACGATGCCCTTGAAGGCTGAGTGGAGGGATACCTTGGGAACCTCCTTAGTCCCTCCTTTGCCTCTGCCATTTTTCTGGCAGGAACAGTCAACATCCCTATTATGGTGACACTAGCTAGGCAGAGCCTCCAGCTGGCCTCTTCAGCACACGGCAGCCTCGGCATCCCCACACTTAGACCAAGGTTGCCCTGGCAATCCACTCTGTCACCTAGGTAAGGTAACTTGCTTTGCCCATTCTACTACCCTGAACTTCCCATAGCCTTCCTCCCTGAGATAGGAGCCATCATGCTTTCCATTCCTGCAACCTGGAACTTTTCCAGCTTGTTAAGGTAGCCCAGCGCTTCGGGTGAATGAATGGGTGGATGAGGGAATGAAGGATAGCAGAATTAGGGGATAAACCTGGGCCTGTCCTATCCCTGACCCTTCTCATTTCTTCATATTGCACAGGACTTAAACATTTCTATTTTGTCATAGTGTCCCTGAGAGGGCATCAGGGATGCAGGCTATCTTTTGTTGAAAGAGAAACACAGGATCTGGGTTATCAAGTTACTGGCATTTGGAGATATGCTCAAGGCCACATAGTTTAGAGGCAGTGAGCAGACAGACCACAATGTTAGATAGAAGTGGGAAGACATGGGTTCAAGCCCTACTGTACCCAACCACACAAGCTAGCACACAGAGCTTGGGTTTTGAGGCCTGGGCTGGGTGGACTCTTATTGGCAGGATCTGGGAAACTTCCAGCAGAGCAGTTTATAGGCTAATCTGAGTCTTCGTTGGCCTTTTAGTCCCCAGTTCAAAGATTTCCTTAACCTTTTCAACCTGAAGCTGCCAGCCCTCCTTCTTGTAGACCCTGGTGGCCAAGCAGGGCACAATGCTCACTTCCCTAGAATGCCCTGTGACAAACTAGCTGGCACTTGTTTCCTGTCTGTGCCTTCAATCAGGCTATGGCCTTGTGCATATAAGGGTGTGTGCACGTGTATGTGGAGGCCAGAGACCTTGCTTTTTGAGCCAAGGTCTCTCAGTGGGTCATGTACTCACTGATTTGGCTGGACAACTGAAGAACCCAGGTATCCACCAGTCTCCACCTCGCTTTCTATTTATTTGTTTTGTGTGTCTATGTGTGTGGGCACTCATGCCATGGTACATGTGTGGTAGACAGGACAACATATGGTAGTTGTTTTTCCTCTCCTCTCACTGTGTAGGTTCAGAGGATTGAACTCAGGTCATTAGACTTGGCAGCAAGCACCTGTGCCCACTGAGCCATCTTGCCAGCTCAGGAAAAGGAAACCCCTATAGATTCAGAGTCTTTTTCTAGTTCTCAGCTCCAATAGCAGCATGCTCTTTGCTCTCAAACTTCTGTAGCCTACAGGCCTGAAAGTCACTGCTGAAGGAAGTACAGTTTCCATCTGGGACCTGTGAAGGACTAGATAAGATGGGCTCTCAAAGAGCTGGGTCAAGTGTGTGTGCTCTGGAGCTGGCATCAGCCTTGGGCTTTGCTGAGGACATGGAAACCAGGTGTTGGAGGCTGAGGATGCTGTGGCAGGGAAGGCCACTTACTACATGCCTGCTCAGGCCCCGTGCTAAGTAGTATAGAGTGCCCTCTGCGATGGGATCCTGGAGATGGCCATCATATATCACTTCTTGATAAAAAGCTTTGCATTTTGATAACAGTTCAGACTTGGGGAAAGCTGCTGAGTATACTAGGGAATCCCAGATGACCTTCTGCTGACACAAGTTTACACTGTAGTCCCTGATGGTTAGTGACACTGTCTCTTGCACAGGATAGCCTAGTGGATGTCAGCATGGAGCTGGAATATGATAGGTCCTCCTCGAGGCAGATGGGAGGAGCTGATGTCCTGTACTTCTCAACCTGGTTTCTTTCATCCTGGCCCTCGTCTCTGAATGTCTAGCCCTGTTTCACCAGGGCAACCGTTCCATCAGGCACCTTCCTACCAGTGGAAGTATCCCAGGCCAGACCACTTTTTAAACAAGTCACTTGCCTTCTCTGGCCTCATTTCTGAAGCTGTAAAATGAGTCGTTTTTACATGGTGTCTGTAAAGAAGGAGTCACCATAGCAGGTGACAGAGGGTACCCAATGACCATGTAGAGTACAAAGCATAGTTCTTATTTTTCTGTGGTGCTCTGTGTTAATTCTGTTTCCTACCTTGACTCTGAGAAGCCCATTCCACCCTCTGAACCAATAAAGAGCCTCCCTCATGAACAACAGAGCCCATAGAATATCTGTGTGAGGTGGAGCTGTGGCACCTGCCTCTGTTAAAGGGAACCCTCAGGAGGCGCTCACAGGCCAGGGGTGACAGCTCTGAGCTGTAGAGAAATCCACCAGCAAGACATGGTGGTGTATTGAGGGTTTCTGGCGCAAGACAGTCATTCACAAGTGAGTTGAATGATTCCTGCACACCTACTGTGTGCCAATATAGCTAGGGCCCAGGGTCTACAGGGAAGGAGGAAACTTCCACTGGGGTAGGGGAAACCGAGGCCTCAGGCCTGTCATTTAGCTGCTGGAGATATTCCACTGGTCTCTATCTGGTGCCTCATTTTAACATCAGGGATTTTGAGAGTAGTGAAATGAGCTATGAGATGTAGAGGAGGCAAGAGCTCTTCCAAGAAGTGCTGGGACTTGTTTTGTCCATCACTGTGCCCCCTAATAAAGATGGCAGGTGAACAGTAGGGATGAATACCTGCTGAACTGGTAGATGTATCCAGGAAACAGTCTTCAGACCAGTCTAAGGAGTGGGGGCCCCAATCCACTTGCCTCGGGCCCAGAAACACTTTATTGGAACTACAGTGCCTCTTAGTGGTAGGTGTATGAAACTGCAGTCTTGGTCTTGGCCTCAGGGAGTTGGACCTAGAATCTTGACACAGAACCAACCCTGACGCTAGCAGCTGCCTAGAGACCCCTCCCAGTGCCGGCTACTCATGGGACTGGTACCTCCATAGTGCCTTTTGGCCCTCCTAGTGGCATGGATTCATGCAGAGTTGTAGAACTAAAGAAACATTCGTTGTTAGCTCAGAGGTTTGGTCAAGGTCCAAGCAGCCACAGGGCCACCTTGGTCCTTCATGCTTGCTTTATGGCTGATTTCTCTGAGCTCCTTCCTGAAAGGTCTCTTCTACCCCATGGGGCATCCACTCCACACAGGCATTGTATGCTGAGGTGGGGAGCCCAGCCCCTGCAGGGGATCCAGAGCTAGCACAGCAGAAGCCCAGGGGTTCTATGCACACACTCCACACTCATGACACTAACTTTAGGGGTGTGTCCTAAGCACACCTATCATCTCAGATTGTGTTCTGAATAGCTTATAGTCTAGTGTTTAAGAGCTCAGCCTAACCTTGGGGTCAGAGAAGGAGAGTGACCTCTGGCTGAGCTTGGGAAGTCCAGTAGAGGCATTTACAGCAGAAGAAACATAGAAAACAGATTTCTCTAGGTTAGTAATAAAGATGCAAATGAAGCTAAGACTTTGCTCTCAGCCCACACCACAGCAATGATTTTTAAAATGGCCTATATTGACCCTGAAGGGGGAGGACACACAGCTGGTGGCTGAGGACCCAAGCCCACTTCTGGAAGGCAGTTCAGCTGTGTTTACCAGAGGCCTGGAGATGCATCTATGACATAATTCTGACTGCCTTATTCCGGGAGTTGCTTTAAGGCAACCACTACGAATGAAAAGATATTGAAATCACAGTTTCTCATCTCAGCTCTGCCACTGTCTTTCCCAGGCAGGCGTGTGGGCCCAGCCGCAGGAGGACAGATTCCGTAGAATAGGGTGGAGTCCTATGCAGTAAGAGAGAGTGAGACTAAAAAGACTTTTACAAAACCAGTGTGTTCATGTGCACAAGTGTTAAAGGCCCTTCCTTTTGGCTTTTGATTCGAGTTTTTTCACTTTCCATAGAAAGCCCAGCATAGTGTGATAGGACAAAAATCCACAAACGTCACAGAGAAAGACACAGATGTGCAGGACACAGCAGTGCTTGGCTAGATGCCAAGCAGGAGGAGGGTGGCTGCAGAGGCAGGAAGCCCAAGGTACATGGTGGGGGTGGAAGTGGTCATTTGGGGAAGTGCACAGGTGACAGTTGGTGAATCAAGAGGAGGGTCCCTCATGGATCCCTAAAAGCCACAGTGAGGTTGGTCAATTTAGTAGAATGAAAACAAAACCATGATGCTCTGTCACATTTGAATGTCAAATACAGAAGGTACCATTCTGTGTATTTCTCATCAATATTAGAGTTCATTTTATTATTATTATTTTTATTATTTTCGAGACAGGGTTTCTCTGTGTAACAGTCCTAACTGTCCTGGAACTAGCTCTGTAGACCAAGATGACCTCAAACTCACAGAGATCTGCCTGTCTCTGCCTCCCAAGTGCTGGGATTAAAAGTGTGCATCACCACCGTCTGGCCTTGTTTTTGTTGTTGTTGGTTTTTTGGTTTTTGGTTTTTTTTTTATAAGTAAAAAGCAAACAAACAGGGTCTGTATCCCTGACTGTCCTGGAATTCACTATAGACCAAGCTGGCCTCAAACTCAGAGATCTGCCTGCCTCTGCCTCCCAAGCACTGGAATCAAAGGTGTGTGCCACCACTGCCTAGCTTTGAGTATTTTTAATATTGTGCATATGTTTGTACGTGTGTGGGTGTGTGCTTCTGTGTGCTGGTGCACATCCATGTGGAAAGCTGAAGTTGTTATCAGGTGAGTGTGTTCTTTGATTGTTCTCTACCTTATTTCTTGAGACGGTGCCTCTCACTGAACTTGGAGATCACTCTTTGGCTAGGCTGGCCGGCCCGTCAGTGAACCCCAGAGATCCTCCTGCCTTTGCCTTCCTAGAGCTGGGATCACAGGCCTGTGTTACTGCATCTGGTTTTATGTGGGTTCTGGGGCTTGAACTCAGGTCCTTAGGCTTGCATAGCAAGCACCTTACCCACTGATTGTCTCCCCAGACCGCTGGGGCATTCTTATATTAAAAGGTGTTCACTGTTGATACAGATGTACTGTTTCAATGAACAACCTATCATGCATTTGGCATCTGAGTGAGGCCTCTGGGAGCGAGAGGAGCCCTCTGCCTTGGATGTCAGCAGTCATCAGAGGCATTGGCCTGGAGTTCATCAGGGCCCAGCTGGGAGGACAGTACCATCCCCACATAACGGGCCTTTCTCTGAAGCTGCTCTCTCCCACCCCACTCCAACCATAAGCCCACAGCAGGGTCAATTCCCTGTCAGCACAGGCTTCTCTGGGATCTCCAGTCTCTGCTTCAGATAAGAGCTTTACCTGACGCCACAGAACAAATACAATGGGAATTTGAGCCACCTAGGACAAAACAGACCAACCAAAGGGGAAAACCCATATACTTAAATCCCTATTTCTGGAACGTTTTCCGTATTTTCTAATGGTAGTCACTCCCTGCTTGTCCCACTTTTATCAACCCGAAGCTTCACAGAAATACCCATCTTTCCACTTATCAAAGCTCTGCTCTATACAGGTTTCAGTCACTCACTCATCAGCTGTATACTGCACAGCTAATGTGTTCCCAGTGAGTGCAATACTATGCATTGGAAGGAAAAGGATGAAGAAAGATCCCTACTTTCTGAGGGGGAAGGGGACAATGGGAACAAAGAAAAAATAAGCGAACAGATAAATGCACAATAATTCATGTTAAATGCCAACAAGGAGACTGTACAAAATGCACAGCACCCACATATGGGAAGAACACCCTTTATGTTGGTTATTCTGATTAACCTCTTCCATACAGTAGCCAATAGCCTGATGAACTTTGTCTCTTGTTCTTTCCTTGGGCCCATTGCTAATTGCTTCTTTAGACTAAGGCCCGTGAAGTGGGACTTTGAAGTGAATGATGCTCAATGTCATTTTGTGTTTTCTATTTAGTTTTTCACACCATAAAAATAACATAGTGTGAAATAAAGTTTGGTGCAAATTTGAGGAATTTTAATGCATCCTCATACAGATTTATGCATCCATTGCCACCATCCCAAGGCACAATCACATAGTTCTAGGACAGTCTTTCACACCAATGAGATCTCTTTGTCAACAACAACCCCCCCCATACACACACACCCTGACAGCCAACTATCTGCCCTCTGTACCTCCATTTTTATCTTTTCCAAACTCACGTGATAACAGTATGAAGCCACACAGCGTGTGCTTTTTCAAGTTGGTTCCTTTACACACTGTAGTGTGCTTCTGAGACTCCCCTGAATTGTTGTGTCCGTGATTCATTTCATTACTGGATGTTATTCCACCACATGTTCCTCAACCCGCTTATCTTATTCCACTACTAAAGGACTTTTGTTGTCTTACTAAGATTTCCGTGACGACTGTGACAATCCGTTTAAAAGAAAAAGGGTTCTACTGATTTCTCCAAATCTATTTCGCTTCTATGAAGCGGAATGAATTCCCACAGCAGTTCTAACCCAATACCTTTCTAGCACTTTTATTTATCTCTTGTCAAAAAGAGAGTTATGGCCAGGCGGTGGTGGTGCACACCTTTATTCCCAGTACTTGGGAGACAGGAGCAGGCGGATCTCTGGGAGTTCAAGGTCAGCCTGGTCTACAAAGAGAGTTCCAGAACAGTCAAGGCTGTTACACAGAGGGGGATTTACTTGTCAGAGATGAGCATCACTCTGTGTGCTAAAATGTTATTCTATAGTATGAATTCACACCGAAGTGGGCTGTGTTGCTTTGGGTCTGCAAAGATGCTCATCATGGCAGGCATATGATGCAAAAGGAGCTTCAAGCAGAAAGGGAGAGGAGGGAGACACTGGTGTCCCAAAATCCTTTTCAAGGACACATCCCCAGCCACACCCCTCTACTTGGACCCCAGATGAGGACCAAGCCTCTGACACACATGACACCAAGTACCTTGTCCTCAACTAGCCTGAGAACTCTTCAACACATACTCTCTCTCCCCTCCAGACTCACAGCCTCCAGAGCGCGGACACAGATGCATTCTGTATTTTTGCTGACATGTCGCCTGGGTACTTCTTCCCTTTGGGGACATTCAGAGCCAAGCACAGCACCAGTTGTTTGCTGTCTGGTTTGGGTCTCTGCCCCTTCATTTCTTTAGGGCATTTGCTAAGCTGAGGGCTTGCTGGGGACAGGGCTGAACGTAGGTTTAATCACATAAGAAACTTAGGACGCTGTTGCAATCACTTTGACCAGCACCAGTGGTTCCTATTTCTGTATGGAGCATCTCACCCCACTTTTCATCTGTGCTCAGTAGTAGCAATGGTGGGCTGCCTGTCTCCAGGTTTATTGGCTACCCATGTGCCTTCTTTGTTGAGTTGCCTGTTCAAATAAACTGCCACTTTAAAGAAGAACTACTTATGAACCAAACCCCACACCCAGTACAGATTTCACTATTTCCTCTCAGTGCCCATATCCTAGGACACTCAATCTATTTAGTTCGCCTGTCTCCCTCCACCTCCTCTAGTCTGTGCTTCTCATTCTTCACTGGGGCTCTTTGGCTGGAAGATGCTCAGAATGAAGTACCTTGTCCTCAACTAGCCTGAGAACTCTTCGACACATACTCTCTCTCTCCACTCCAGACTCACAGCCTCCAGAGCGCGGACACAGATGCATTCTGTGTTTTTGCTGACATGTCGCCTGGGTACTTCTTCCCTTTTGGCATTATTTTACCAAGCTGCCTGCTAAACTAAAGACCTCTGGACAGAGCCCAGAGGCAGATGAGGTGGGGTGAGGATTTATGTGATCAATGGCTAACCTTTAGCCTCTGCCCCAGCCCCCCAGGACTGTTTGGACAGCGGTGGGTTTAGTCAGTGCCCTTTAAATAGCATGAAAGGGCCCCGTGCTGGCCTGTTTTGTTTAAGGAGATTACATCGGTGCTGTGCACTCCGCCACAGGGTGTGTGGGGCCGGTTCACCCGGGAACAGAGCGAGCAGCATGTCCCCCACAAAGCAGATGTTTGGAGGGAAAATAGATGTAATCAAAACCATGGAGGATAAAATTACTCAGACCCTGTAGCCATACACTCCATATACTCTGCCTATGCCCAGCCACACATGTACACATACATTCTACCCAGGTTCACACTCACCTATCTGTAGTGACACACAACTATACACATGTCTGCACACTCACAAACCTCCCTCTAGACAATTGGGAACATGTCCCCCACACCCATCCCTAGCTGCAGGCTGGTCCCATACCCTGGGGCTCACATCTTTTATCACAGACAGATGCACAAGAAGATCCCAATGTGCTCCCCAAAACAATCGCAGTAACAAAAAGAACACACACACAAACTTTCAGAAATCTCTCAAGAGCTTTGGCTGACCCTAGATGGGAGGGGTGTGACTGGATTGACCCAGGACAGGACAAGTGGGTAAAGGTTAAGGGAATGAAGGTAGATTTCCCACTTTCTTGGTTTCACAAGCTGAAACCCAATGGCCAACACCAAGTGGGATCAGTCTGGGACAGCTGGTTCCCAGAAGAGGTTTGTGGCCCACCCAGAAGCTCTTGCTTTCGGCTCCCCACCTGTCAAAAACAGTCCATGGGAATAACACTGGTCTCAGATGGTTCAAGAGCCTTTGACACCACTGAGGGAAGACCTTTCAGGATCAGGAATTACTTTGGATGTCCACTGATGGTCACTCCTTATCTCCCCTTTCTGGGTAGCCTGGGTCTGATTGCTGGGCATGGTGGTACACATCTTTAATCCCAGCACTCTGGAGGCAAATGCAGGTGGATCTCTGTGCATTGGAGGACAGCTTGATCTACGTAGTGAGTTTCAAGCCATTGGGGGAGGGGAGGATGGACTGAGGAAGCCTTAAGTTAGGATGACCCTGAGATGCTTCCTTGACCCTAGGACACATCCATAAAAGGCTCCTTCCCTGATTTGGGAAAGAAGGCATCCAGTCAGGGTAGAATCCATCCAGGATGTCTCTGAAGGCTGGGGAAAAGGCAGCCTTGCTGATGGTAGCCTGGATTCAAGCTGTGCTCTGTTGCTGCTCAGCCTACTCCAGTGCGGGTCCACAAGGCAGTGAAGGGCCTCTGCAGCTGGGCAAACTGGTGCCCCCAGAGGCCACTTCTCTTGTGCAATGTGATGGTCTGAGGCAGAGGTAGCGGACGATGCTTTAGATCAGTGGGTTGTGATCTCTTGAGGTGGGGAGGGATCTGAACGACCCTTTCACAGGGGTCACATATCAGATACCCTGCATATCAGATATGTCCATTACAAATCATAGTTACGAAGTAGCAATAAAAATAATTTTATGAGTTGGGTGGTGGTGAACTTGGGAGGCAGAGGCAGGCAGATCTCTGTGAGTTTGAGGCCAGCCTGGTCTACAAAGCCACACAGAGAAACCCTGTGTTGAAAACCCACCCTCCCCCATAATAATTTTATGGTTGAGAATTGCTACAACATGAGAAACTTACATTAAAGGGTCTCAGCATTAGGAAAACTGAGAACCACTGGTTTAGATGCTGGCCCCTCCCTGCTGGTCCTGCTTATTTCTCTCTTCCTGCTTGCTGTGTGGAGAGGAATGTCCCTTCAGGTCCATCTGGGCTTTTCTTCTACCCGCTTTCTCTCAGTTACCTCCCGTCATGTGAGCCATCAGCCTTGAAAGTGGCATGCTTTTGCGCAATTCTCATGTACCTGATTCATACCTGGTCCCTTCCCTGTTCAGCAGCAACTCTCTGCAAGTATGCAGTGGGACCCTGGCACACAGGTGTCCATGGTGGCTGCGTGGAGAGGGAGCTTATAGACAGATGATGGGAGTCTCCTACCTTAGGCATCCAGGGGATCAGGCTTGCCATTCTCAGAAGGTGTGTATGGCTATAGAACTTGGGAGAGTCTTCCTTTATTGTCTAGAGTAAGGAACCAGCTTCAGCATTTAAAGCAAGAAAATTAATGACCAGCTGACTAGGGCAAAGGCTAACAACTTTAACTGCCATTTATACCGACTGGGAGAGGGAAAATAAGTTTTCTCTAATGAAGTGACACTGGCTATATCCTCCTCCCAGGGCAGGCCTCATGTTCAGGAGTAATTGACGAACATAGAATGGACTCCACAGGTTTGTTTTTTGTTTTGTTTTGTTGTTTTGTGTGTGTGTGTGTGTGTGTGTGTGTGTGTGTGTGTGTGTGTGTGTGTGCGCGCGCGCGCGCGCGCGCTTCTATTTGGTTACAGTTTGGTAGTGGGTTTTTTTCCTTTCTTTTTTCTTTTTGGGTGGTGTTTTACTTTGTTTTCTTGGTTGTATTGAATTTTCATTTGTTTTTTGAGAAAGAACATGAAGTCAGGTAGGTCGGCATGGGGAGAGGCTCTCAAAGCACTTGGGGGAGGGGAGGAATATGATCAGAATATACTGAAAGTTAAAAATCCTTTTAAATAACAAAAAAATAAGAAAGAAAAGATGGAGAGGTGCTAGGAGATGGTTTAGGGGTTAAGGGTACTTGCTGCTTTTACAGAGGACCTGGGTTCAATTTCCAGCACCCACATGATGGTTCTCAACCTTCCATAACTCCCAGGCACTCATATGGTGCACGTTCAGATAAAATAAACACTTAAAAAAAAATGGCCTTGAGGGGTGGGGAGATGGCTCAGTCGGTAAAGTGCCTGCCACACCTGCATGATGTTGGAGCCCAAGAACACACCTAAAACAGCTAGGCATGGTGGGATGGGCTTGTAATCCCAGCTCCGAGGAGGTGAACATAGGTGGGTCCCTGGAGCTCGCTATCCAGCCAGCCTAGTGGAACAGCAAGCCTCAGACCAGTGACACACCCTGCATCCAAGAACTTGGTAGATGGCTCCTGAGAACAGCATTTGCAGCTGCCCTCTGGCCTCCATGTGCATATGCGTACATACACATGGCAAAATGGACTGAGGCCCAGAGCAGGCACCTCCCTCTGGGGCTGTGATCTCAGTATCCACCTTGCTGTCTCCCCATCTCCCACTCTCTTGGTGCAGTGGGTGGCTGGATGTGGGCAGGGGTAGACCCTACTTCTCATCAGAAGACTGGAGCCTCTGCCATCATCTGTTAGGCCAAGAACTAGCTCCATACTGAGGGTGCCTTAAACTGCATCTTAGCAGACCCCCCTCCCCCCCGCCCCCCGTCCTCGGAGGCAGGACTCCTGGATGCTGGGAGAGGCCTTGGATTTCTTCTCCCTGGAAACAGGTTCCATGCCTATGCTTAGAGAGCAGGGCAGTCCCAAGAGCAGGAGGCTGTGTTCTGTGCATAATTAAGGAGTATTCTTTTTTCTTGCCAGCCTGTTTTTCCTCAGTCTAAACGAGAAGCTGGGACTGGTCCTTCCACCCTGGTTTTTATGTAGCTGCCCTCAACTGGCCCTCATTCCCATGGGGTGATCCCAGCTCCAGGCTGGGTGCCTGGAGACACTACTAGGGTCCCCAGGGCAAGGATGGGCCTGGGGAGCAGGGCTAGGCCAGGAGGGTGGTGGCCTTCTCCCCTGGCCTGGCTGTCAGGAAGTTGCACAAGAGGAATGTTTATTTTTGGTGAGCTGGGTGGGATTTCTTTCCTAAAAAAAAAGAAAGAAAGAAAAAAAAAACCCAAAACATAAAACTTATTTGTCTGCCAGGAAGATAAATATCTTTGCTGGAAGCTCTTGGCCCAGCTGCCAGCTGCAATTCACACAATGCTGTCACCGAAGCCACGGCCCACTGTGTAAGCTGGGCTCACATGGCTGTCATTTGTGATGCCTCTGGGTGGGTCAGCCACCCCTGTGGCATTGACGCCGTGAGTGGCCTACTCTAGGCACTCCCCTCTCCTTCCTTTTTTCAGTGCCACAGAGTTGGAGGGAGAATGACAGAAGTAAAAAGCCCCTCTCACCTTCCTTAATGTGCACAGGGAGGCTGACAAACCTGATATGTCAGTCCCCTGTCCCCAGTCTGGATGGCATCAGAAGATCAAGTCTAGAAGCATCATTCTAATCACAAATTCAAATTGCATGACCTGTTTCGAAAATAAGCAGCAGACGGTCAGAATGAGTGGTGCTGGCTGTAAATGGACAGAGCTTAAGTGTATTTGAGAGTTTTTCACAATCCCCCTCCACACTTTAACTGTTTTCTTGTTGAACTTGTCTCCTTCTCCCTGAGTCTCAGATAAGGAATGCGGCCAAAAAGGGGTTCCCCACATCTGGAGACATGTTTGATTCCCATCCTATGGTGTTTTTATACACATGCCTATACCCCAGGGACTTTTCCCATGGAGGCCTTGTCCTGGGTCATACTCCTCTAGTGCTGCCAGGGACAGTAAGCCTGCAAGGCCAGACCAGAATTAGGAGCCAATAATAATGGAACCAGCTGGTTGGGTGCCCCTCCCTTTCTCATAACCTGTAAGGAATATTCTGTGGGTATCTTTATTCACCCCGGAGTTACAGAAGGGAAACTGAGCCACAAAGGGGTTCATTAGAAACATGGAGCTGTAGAGCCAGAGATGTGGCAGACACACCCTGGTGTCTGGCCCTGGAGCCCAGGCTCTGAGCCCTCTGCAATAGCGAGGCAAGTGGGTCTGCCCAGACGGATGGATGAGCCAGCAGCTCCCACCCTCCTAGCCTGGTCTCCACCTCCCTACCCTTGACCTGCATGATTTGAATTGGTTCCTTGTGTCTCTGAGCTTCCCAGAATCTACCATGGGAGCCTGATTCTGTCAGCAGGTAGCAGTAAGAGCCTAGAGTGGGAACTGTTTGTGAGGATTCCTTGTAGCCCCAAAGAGTGGATTCTCAGAGGTGAGGTGAAGGCCTGAACAGCTGTGATAGACAGTGACAGCTGCTGCTAATGAAAGAAACCCCAGCAAGCACCCATGCCCCAGTGAAACCCACCTGCTAAAAGCCCTTCTGTGGGCAGGGAGACCAGTATTACCAGAGGAGTGGGAGGTGAACCGTGGGTCTCTCAACACTAAAGTCTGGAGACAGTCTCCAGGGCTTCTCATGGGGAACACACTGTGTGCTTCAATGCTAGTCTTTCTCTCTCTCACCAAGTCCACTGTGGTTAAAGAGTTCTCTCCTCCTCCAGGGAGCCTCAGTATTATGTCAGCTAGTCCCTGGGTCCATGCCCAAAGAGATTTTGGCTGTAGGGGAAGAGTATCACAGGTCAGACAAGCAAACCAAGAGCTACATGACATTGGTGCCAGAAGGGACCCACTTAAGGATGATGCCACGGAGGGTGAGAGAAAGGAAGGATTTGCCCCAAAGTCACCCAGCATGTGGATGAAAAGCTAGGATATGAAATGTGAGTCCCCTGACCTGGTACTCAGTGTGTCTCTGTAAGGTCTTCTCCCCTCTCCCTTGCTGGATTCAAGTTTCTGACCTTCCCTTCTTTTCCTCAGCCAAAGAGAGCAACCTGGGTGAGCCAGAATTGCCCCCTGACTCTGAACCCGTGGGTATGGACAACAGCTACCTCAGTGTGAAGGAGACAGGGGCCAAGGGGCCCCAGGACCGGGCTAGTGCTGACATCCCAAGTCCCCTGGAAAAGACTGACTCGGAGAGCAACAAAGGCAAGAAGCGGCGGAACCGCACCACCTTCACCAGCTACCAGCTGGAGGAGCTGGAGAAAGTCTTCCAGAAGACACACTACCCTGATGTGTATGCACGAGAGCAGCTGGCTATGAGGACCGATCTCACGGAGGCCCGTGTGCAGGTCAGCCAGAGTGGCAGGCAGGGGATCCACAAGGCCTTCCAGGTCTTGGGCTCTAGCTTCCACTGGGATCTACTGACTACTGTGGGCTATGCCAGGTTTTCCTCACCTCAGGAGGGCCTACCAAGCCAAGAGGGGATCTGGTCACCCTAATGCCCCCTTCCCCAGTCATAGTATATCTGCTCAGCCACTATATTCAGCTCTGCAGGGTTAGGGCAGGAGAGGGAGGCCCTGTGGATGAAGGAGAAGACTGTGAGTCCATGCCTTAACTGCAGGACAAGAAGGCAGGTCTCTTCTAGGAGGCCCATTTCTCTGACTGCAGATGAACAAGGCACAGACATTCACAGCCCCACAGTAGAAGCAGAGAATAATACAGCCATGCCTGTCTAGGATAGTTGCTTCCTACAACTTTCAGGACCCAATCAACATGCCTCGTCTGAAGAGACTCCTGGCCATCACGGCCAATACAATGCGCTACTAGCACCATTACCCAAACCAAATTCAACCCAACTCAGCCCAGCACACCTAATACAGGCCAGTACTACAGACAAGTCAGTGCAGTGCATCCCACTATACAGAGGTCAGTCAACCCCAGGACAACACAATAGAACATGGCCCAATCATTGCATAGCACAACCCAGTGCAGAGGAGCACAGACTAGGACAACCTGCCTCAAAACAGTACAACTCACTGCACAAGTTCAGTTCAACCCATCTCAATATGACACAACCAAGAACAAGCCAGTTCAATAAGGTGTAATTCACTACACAGATTTCAGTTAAACTCAGTAAAACCCAACCCAATATAACACAACACCACACAGTAAAAAATAACACAGCACATCATGTACAGCTCAGTTCAACCCAATGCAACATGGCCCAAACCGATATAATATAGCCCAACATAATTCCACCCAACCCAACACAGCCCAGTACAACCCAACTCAACACTAACTCACAATACACAGATCAGGTCAACCGAGTACAACCCAACCCAACATAAAACATCACACCCAACCCTATCCAATCCAGTATTACTCAACTAACCCAAAACAACCCAACTCAGCACACACAGTTCAGTTCAACCCAGTTCAACACAACAAGATTGAACTTAATGCAACACAGTACCAGACAACAAATTCAACTCAATTCACCAAACATAGCTCCATTCAGCCCAAACAAACCCAGGCATTGCTCAGTGTGCCAACTCAGTACTGATCAATCCAGCTCCACTTGGTTAAATACCACACAATACTACATAGCCCTTTATAACTAAACCCAGCTCAACACAACCAAAGTGGATCACTTTCTTCCATTTGTCCTGCTTCCTCTTCTGGGTAGACTTTATGACTTGTCACATAATGAGAGATTATCTTGTCCCTGAAATGAGAGATTATCCACCTGTGTTGCTTTTAAGATAGGGTCTCATGTAGCTCAGACTGGCCTTTATCTTACTTTGTAATCATAGCTAGCCTTGAATTACTGATCCTCTTATCTTGCCTTTCACGCTCTGGGATTATAGGCTTGGGCCACACCTATTTACTTCTCTGTCCCCACCAATGAGAGAAGGCTGGATGCTGAGCAACAAAGGCAGCAAGTTTGTGCAGCCCAGTGGCCCTGCTTTGCCCAGAGGATGTGCTCCTCTGCAGGAAATCATAGCAAAGAAAGTGAAAGCCTGATATGCCAAAGCACATATGGTCAAGCCCATACACTAGCATTCAAGTGTCAGCTTAATATGAAATCAATTCCACAGTCAGGTTGCTTTTCCACTCAAGGTATGGCAAGAATGGAGGATGAGGGTTCCTATCCAGCAGGCAGGCAGGAACCTGGTGCATGTGAGTAGAGAGGGTTTCTTCCTTTAAAAAAAATGTATTTTAATGTGTGTGTGTGTGTGTGTGTGTGTGTGTGTGTGTGTGTGTGTGTGTAAGCACGAGCATGCGCGCTCACAAGCCAGAGGTCAACATTAGGTGTCTTCTTCAATTGCTCCTGATCTTATATTTCAGAAAACATCTCTTTTTCTCTGCACTCTGAGCTTGCCGATTTGGCTGAACTAGGTAGTCATTGAGCCTCCTGTCTGCTCCACTTGCTAGTGCTGGAGGACACAGGTGCACATCTCCATGCCTGACTCTTTTAAGTGGGTTCTAGGGTTCTGAACTCAGGTACTCTTGCTTCCATGGCAAGTATTTTACAGACTGAACCATCTCAACAACCCCAAGAGCATTTCTTTTTAATGGGCACAGCACTGTGGTCTAGGCCCCAGGGAGTCAGTACAAAAAGTGTTGTGATCCCGAGGAAAACTCATAGACACTGTAGCTTTTGTTTTATTCTAGTGGCGGTTCTGAGGTGTCAGAGTGCCTATCAGCTTCACCAAGTCCTGTTTAACACACTGAGATGTCTACCATTTAACCTGGGTACATAGAAAATGCAAAATGGTTACCAGGAAGCCTGCAGCCCTAGACACTGTAGCTGCCTGATGGGACATGCTGCAGTCTCATGGTCTGACAAAGAACTGCAGAGCATCTGGGCTTTATTGCCATGCCAGAGCCATCTCATGCCCCATGAGACCTCACCTACGTGAGATATGAACTCACAGAGGAGCCCTGAATCCAGCCTCAGCTCCAGCCCAGGATGGGATCGGGGCCAGGGCAGGAGGGGTAGAGAAAGGGATGACTGGTTGCAAGTCCACAGTGCCAGTAGGTAGCATGCTGGCATGGAGTAAACCTGCTTGCTTTCTGCTTGTATGTGTGTCCCTGTGTGCATGCAAGCAACACACGCACACTTCTCAAATGATGTGAGTGTCCAGGGCTGAGTTCAAGGATTACCAAGCAGGAAACAGAGAATGACACAGAGCAAGTGTTTCTGGGCCAGCCAGGACACTGTTTCCATGACACACACAGACATACACAAGCTTACTTTCAAAACGCTGAGAAAATCTACAATTAGAGATTTATTTTAGTTTAAGATCAGAAACTGTGTCAACAAACAAACAAACAAACAAACAAACAGAAACCCCATCAGGATAAGGTTCAGTATTGTCCAAATTCAGCCTTGAGCTTCCTGTCAGCCAAGGTAGAAAGGGTAACCTTAATCTATTATCTATAAAATTATTATAGACTATAAAATATATTACAGATAAATTACAAATACAGACAAACAAATATACATATTACAAATTATACATGACCAAATGTATTCCTTTCAAATAGGAAGGTTACAAAATTACAGAATGGTAGTGCAGAAAAGACCACACCATCTCTTGAGGAAGAAGAAAGACCTAGCTGTGGGAAGTGATTGCCCAGAGTTAACAGCGATGCAGAAGCAGTGCTGAGCCTGGAATCCAGGACTCCCCAGTTCTAGGCCAATGCTCTTTGACTTCAGCTTGCTGTTCCCAGCACATGCCAGATTGTTTTTAATCTTGTCTCTGTACAAAAGCAGCAGGGTGGGTGGGATCTCCATGTGCGTCAAACCTCTGGGTTGAGCTCTGTGCCTGGCAGTGCCCTGGGGGTGGGGATGAGCAGTGCAGGGATGTACTAGAACTGTATTAGAGCTGTTTTGCCTGCCTCTGTGGAGTTTGCTCAGGACCCACACTCTGCTGGTGGCAAGCCAGGTGCCTGGTGTACAGTGATGGCAGGAACAAGGAGGGGGCAATGAGGGGGGTCCCAAGATGGTCCTTCATGGGAAGCAGCCTGGGGTCTGGCCCTGCTCCAGGGGGCTTCAGGGCCTCTCTCTCTGCTGTCTGGGATTCCAATCTCCACAGCTGGTGTCTGAAGACAATGCGACTGAGGCCTCCCCGCCCTGGGCCACCCCGCCCTGGCCCCAGATGGGCTGCGGTTAGAGAGGCCTCCTCCAAGACAGTTGGTTCCTTGAACGGCCTGGTCCTCCGGAGAGGCCTGTGCTGAGTGGGCCAGGCCCGGGTGGCCCCAGGAACGGGGTGGTCCTGGGAGCAACATGCAGAATGGAAGCACAGTGGGGACCTCGGTGAGCTCTCCTCCTGGGGGCTGTAGAGACAAGCCTGTGGTTGCGTAGCCCTGAGGCCCAGAGGCCCAGCTTGGGTCAGAGATGGGAGGACACAGAGACATGGATTGGAGCACAGAGGGACCACCAGGTACCATGTGAACTCCTAGAGGATGGGAGGACTTTGATGGCCAGCCAGGCTAATTGCTTCAGCTGACTGGGGAACAGGAAAGGCAGAACATAAGCTCAGGCCTCAGGCCCAGGGCAAGGATAGGGACAAAGGTCCACCCTAAGACAGATGTCCCCAGCAGGCCAGCTCCCACTAATCTGAGTTTCTCCACTCTGTCCCCACCTCCCACTACCTTCATCAAATACATCTTACCATGCCCTCTTCTGCTCCCTCCCACAAACAATATTCTTGGCTGCCCCTCCCCAAACAATGGGGCTCCCCACCTCCCTCAAGCGTTATATCGCTGTATCACTATTCCAGGTCCCTTTGCCAGACACCAGGCATCCCTGGGTCCTCAGTTTCACAGCCCTCAGTGACATCAGCCACCTCTATATCCACCACAAAAGGAACCTGGAGCCCATAGACACAAAACCTCCACAGCAGCAGAAGCAGCAGCAGCTGCTTCTCTTGTCTCTACCCCACCCCCAAAGAGAGGAAGGAGTCAAACTGTATATTTTGGTGCCTCTAGCGCCCCCCTCCTCCCCAGAAAACCCTGGGAGGCTGAGGATGGAGCGGAAGGCTGAGCTCAGTCTGCAGGAAATTAAACATGAAATGAAAACAACCTTCTCTGATTGATTCCTCCATCCCGTCCCCCATCCCCCACTGCAGCCGCTGATAAAGGGGGATCCCATTTCACCGCACAGAAGAGCCCCCATGTGCTCCTTTCTCCCAGTGGGCATCCCAGGCCTGCACCCCAGAGTCAAAGCACCCCTCCCCCAGGCTCTGGGGCAGGGACTGAGACCCTGAGCCTTGGAGAGGGCTGCTCTCCAGGGAGGTCACAGGAAGGATACTCTGTGTGTGTGTGTATGTATGTGCACATATATATATGTGCAAGGAGCAGATAGATATCTTTGTGTGTAAATGTGTGTATATGTCAGATTAGAAGTGGCAAGTGAGCTGGAGAGGAAGTGCACTCTATTTCCCTACCCAACACTAACGAATATTCATGGGCAGATTTTGAAAGCAAGAGAATGAGGTCAGGAGCCGTAAACAAACAACTTGAGTGCTCTAGAAACTTCATGCTGTGTTCCCATCTGCTGTCCTCACACAGCACCACCTCTACCAGGACCTCAGCCCAGACCTCAGCCCCATTCTGAGGATGAAAAAAATCAAGGCTTTCGGCAGTGCAGACATTGCCAAGGGCCCTTCTATTCAAAGATACTCTAGAAGCCCCACAGGCTGCAGCCTCTGGGGAAGACCCACCCCTCTACTATGGTTCTCAAGGAGTCTGGGTGCTGCCAGGGAAGGATGGTGGAGAGGCTACTCTGTTCTCATCCCAGAAGCGCAGCTGACTGCTGTGGCTAGGGAAGCTTCTGCCCTGCCTGTCAACATCGTCTTTCTCACAGTCTGGGCCCCAAATGAGCAGCCTGGGTGCAGACCACCCTGGCACAGACCTGTCCACCAATTTGCCGTTGCAATAGGACACTGTCATAAGCAAAGCTTATGATCAAGAACCATGCAATTGAGTTACAAAATCAATTTATTTTTCAAGTGTTTTAAGCAAGTTTACACTTCTATGCTGGGCTGTGCTCATAGCTGTCTTGGGGTGCATGTGGCCTGCAGGCCACAGACTGAGCAGACATTGCTGAGCTGTTCCTGTGTGCATCTGAATCTACAGATCCCACTGAACAGTACAGAGTAAGCTGCTGGCATTGCCTTCTAAGGAGATGGTCTGCCCTCTTCCCACCGTTGTCCTCTCCCACCATCTCTGATGGCACCCTCCACTCTGTCCATAACCAGTTAAGGCCCCTAGTGTAGCAGCCTGCCCTTGACCTTGTCTTCGAGTCTCGGGTGGTTCTCAGCTACCCCACCAGAGTCTCCACACTTACCTCTGACTCAGAGACCTCTCTCCTGACTGAGTGCTTGGTCAAGCCAATGGCTTAGGACCTATGCCTCAGAGAGAGGTACCACCTGGCCAGCATCAGCCAACCTATATGGGATTTTCAGCAGTTAACCCTACCGACAGCTCCCTAAGGGCAACTCCCCAGCTGGTGTAGGCACCCTCCACCATCTAGCTCCTGTTTCCACACATCTTTTTCTGACAGCTGTTGCTCCAGAAGGTTTCACCCACCATCACCCAAGGGCAGCTCTGAGCAGAGTTGGTTTCTCTTAAAAGGATACAGGGACTTGTGTATTCTGGATTTGCATCTATAGACACGTCCTAGAGAGCCACAAGCCTTCAGCACTGTGTGAGACTAGATAAGGAAATTGAACGGTCTTCATAGCTTGATGGGATTCTTCCTGGGGTCTGTGACTCTCTGCAGATTATACAAAGTGCTAGGAAGACAGATAACCAATGGTTTGTGCTCACTCTCTCCTCATTTATGTGTGGGTGTGCATGTGAGTGTGTGTGGGTGTGCATACACATACAACACTTACCTGTTCTGGAATCTGAAGCTTAAGCAGTTAGGCAGCAAATCACACTTACGGTCAGTGCAGTGTAGGCAGCCTTCCCAATACTGACAATTCTGTTTTTAGTTGTTATACCAATGATTGCAAGGTGGAGGCTGACTCTTTCTCTGTGCCCCTAACACACACATCTGGCTGGTGGAATTAAGGAGCAGTGCTCCCTGCAGGGGAACAAGGCCTGAGCCCTGTGACCACCGCTTTGTTCTGTAGGTTTGGTTCCAGAACCGGAGGGCCAAGTGGCGGAAGAGGGAGCGCTTTGGGCAGATGCAACAGGTCCGGACCCACTTCTCTACGGCCTATGAACTGCCCCTCCTCACTCGAGCAGAGAACTATGCCCAGGTAAGTCTTCCTGCCTGGCTGTCTCCTCTGACACGAGACCCCAGCACTGATGGTGCAGGAGGAGGGACAGTGAAGATGGAGATTTCTGACCCACCTGGTCCCACAGCCGCTTTGACCCAAATAAACACACAAAGACTTACATTAATTATAAAATGTTTGGATGGTGGTTCAGGCTTCTTATTTGCTAGCTCTGTCTTAATTATTAACCTATTTCTATTAATCTATGTATTTCCACTAGGCTGTGGCTTACCCATAATCTGGCATGTTACTCCTTTAGCAGCATGGAGTCTCTTCAAGGCTTCTCTCTCTCCCCCACTCTCCCAAGCCTTCTCCAGCACTCTCCTGGTAGCCCCTCCTATACTTTTTGACTGGCTACTGGCCAGTCAATGTTTTATTCATCGACCAATAAAAGAAACATATATACAGAAGAACATCCCCCATCAGACTAGGCTCAGAGACCCCAGGTCTCTGTTTGTTCCTGACTGTGGGAGACCTAGAAGGTTGGGAGAGTGTCTTCCTCTGCTGGGGTAAGATCTGGCAGACAGGAAGACTAGGTGCTTTCAGCGTGTTGCCTGTCACTCAGGGTACCTACACTAAGGAAGTGTGTTTTCGAGGGCTTGTGGCTAGGAGGGAACGCACATAGAGATCCGGGCCCAGAACAAAGCTTCCTCAGTCTTAGTCTTGCTGTCTTTGTGTGTGTCTCCAACTCTCTGAGATCCAGCTTCTTTGCTTACACATTGGATATGATATAAGTGTCCACTTCAGCTCTTCTATAACATTGCTATAAGGTCTAGGGGGTCATGGTTTCTGGAAGGTACCACGCATGGGCCTGACATTCAGGCATTTTCCTGCTGTCTCCCTTCCTTTCTCCAGCAACTTCCTGTGTGTTCATCAGCCAGCACAAAGAGTATTGTGAGTGATGTCAGGCATGCAGGGCTCCTGGACAGATGTCTATCTGACTGAGTGCATCGCTGACACCTCCTCTCATGACATCCTTCCGCCCCTCCCCCCCACCTATGTATGCCTCTTTCCTGTTTGCACTCTGCCTCCAGCTCTAAGTCTTAGACTCTCCAGCAGCTAATACCACCACTGATCCCAAGTGTGCCTTTGTGTGGTGCTGTCACACAGCCTCTGTCCATCCCAGCCCTGACCTGGGTTGGCTCCCTGAGGATTCGAGGGTCAGAATCCTCTAACTCTCACTCTTTGCCCTTGATCACTTCCATCTGAGCTCAGAGCTAGAGGGAAGAAACAAACAAGAGACTGTAGCTGGAGTTTTTTTGTTGTTGTTGTTGTTATTTTTGTCCCACCAGGTCCCACCACTTCAGCCCCAAATGAGCACACAGAGACACTATATTAATTATAAAACTATTGGCTGATGACTAGGGCTTCTTATTGGCTAGCTCTGTCTTAATTATTAACCCATAACTACTAATCTATGTATTTCTACATGACCTTATCTTACTGGAGAACACCTGGCATGTCCTGTCTTCCTTGTCTCTACATGGCTTCTCTCTGGTACCTCTCTGCCTACCTTTCCCAGAATTCTCCTTGTTTCCTAGTCCTGCCTATCTTTCTGCCTCTATTGGCTAAACAGTGTTTTATTCATCAACCAATAAGAGAAACACATATATACAGAAAGACATTTCCCATCACGAGACCCTGCCTGTCTCTCCCATCTGCCCCCACAGACTCCAGGTCCTAGACCATTTCCAAGAGGGGGTGATAGCCAAATTGTCCCCTCTCTGGGACATGCTGGGATCAGGAACAGGACATAGTCAGTCTGCAGGCAGTTCTTGGGACCATTAGAAGTCCCTGTGGATCTTGAAGACCAGTGTCCACCTGGTGCTTTTAAAGGCTTCTTGAGTTCTTCTCAAACCTTTCAGGTGGGTAGGCCAGAAGAAACCTGTCTGAAACAACTGAGAACCTAGAGTTACAGTTTAGAGGAACATAGTCCTCTCTTCAAAGGGGACCTCTGTACTCCAGATTTACTTCCTCAGAGATGTTTCGAAGGCAGAGGAAAGTGAGGCCAGAAGTAGGGGGTGGGAAGAGAAAATGAATGGCAGTCATTTCAGTGGAAGAGAAAACTTGTCGTTGAACCCCACCTGGGGGCTGGGGCTACCTTTTCACTGCTAGGCTAGTTGGAAAGCCTCAAGTGTTCTCTCTTGGAGCCTTAGTGACTGACTTGGGCCTATGGTAGCATTCAGATGTCTGCTCCCACACTGATCCCCATACCACCCCAACCTGCAAGCCCAGAGTCTGTGCCCCCCGCCCCCCCAACATGTTCTCAGGTTGATCCAGATTAATGCTTTTACTGGACCCAAGGTTCATGGAAACTCAATCCTTGCTACTGAATGTCGAGTATGGATCTACTCTAAGAATTGAAATTCTAAAACATAAATTTACCTCCAACTCCCTGGGCATCCTTAATGTTAGACACCTAAGATTTCATTGTAATGGTGGACAGGTAAAAAGGGTAGGAGCCCCTTCTATACCACTGCCCTGCTAGCTGGCCTGTGACATCTCTTCCTTCACTGTCCCCAGATTCAGAACCCGTCCTGGATTGGCAACAATGGGGCTGCCTCACCAGTGCCAGCCTGTGTGGTCCCCTGTGACCCAGTGCCTGCCTGCATGTCCCCTCATGCTCATCCTCCTGGCTCTGGGGCCAGCAGCGTCTCCGACTTCTTGAGTGTCTCTGGGGCTGGCAGCCACGTGGGCCAGACACACATGGGCAGCCTGTTTGGAGCAGCTGGCCTCAGTCCAGGCCTCAATGGCTATGAGATGAATGGCGAACCAGACCGCAAGACCTCGAGCATCGCTGCACTGCGCATGAAGGCCAAGGAGCACAGTGCAGCCATCTCTTGGGCCACATGACAGGGCCTCTCCTGCCAGTCCTGATGTCGTGCTCCTCCCTGGGGCCTTGGCCACGTCCCTGCTTTCCAGGCCCCAAGCTTCCCACTTGACTCTCCTCTTAGGAACCTGGTCTGGCCCAGGGGCCTGGCCCTCAGCACTTTCAGCCACCCCAAGTCTGAGGCCCCAGGGACTGCTGGGAAGGAGAGGGTGGTAGTCCCTTGTCCTTCCCTGGCACTGAGGCCATGACCCCTGCTCCCTGCCAAAGGCAGTGGAGAAAGCCAGGCGGCTCTATGTGTAGCTTTGCATCATGTAAGCTGACACCCTGTCTCTCTTCGTGTTCCTTCACCCTTCCATTTGACTTGAGTCAAAGTTAGGCTCTCCTCAAGACCTAACAGCTTCAACAGTCCAGCCTCGTCTAACCTTCCCTTCTTCTGTGTGATCCCCTGGTCACTGGGCCTATGGCTGTGTGTCTTAAGGAACAAGCTGCCTTACAGAGTCAGTTCCTGAACCCCTCTGCTCCCAGAAAGCACATGGAACCCCACCTTCTTTATCCAAGGCATCTGATCATCCACCCATGCCATGGGCCTTGTGACTGTAGCTTGACTGTCCCCTGTGATGGATGAGACATGAGATGAGGGGACAGAACTGAAGGACTCTGTTGCTGTCCACCCATAAGGATAACCAAGCTCCAAGGAGAAGTGGGCCAACCTTTGCTCCTAAGACTGGTTCTAGTTGACACTGTGGGAGTGGGGTGCCAGGTGTAATAGGAGGCAAGACACAGACCAACACCCCTCCACTGCCACTACCCCACAGATGACCATCAGGAAGCAGAGAAGCTCCCAGAATGATGACCACAGGGAGGATCCAGTGGGCTGAACCTGGGTACCACCTGGCATCTTCTGCAGTGGGGAGGTCCCTTGGTCAGCACTGGAGCCTCCTCAGGACCCCTCTGGGAAGAGTTGAGATATTCATCCTCTCCCTCTTGGTCACTCTTTGGGGCTGCTGATCAGTGTCCTGGGCTTGAAGAGTCTACACCTTGGAAGACATAAGCTAGAGCACAGGGCCACGGCTGAAGCTCGGGAGCAGAGAACATGTGATCAGCTCAGCTTCCAGCCAGTAGGGCCTTTCTATGCTCAGACTGTGTCCATCTACCACTCTGCCACGAATCACACCTGCTGGAGCTTTCCACACAGAATAGGTGGAGGTCAGTGCCCCTCTAGGCTAAGAGGAGACCTGCTTTCTAGTTGCCCTCCACACCTTCTTAGAGATCCTATCCTTACCTTACTTCTTCCCCTGGGGCCATGGTCTCTGCCTCAGCTGGCCTTACGAAAGCCTCCCATCAAGTACCACTCTCCATGGCAGGAAGCCCTGAAGCCAGTCCCCTATCTGAAGCAAGGGGCTCCCTCTCTACCTAACTTGATCTGAAGCTGGAACTAGGATTTGAAGTGGCCCCAGCCCTCACCTGAGCTGGAGCAAAGAGCCACCCTTGAGGTAGGTCCCTCAAGCAGGTGGCCTTTCCTGAGGAGACACACTTGCCTTTTCTACCTTCTGCCTTGACTATTGTTCATGAGGTGGGCTGGGCTCACTAGGCCCAGGGTTCTGCTCACCAAATGGCCTCTTGGGTTGGGCTGAGGAGCAAGGACCCCTGCCTTGGATCTTCCCTAGGTCTCGGTGGACAAGAGGGAACCACAAACCTGTTATGTTCTCATCTGCTCTGGAATGTAGACAGAGTAAGCTCTTAGTAGAATGTAGACTCTGGGTTGGCCATCCCTAGTAAGAGTCAGACCTCTTCAGAAACTGTGGCTCTCAAATAGATCTTAGGAAGGCAAAGAAAGCCTTGGGTATTGAATTCAGTGTTGCCTGTGGCTCGGCTTTAATGTTCCAGATGTTTGGGGAACAAGTTCTCCATTTCTGGAGTGCACTGAAATAACTCACTCCTTCAGAATCCAGCAAAAGGAAGAAGGACTTCAGGGAAGGGAGTGACATATAACTTCCCTGGGTTTTATTTCTGGCTAGGCTAGACCCAAGTCAGACAAATTCCAACCCATAAGCCTGAGAATGAAAAGGTATATAGCAATAGCAGATTGTTTTCCATCACAGTCAAGAATTGACATGCCTTCCATCATCTCTCTAGAGCAGTTGTCACCTAGGCTCTTCTGGAGGGCCTCAGCCTCAGCTGGTCCCTAGGGCAGCTGGAGATTCCCTGAGCTCCCATGGGGCCTCCTCATGTCTCACATCTCAGCTGCCCAGGTCTCCAGAAGAGAACTGTGGAGTCCCGTTGTCCCTAGTGGGTCTGTCTTAGCCCCTAGGATGCCCCAAAGTAACAAAAGTCTCCATGCAACTTAGCTTCCTAAAGAGCCAGATCTTCCCAAGGTGCAGATGAGGGAAGAGGACTCTACCTGCCAGTTGGTCACTGCTGGATAAGCATCTGAGTGAGCTGAGGCCACCCTTGCCTGACAGCACAGTAGTGGCATGTTTTATGCTGGCAGCCTGGTATATCACAGAGAGTGGCTATGCCTGCCTCAGCTCGTCTCTCCAGGAGCCCCTTCCTTTCACAGCAGAGGGTCCCAGGCTCTGGGACAGACAGGCATGTCTCCAAGTTTTTCTTTGATTTGTCTTAATTCTCCCTGATTATCTTCTCACATCTATGCCTCCACCTTTGAGAAGCAGGATGGCTGGGGATTTAGGCAAGGAAGCAGCAAGATCCAGGGGTTCCCCAGCACTCACTGTGGGGCTCATGTTGGACACAGCTCTGGTGCATCATCTCCAGGAGTAGACAGGAAGGATGCCATGGAATCCACCATGTGCCCTTTACATAGCCAATTGCCTTCTGGGATATCCTTGGGCAGATCATCTCTGGGGACTCAGGAACCCAAGGTCCCAGGTTAACAGGAATGACCCTGACTGTCAGGTGTCAGGTCCAGAGACAACAGACCCGAGAGAGAGAGAGAGAGAGAGAGAGAGAGAGAGAGAGAGAGAGAGAGAGAGAGAGAGAGAGTAGCAGGCAACCTCACCCCCAGGGTGCTAATCAATAACTGTACGATTTCAAACCAGGGCAAGCTTATATATTTTTCCCTCAGCCCCACTTTGCTACAAGAATGCCATAGGGAGGAGTTCCCACCAGACAATATTTCCCACCCTTCCCTCTCCTTTCTTCAACCTTCACTCACACATAGAGCTAGGCCTGTATACTACTGATTTTGGAGGACCGTTTTCAGTGTCTAATAACCTGTTTGGGTGTGCAGTGGTCAGAAAAAAAAAAGAGAAAGAGAAATCTGAGTGAGAGATGGAACATGAACCTCAACCAAAACACGCTGTTCTTGTAAGATATTCTAACCCTGTATAAATGCAACTTCTTCTTTAGCTTAATGGCCTGGGGTGGAACATTCAAATATATATATAAATATATATTAAAAATACATTAAAATTTCAGAAAAATGTAAAAAAATTGAGGTCCGTTCCATAAAGTTTTACTGCCTATACCACCATGTAACTACATTATAGCAAAAATATTAAAAGAAACATTCTTTTCTTTTAAAGTAAGTTATTGCACTTACATCTTTTGGAGAGGGGAGGAATGTGGGAAGAAGGGGGCTGAGGGGCTGAGGTGGGTGGGATGCAAGGCAGAGGCAGCTGATGCTTCCCGCACCCCCTTGTCGGGAGCGGACCAGACTGTCTGTTTGGTTGTTGTTGTTTGCAATAAACTCCTTCCTCCTCTCAACTGGAGTCTGTCTGTTTTGTTCCTGACTTATGACAGATGAAATGTGATCAGAGAGGCCTCTGAAATCTCACGTTAATTGAAGTCGGCAAAAAAATACTAACAGTGCCCTTTTGAACCGCTGACACAGTGCAGGATGGGTTACCAGGCTAGATTAACAACAGGTGGCCAGCCAATCCTCCAGTGCAAAGAGGGTGCATGGGCTGTCAGGGTCTGGGACACACACACACCATTGGGGGCTCTTGAGTAGCAGGCAAACCAGAGGGGCCAGAGGGGCCTAAGCCTGCTTCTTAGACAGTGGGATGGCTCATGGGCAAAGCTTCTTGCTTCCCCTGTGCCTAATACAGACTGTACCAGAAGGGCTTCATCAGCAGCCGTCCTCCACATCCCTGATGTCCCTGAGAAGAACAGTGCTTCCAGAGGCTGTTCTGGAAGCCGGATGAGAGCCAGGGCATCTGAGAGTGCAGGGCAGGCCTCTAGGAGACGCAAGACCCAAGCCTGGCCCTGATAACCAGTACTGGGTGGTAGAAGGAACTTTCCTAGCAGGAAAAAAAAAAAAAAACTGTACAAATGAGTCTGAAAGCCAGGCTGTGAGGACAAAGGATGAAGCAGACAGGGGCTGCAGGAGGAGACTCAGATTGCTACAAGGAACTCCTCCCTATGGCATCCTTGTAGACTCTGAGGCCGTGAGTCTCAGAGCCCCTAGTGTGTGGAGCAGGGTCCAAAGCACATGGACACACCCATCCCTGTCTAGTTCAACAACCTGTGGGGAGGATTAAATGATGAGGTGCGTGCATGTGCTTCCAAGATGATGTGGCAAAGAGGCACGAAGGATGATGGCTGTTCAGAGCTGCTCTTCCCAGCCTCTCATTCCAACGATCTGAACACTCTCTTGCAGATACTGAGGACTTGCTGCCTGTGGGGGGGTAGGGGGGCGGGATTCTGTGTAGCACAGATACGTTTTAGGTAAACCTGGAAACTCACTTTAGAAAATGACAGCTGGCACACATTAGGGCCAAGGGACACCATGGCATTTGGACTCTTACCCCAAATCACAGAACAGCAACTGAGGCAAAGGCAGGAAAAGCCACATGCACCCGGTAACCATGGAGTGCTGTCTCTACCACCCACCTCTGCTCTTCCCTGGGAGTCAGACACTTGAATCTCAGAGTCTAGACAAGGGCTGTTTCTCCAGGCAAGTCCAGCTTGTGGGAAGCTGACTGGGTTATGCATCCCTTGTGACTGAGGGAATCCATTCCACAGACTGGTGCCTCTCAGGACAGCCATCTCTCAGTAGCCATGGGGGATTGTCTCCAGGACCTCTGGATACCCATAGCCAAGATACTCAAGTCCTTTCTACACAATGGTGCAGGCCCTCCCAATCCACCCAGATCGTCTATGTATCTTTAATAATACTCGCCACAGCAGGAATGCCAGGTGCACGGTGTTAAACTGTACTGTTTATGAAGTAATGATAAGATGAAGTTAGCACATGCTTGGTAGTGAGGCAAACCAACTTTAATATGTTTGTCCATCTGTTGAAACTACAGACAAGGAACCTGAGACCTTGAGAGTACTAACTCTACCCTCAGAGAAGGGGAGGCTGTTATTGACTATGGCTCCAGCCCCCTGTCTGGCCACCCAGCTTCACTCACTGTCCCTCAAACTATCAGACCTTTCATTTGTCACCATCACTGGGATTGCTATGCTTCTGCCTAGAATGCCTCTGTCCCCTCCTGGCTCTTCTACTAGGTGATCTCCCACTGATCCTGTGCATTTCTGACAGACAAGGCCTCTGTGGATCTCTGTTTAGTACTCACCCCAGGTCATCTGTCTCTTAGGAGCTGACATAAAGCCCTGTGGGCATCAACTCTTATGGGTGCATATCCCATTCAACTAAAGACTGTCAGGACCCAGGCTGTGCTCTCATTAGAGAGTTCTGAGTGAGTAAACTGAGACTTGGAGCTATGATCAGGGTTGGGGAGGAAGGTCAGAGGAGAGTCAGTATACTTTACATCAAGCCAAAAGAGGCCAGGAATGGAGCTCAGTTGGTGCAGTGCTTCCCTGGCAAGTATGAAGCCCTGGGATTCATCCCCAGCACTGCATAAATGATGACACATGCCTGTAGTCCCAGTACTTGGGAGGTGGAGGCAGGAGGATTGCCAAGTTCAAGGTCATCATTAACTATAAAGCAAGTTTAAGGCCTGGGTCACATGAGATCCTGGAGAGAGAGGGAGGGAAAGAAGGATGGAGAGCAAGTGAGGAAGATGGGGGTGGGGGGTGGGGAGAGGCTGACTCAGGCCTCTGGAGAGAAGCTTCTAGTGAACTCGGAGCCACAGCTTGACCATGAACCCTGCTGTGTTCCTCAGGACTCCTGTACATTTGTTTTGTTGTTATTGTTTTGTTTTTTGTTTTTTGAGACAGAGTTTCTCTGTGGCTTTGGAGGCTGTCCTGGAAGTAGCTCTTGTAGACCAGGCTGGTCTCGAACTCACAGAGAGCCGCCTGCCTCTGCCTCCCGAGTGCTGGGATTAAAGGCATGTGCCACCACTGCCCGGCTGACCCTGTACATTTGTGAATGTACAGAGAATCCTATACATGACAGAAAATCCATCCCCATTATTTATTTCTCCTTGTGTCTAGCTAGCCCAAGGTTAGTTTCCCATGACAGTGCAACAAGTCCTAGCCCAACAGCGTTCATCTTGGAGCCTCTCCACTTAGTCTTGGGCTCAAATCCCATGTTTGAGTCCCCTTTAGATAACCCTTGTGTCCCACACCTTCCACCCTTCAGAGAGTTTTTTTTCCTGCCTTGGTGCCAAGCCCAGCCAAAGCTGTTTTTGCCCTGTGCCCCCTGCCTTGCTATAAGAAACCCTGCCAACCCTGGCCACCATGAGTGGGTTGGTCCCAAGACAACAGAATGCTTGCTGCGCTGTAGAGAGTGGAGTGGGGGTTAGGGGTGGAGCTCACCCTCCCATGGCCCAGATTTGCATGCTCAGCAGCTGAGGAACAATGGACCCTCCACAAATAGCACAAATAGCCAGCTCCCCCAAAATAGGGCTGACTACAGACCCTCTACATGTTCGTGGCGAGAAGATGTAAGCCGGCGCCAGAAGACAATGGGGTGTGAGAGTTGAAATTTTCCCAGGAATTCTGTGTGATTCCAAACAGATTTTTTTTTCTTTTTAGCTCAACATAGACCAACAGGCTTGAGGAAGGGCAAGCTTGCACACAGAGCTTGGGTTTATGGCCATGTGCACACCATGTGTTAAGGTGTTGCCTTGGCTGGTGGAGCGCAAACTCACTATGGTGCCTGCATGGGATCTCCCTGGAGCCCTTCAGAACATGGTTCTTAGATGTTCCAGGATGGGGAGGGGGGCTGCAGTGCTCTTGCCAAGTCCTCTGGGATGTCTCTTTCAATTTTTTCACAAGCCCCCCCTTTCTGTTCTGTACCTACAATGTACCTCTGTTATTCCCAAACTCTTTTTTTTTTTTTTCTCAAGACAGGGTTTCTCTGTGGCTTTGGAGGCTGTCCTGGAACTAGCTCTTGTAGACCAGGCTGGTCTCGAACTCACAGGGATCCACAGGCTTCTGCCTCCCAAGTGCTGGGATTAAAGGTGTGCGCCACCAATGCCTAGCTCCCAAACTCTTTGTATACCATGAATGAGAGAAAAATGAAAGTAAGAGAGAGAGAGAGATAGAGACAGATGGGCAGACAGGCAGACAGATAGAGATGGTTGAGAGGATGGGGCAGGGATGGAGTGTAGAAGCAGCCCGTGTGTCCCCTCAAACATAGATTTGCACAGTCAGCCCTGTCCTGAGGAAAGAAGGAAAACCCAGGAAGTCACAAGTGACTCAGGTCATAGCTGGTCTTAAAGATGGCCTCTGCTCTACTACTGCGGGCCAGACACTAAGATGCTCTTGTTGCATGTCGTGCCCAACATTGATAAAACAGAGACATGGCTCTCTGATCCTCTCACAAGGCAATTATAGAGTCTAAGACTCAAAATGTATGACACAGTGAGGAGTTATAGAGATTGGCAACACTATGCATACAAGAGCTTACACCCACACAAGTTTCTAAGGGCAGGACATCAAACACGAGGGGACTGCTACCAGGTGTGCCACCAGACTGTGATGTTGTACTCCTGGGATGAATAAAGGTGAACAGTGCAGTATTGGACCTTCATGGGATGCCATAACTAAGTCCCTCACATGAGGCAGCTTAAACAGCAGACATTCAGTTCCTCACAGCAGCAGAGGTTGGGCGGGGCCCTGCTCATGGAACTGGAGTCAGCGGCCTATCTCCAGCTTGCAGATAGCTGTCTTGGGGCAGAAGTCAGTTAATAACAAGCAGTGTGGCTTGTGTGTGTTATGCAGGTGAAGAACAGGGATGCACATGGACAAGTGGTTGATCATTCCTAGAGGGTCTCAGAAGACCCAGTGAGTTCCTACGGTGGCCTGGAAGTCTCTGGTTTAGTGTCCTGCCACTTTCTCCTAGGTATATCTCATTCCTACTCTCTCCCTGGTCAATATCATCAGAACTCAGGTCAGAGGTGGATCTCTGTGAGTTCGAGGCCTGCCTGGTCTCCAGAGCGAGTGCCAGGATAGGCTCCAAAGCTACACAGAGAAACCCTGTCTCAAAAAACCAAAAAAAAAAAAAAAAGAAAGAAAAGAAAAAAAAGAACTCAGGCCAGTAACCAGTTCTGTCCCAGGTCCCTAGTGAGACAATAGCCCAGCAGGGGCTGCAACTCTGATTTGTAAACTGTAGGTGTCAGCTTAATTGGATTATGGGACACCTACAGTGTCTCTTCTAGTTGGGAGGGGGCTTCCAAAGGAGTCTTGTGTATAAGTCAGGAATAGAATGGAGAAGACTTGCCCCAAGCATGGGGGGTACCATTGCCATTGGCTGGGAGTTGGGATAGGAAGAGACTGGAATCCCTCTTTGTCATTTACTGCCTCATACAACTGATGGGACTCAGAGTGACCCAGTTTTCTTACTGGATGAAATGACCCTAGAAGGCAGAAAATTGTCTTCCATTTCTTTCTTAGTTTGTGTGTGTTGCTATAACAAAATGCAATTTTTTATAAGCAAGAGGGATTGACTTCTCACAATAATAAAGGCTAGGAGTCCAAGTTCAAGGTGGCAGCAGCCATGGGGGATGGTGTGGCACCTTCCTTCACATGGTAGGAAGGATAAACATGCATCTCTAGGTATCCTACTCACCTTTCACCTGCCTGGTGGCACTGGAGACCCTTTCATAGTCTAGAACCGGGACCAATGCCATTTGCTTTCTGATGCCCATCGTCTGCTTCCCTTGAACACCCAAGCCCTCGATTACCCTCACAAAGAACCAGCTTTGTTTTAAAGATTTCCTGTTCTCTAGCTCCTGGATGTCTGCTCTCCATTCTCTCTGCACATTCAGGGCTTAGCCTTGTTTATCTGGTTTCTTAGACTCAGATTGTTTTAAACCTTTCCTTTCCTTTCTAGTTTAAGTAATTCAATCAGGTCTGCCTCTTGGGACGCTATTCACACGTTTGGTGCTTTTGATCTTTACTCAGTTCAGATTATTTTCTTTGGGTCTCTAGCAACCCAGGTATTATTTGGAAATATGCTATTTAATCTCCACCTACAGGGGGCTTTCTAAGGTATTTGTTACAGATTTCTGACTTAATTCTACTGTGTTCAGATAATGTATTTCTTTTTTAGAATAAAAAATTAAATTTCATTTCAGTGTGTGTGTGTGTGTGTGTGTGTGTGTGTGTGTGTGTGCACATGCACGAATACCACAGTATGTGTGTGGAGGTCAGAGGACAACTTGTGGGAGTTGGGTCTCTCCTTCCATCATGTGCCTCAAACTAAGATCCTCAGATTTGTCAGCAAGCACTTTTATCTACTGAACCATTTTACTGGCCTAAAGAATGTATTTCTTATGTTCTCAATTTTTTAAAAAGTTATTGAGGATTACTTTTTGTGCAACACATTTGGGGTGAATATTGCATGCAATTTTGCAAGTTGGATCTTAGCTGTGGTAGATGAAGGATTCTACAGCTGTCAATTAAGTCACAGTGTGTGATAGTGTTACTTGGGTCATCTACATTTTTCTATCAGCTTGTTTCATCAATCACTATCATTGTTGAGACATACTTAGGCAATTCTAAGCATTCTGTCTTTCTTTTAGTTGCTTTTGCTTTATATATTTTTGAATAATTATTTCTTACATACATTCATATATTGATGAAATGGCCCTTTATCATTATCAATATTAAATGTTTCTCTTAATCTGACCCCTACTTTTTAAACTTAAATGTATCTTACTTTCCTGAACAGAGTGCATAATTGTTCTTGCTGTTTTGATTGCTGTAACAAAACACCACAGACTGTATCATTTATAAAGAGTAGAGGTATACTTAGCTCATGGTTCTGAAGGCGGGCATTTTCTTGACTTCTGGTGAAGGCCTTCTTGTAGCTTCATACCATGGCAGGAGGCATGGCCAAGGAAAATGACTTTGCTTTTATGGTAACTCCAGAGAATGAGAACTTACTTCAACACTGACACATTAGAGTTAAGGTTTTCACACACAGTAAATCCACAGCACTAGCTGATGATTTATGTAGTTTATTCATGATGTTTAGGCCATTTACATTTAATGTAATTAGTGGTCTGTTTGTATTTAACCATCTTTCTGTTTGTTTCTATTTGTCTTATTTGTTCATTATTTACCTTTTCTTCTTCCTCTGCCCTTAAATTGAGTACATTTTGATATTTCACTTTCAATGTTGCCTTAGCAACAATGCCTCTTAAAAGTATTTTCATTGGTTGTCTACAGTTTATGTTTTTGTGATTTATCACAGCCTGTCTTATAGAATTCTTAATTTTTCTTCCTAATCTGTCACCAAATCTTCAGTCTCCTTTTCTTCCCCACCAGGTAGCGATAAGAGCAGGCCCAGTGCTCAGGCCCTTTCTTACCAGCTCTTATTCTGGATAATCCCATCTAGTCCTATAGTTTTAAATCCCATCTATATTTTTAATTGTAACTTTTCTTCTGAATGCCAGGTATCCAACTGTTTAAATAGCACCACCCCTTATATTCGAATAGGTAATTGTCTAAGGTAGCACTTTTAAAAGATTTTATTTTTTATATGTCCATGTGAGGGTATGTATGTATGCATGAGTGTGCACGTGTGCCTGTGTGGTGTGTGTGTGTGTGTGTGTGTGTGTGTTTATGGGGATGTGCACATCTGTGAACATGCAGAGGCCAGAAGAAGGCATGGACCCCTAGAGTTGGAGTTACAGGCATTTGCAGGGTACCTGACTTGTTACGTGGGGGCAGAGATCCTGACTCCAACTGTCAAGATTGTGCACCAAGTGCTGTTGTTAACTCTGTCTCTCCAACCACGGAAGCACTCTTAATCTTCCCTCTCAATACTCTTGTCTTACTCCAGTCTGTCATTTTTCAAGGAATGGTTTCACTTAGTGGATTCAGAATGAAAATTTAGGAATTAGCTGTAAGCCTTTATTTCTTTCACCTCCTACTTTGGATTTTTCAATAAATTTAAAAGACATTCTAACCAGTATAAATTCTCACCATTCATGCTCCCATCCCAATCTGGCCTCTGTTAGCCCTTACTTGGAATAAAATAGCAACCCGACTTCCTTCCTCTTCATGCTTGCTCCCTATGATCTATTCTCCACACAGGAACTGAAATGCTTTATTTTAAATTGTCATTCAGATTTGTCATTCTTCTGCCTAAAATCTCCTAGTAACGTCCCTTCACACTAATAATGAGCACACATTATCCTTTTGGCCTACATGGTCTTTAGGCCATTTGGCCTGCCTTATCTTCCTGTAAACACTTCCTAATACACTCTCTCTTCCTTTGCATAAGCTAAGGCCACACACCAGTTCTTATGGTAACTCTTCTCTCAATCTGGTATCTTCATTGTTTGGTGCTTCTCAAGATTAAAGTTATGCTTAAATGTCCCCTCTAGCCACCCTTTCCACAATACTTTACCATGCCCCACTCACTACCTGTCTCCAACAGTATGCCTTCTTGTCTTCACAGGATTTACAGACATTTGAAATTACACTCTTTCCTACTTGTTACGGTTGCTTTTCATCTCAGAATGTTGGCTGGCTGCTAACAATACGTTGTTATGCTCAAAGGAATGTCCTTCCAGCAAGAATGGAATCTTATACATAACAACTCAACAAAGATTTATCAGTTCAATGCATCACATCAGGCTCTTCCTTCCTTCCTTCCTTCCTTCCTTCCTTCCTTCCTTCCTTCTTTCCTTCTGTCCTTCCTTCCTTCTTTTTCCACCTTCCATGCATTCCTTCTTCCTGTCTTCCTTTTCTCTTTCATTCTTTCTTCCTAATAAAGAGAATCATTAATAGTTACAGAATAAAACCATGGAAGTGAATACTTACTTTCTACCCGTCCTTTCTCTAAATGCAGTTCTATTAGATGCAGTTCTCTCAATAGACTCTGGGTTCAGGCTGGAAAAATGTCTTCAATGAGTAAAGACTGACACAAGGACAGTGCTCTGATACTTTGTCTCAGCCCAGTGGCTGAGAAGTGAGAGCATGTGATCATAAAACTCTAATTAAAATGGACAGGGCTGGGTCCTAGTCAAGGTCTCTGAGATAGCTTTGGTCCATTGTCCAAAGCTAAAGAAGCCAAAAACCTCTTCTGAGGGGTCTCACTTCTCACTCAGGACATTTCCTCTTTCCCAGGCTTCCATTTAACAGGTACCCCAGTGCATGGCTTCCAGAAACAGCACAGATAGCATGAGATAGAAAGGCACACCCCTATGTGGATAACAGATATTCATCCTTATAACTGACAAGGAGGGCCAGGGAAGTAGAGGAAGGCATTGGTTCTTGGATTTCCCATGCATTGGGGGAGATGGAGTTAATGAAATCCACGCTTGGCTGTGTTGTCAAGATATCAAACTAAACTGGTGACAAGACCAGGCTGTTAGTAGGGAAATTGCTGGGCCTGTATCCAGAAAGCCAGGACAGGGTACTTGGCGCAGAGTAGGCAGAAGGGAGATGAAGGTGAGTCCCACAGGATCTACCAGAGAAAGACTATTGGAAATCCTAGAGGGGTTCTGCCACCAATGCACAATTTTCCTTAATTTCCTCAATTGTGGCTGTTATCCCCATAATGAAAAACACAACTTCACTTCTAAGCAGGCAGTGAGGCTGGCAGAAAGCTGAAACCTGAAAATCAGCAGATACAGGGCTGCATACAGCCTTTTCTATTGAAATTAAGCCACATCCAAAACACAGGGAAAAGGCTCCAAATAGCTTCAGACAGCAGCCAGCCAGGCAGGGCCCTCACCAGGCACCGGATGGACGCTCTCTGGACTCGTCAAAAGAGGCCCAAATCACAAGTGCTCATTTCAATAACATAAGAAAATAAACATGGGACTTATTTATAGCACAGGAAAGGGACTGGGGCAAAAAACTGCTCATTTGGTAATCCACCCTGATAGGGCAGACAGGATCCAGACCCCTGGGCTCTCTGGTAACAGGGTAAGCTGGGAAGGGGACCAGAAGAGGGCTGGCAGCCAGCATCAACAGGTACAATCTGGAAAAGACCCAGGTAAGAGAGGGAAGAGGTCTGAGACACCCTGCTGTCTCTGCTCTGGCTGAAGGAAGGAGAGCCTGGGAGTAGACTCCTGTTAGGCCCTCAAGGGAAGGTGTATGAGGCCAGGAAATAAAGGAACCTCCCAGGATCCTCCTACACTGGGGTGCTCACATACAGTTGCAGCATATGCTGGTCCTCGAGTACAGCTGAGACATACTCCAGAGTCTCTTCTCATAGCTGAGGCATCTACTGGTTCTCTACATCCATCGGGGACAGACACTGGAGTCCCCACATACTATAGCTGAGGGACACTGTACATCCTAGTGAGGTGGGACATATGGTGGGGGAGTACTGTGCATATAGCTGGGGTATACACTGGGTACCAGAATAAGGGTGGGACTAAAACACAAATCCTCAGAGGCTTGGCCAGTGTTGGGCTCAGGATAGATTCACAGCCCCAGATCAGTGTTCCCTGTAGGCAGGGCAGGATCTCTGCCAGCTGCACAGCGTGGAGGATAACATACTGCCTGTTATAAGCCTGTGTGGATGGTGCTCTTCCGAAGCTCCTGGGTGAGAACTGGCTGCTCTTTATGTGTGCTCCTAGAAAATCATGGTTCCTGAATTTATCTTTGGTATAGGAGGAATTGACATCGGTTTGCAGCTGTGAGAAAAGCCCAATGCTGACACCTTCTGTCAGGAAGGCTCTGTATGCTGGGAAGGGTCCAATGGGTGGCTCTGGTCTAAGTGACAGGGCTTCCATTCCATGGCAGCCCTCACCCACTTGTAGCTCCTGAGAGATGGTGTTTGCCAAGCAAGCTCGTAGCAGACAGCTGTTTTTAGGAGAGTGAGAAAGCCTCAACCAGGGGTCTGGCCAAGTCATAAGAGAAGAAAAGTCCTGGGAAGGCTGCACATATGAGGAAACCAAATGCTGGACAGAGATTCTGGCTATGAGAAAGGAGCCAGGAAGGGGGTTGGGGGTGTCAGGTTGGGGGGTGGGGTGTCAGACTCACCCCAGCCATCTGCTCTCAGCTGCCAGCATCAGAGAGCCTGAAGTTAAAGTCACAGCAGCAGGTTACATATATGGATCCCACACTTGGCCAGAGAACTTGGATGCTAAGCTTTTGGAGGTTGAGGAGGGTTCTGTGCATCTAAGCTTTCAGATGAGCCCCCGAGAGAGGGGACAGGCTTACAGTTATGACAAACATTGGCCTGGGCTGGGAGCCCCAGGGTTTGGAAAGAGCTCTGGGATGGGTGGCTGCTCAAGTTGAGGTAAGAGTCTCCTTGGGTGGTAGTCAACTGCCAGCAAGGTGAGTGTTCCTACCAGAGTAGCACAGGAAGGGGTTGGGCATAGCTCGGGCCAGGTTATCACTCTCCATATTGGCTTCTCTGGGCAGCCTGTGGTAGATTCTCTGACTCCTACAGACTACCTGGGTCCTAGGAATAGAGGAAAGCAGCCCCCAAAGAGGCCACTGTCATAAAGCAAAGAAGATCTATGGCAGTGCAGTGTGGATGGGGATTGCAGCTGTGGCTTAGTTGATAAGGTTTGCCTGGGAGGATCAGAAACTCAAGGTCACCTACCCTCCAAAAACCTATTTATTGAGTTGGAGGCTAGTCTGGGGTCTGTGATACCTAACCCCTCCCCCCCCAAAAACAAAACGCAACTCCCCCAGACAAAAAATAACTCACACCATGCTACTGATGGGGCCCAGCAGGAATGGTGATTGCTGTGGGCTCTCTGTTCACTGTGTGAAGATGTATTGCTGTAATTGATGCAATAAAATGTTGAACACCCAATAACTGGGCAAGAAGGAATAGGCAAGATTTCCGGGCACAGGGAGAGTAACTGGGAAGAAGAATGTAGACACAGAGGAGACAACAAGATACAGAGGGAGTTGGACATACAGAATGAAAGGTAAAAAGCCACATGGTAAAACATAGATTAATAGAAGCAGGTTAATTTAAGTTACAAGAGCTAGTGGGACAAGCCTAAGCTAAGGCTGATCTGAGCTTTCAAAATTAGTAAGAAGTCTCTGTGTTGTTATTTGGGAGCTGGCTGGCAGGACAGAGAAAGACTCACTACAGGTGATCTCCAAGAAGAACCACAAGCTGTGGACCCAGCAGAAACCTTGGTCAAACCCAAACACATCTTGGTTGAAACCATCCAAACTTCTTGGACTTGAACCCCAAATCATGCTTCCTTATTGCTTGCAGTCAGATAATCCTGGAAGAGGCTGGAATCCAAGGATTATCAGGCAGTCTTTCAGCTGATGTGGGCAGAGGAGTCAGCTTCTGGTGGTCCTGCCCAGCACATTCTAGGAGAGACTCCCTTCCCCACAGACAGAAGAGAACAGAGCACCTAGTACCTAAATGGTGAGCTCAAAGCACTGTGTAAACTAGGCAAGGCTGGAAGGCCAGAGCAGTCAGGGCCTAGTGCATTGGTCATAAAGAGAAGCCAGAAGAACATCACAGGGCTGAAAGAGGTCAGTGAAGAGATGATATTTCCATTTCATTTTTTCCAGAAAAAGGCTTTGGCCTAAGTCCGAGTAAGACATGGTAAAGATTAAAAACAAACAAACAAAAAAACCAACCAACCAAAACTATGAGCAACTATCTAAGCAAAATTAATCAGACAAAAAAAAAAGTTTTTGCAACCCTGTCATTCTCAGCAGGCTCATCCCAGATGGCCCCTGGGGAAGGCTGTGGCTCAGTGCACACAGTTGGGCCAGATCCAGGCCAGTTCGGTTCCCCTTCTCTATAGGATGGTGGGCTGTAGTTCTTTTAAAAAGATGTCTTACTCTGGAACCAGCTGTTGTCTGCTGTAGGCCAGAACATGGCAATTTAATTAGCATTATTGTTCTGCTTCTGAAACCAGGCTCTGTGGCGTCCCAAGGGCAGATGGTCCTGACCCAAGCTTAGGCAAGGCTTGCTGGCTAGCTTAAGACACAAGCGGGTGGGGTACAGTCCCTTGCCCTTCCCAATCCCAACTGTTCACTATATTTTCTGTCCGGAACTTCTATTGAGGGAACCAACTGTCCTGCAGACAGAACCTGTGAAGTTTGTGTTAAGTCTAAGATATAATTCTGAACATAACACTGATGGTATGCTATGCTGTAAGACCTAACCCCAACTTTTCTGGAAACAGTGGGGGTACAGTCCCACAATCCAACAGAGTCACACGATCCTGGGACCTCCCAACATCTCAGATTACAGTTCCTCTTCCAAATCTTAAATTCTTTAATTAGTAATAATTTTGTGGCATGTTCATATGTGTGGACTCCCATGTGAGTGTGCAGGTCACTTGTGCATGTACACATCCCCGTGGAGCCCAAAGGCCAGCCTCTAGTGTCTTCCTCACTCTCCTTGTCTTTTAAGGCAGGGTCTTGAATTTTTCCTGGAATGTGATTTGGTTAGGATGGCTGGCTAGAACTCAGAGATTCTCGTCTCTACCTCCCCAGCAAAGGGATTGCCAAGTGTGTACTGCCATACCAGGCCTTTCTACATGGGTTTTGAGGATTGAATTCAGGTCTGTATGCTTGTACTGAAGGTACTTTATCAAGTCTCCAGTCCCTTCAATTCCAAAAAAAAAAAAAAAAAAAAAAGTGAGAGGGTTCAGGCAAATATGTCTTATGTGTGGTCAGAAGACGACTTTTACAAGTTGTGCTCTCCTGAAACAGTCAGGCTGAGGGTGATGCCACATAAACCCACCATGAGCAGAGTCCCTGGCTCTCTGCAGGGATTTCAATGTGTCTCTCTCTCCACCCTACACCCCATATCTCCCATCTTGGAAACAGACAGTGATTCCTTAAAAAATAGAAAAATATAGTGCTGCAACTTCAAGGATCTGGGTAACAAAAGAAACCCCTTTCTTTGGCCTCCAGCATTGTTTGTCCATGTAATACCGCAAAGCTTCACATGACCTCTGCTGACCACTGTAAACACCTACAGTTCATGGAACCAGGCATAGCTGGAGTGTCTGTATCTACAACATGTGCCCTACCCCATCCCAGCAGCACCCAGATTCCGCCCTCTGCTAACATGAACTTCCTAGACCTCAACCTCCACTACGGCTGATTCAGAAACCTTCCTCTGATCTCCATTAGTGGGAATGGATATGAGGGGACCTTCTAACAAACTGTTTTGCTGTGTGTGTGTGTGTGTGTGTGTGTGTGTGTGTATGAGTGCACACATGCTACAGTGTGCTATGAAGGTCAGAGGAAACTTACAGGAGTGGGCTCCCTCCTTCCATTTCGTGTTCTGGAGGCTGACTCAGGTCATCAGGCTTGTGTAGAAAAGTTTTACCTGCTGAGCCATTTTGCTAGCTTCAAAGTGACTCAGGACCACTGTATAAAGCCAGTGTTCACCATGCTGCTCAACAGAACAATGGGTGGTACGCAAGCGACGATGACTGGCATACGACTAGGTTTCTGTAACTATATCCATATTCTAAGCAAATTGTTATGTATTTTGTGTTCTGGGGACATATGTTATGGCTAAAGCCCAAACTGTGGCTAATCTTAATATTAGACCCAGATAAATCTGTTTCAAATCTATAACATTTAACATTTGCCAGAGTAGATTTGTTCATCAACTGGGCTTAAAGAGGTATAATTCACACATGTACAGTATTAGGAAACGCTGAAATGTAATGATTTAAGTATACCAGCAACTGCTGGGGCATGGTTGCTATGGCATTATTTAATGTTAGCCAGAATCCCCTGGCCAACGTTATAGCCACAGTAAAAGAATAAGGATCCTGGGCATCCTCTTGGGGTAGAAGGTCACAATGCCCTCAGCTCTTACAACATTGTAGCAGCTAGAATGGCTGCAGGGTGACAATCAGAGGACCCCTACTTTTCCTATGAAATATCCAGGCCAAGGGCTAAGGAACCTGTGATGGCCGCATCTGCTTTTGGGATGATTGTTCATGGGTCCTTCATATACTTGATGCATATGGAGCTGGGTACCCCTCCTGGCTGCATCTTCCCAGATGGCTGTTAGGACAGAAGGTAGGGCTATATGCACAGAAAGAGGACAGATCCTTGGATAACCATAAACCAGCATTCTAAACAGAAGAAAAAGGAGTAAAAAATAATTTTAATAATATCAAAACGCCAAAACAAAGAGTTGTTCAGGGACTGTCAGGACGCATCTTGGCAGCCTGTGTTCTTCTGCTATGTACCCAGGATTGTGACTCGGGTCCAAGCACAGTTCTAACCCTCAGAGGTATTGAGATCTGTAGCACGTTTTAGGCTTGGCTGTTCCTCCAGAGTCTGCTGATGCAGAATGACCGAATGCCTCTGCTGTGACTTCTGGATCTAAAACTGGACAGTCACCACAGCCCTCTTCTCTAAGGCAGCTGTAGGGCCAGTGAGGTGGTCAACTGGGTTCACAAGCCAAAAGCTATACACTGGGCTCAAAACTGCAGCTCGTCCCTGAGACTTCCTTCCTTTGGCATTTCCACAGAGTCCATTGGAGACAGGAGGACAAAGCAAGCTGCACAGATCAAGAGGCTCCAGTGTGTTCGGGGAATTTTGACCCAGGCTGGCCTCTGCCCCACAGTGAGTGCTGCAGGGCCTAGCTGGGCTCTTCCACAGCCCTGGGTAGTGGCAAGCTTCATAAGCTGCCGATGTTGGGAAAGCTCTTCAGTTTCTCAGGGAAGTCATCTTTGTAGAGCACTGGATCAGCTCGGTGCTCCACCACCTTGAGGGGCATGGTCCCGAAGACGGAAGCAAACTTATTGATGCATTCAGACCTGTGGGTGGATGAGAGAGTGGGCCAAGCAGAATGGAAGTGGTTAGCTGCTGAGAGACAGCAAAGCCCAACATAGCCACTGTCCACAAGGGAACTGAAAGGTGCTGAAAGGGTACCCAGCCCATTGCTGGGCTCTGCAAAGGGCTGTGATGGAAAGCAAGGTGACCTGAGGTCCCTGGATCTGTTCAGAGGAAAAAGTGAATAGGGGATGCTGTCTGCAGGCTTGCAGGTCAGGACACCTGCCCCTCCCCCTCGAATTCCAGTCATTTTTCCAGCACTAGCAGGCCTCAAACCCAGGTGGATTAGCTCCAGCAATCTTAACCCCATCTCTGCCAGTTACAGGGAAGCAGGATGATGATGATGGAAAAGAAAAATGCTGTTTGCTTAAGCTGAAGAGGTGGAAAGGGTCCTATTCATGCAAGGCAGAGGAGCAGAGGGATTGGTGACTCTGTGTTTCATGCAACAAGCACTTAGCTCCCCAGCACTCACAGATGGCCTGTAAATACCCAGCCATAAGCGCAGCACTTTTGACACATCCAGAGTTCACAGAGGCTTTCTGCATAATCAGTCAGATTTTTGTTACGCCCGCACTAGAACCAGGAGCAAGAGCAACTTGGTGACAAGAGTTGAACACTGCAAAGCAGAGCTTCCTCTGCTCCTCCTCAAAGTTGAACCTCCCTTCAGAGGTCCCCATTATAGGAATGGCTTAGGTCAGTCAGGCCAACTGAGTGTGACAGCTGGGTAATGAGGATGCGTCAGCACCAGGCCAGAGGGGAGGCAGCCTGGGAAAAACCCTTTTGAAGTTGGGGCCCAGAAGGATGGATTTCAGAGGGCTGGTGCCTTCTCAGCAGCTGCCAGAGCGCTATAGCAAGGAAGCTTGATGAGAGACTGGCCACAGGGCAGGAGCCACCTCCAAATGCTCACTGCCACCTCTCCATCTCAAGGCCCCTTAAGTTGCTTCCCAAATGCATAGACAGTGAAGAGCTTTGGGATCAGGAAGGGCTCATTAGTGAAGGCCACATCATCAGCTCTTCTTTCCTTGTTGCATTTCTGAAAAGCTTGTACCACTGCATCGTGGTACCATCAACAGATCTACCAACACCACAAAGAAGTAATGTTCATTAGATGCTCCACAAGGGAATGAATGCTCAGGTGTCTCCTCCATCCCAGTTTCTAGTGGGAAGGCTGAGACACTAAGAGGCTGTATGTAAAAGCTAAACAAACAAACACATAAATAAGTGCCAGAGCCAGAGCCAGAGCCAGAGCCAGGGTTTCCAGCTCCTGAGACTGAAGACTGAGTGACAAGACACATGTTGACTTATTAACCTGTATGGCCCAACAGGAGGTGCCCAAAGGCCACAGCTCCAGAACCCCTGCTCTGTGTGTACAAGGCAATTTACCTACATACCTTACTGATTTAAGTACTCCTCCGCACCCTCAACTCTCTTTCCTGAGTTTTTATTCGCCTAGTGTTAGGTTCAGAGAGGTTAAGCCGAACAAGAATGATAGACTAGCAATGGTGGAACTGGGATTCAAACTTGGGCTGGCCTTGGCTGAATCACTCTCCACCACTCTGGGCCAGCTAGTGTCTGCAGGCCCTGAGACTCAGCATGGAGAGGGCCTCAGGGAGACTGGTAAAAGGAGGAATGGCCTCTCTCTCTCTCTCTCTCTCTCTCTCTCTCTCTCTCTCTCTCTCTGAAAGGTGTATTTTGAAATTGGTTTACTAACTAGTGGGCTTCTGTAATTTTTTTCATATATCCTTAGTTTTGGATAACCCCTCACTACCCCCCTTCTCTCCCCTCCCATCCCTGCTTAATCCTTTAACTCCCAGTGTTATTCTTCCTTCATTTCATTTGTATTCTATGGAATTACCATAGCATGGGTGGACAATATTACTCCCTGAAGATAAGGGTCATTCAATGAAAATTGTCATACAAGGCATGAGACGTCTTCCAATAAGTTAATGGTCAGCAAGCTCTCCAAAACAACAAAGGCTATTGCCACCACCCTTGGTGGCCCACCATAAAACAACATGGTAAGGCCTTATTGTTGAAGACACTGCTCCCTTTGGATGTAGGACACAGAAAAATTAATCTCAAACTGGGAAACTGCCTCCCTAGCTTTCATAGTGTTGGGAGTGCTATGTAGGCTCCAATGCAAAACATGTCTACTCATGCACTAGTGGCATGACCGTTATGGAGTAAACTACCTAGTTGCTTTCTGACTGGATTTGAGGCTTGCTGAGGCGTGAATTTCATTTATACTATAATCCTGGTCAAAAGCTCATGTCTAGGTAGAATAGGGGCATGGGCCCTAGGATAGAATGGGCTACTGTTTTTTTTTGGTAACTGGTCATGCTGTCAAACTACCTTCTAACTATTTATGTTTATGTTCATAGACGTGGGCTGCTCTCAACTTTGGTCAGAGAGACCAAAGTTCTGTATGCAGTGGGCAGAAGTCAACAACACAGAGTGGCTAAAGTACTGAGTGCTCAGGCCTAAACAGGACATCTATATCAAGCCCTTGCCCCAGCAAGTCACAGCAAGGCAGAAAGAGTGTAAGAGGCAGGGGATGGGCAGAAGTGGCGTGGGGTGCTGTTTTCTGGACATGGTGTTACAAACATGAACTCACAGCAGCCAGGGTTCCTTGCAAAGGTCCTGAACAAAAGGAAGACAGCCAAAATCCCGTCATTGATGGGGCATATAAACTCCACACCCCTCCCCTTGCTGGGATGTACTGGAGTGGACAGTTGCTGGAGGAGGGAGAATCATTTTTGATTGAGGATGTGAACACTGCTAGGTTTCCCATGTCCAGTGGATGGCCTTACACACATGCACGTATGGATAGCATTAACTGAACTTAGGGGGTTATAAAAAAAGACATATACTTGGGAGGGAAATATGTTGAAGGGAACAGGACAGGAATTTGGAAGGAGATAGGTAGTAGATGTGATCATATTTCATTGTATGCAACATGAAATACTCAAGAATAAAAAAATTAAAGAGAATGAGAGAAAGATAAGAGGGATAAGTTGATGAGTCCAGGCACAACAGCTTCATGCTCTTTGGCCTTGTGATCACAAGGCCAAAGCAGTACAGGCCAGCCTGAGTCTCTCCTTAGCTATACATACACAGCAGCAGCTCCTTACCTCTAGCTCCCTGCTAGGCCCAGTATAGGGTCTCTGGTGTCTTCATAAAAGCCTCTTGCTACATGAGAGTGGCTCACAGCCCTTTGGAGTATTGAGGACATGGGCTCTGTAACCAGATCTGCAAGCTGGCTGGAGAGCTGCCACTGGGGTTCGGGCTTGCAGCAGTTGCCCTGGCTGATCCTGCTCTGGCAAGTGCCACCCACTTTCCTCCATAGTCTGTGCTAGGGAAGTGACACTGGTCATTCTTGACAGTAAAGGCCCTTCCCTTGGCTGCCTACGTTCTTCTCCCACAGGGGATCTGTCTTGGGCACAGTAGGCTGAGAGTATGGCTGGCCTCAGGTGGCTCACCTGAGTCACACTGTCCAGCCACCCACCCCATCAGAAAGCCTCTCCCACGCTGCTTTTCTAATCAAGGGGGCTGCACACTAAACTTCCAGGGTCTATGACTGCATGCTGAAGTATCTGGGGGAGAAAGGACTATGGACCTTACTTTCCTGTCATACATAGATCCAGGAGCCTTTAATATAGTGTCAGGGAAATGTGATGTAAATGAACACCGCTGGGCCCAACCTTGGTACAAGGATGGTCATAATTGTTTATGAGCTTATAAATGGACAATATAATTTGATATGCAATGGAAAAACTGAAGTTCAGGTAAGGTAAAGCAATTTCCTTAGGTCAGATTCCTAACTGTTAAAGACTGGACAGAAAATGCTGTTTTAAATCAATACTATCTGCCATGGAGCCCCTGGCAATGGCAGTGGTCAAAGAGCTGAAACTTCTGCTGGTTCTTTAAGAACCAGCAGCCTCTGGCAATAGACTGGAAGGAGTAAAAGTTACTTTCCTTCTCAGATGACAGCTCTGGTCCCAGACTCCAAGTCTATGACTAAATAAGCAGACTGAACCCCAGGCCGCAACATAAGGTCAAAAGATGGTGAATCAGTTTCTACTTCCGCTAGCTTGTGAAAAGGGTGTTGTGCAAAAGGAACTGTTGATAAGCAGGACAAGTGCAAGGTTCTACACTGAACCATTCCTGGGCTCGCTAGATGGCTCAGACCATCTTCCTTCTTCCAGCCTAAGTGCCTGATTTCTTTTCTTTTCCTTTTTTTGTTTTTTTGGTTTTTGTTTTTCGAGACAGGGTTTCTCTGTTATAGCTTTGGAGCGAGCTTTGGCACTCGCTCTGGAGACCAGGCTGGCCTCGAACTCACAGAGATCCGCCTGCCCCTGCCTTCCGAGTGCTGGGATTAAAGGCTTGCACCACCAACGCCGGGCAAGCACCTGATTTCTTAAGTGGGGGCTCCAACCTTTAACCATGGAGCTTTGCTCATGGCTGCCAATGCATTTTCAAATCTGTCTCCTTCTGCTCCTCACTGAATTTCCCAATGAGTGGTTTGTATTTCCCAGCTGCCCTTGGTCACCATCTGGCTTAGTTGCTCTATAGTGTTAATGTTTGGGTCTCCACTAAGCATTTAGTTCACAGGCCCTGTCTTGGTCTGTACGTCCCAGGCAACTTTCCCACTTTCAGCCCTGCACACCCTGTCTTTCTTCCCTCTTTCCTGGCTTCTGTTTTCATTTACTGTTTCCCAAATGTAGGAATGTTTCCATTCTTCCCTGCTATGTCTGGGTAGGTAACTTCATACATCTTCATTTTCAATGGCCTGTGCAGAGGGCAAGCCTTCACAGTCACCCATCCTACTACTGTTGCCGGTGATTCAAATCTCCTGCCTATATCGTCTTGTTCAAGGGATGACCGTTCATCAGCTGCTTGCCCCTCCCCTGTGTTATTTGCACTGTTAAATGTCCTGCCATTTTTCTTGACTCAAAAACACAAGTTATTTCTGTAGCTTCTTTCCCCACAGTCTCTCCACACCTATCAAAGTGGCAACAGAACTCTGGCACATCTTCCTTTGGACAATTGTGGGCACTTGGATTTGTGCCTTTCTGTGTAGATTCAAGTTGGTCATCCTTCTCCCGTCTCTTTGCTATTCTTCCTATCCTAAGGACTGCTTTAAATTAATCTCAGAGCAATTCCTTAGACAAGTTAGTCCCCTTTTCAAATCCTTGATGCCTTCTCAGAGCCTGAAAGGAGAATTCAAGCTTTTTAATTGGGGCTCAATCTGGCTCAAAGTGAATTTCTTCATGCCTGCCAAACCAACTTTGAGCTTGCTGACCTGGCCTCACAGTTCCCCTCCCTCTGCCCTGCTCGTCACACAAAAAGGACAAGGCCTGGGTAGTTTCTAAATTTCTAATTAACTTATTTAAATTTTCAAATTATAATTTATTTTCATTTTATGTGCATTGATGTTTTGCCTGCATGTATGCCTGTGTGAGGGTGTCAGAACCCCTGGAACTAGAGTTACAGACAATTGTGAGCTGCCATGTGGTTGCTGGGAATTGAACCCAGGTCCTCTGGAAGAGCAAACAACTACTGAGCCATCTCTCCAGCTCTGTTGGTGATTTAAAAAAATATTTTGTATGTGTGTATGCCATATGAGTACAGATACCTGTCAAGGCTAGAAGAGGGTATTAGATTCCCTGAAGCTGGGGTTGGGTGTGGGGAACTGAACTGGAGTCCTCTGGAGAAGCAGCCAGTTCTCTTAACCATTGAGCCATCTCTCCAGCCCCCTGGTGATTTCTGACACTTCCCTTGACATGTTACCACTTTTAACAATATTATTCTGAATAATCTACCCAGTAAGAATGTTCCTTTCTTGCCTCTCATTATTATAAACTGTACTTTCCTACAGGGGTGCACCAGAAACAGCTCCAAATTAGGTTTTACACATATAAATATATACATGTCTGTATATGCATAAGCCACTGTTGGTAAGTACAAATCCCTAAATTCTAAAAGTTACTGTAACACTGTCTTCATAGCTCTCTTGTGAAGAAGCAGCCTCTACAGCTCCCTGCTCTGGCCCTGCCATTAACACAGCTTTAAATCTGCTATGCTCGCCTGCTAGAGTAGAGCTGCCTAACCCCACCATGAACTTCAAGGTTGTCATCGGGTCAGCTTTCCTCCCTCCCCTGTACTGTAACCTCCATGTTAACTCCGCCCACAACTACTTGCCTTGATGCTATGAATTCTCCTCAACACAGGGAGTAAGGTAGTTTTTAATAACCATTTCATCTACTCTGGTAGAATTACAACCAGGGCCTCTTCCCCATGAGCTATGGTAGATAATTAACTAACTCTGCCATACTTACAGCATTTGCAGTGTTACGGGGGACATTCATATATGATTTCACATCAACTGTTGGTAAAAGTCAATGGCTTTTGAGTAAGATATCTGTATGAGGGAGCTAAGGAGGCTATTTAGAGTTAAGTTAATAAAGCATCACAGAAAAACCCAAGACAAAGGAAAAGGGTCGGGAGCATTTCCTTGTGGTTACAGACTTCAGGAATGAACTGTGTTAGAGATGCATGTGCTGCTCAGGAACCCAAGGGAAGGCCTCCTCTGAAAGGTTGCAGACGAACTCTTGAAGCATACTTGGGTCCCTTGACAACTGTGCTGATGGACTCGAGAGTTCGTGGGCCTGAGTATGGAGGGGCTTCTAGAAGAATGAGTCTGATGGATTCAGGAGTTCTGAAGGCTGGGACTCTAGGATCTAGTAGATTCTAGCAGTTGTGAAGAAAGACACTCATGGTAACATGCCACACTCAACTGTGATTGCTGAGGAACTGACATAATGGGTCAGAGTCTCCCTGCTGTTCCAATCTTCAGAGGTTGGCAGGTGACTTAGTGGGGTCAGCAGAAGCATTTTGTCTCTGCTGGGTTGGATTTAATTCTTTCTAGTCAAGCATTACTGTAACATGGAGCTATTATCCAGAGAAACAAGCCAATGTTTCCTTGGACTCAGCTCACTTCCATTCAAGTGACTACCGACAGTTAGTCACTCGGTCCACACAAAGGATCTGGCTTCCAGAGCTTAAGGCCAGCTATATTTTTCAGACCCTTCCAGCCATTACAAATTGAGCAAGCAGCATCCCAAATTAATTCACTGGGTGACCTGGGTTTGAACTAACTAAATTCCCACAGTGCAAAAGGAGGTGACTGGCTACCAGCTGCTGTCTTTGTATCTCTAACACAGTCCCATAAACAGGCCCAGGCAGGAAATGGGAATGGAGGCTGGGGTGGACCTCTGGCAAACTCACCTTTCTACCATGTGAGTCTGGTCTAGTGAGAGCCCATCGATGGCTGTGCACTCTGGACACTTGAACTTCTTTCTTGGAGTTACCTGCCGAGGAACATGAAACACACCCAGCTGTTAGTGTCCAAGACCATACAGTCACACCGTGATGCCACTCTGTGGCTTCTGTGCTGGGATACCTTGTGCAACCTGTGCAAGTATACACATGTGCACATGCGCACACCTCAGCATCCCTCCATTCAATCTGAGCTGCCTCAGCCAACGACAGAACTCCCAAGGGCCCAATAAAAGCAGTTTGGAGGGCTTTCGCCTTCTGTAACTGGAAAGAAGTCGTGATGACAAGCTCCTTAATTCCTGTTTAATGACTGTTTTCTCACTGCCAAGGTCCTTGTATAAACACCATTTGTTCTTGCAGTCATGAGGGCGATGAAATACAGCCTCCCACAACTTGCAGACTAACCTTGGTCCCAACAGGCAGTCTTGGCATCTCCTTCTAAGGCCCAGAGCAGGAGCAGCACCTCTCCTGGGGATGCCAGCTCATTTCCCAATTGCCTTGGTCAGGAAACAAACAAAACAAACAACAACAAAAAAACTAGCCACCACTCACTCTGCGACTCCTCTTCCCTGACTCCTTTTAACCCGCTCCCCAAATGGGAGACCAGTGGTGATCCTTCTAGCAAACCCAGGGGAGGCTGTAAGAAGATGAGTAAACAGGGAAGGATGGGCGGATGAGAACACTAACCAGGGCAAGGTCTAGGTTCCCAGACTCCACCCACAGTAAGCAGTCACTTCTAAACACAAGCTGAAAAGCAATTGAAGGTCTGGGGTCCTGGAAAGCAGCCCTCACAATTCACACTCTTCTATTTTTCTTGAAATCCTTAGCCCTTGGAGTCCCTTGGAGTCCCTGGGGTGTCAGTGAGAAGCACCTATTTACTGTTCATGGGTCAGGAACAAAGCCAAGCTAAAGAGAACCAAGCAAGGGGTGAGACAGACTCTTACCTTAATGACAGCTTTCCCTGTAACGTTGGCCACCAGGAAATTCATGGCAATATCTTCACAGTTCATGTGAGCATCCACCCAGTTCTTGATGTCCCCAGGCATTTTGTAGGTATACAGGTAATTAAAATACTGTCACATGAGACAAAAATGAAGAAATACATAAACAGCAATTTTCCTTGGCTGGCATGTCAAGGGTAACTCAGTGGTACACAACCAAGATTAATCAGAAAACTTTCCCAGTGGGGAAGGGCAAAAGGAAATTAAGAGGCCCAGTGCCTTTAAAATAGGATGGTGCTGTGCACTGTGGGACATTGTGTCTCACTCTCTCTCTCTCTCTCTCACACACACACACACACACACACACACACAACTGTAAAAAAGATTAAAATGGTAGATATTTGCTTTTATTTTTTTTAAGTTAAGATTTTTATTAATGCAGATTCTTAGATAAGTGACAAGCACAGATGGATGGCGCCAGGTGTGGTGAGTTCACGCTCCTAAGATTCCCTTTTTAAAGTATAAACATTCAAATAAATGCAAAGTAGAAAGTTTTATCTATGAATATTACATATAACAGGTCAGAGGTATGTTGTAAAAGAAATATTTCTGTTGTCTTCCTATTAATAAAAAGTGTGAGCCTAACGTGTAAGTGATCATGAGATCGATTGATCCAGCAAGTCTTCCTGGAGGCCATGCATGAGCTAGGATTGAAGGTATGTGCTTATAGACACAGAACAAGATTGAGGCAAACCTGAAATTACCATAAGCTCTATGAGTGAGCTAGAAATTAATGAGTCAAAAATAAGTAGCCAGGTATGAAGGTGTGCTCCTCTAGTCCCTGAACTTGGGAGCCCAAGGCAGGAAGGTTGCAAAGCCAGCTTGGGGACGGACCTAGGGAGATCCTGCCCCCAGAAATAAATGCATGAACAGACACATAGACAATTTATGCATGTTCACTGATATGATAAACTTCCAAAGCTATAAATGGTAGTCTGCTTTGTTTGTTTTGCTGAGATCAAAACCTATTTATTGACCTAGAATCTCAGAAAAGTGGAAGCAGCAATGATGAGCTGACAACCAGCTACAGAGCAGGCTCAAAGAGCTCTCTACACATCATTAGCTCTCCTACTGCTGACAACAGAGGAGTTACTCTTTTTAATTAAACGCTATGCTCTCCGAGAGAATGCCAGGGCTGAATTGAATACTCTAATACCAAAAGCATAGTATCCAGCATTGCCCTAATCAAAAAAAAAAAAAAAAAGTCAAGGGGCTGGAGTTAAGAGCAGGTACTGCTTTTGCAGAGGACCTGGGTTCAGTTCCCAGCATCTATGTTAAGTGGCTCACAATTAACTATCACTCTAGTTAATAGGGGATCCAATACCTCTGGGCTCTGCAGATGCCTGCACTCATATACATATAGCCCTCCCCCCTCACATCTACATAATGAAAACAATAATAAAAGTAAATCTATTTTCTGTTTTTATTTGTTTTTTTTGCTAATCAAGACAGGGTTTCTCTGTATAGCCTTGGCTTTCCTGGAATTCCTCTGTAGAGCAGGCTGGTCTCAACCTTAGAGATACTCCTGCCTCTGCCTCCCAAGTTCTGGGATTAAAGGCGTGCACCACCATACTCAGCATAAAAGTAAATCTTAGGTCAAACCCATTAAGTGCTGACTGTCAGAACACACACTGGGAACTGCCACCTAACCAGAACCCAGTCAGAGCTCACACAGTAAGATTCATTTTGCTCATCAAAGCAGCTAAGTTTAATTTTCTAAATGTATTGTTATGCAAAGGAAGGCAAGGCAGTCAGTTTCACATCTTGTTGGCATTAGCAATACAGGAATTTAGAAACACCCAGGGAATCACTCCTTCTGTTGTAATTCCATCTTCAGGAACCTAACGGCCACAAGCACAATAGTTGAAAAAGGATATAAATTACAACTTAAGCACTGGATATTAGCATTACTTGAAATGACAAAAATTAAATACCCAATGGTAGAGAAATACATATAATTTAAGGAACATCTAGACAGTGGCTTATTACCAATTATGTTATGAAATAACTGTTTATGAAGAAAGATGAATGGCATGACAAAACACTTTAATACCAAAACATGTGTACAGATGAGAATGTGTACACCTATGGGCTGGAGACATGGCTCAGCCTAAGAGGCTAGGCTCACAACCAAAAATATGAGACTGTGTACAACTACATATGTGTGTGTGCAGACAAAACAAAAGGCCAGAAAAGCATCTCCCAGCCATGCTGTCTTTAAGTGATACAAGTGGCTTTTTCTCACTTATTATATGAAGTTTTGGTGCTTTTTGTTTAGAAGGAGCATCATACACATGGCTTTTCAAAGTCTTTTAGGCAAAACATTTTTCCTAAACCCAGTGAAAACTCCGGAAAATTAAACAAGCGAATCAAGCACACACCACACACACAATGAGTCCACACCCCTTACCTTGTGATAGAAAGCTGCACCCGTGAGCACCATGGACACCTCATTGGTCCACTCAGACTCATACTTCCACTTGTTCATCTCATGGTCCCAGAGATGCAGGCGGCCTGGGTAGCCCACTAGCCGGTCAGGAAACTCCCGCCAGACCTAGGGACAGAGCATACCAATAAGCCATCCCTAGCTCAGATGACCACTGAGTGCTGAGGTTCCCAGATTGGCCTCAACAAACCACTGGGGTCAGGGTGGGCTTCTGAGGACTCCATCACGCATGGGCTAGTATTCTACCAGTGTCCAGCAACCGAAGTGGATTTGGATTTCTAGAATGTCATGTGCATGCGTGCCATTTCAAGTCATGTGGAAGAAGGGCTTGCTGAGTATTGCCTATGGCAGCTAGACGTGAAACCTACTGCCTTGCCCTCCTTTGCATACCATACATTTAGAAAGTTAAACTTAGCTGTCTGACAATTCATATGACTCTTCTGTGTGAACCCTGAGTGGGATTTGGTAGGGTGCCAGTTCCCTGTTGGGTTATGAGAATCAGCACTTCATTGTTCTATGCTCTGGGTATTCTGAGAACAACTGATTCTAGATTTGGGAAATCCTCAGAGATGCTGCTTGGGCTGACAGAACACAGTGCACTAGACATTGGTGAGGCACTTCTGGTACTTTCTCCCATGTGCTTCCTGTAATTTAGTTTGGCCTTTAGGAGGGGCCTGAGGGGATGGCACAGTTCTCCAGTGCCTGCCTTGAACACTCCAGGATCTTGAGTTCAGATTCCTAGAACCAATGTAGGAAAGAGGTGGGTTCACAGTGTCCCCCTGTAACCATAGCAGAGGGGGCAGTGACAGGCAGACCCCTGAAGCTCAATGGCTGGCTGGCCTAGTTAAATCACTGAGTTTCAGGCTCAGTGAGAAAACTTACCTCAAAAAATTAAAGTGGAAATCAAGGAAAGTGGAAGTCAAGGAAAGACCAGTGCTGACCGTGGACACATACTCCTGTGTGTGCACACAACACACTAACAAGCACACATGGACCAAGTGAGATGGCCTAGTGGGTAAAGGTGCCTCTGTCAGGTCTGATGACCTGGCTCCCTGCAGACTCACATGGTAGGAGAGAAGTGACTCCTGCAAGTTGTCCTCTGACCTCTATGTGCATATCACGGCACGTCCAGACCCACAATAAATACATTACAATGAAGAAAAAGATTTTTTAATCCAAGCATACACTACTCCCCCAGTTCCTATCCCACACATAATGTGCTCATTAAGTGGGGACAATTTGCTGCCCCCCCCCCCGTGATGCTCCTTGTCTCCTCAGCTAGGTCAACCTTCAGCAGTATCTAAAGGATGGCACCCCCAAAGGCCCCACCTATCTCCTCAAACCCCCTCTTTATGGAATATCATTTCATTTCCTCACTTTAAATCCCAGCTCTAATTTCATGACCTGTTCAGCCCTGCAGGCTACTGAGATACCCAACATCCTTCCAGCTACCCCCACCTAGGTAAATAAAGGATCTCTCCACCATGCTGAGCAGTGCCGTACTGAGTTAGACATGGCCTTTACCTTGTGTTCTGAACAGCACTGGTTACCTGCACCAGACCCTCACCAGATAAGGCTTGTTGAAGTTCAATTCCTTCACAGAAAGAGGAACCAGGCAGATCAACGTATCTTCCCGGAGACTCCAGCCATTCCCTATGACCTGCATGCCCCTCCCAGCTGCGTGCAATCCTTCTCAGGCTGCAGATGGTCTCAGGAGGCACTGCCGTATATGGGAAGAGGAAGATTAGCTGAAGGGGACTTCACTTTCTATACTGCATTTGGGAAGCAGTCATCCATGCTAGGCTGAGACTGTTCTGCAAAGCAGGTTTGAGTCATTTGTGCTCCTGTAAGTAAGCCCAATCAAAGCATTCCTTCAGCTTGTCACTGGTACCCGATCTAGGATGATGTTTGCAGGAAAAGTTAACAATGGCCCAAAGAGAACTCAATTCCACATCCCAGAAAGACCCTTCAAGCCTCTCTATCTCAGTCAGCCTTCCCATTAGCTCAAGCCCACATGCCCAGGTAGCCTTTGTCCTCCTTCCAAAGCTATTACAAAGTTTTGCTGGTTCTTCTGGCCACTCTACTACTTTCTGCCACCCCCCGGAGCTGCAACCAGATTCCAGGACAGCCACCTCTTCATCTCCTCCTGTCCTTTCAAACCGTAACTAGCCCAGCATCTCTAGCAGGACCAGTCTAGAACTACAAGTATTCTGCATAATTCAGCCGATAGGCTCTTTCCTACTGTTTCATGACTATTTTTGTTATGTATTTATCTATAGAAGCAATATGGTAATGTCCCAGCGTGACAAGCAGCTTCCCTACCACTCTAGGACATTGAGTCTAAGGGGCACATGTAGATACCATTCTCCAGGGCACAGCCAGGGTGTTAGCAGCAACACCCCTCCTTTGAAGTTACCTGGGGCTCTCATAGAGAACCACGATCTGAGGGCTTAGATTAGAAACTTCTCAAGTTCAGGAGACCAGAAGCCTGAGTCAAGGTTTGTCAGGGCCATATCCTACTGACACCTATTGGGAAAGACCCTTCCCTGCTTGTCACTGTCTTCTGGTGCTTGGTTTTCAGTTCTTTTGACTTTTTTTTTTTTTTTTTTTTTGGCCAACAGATATATCAACTAGCCCTCCATCCTCACAAGATCAGTTTGCCTCACTCAAGTCTGTCTGTCTGAAGTTCCAGTTATACACAGATTCTAGTCTTCACAGATCAGGGCCTGCCCTGCTAGCCTCATTTTAACTTGGTTATCTCCGAAAAGCCAGAATTTGGATACATCTTTATGAGGACACACATTTCAACCCCTAACATTTCCTGGAAATCTTTAAGAAACATTCTACCTCTAAAACAACAGCTTCCTATTTCACCTAGAATAATACCCAGAATCCTCTCCTTGCTAAGGACCCACTTCACGCCATCTTTTACCATGCTCTCTTTTGTGCTCTGTGATTGTGACTAGACCCCAAGCCCATTGCATCAAAAGGCTGGCTCCTTATAAAAACCAGTGGAGCCTCTGCCTAATGCCACCTGCAGCACGCCCCCCTCCTGTCACTTTGCAGCCCCCTGCTTCTCTTTATTAAAATTTCACTTGTGTTACTTCTCTCTAGAAGAGTTTCCACAGACTCACTGTGGTATCCAAGCTTGAAGAGCAGCAGTGCACATACCACAGCATTCCACACCAGCTGCTGAGGGCACAAAGGGGCTAGGAAGGGAGAGGAGGGGAGCCTTCACTATCATCATAGCCAGAATAGTGCACTCAACTCAAGAAGGCTTGCACAGTACACACCAGTGGTTACTGTTAGTGACAAGCATAAGGTCTTGAGGGTGACAAACACAGGAGCATTCTCCCACAGTAAGTTACATGTTCAAACTGCTTTTCCAGGGCGAGGGCAGGGGGCAAGTGAAAGGGGAAGTATTTGCTGAGTCATTACACTGTTATTACACTTTCTGCCCAGGCCTCCTCAGTCTTCTCCAGATTTTATGGGGCACCCAACCTGCATCATGGGTGTAGCCTGGGGGTCATAAGGAGAGCTTACCCTGGTGTGACACTGGTACATCTAACAGGGTTCTCAGACTCACAGTCATGGCCTCATTAACACCATGCTGTAAACAACAGAACTAATGGGCTACAGAGATCATCCTAATAGCTGCAGATAAATGAATCTATGTCAGGAGTTCCCCCCGGATGTGTGAGCTGCTGCAGTGTGCTCTCTGGTATGGAGTGTGTATTTCGGCAGATTAAAATTGTATGAATTTATTATGGTTTTATAGAAGCAGGACACAAACAGTTGTATAAGCCAAAAGTCTATCTGTAGGCCAGGACAGATTTCTTTTTCTCAGCACACCCAAATCACAGCACCGTGCTGGCTAATCTGCCTCAGTGGACACTAGTGTCTGAAGGGCCCCAAGCACACACAGTAAGTAGCTGGAATGGCAAGATGTGGGTGTATATCCAACTCTACCGGCATTGCTGAAGATAGCAGTTGCCTTTCCTATTGACTTGGAGTTAACACAGCTCTATACTGAAATCAAAGCAACTTAAGTCCCCTCCTTCTTTACAAGCGTCCTCCCCCACCTCATCTGCAGCCATCATCCATCATCATTATCACCCCCTTTTCATTATTATGGTTATTATTATCTGCTCAGTTTTAGGGTCAAATGTTGTTAAGATTTCAGTACAGGATTCTTCCTGTTGGCCAGTTGCTTAGCCTTCTCTCCAGGACTTAATCCATGACACCGAGTCACAGACTGCCAAACTACAGTGTGCTGAAAGGCACCAGGGGTCTCCTGAGTCTTGGATTCCTTTGGAGCCTTTCCTGAGCTGTTCTTTCTGGGCCCCTCTGTCCTTGACTTACTCCAGGCAGCTGGATCCAATCAAGACGCCATCCTTGTCACTTCATCTATAACCCTGCAGCTGACTACAGGATCAAAACGAAGGGAAGCTGAATGGGATGGCCCTCACTAATCAGCCACCATAGAGCTGATCATGCACACAGTAAAGCATTTTCCCAGCCAGAGGAGCGACAGTGCCTACTCCGTGGCCCGCTCCCGGCTGAACACCCGACTCCAATTCCACTCTCTCTGGGGTCAGAGCCTTTGCACATGCAGGGTGGAAACTTTGAGGCTCCCCCTCCCACCTACATCAGCGATGCTTCCTACTCCAGTCCAGTCACAGGAGCTCTAAACAGCACCCTCGTGGATAGTCAGTAGCATAGCCCTGAGGGTCAAAGCCTAAAACAATCCAGACTTTCTATCTGAATGCAGATTACAGCTACAGAATATTCCTACAGCTGCTCCTTCCATGTCTTCACCCCAAACACGCCTTGCCTAATCCAAGATTTTTCTATTCTCAGGACCCACAGATGCAATTACCTGGGCCATTTCTACTTTCTTTAAAACAAAACAAACAACTCCCCAACCAGAAAGTGATGAGGTCTTCTGTGGCTTCCCACAGGGTACAGCAAAGCTCTTCTGCCTTTGTTTCACAGTCTTAAGAGGCAGCCTAACTGGATCCTTGCACCCATAGACACTGCACAGGGGCACAGGGCCAAAATAGATTGCTGCCCCACTGGCCCAGTTACAGTGGCCCATTTCCATTTCCTTTTCCACCTGCTAATGTCCTTTTAGGGCAAAGATCTTCTATGCTCCTTCCTCCTCACAGACTGTTTTCTAGGAATAATCCATCCAATGTGATCTGTTTCAGGCTGTAGATTTCTGAACAGACTGGCCTGCATCAGAGCACTTTGTTAAATGCCATATACATGAGGGCAGCCCATAAATGTTCCTGAAGAGAGGATGCCGTGCTACCTTCTGAGCCAGCCTGGGGTGTGCAGTCAGCCTCAGGAATCAGAGCAAGGAGAGGGGAAGATGCAGCCACACATGGTGTCCATCTGGAGGTGCAATCAGGACACCAACATCAAAACAGGCTCTCTGTAGAGTGACTGTTACAGTCTCTCCCTCCCAAAGGCACAGACACAGACACACTACTACTGGACTATAGGGATGACACAAGTTTCAGGATGACTGAGACAAAAGTACAGGAAGAAGCAGGGTGAGAGAAGCCATGCATGACAGTGCATGCCTGTAACCCCAGCACTAAGGAGGCAGATGTAGGACAATCAGGACTTAGAGGCTAGCTCGGGCTACATGTCTATCCTTAAAAGACAAGTGCATGAGTAAGAGGCAGTGTATGTGTTTAAACATGGTTCCAAGGGGGTGTCCCACTGGACAATGGTTTCATGTTTTATTTTGCATACAACTTCTGAGTTGTGTCAACTGCTAAGAATCACAGTGACACAGAACTCTATGAACTAGCTCATTCCCTGTAGTTTCATGGTTGGGTTAGCCAAGGCAGAGCTGAAAGGAGTCAGCAACATGCAAAGGTCTTTACTGAGTGGTCTCTTCCCTTCATACTTCAGGACAGCATGCTCTGTCCTGCATGCTGACCAGATGTGAAGGCAGTAACTGGCTGGCTTCCATTGAGAAGCCAGTTATAGGATTCACTCCTCTGTGTGTGTGTGTGTGTGTGTGTGTGTGTGTGTGTGTGTGTGTGTGTGTGTGTCCGTCCATGCATGCACATATGGAGGCCAGAATACTGGGTATATTCCCAAGACAGGGTTTCTTACTGAATCTGGAGCTAAGGCTGGTGGCCAGTACGCCCGACGACCCTGTCTCTGCCCCTTCACAAGTGCTGGGGTTATGGGCATGTGTGTGGTCCCACCTTGCTTTTTATGTGGGTGCTGGGAATCTAACTTGGTTCCTCACACTGGCATGGCAAGTTTGGCTTGTGTTCTTCCCCACCAGGCCTTCTCTCTAGGCCCCAACCTATATTTTACACTTGCAACTTCCTGAGGGCAAGTGCAAAGCAGGCTGATGGGCTTCAAGGCTGGGTTCTGTATCACACCAACAGATGACAGTTTGTCAAGAGGGAGCTCTGTGGAAAGCTGAGTGCCTTGGTTCACATCAGTGGCACAAGTGAATGCTGACTGGAGATATCTAGAGTAGGGGAGTCCAGGCATTGTCACCTAGAACTTCCTAATGCTGACTAGCATTGATATATACATGTATAAACAGTGTGTCTTAAGATCAACCTGTGAGATTACCTCAGTCTGCCTGAGGGACCCTTCAAGCCATAGAAGAGTTCTGTTTAAGATTAACCCAGCAGGAAAACCAGGAGCATGGGAGACCTCTGAGGTTTTGTTACTCATCTGCTCCAGTCTGGCTGGAGGGTAGGACTTTGGTACTGGGTACATGATGTGCTCATCTTTTAAGTGGTATCTTAAGGCTAGGGGCAGTGCTGAAGGCCCAGGGATGGGCTGTGCTTAGTTACAGTGGGCACAGGATTATGTGCCATTCCATCTTTTAGTGGTTGCCGCTACTGGGAAGGTATTTCTGAGAAAAGGTGGCTTTGAGACACCTGCCTCATCCTGGAGTCGTCATCAGCTCACCTATGGGTGCAAGAAGACTCATACTGGGTGATCGGAGTGGGGAGGCCCTGTCCAAGTTGTCTCCAGGATCTGCAGCCTTCAAGACCATCTGGAAGGGAGATGCCATTTGTCCAGTCACTCATCTGTTCCCTCCACAGATGAAAAAACTGACCTGAGGAGGAAATGGCCTTTTACACTGCTATGGTAGATCCAAAGTTCCACAGCAGCCTGTTCATCAAGTTCTATGGCTTCCCAGCATTCTAAGAAGCACTCCATCCCCCTAAGCTCAGGCCCTCACTGATGAAACATGGCAGCCAGGCTGAGGTAGGTCTAAATCACCCCCAGCACCTGGTTCTTCAGCCTTTGTGCCAGTGACAGGTAGAGCCCACTGATCCTTGAGGTAGACAGCAGAGAATGGCCGGGGGGGGGGGTGGAGGCGGGAAACACGACTGGCCTTTTGCTCCCATCAGCACTCATTTTCCTAAAGCAGAAGCTTCGTTGTGAATGTGGTTTCCATTTAGAACCAGCGGCTACACGTTCATGGCATGAAGAGAAGCCCCGTCAGCTGTGTGCAAGCCCGTGTGTTTCCACACCACATCTGAGCACCTCCTGGAAATTCATATCTATGAGGCGCTGGGGTAGAGGAGGAAGCATAAGCCCAGAGCAGCTGAATGAAAGATTAAACCCGGTGATGCTTCTTCATGAGGCAATGAATCTCTTCTGAGAGACAACAGAGGAAAGGAGGAGGGTGTGAGTGCGGGGACGGGAGGAAGGTCAGGATGGGGGTACACTCTAGCTAGTTCTGTGCTTTTAAGACCACTACCCCCAATTTATTTTCTTCCTGGAGCCTCAGCTGCAGTCACACCATTTCTTGGCCTGGTCTCAGGAGACTGTTCAGTAAAGTTAAAACTGTAATGAGCAGGCAAATGACTGTTTCCTAAATCCCGTGAAGTGAGGAAAGACAGACTGCTTCCACTCAGTGGGCAGTTACTGAGGCTTCGGAATTCCAAACTGACTTCAGTGAGGTTCAGTCTGAATGACTGTGGACCAGTGCCTGATTTCTGTGCAGCAGAGGTGAGTGAGCTCTGCTGCCTCTAGCGGCTGTGGAGGTGGCTCTTATCACTTGAGTTAGGGACACTGGCAAGAGCAAACCTCACACAGAGGAAGAAATGATAACTTGCAAACTGCTGATCCCCAACTAACTTCAAAGCATGAAGGACTTCCTTTTTAAAAAATATATTTTACATTACATATACACACACACACACATATGTATATGTGTATGTGTGTGTGTGTGTGTGTGTGTGTGTGTGTGTGTGTGTGTGTGTGTGTGTGTGTTTCGAGACAGGATTTCTCTGTGGCTTTGGCGGCTATCCTGGAACTAGTTCTTGTAGACCAGGTTGGTCTTGAACTCACAGAGATCTGCCTGCCTCTGCCTCCCGAGTGCTGGGATTAAAGGCATGCGCCACCAACGCCCAGCTGAATTCTTTATTTTTCTCATAAAACTTTTATTTTATGAGCACTGGTGTTTTGCCTGCACGTATGTCCTTGTGAGGATGTCAGGTCCCCTGAAATTGAGGTTACAGACAGCTGTCAGCTGCCATATGGGTGCTGGGAATTGAACCCAAGTCCTCTGTAAGAGCAGCCAGTGGACTGAGCCAACCCCATGAAGGAACTTCCAAATGGTCACTTCCTGAGCAATCTTACCTGCTCTCTGTTTAGTCTTGATACACAATCAGCTAGCAAAGACCCTCCATACCAACCTATGTTCAACCTACTTGCAAACAAAGTCTCAGGGTGGATTACAGAAAAAAGCAAAACTAAATGGAATCCAAACCATCGAACAGAGAATGTACTCCACAGCATTAAAAAAAATCAAGAGTTGGTGAGCTGTTCGTATAGGTGATGTCTGGATGCAGAAGGAGGGGCAGCACGATCACGAGAGTGAGGCCAGCCTGTGCTACATAATCAGCCTGTGACAAACACATAACACACAACAGCAAAAAATCTGAATCTCTTCCACCTAGCTTCAAAGTAACAGTTGCGAGGCTACAGAGATAGCTTAGCTAGTAATGTGCTTGTCACATAAGCATGGTGACTTGACAACCCCAGCACCATGGAAGCTAGGTGTGCTAGTGTGTGCTCTGAATGCCAGCACTGGAAGGTAGAGGCATGTGGCTCTCTGAGGCTCACTGGCCACCTAGAGTAAAGTACTGGGTGAATTCAAGGCCACTGAAGAGATCATATCTCAAAAAAATGTTGATAGCTTCTGAGGTATGAGATGAGGTTGACCTAATACCACTACTACAACAACAACAACTACTACTACTACTCACATACACACACACACACAACCAGTCCTGTCACACTGAGTTCTAGAAAGGCAATCCAGTAACAAGTTAAATATAGCTTGGCGATGGAATGTTTCTATTTTATTTGTGTTTGGCTCTTGGATATTTACTGAGCTCTCATCATTATTTTAAAAATATTTACATATATAAATAAGATATAACATGTGTGTGTAATATATGCAATACATACATACATACATACATACATACACACACACACATCTCTCTCTCTCTCTCTCTCTCTCTCTCTCTCTCTCTCCCTCCCTCCCTCCCTCCCTCCCTGAAGTATGGGACAGGCTGGACTTTGACAAAAATATATATATATATATTTTTATGTGTGTGTGTTTGTGTGCATTTGCCATATGTGGGCTGGGCCCCCTGCAGCTGGAGTTACAGGTGACTGAGAGCCAGGAATCAAACTCAGGTCTTTTGGAAAAGCAGCAAGTGCTCTTAACTGTGGAGCCAGCTCCAGCTCCTCCTGTCTGTCTGTCTGTACATGCATTCATGTAGAGGCCAGAGGTATGCATCCTTATTGGAATTCCACCTATTCTTTTACTGACGCTGAGGCTCATGGATTCAGCTAGAATGGCTGGCCAGAGAGCTCCAGGGATCCTCCTGTCTCTGCCTGACTCTGGGTTTACAGAGATGCTGGCATCAACTTCCAGTCTTCACACTTGTACCTACTGAGCCATCTCACAGCCCCTCTTGTCACTGTTTTTTAAAGTTAGACCTTTGTGCATGCCATTGTGTTCTCTCTGCACTGTCCTGTGGGCTAAGTGTTCTGTGTGTTCCATTTGCTGCCTGTGACCCCTCCTCGGTAGGGAGTCTGTCCATGCCCTTGTTCTCTTTCTGGCTGGACTGCTGGGATTTCACTGCTGACTTCTGAGAGTTCTTTGTCTGTCTGAGATGTTTACTTCTTCTTTGGACATGTGGTTTACAAATATTTTCTCTAGTCTGGAGCTTGTCTTTTCATCTTCTTTACAATGTCTTTTAAAGAGCAAAATATTTTTATTTTGAAAAGGCCTAATTTACCAATTTGTACTTTTATGGACTGACCTTTTGTTGTCAGGCTCAGATCTCTTTGCAAACTTCTAGAACCTGAACCCCCACCTCCACTCCAGTTTTGTGCTTTATATTTAAGTGTATGATTTGGTTTTGGCTAATTTTGTAGAGGGTGTAAAGCTTAAGTCAAACCTCTGCTTGTGGAGGCCCCAACCTTCCAGAACTGTCTGTGACAGGCTCTGCCTCTTCCTGGAACTGCACTTGACCTTCTGTCAAAGTCCAGCCTGTCCCATACTTCAGGGAGGGAGGGAGGGAGGGAGGGAGGGAGAGAGAGAGAGAGAGAGAGAGAGAGACAGACAGAGAGAGAGAGAGAGAGAGAGAGAGAGAGAGAGAGAGAGAGAGAGAGTGTACAAAATAAGGCATGTATCTCATTGACATGGGGCTTTGCAGGGGCAATCCAGTGGCATGCCCATTAGAAAGCCAAGGTCCCCAGGAAGTGAGGATGTAGGGAAAGGGCTAGGGAGTTACCAAGGTAAAAAGGGGACTTGTAGGTTGGAGACAGGGCAGCAGGAACCTGAAGAAACTTCAAACATTCCATTCTACAGGAAGAAAGTTTAATTACAAAGTTGGGATTTGGATCCCCATTGCTCACAGCCTTGAAGTACAGCACAAAATTCCTCTCTTCCATTTGTTCACCGGCCAGTAGGTAGAAAACCAACACTCCACTGCACAGGGATTATGGGAGCATTTTACTCCAACAGCTCTTTATAATTCTACTCACAGGAAGTCAACTCAATGTCCAAACCTCAGCTCCAGTCAGTCTGCAAGTATTTACGGTATAACTACTATGAGCCAGGAGTCTAGGCAGAGCAGTTGAAAAAGGCGCCACAATCCCCGCTGAAAGACCACACTACCACCAAGGTTTGTTTATCGTTGAGCCTAGCATCTCTGCTGCACACGTGGTTGGTGGCTCTAACTGTGAGAAGTGGCCTTTTTCTTCCCCTCCAAGAGCTGAGTGTCAACGTGTGATTATGACCTCCGCCCAAACCCTCAAATCTTCAGCCCAACCCAAAGGCTACTGGGGAACCAAGAAATATTACTTTTAAAGGTTGCCAAGTCTTGATCTAAACCAGCCAGCAGACAGTAGCAAATGCACAGCAACCATGATTAATGAGAACCCTAGGCACCAATTTCCAGGCACCAAGAAATAAATATGATCTGAGAAGTAAGCTGTATGTATCAGGCTGGCGAGCTCATCTTGCTTTCTAGAGATTCTTTCCACAGTGTGGCATCTTCCAGGCAGGGGCCACTTTGAGCCTTTCAGTGTTTTGTTCCTTCCTTCACATGGTATCTGGTGTGACGGGGATCATAAGCCTGTTTTAGATCTAGACTTTGGCAGACTAGAGTTGTGTGCTCTGATAATGAATGGCACGGTCTCATGTTTGGGAAATCCATGTGGCTTTCCTGGGAGCTCTGAGCACTGCCCTCATCAGGAGCCAGAAAATTCCCCGTCCCTGCACCACATCCTGCCCATGCACCTGGGTTTAGCATCTCTATCACTATCAAGGCAGAGAAATGGTCCAGGAAGAGAAGTCCCTCACATGTAGAAACCATAGCCAGAGTCTGAAGCTCTGGATTCCAGAAGTGCCAGTTCCCTGTGATCAACCTCAATGAGACAGCAGGCAGATTTGGGACAATAGCCCTCAGACACATGGATCTGCTCAGGGTTGGGTATCACTGCAGATAGCTCCCACTCAATAAGGTGGGATGGGGGGGTGTTCATTCAAGCATCACACAGGCAAAACCCCTTTAAAATGGCCTTATGAACTATGAACTATGAACTATGAACACTATGAACACTAGTTGTGAAGGCCCAGGACTACCCAGGGAAAGGCCAGAGCTGTCTCACCAGCCCTACCTAGCATTGACTAACCTGCCTCCCTTATGAGTGTGTGGGGAGGAGACACCTAGGATATGGAGACCTGCAGTACAAACATGGGCCCTCCTCCTTGGGACAGGGACAGCCAGCCCACCAATGATGTTTCATTAATGGTTATATAAACACATTCTGAACTTGCTTTCATTTGTTCAGTGGGAAGACAGTGCCACTCCACTAGAATTCCCATCTGGGTGCTTTTCCAAATGATTGGCTGTTATTTCAATGTTCAGCATACATATTCGATTTCCTTCCCTTAATATTTGTTTGACTTACTCTCCAGTGGGGTCTGGGTGCGTCAGAAGGGCTTGGCAAGGTCAAGCCACGCCACAGTGTCTCTCAGCACCTCCTCAGCTTCTGGCTTGTCTCTGGATCTTCTTTCAGCAGTTCTCACAGCTCTGGCGGCACACACGAACTGTTTTCTCTCCTGTCTCACGAGGCCTGCAGGTGTAAATCAATGCAAGCTGGAGACAGGACAGGGTGAACAGGTCTGCAGGCTGCACACCAGGAGCTGGAGATACTGTGGAAAGGACAGCTCCTCCAGACAATGACTTGCCTCTAACCACTGTCTTCCCTGTCTGCCTGGAGAAGTGCAGTCTCTCAGGTGGGACCACTTGGCCACACTGTCTCCTGAAGACAAGAGTTAGAACAACAAAGATGCTAGCAGTCTGCGGAGGTGATAATGATGCTAACACTCCTTGTGGAGGAGTAGAGAGTCACGAGACCTTCTCCTTAAAGTGAGGTCACCTCTCCCTGCCCCAGCTACCATGGTCTTGGGTACTTGAATATGTAGGAGATAGGAGGTTGACAGGGTGGGTGGGACTTTTCAGCATTGCAGCTGTCAGTGAGATAGTTATCCATGCTCAGTCCCCCAAGTGGCCTTGGCAGAAGCTTTCTTTGGTCTGTCAGCCACATAGACCTGCTAGAACACTCGGGTGAGTAGACCTTTCTTTTCTGGCTTCCCAAGGAATTCACACAACAAAAGGGCATGCACAGTGGTGCTTGAATAATCTGGGTACTGGAGATATCACAGGCTTTGGTGGGAATCAGCACCTGAGATTTCTAGCCCTTGGCTTTTGGCTGCCTCGGATCCCTGAGCTTTCTCAGGGTCTGGCCAGTAGTGCCTTGTTGGATTGAGAGCAGTGACCTTCTTTCTGATGATGGTGACAGTCACAGGACCCCATCATGGCCCCTTTTCCTGAGCCTGTACATAAATCAGTCTGTCTGCCTGTCTGGTTATCTGTCTGTCATCTCTGATTATTACTTCTCTTAAATGCATCCTCATCATCTCCAGAGACTGCTAGCAGCTTTGCTGTTCTGTTTAACTCACTGACATGAATGAGGGAAGAGGTAACTGTGGGTCACCACAGTCATTCTGTTTTATATCTAGCTGAGGGGAAATAGCTTCTATTTCCATTCCTTTATGGATTTCTCCGTATTTGTCTCAGCTATATAAAACTGAGTTTTGCAGAGCCTTAGATAACTCAAAGGCTTAGCTTGTCCAGAGTCCACGGTAAGATGTGCCATAAAGAAAACTCTTTTTATATAGTTCCCTGGATCTCCAACAGGCTGGCTGGATAAATCTCCAGACTAGGACTGGGATTCCTAGGGAGGTGAGCAGAAAGCAGAGGACCACACACCCAAAAGAATGAGTCCAAGATTCGCTTTGCACTTAATTGTCCTCAAATCCAGCATCTGTGAGATGGACAGACCAACACTTGGGGTGGATCAACACAAGGATAGAGAGATCACACTTTAGTTTGTACATTATCTCTTCCCTTTTAAAGGTAGTGACAAAAGAATCTAATTCTAGGGTAGACTGTTTCCATCTGTAGCCATTATAAAGAGAAGAGAAAAACCATAATTTATTTAGATCCACAGATTGCACCCGCTCTCCTGCTGTCCCTGGATGCACATATAGATGGCTGTATTTTACTAATTCTGTTTAAAATATAAGCATCACACCATCTCTGATGAATTCAATTAGCCAAGTCCCCCATCCATCATCAAATCAATGCTCTGGGTGAGTGGTCCTGCTCTTCTCCTGGGCTCTATAATCACTCCAACATTGCCTTTAGACTTTCATCACCTGGGTCTCACTTGCTTTCCTGTCTCTAGTCTCTGTCACCACAAATTTATCCTGAGATCAACTTCTTTTTACACACACCTCCCAAGAGACTCTTCTGTTAGCATCAGAGTCTATCCATTCCTCACTCAGCTGGCCCTCTACTGCCTAGCTAACCTAACATCCATTGTTAACAAAACTGCTAGGCCCACCCCAGCAGCCCACACTCACTCACACTTTGAGGCCTTGCTCTGAAAGACCCCTACATCAAGAAAACCCAGTTGGAGAAGATGCTATGAAAAAAGAATGGGGTAAGTCTTGATAGTTTGCTGTCTTCTGTGATTTTTTTTTTGAAGATATGTAGTTGCTATTACCTTGGGCAGCTGTGAACAAAACAATGTAAATAAATTCTCACAATGTATTAGTACCCAAGAGGCCCAAGCAGCCTTGGCCACTTATGGATGTCCAAGCATCAGTATCCATGCCTGACAACACACAGCCACTCTGTTCCTTCCCATTCCTGCCTGAAGCCCTAACTCCATATTTATAGCCAACATCATTAGCCAAGAGAGTTTCACCTCTCTCAGGTGAAAAATGTCCAACACTTAAGTGCCACTAATAATTTTTTATGGTTGGAAATGTGGATCAAAGTATGAAAGGGAAAATAAATCCACAGGTCCGCACACTCAGCCAAGTCTCCACGGCTCATTTTCAACCACATGTTTTAAACTGTCTCTTAGAGGAGGGGGAGGGGAGTAGGAATAAGTTGCTTTTTATTTCCCTGCTTTTTAGTGTCTGAAATAAAAGCAGACAGACTTGGGAGGGGGGATGATCAAACGTCCAAGTAACACTATACGCTGCTACTGTTCCCGTAGGAGTTACTTGCAAATGAGTATCAAGAACTGAATAGATACTTTCCTGGTAAAATACATAAACAGATAAATAAATTATCCCAGGCTGAAAGGAATCTCCCATCTGGTAGCTCACTAGAGCTTGTCAAACAAGTCAGAAACACGCAGGGCCAGAGAGAATCATTCCTAGCTCGTGACTTCAGGGCTGGAGAGGGAAGGGAAAGTTTCCCAGGGCCCTTTGCCTTCCAAGAGGGAAAGTGACCCCACCGAGACGGCAAATAACCCATGCTTTCTTCCAAGGAAATGATTACATCTAGCACTGGATCCAAACGTCTGTGCACTCAGGTCACAGGACTGGAAGGAAAACTGGCCTGACCTCATTCCTCAGACCTTCCTCTGTATCGCAAAGTGTTACACAGTCAATGTGCATTTAACATCTTAAAGACGTAAATTGGCTTCTCTGTAGTTCTCCAGGTCCTTGGCAGCAAAGCATGAAGGGATAGGGTGGTCTCTGTGGTCCCTTCACATTCTCATTGTGTTTCTTCTGAGCAGAACTAGAAAGGCTAACAGGGCAGGTGACATGCAGAGATCTGAGCCTCTCTCCTGATCAGTTGCAAGACTGGGGCCAGGTCCCAACAGGTGTACAAAGCCTCATCTGTGTGTTTATATCACCTACTTGTGCTAAGGCAAAGGCCAGACAGAGCACTGCAGGGCTCTGCAACTTCCTCTTGGAAAGGGACTACAGAGTTTACACTTTGTTTCTGACCTAACAGTACAAAGAGACTGCCCCACCACTCACCCGTGAATCTGTCTTGTGTCTTGGGGAAGTGTGTGTTCTATGAGCTGGCCTGTAGTTTGCCCTACAACCCATAAACATGGTGTGAAGCTTCCTTTGAAATAGTCTCTGTCAATCAAGCCTTCTAGCTCTTTGGCATGCACTGCCTTAGAGTACCCACTCGCTTGTGAAAATAGCAGAACCTGGGGACTGGGTCTGCATGTGACACCTCAACAGTGGTGCTGTCAAAAACATGAACAGAACAGGCCTTGGGTCACCTCAGAGTGCTCTGTCTCTAGTACCACAACCTGGGCATCCTCGCCTCAGCATCCAGTTCATGTGTGGCTGGTCTGAGTGTCACAGGATTGCTCCAAATGTTACTCTTCATATCCAGCAGTTTGGCATTTCCCACGTGGAGTCACGGCTTGCTTTACCTGCACTTCTGATCCCTTAGGGGCTACAGAAAGTCCTTTGGTCTAGAGCTCTGTTTCCAGACAAACAAGGAAAAAACTCTAGGAGCCTGGGGGCTGCTGGCTCCTCCCTCAGCAAGGATTCTTGATGGGGAGACCCCAGTGTCACTTGGTTTTTCTACAGCCTCTTTGGCATAACAATAAAAAGGCCTCTGGCACATTTTCTCTTTGACTCTCACACAGTCAATCTGGTGTTTAGCTATTTTGGAGGGTTAAGCTAGGATAATGCATTTAACTACTACAAACACAAGGTCTATAGAAAAAAAAAAACAGAAGGAAGATGCTGCTTTCATAAGAGAATGGACAGGGGCCTTTTGATTGTGTACATTTGAAGCACTGGGGTGACTAACCTAACCAGCTGGCTTAGTTAAATACTGAATTCACAAATGCAGAATGAGCCTTCCTCCCAGGTGCACCTGGAACATTAACAGCAAAGGCCTTATGCTAACCCAGTCTCAAGGCATTACCAAGTAGAGTTTGATACATCTCAGCACAGTTGTATCAAATCAGGAACAAGAGATAAAAGGTAACTTTAAAATGTGACAGAAGCAAGCAATGTCCTTTTATGGACCTAAGGATCTAAGAAGATAACACAAAGGAAATCACATATTATTTTGAACTTCAGGATAACAGAAACATGACACATCCAAACTTGAGAATGAGGGCTGGGGCTAAGTCTGTGGGTAAGACTACTTGCTGTTAGAACAAGAGAACCTGAGTTGAGTTCCCAGTACCCATGTAAAAGCTGGGCAGGCTAAGCATACATATAACCCCAGCATTGGAGAGGGAGGCATGTTGGTCCAGGGAGCTTGTTGGCTAGGCTTCAGGTCCAGTGAGAGAGCCTGTGTTAAAAACAGGGTGGAGAGTTATAGAAGACACCTGGCATCCTTCTCTGGCCTCTGCAACATACGAACCCCCCCTCCACGTACACACAAAGACACACACAGAGACACAGTCACACATACACACACACAAAGAAATACACCAACAAAAGATTCATAACATACCTGAAGCTACAATTAAAGAGAAATTTCAATGCATATACCAGAAAAAAAGCAATATTAAAACCAATGATCTATTCTATCAAGCCAAAAAAACTGGAAAAAGAACAGCAATTCAGACTTACTAATGCAGAGTATGAAATCAGTCAGGCAGAGTGGTGACCAGCACAAAACAAACAGAGAAAGCCCAACAGAGCCAGTTCTCTGAAAGAAGCACAGCATCAACTAGTCTAACAAAAGGAATCGGTGTGCCCACAATTCTACCATCAGGAGGTGGAGGCTGGAGGATCATGAGCTTGAGGATAGCTTAGGCTACGGCATGAGACCCTGTGGAAGAGAGGACAAGGAAGTGACCAGTATTAAGAACAAGAGAGATCCATCATTCCAAATACTAGAAGTTGCTGTACATTTCATATAATCTATCAGAACAAATGCAGGAGAGCTGAGCAAGTCTGAGTGGAGCTGGACACACTGGGGAATAAGGCAGTGAGGTCCTGCTTGAGGATGAAGGATGGGGGCAGGAAGGGGAGGAAGACCCAGTACCGTCAATGAGGCCTCTGCCCAAGCTACAGAAGCAGGGTGGGTGAGGCCCATGCAAATGCGCCTCCCTCCATAAGTGCTTGTAGAGATGAGCAGCTCATCTTCCCGATGTTGCTTTCTGATAACCACTTAAACACAAAAGTACTCCTTTGATGCACTCAGCTTGTGAAATTTATTGACATCTCTACGAGTCCTTCTGTGGCCTGATGGGTCTCTTGAGTCTTTAAGTTCTGGAAATTGTCAGCTCTTACCTCTTCACACACTTTTTTTTTTTTTTTAATTTTATTAGTTCAAATTAGGAACAAGCTTGCTTCAGATGTCAATCCCTTCTCCCTCTCCCTCCCCTCCCCCCAACATCCCACCTGCCCCTAGCCATCCCCCCTCCACTCCCCAGGTAGGGTAAGGCCCTCAAAAGGGGCTCCCCAAAGTCTACCACATCATCCTGGGCTCTTCACACGCTTTCTACCCATTTTTTCTCCTCCAAAAAATCCAGCAAAAGGCACTGTTAAATACTTTGTGACTGTCCCTCAGGTCTGTCAGGTCCCCTGGCTCCAATTTTGTTGTAGTTACTGTTTTGTTTATTTTTTTAAACCTATCCCCCTTTGTTGCACTTACTGAATAGTTGCTACCGATTTATGCCCAGGCCACTGGTTGCTTCCTGTACCTCCATTCTCCCGTGAGGCCTATGCAGTGTTTAATTCAGGAGTGTGTAGCGTTAGTTCCATCATTTCTACTTTGCTCTTCTTTATGTCCTCCTTTCTTTGTGCTGCTCATCAGAGCATTTCCAGCAACTGCTGTTGTTCCTAACGACCTCATTCTCAGGGTGTGACACCTCTCAAATAGCTTTTCTCCTTAAAGCTGCAATTTTCCCGGATGACAGAAAAACTTCAGCATCATTCTCAGTATTTTATTTGTCTTCCTTTCTTTCTCCTGTTGCTATGATAAAAGCAACTTAAGGGAGAAGGGGTTTATTTGGTCTGAAATTCCAGATTATAGTCCATCCTGGTGGGGAAGTGCCAGCAGCAGGAATGTGAGAGAACTGGTCACATTCCATCCACAGGCAACAGCAGAATGCAATGAATTCATGTGTGCAGACACAAGGAGATCCCCGGAGCCTACAAACCCAGACAAATAACAGGGTTCTTGGCTTAACAAGAGACCCTATCATCAATAAGATGAATGATTGAAGAAGACACACAGTGTTGACCTCTGACCTCCATATCCATGTTCGTTCACACTCCCATATCCATGTTCGTTCACACTCCCATATCAACACATACATTTATACAAACCCAAACACATATGTGTGTACACACACATGTGCACATACACCCCTTTGATTTATGTTATAATTGTTTTATGTTATTTATGTTAAGTTATAATTGTTCACAAAGTTTCCTATTAATTTCTGTAAGTTTTCTTGTAAGTGTTAATGACTGACATCTGTACTCACGACTCTTCAAAGCTTAGTTGTCTTTCATTCTCATATGCTACCTGATGCCAGAGAGCACAATGAAGGTGTGAAGGATTTATTTTTGGTTCGGTTTATGGGATTTTAAGCTATGGCTTTGTGATCCCATAAGCTGAGGTAAAATGTCACAGCCTCAGAAATACAGGAGAGAGAGAGGTAGCAGCAACAGGAGTTCCTTGGGAACATGCCAAGTGACCTACTTCCTCTACCTGGGTTCCACCTCCCTGAAAAGCCCACAACCTTCCAAACAGCACCCCAGCTAGGAAGCCAGTGTCTACACTAGAGCTTGTGGGTCCATTTCATAGTCGAGCCATAATATTCTGCCCCAGGGCCCCAAAGGCTCATAGCCATCTCATAATACAAAACGTATTTAATTCATCTCTAGGAGTCCCCAAAGTCTAAACAGTTCCAACATTGTTTAAAAGTTCAAAGTCTCCTCTGTCTCTCAAGGCAAACTCTTAGTTGTGAGCTGCTTGCTGTAAAGCAAACAGCAAGTTACAATGACACAGAATAAACATCACAGAAAGACAGGAAAGCAGCATGGAAGCATCAAAGCAAGATGCAAAAAGGCAAACACTACCTTCTTCAGTTCCTCTGCTGCTACCCTGGATATATGGCAGCAGAACGTGTGCTCCAATAGGCTTCCTGCCTCTATCACCTTGAGTTTGCATCCCTCATGGCTCCTGTCCTGGGCATAAGTTCCACTTATTGCCTATGATTTGCCTAGGCATATATCCTGTGTCTCTGGCAACTTCAACACTCTCGAGTCTCCAATATATTTTAGTATCACTCCCATAGCTACTTCTTGCATTGCCCTCTCAGCAGCTGCCTGCTGGAATCCCAAACCTGCCACACATTGACCTCCCAGGCATTCCTTTGAAATGTTAGAAGTAGTCTCCCCACTCTTGAATTTGCATCCCTTCAAAATCAGCATCAGGTGGACAATACCAAGGCCTTCCACTAAAGGACTTCTCTAATTGTCATTATAGAACCTTAACTGATTATAGAACCCATTAACTGATGGAAGTATATGCAAAGATCCACAGCCAAGCACTGCGCCAAAGTCTGGGAGTCCAACTGAAGAGCGGGAAGAGGGATTATATGAGCACGGATGAGGGGAGCTGTCAAGACCATGACAGGGAAACCCGCAGAGACAGCTGACCCAAGCTCGTGGGAGCTCATGGACTTGAGACCAATAGCTAGGCAGCCTGCATGGAGCCACCCTAGGCCCGCTACATGTGGTGATAGTTGTGTAACTTGGTCTGTTTGTGGGGCCCCTAGCAATGGAATCAGGATCTGTCCCTGGCACTTGAGCTGGCTTTTTGGAACCTATTCCAAAAAGTGAGGTAGGGTTGCCTCACCCAGCCTTGATGCAGCAGGGAGGAGCTTTCTCCTGCCTCAACTTGATATGCCATGCTTTGTTGACTCCCATGGGAGGGCTTACCCTTTCTGAGGAGTGGATAGGGAGGGTGGTAGAAAGAAAGTGGGAGGAGAGGATGGGAGAAGAAGAGGGAGGGGAATCTGTGGTTGGTATGTAAAATAAATTTTAAAAATTAATTTAAAAAAAGAAAGAAAGAAAAAACTTCTCTAGGTAGCCCTATGCAGGAGTTCTATAGGCATTATCTTGTCAGGGGAAAGTTTACAATTTAAAACTTACAATTGTAAGTTTACAATTCAGTACCTTGGAACCTTGGAACCTTGGAACCTTGGAGGGGTAAGGTCTGGCCAATTGTAGAGACACCCTCAAGGAATCTTTCTATTGTCTAACTGCAAAAAGCTTAGCTTCTTTCTAATGATACTAATCTCTTTGGCTACCACACCTTCTCTGTCTACAACTTTCCAAGTTCCTTTTCTGGTTATATGGCTTTTGGATCCTTCTGCTCTGCTGTTTACTACTGTTTCTTGCTGTAAATCTGGCTGAAAGCAGCTACCAATAGCCATTCTACAGTCTGAATGCTACACTGTCTTGAAATTTTCTCTACCAAAGTTTTAGGACACAGATAATATGTAGAAAATTCTTTGCCAGTAACACAAATGGCTTTGGTCTAATTCTTAACAGAGACTTTGTTCCTTTGAAACTTCATGAACTTAGCATATATTGTCTACCTTTCCATCAGTGTTCCTCTCTTCTGGGTATCCATTAGAATGGCCCATAAAGCTCTGGGTACACCATTTTACAGCTTCTGTAGCTCTCCAAGTTCTTGCAATTCCTCATGTAAACCTGCTCCAAAGGTCCATGAGTCAAATGGCCAGGTTCAGTCACAGCCACGAACCACTCCTGGTACCCATGTTCTGTATTAGTTATTTTTTTCAGTGAGGTGACAAAATACCCCACAGAAACAGTTTCTGGGAGGAAGGATTTATTGTGGTTCATGGGTTTCCCAGATTTCAGTCCATAGTTGTTTAGCTCCAGGAACTTGGAGAAGACATCATGGTTATGGCAGAAGGAGGATGAGTGGAAGCAGGAGAAAAAGAGGGAGGGAAGAGGGAGAGGGAGGAAAAGGAAGAAGGGAAGGAAGAGAATGAGGATAGGATGGAGGAGGAAAGGAAAGGGGACATTCACTATTGAAACTATTATAATTTCTGATAATGACAATTTGTAGGGTTTTTTTGTTTTGTTTTGTTTTGTTTTTGGATTGGCCAAACTTGGCAGTAAATCTGCTTTGTTAATCTTTTCAAAGAGCCAATTTTTGGACATGTTAATTTCCTCTGTTGGTCAGTTTTCTACTTCACTGTTTTTAACACTTGCTTGCCTTTATCCTTTCCTTTTTCTCACTTGCCTCAAGTTTTACTTTTTTCCCAGCTTCTTTTTCATCACTAGCTTCAGGCTTTTATTCTTTTTTAATCCAGTAATTTAGTGATATGAATTTTCCCTAAGCCATGCTGGGTTCAAGCTTGTAATCTGCCTCAGCCCAGTGCTGTGATTACAGGTGTGAGGTATACCTGGCTGTGAGTTAGATGTTTACATATAGTAGATGGTATGGTCATTTTGAAAATATGGATAAGAAAATGTTACAAAATCACTGAGTGAAAAGACCTTATCATCTGCAGTGAATGAATGATCTGGTTCTTCTGTTGACAATTAGCTAGACATATGCGCTAAGCATTGTCCTCTGGCTGTATCCTCTTGAGCTCAAAGCAGCTGTAATAATGCCACACAAGACTGGACTGACTAACATTCCATCATGGAGAAAGAGAGAGATTCATGAGGCCTGTCCTCTTCCACAACAATAGATAGGCAGTTAATGATTGCCAGGGCAGTGTGATATTTTCTCCTTTAGTATAGTACTGGAAAGTTTTCCACACTACTGTAAGTAACCATAAATAAATTCATTGGATCACTGAGATAAGACTTAAATGGAATGCTTTCCTAGGTCTGTTGGAGTCCCATCTGGGGTGGACAGATGTTTCTTGTCTCCCCAAGACTGTTCATACGACAGTGGTCCATTTCTTAACTCTAAATTCTGTCTCACTAAATCTGAATCAATACCAGTGTCTTGTAACTTTATGGTAAGTCTTAAAACAAGGTAGTGTAAGTGCTGCAACCAAAAAAATTTTTTTGCAAGGCTATTGTATTCCCATTTAAATTTTAGAAATCTAGGTATATGGCTCAGCAGGTAAAAGTGATTGTTCTGCAAGCATGAGGATGTGAGTTTGGATCCCCAACACTTACATAAGACAAACAAACAAAAACTATTTCTGGCTGCACATGCCTGCAACCTTAGCACCGGGGATCAGAGAAAGCAACCACTGAGCTTCTGTCCCACACTGCATTTTCTAGAATTTCATACATACGAATTCATAAACTCTGTTCTCTCCTTCATCTTACTTCATTAACTCAGCATAATATTATATTCTGGAAAGTACCTACATTGTTGCACATATCAACAGTTCATTCTTTTTTTTATTAGTATTATTGAGGGTTAGGGATATAGATACCTGGTAGAGTGTTGGCCTGGATCTGGGTTTGATCTTCAGCACTGCAATACCTCCTAGCTCCTCCTCCCCACTTCAAATCCTAACTACTGTTTAGTCAACTCCTAGTGGAGGATATGCTGCTGTTCACTTACCCATTGGACTGATTGATAGATACTGGTTTTGTTTCCCTTCAGGTTCTGGCTATACCAAATAAAGCTTCCAAAGCTTCCGTGAATATCAGTGAATGTCAGTGTAGAGGCATTAGCATAGACATGGGTTCTTATTACTCTAGACCTTAGATGCTGTGGGAAGACTGCTGGTATGACATGGCAAGAGCTGCTATGGCTTGGATGTGGTATGTCCCCTAAGGTTCACATGGTAGAGTCCTGGCCCTCAATTTAACAATGCAGGGGTGATATGGGAACTTTAAGAGACAGGGCTTGGTGGGAGGTCCTGGGGTCAATGGGGGCACAGTCATCAGAAGGAATTAAAGGAACTCTGATGGGTCCCAAAGCTCTGCGGAGATGAGCTGCTATAAGACCTGACCCCTGAACTGCTCTTTGACTTCCTGTTTTGACATGTGATCTCTTCTTCCATACATGCTCCTCCCACTGCAGCATCAATCATAAGGTCCTTGCTAGAGGCAAGCCAATGCTGGCACCTGCCTTTGAGTCTAGAACTGGAAGCTGAATTTCTGTTTTATAAAGCCATTTAGCCAGGTGTGGTGGTGCATAGCTATGTTCCCAGAACTCGGGAGGTAGAGGCGGAAGGATCAGAAGTCATCCTCTACCAGGTAGTAAGTTTGAGGCCAGCCTGGAGCACATGAGAGCACATATCAAACAAAACAAAGAAAAACAAAATGCCCCCTTAAAAACAAAACAAAACAAAACAAAAACCAAATAAATATAGTGTAAAGCCAGTCTGCCTCAGGTATTCTGTTATAGTCTCTCTCTCTCTCTCTCTCTCTCTCTCTCTCTCTCTCTCTCTCTCTCTCTCTCTCTGTGTGTGTGTGTGTGTGTGTGTGTGTGATTGTGTGCTTAACATTTATATATTTTTAACATTTCAAACTGTTTTATCATACCACTGCATCCAGATTATGAACCAGCACAGAGCAGAAGCTAAAGGTCCATGCCTTATTGTGTGCACATGCACTTTGGCAACGGAGATAAGTTATTCATCAAACATCACTGAGTAACTGCTGAGCTCAATAAATTGGACTAGGCATGGAGAGTACGCCAAGGAATGAGACAGCCATGGTTCTGACCCTGGTGCTCACATTCTAGAAGGAAAACTGGGCACTAAACAGAAAATCTCTGAGGTAATGACTTCCTTGTTTTTTTTTTTTTTGTTTTGTTTTGTTTTGTTTTAAGAGGTACTAAGCCTTCTGAAGCTCACTTAGCCTGGGACTGGAAGCTTCTTTGAAACAGCCACGCCTGAGCTTTCAGGTGAGAGGAAGAGTAGAAACTAACAAAACCATAATCCCAACAGACTCTGCTCGGTTCTGGACTCTGATACAATTCCCCTAGGATGCCAATTTTCATTAACTTATTTATAACTTAGTTGAGGCTGCTAATTGCTGCACAGCAAATAATTCACTTTGGAAGTACAGTGTTCTCCATCTTCTGAAACCACACTCAGCTGAGTACCCTCACCACAGAAATACTCTCAACAGAGATAGTAAGTCTCAGAAGCCCCAGGAGAACCACTGGAGAATCATGAAGAGGACTGCAGCTATAGTAAGGGTAGTGGTTCTACTGTGTCTTCTGCCAAGTGCTTCCTGAGCTGTCTTCGTGGCGGGCACTATGAATGTTTATCCTGGGAGGGGGCAAACTCACTGCCATTGTATGAAGGAATAAGCTGAGAATCAGGTTTCATCTAAAGTTTGAAAGAGTTCTCAGGAATGCATTTAGCTCAGCCTTCTTGACTAGACCTCCTTCACAGTAACCAGAGATAGTGACCAGATAGTGACTATCTGGGCATTATCTTTGAATATCTTTGTTCCTACTTCGCTTTTGCCAAGAAACTGAGCAAACAGATACAGTTTGGAACTGCTGTACCAATGAAGAGGCCCTTCTACCTTGGCTTGCCTAGAGAAACACTTTACAATTCTCCTTCTACAAAAGTAGGAAAGATGGTGTCTTGGGGTTTCTACTGCTGTGATGAAACACCATGATCAAAGGCAACTTGGGGAAGAAAGCATTTATTTCATTTTACAACTTGTAGTCCATCAACCAGGGAAGTCAGGGAAGGAGTTGATGCAGAGGCCATGGAAGGGTGCTGCTATTACTGGCTTGTTCCTCCCGGCTTGCTCAGCCTGCTTTATTACAGCATGCAGGACCAAGAGTCCAGGGGTGGCACATCCCACAGTGATTTGAGCCCTCCCAAATCAATCATTAGCCAAGAAAATGCACCAAAGGCTAGATCACATGCCAATCTGGTGGGACCTTTTTTCAATCAAGGTTTTCTCTTCCAAAATGACACTAAGCTTGTATCAAAGTAACATAAAACTGGCCAGTGGTACAGTAAATGTCATTCATATCCTAGGTAAAATGACCTAAGCCACTTCCTACAAATGAAAGTAAATCCAAAAGATGAAAGAATGCAGACTCTGCTGGATACTCCACTGTTTCTCACTGGCCAAACACCTGACCAGAGGGTCACAAGTTAATCTGTGCCAGAATGGCTTTCTCTCACCCTCAAATGGGACTATATTTAAAAGCAACACAAATGGGGAAAACCTAGCCTTTAATTTTTGGTAGTATATGTGTGGGTTCATCTTTCTTCTCTCTTAAATCAATCTTTAAGGACTCAAAGAAATTTATGTAATAAACACCTATGCAAAAAATATGGCTGCATTGGATAGATTTTCATTTTTTTTTAAAGGTTCTCACTGTGTGGCTCTGGCTGCCCCTAACTTGCTGTGTAGATCAAACTAGCCTCAAACTCAGAGGTCCTCCTGCCTCTGCCTCCCTAACTCTTCCTCCACCAAAATTAAAGATGTGCATTATCATGCTGTCTTAATTTTCATTTCTTAAGAACCCTAAATCCAACAGGTCCTGAGAAAACCAAAGAAAATGGTTCCTCTTCTATAAAGGCAGTGTGACCATGGGATAAATCTCAGCACTGCCAGAAGGAGCTAAGAGATTTGTATACTCTACTGGGCTTTGTCATACCTTGGTGACCCCTGCAGCATAGGCCTTCGCTGTCGCCAGTGCATCTCACACATATCCACCCTGACAGGCTCATCAGCTCCCACTGTGTGCGCCAAGTTTCAACTCTGGCACTTTCCCCCAGGGAGACCTTTCCTGGTCTTCATGCTTAACCCCTGAACTCAACCTAATCCATCAGCTGCCCCAAAGGAGCAGTGACAGAGACAAGCAGACAGTCTGTCCATACAGAGCTCAGAGAGCAAGCCATCCGTAGGCAGGCTGCTTTCCAAATGCTTGCCAATACCGCCACTTCTGGACTTAATGTTTTTACTGCTGTGGAGGCAGGTAGCCAAGGGTACAGGAATGCTATGCTTGGAAACATCGAGTAGATTGTCCAATGCTATAGACAGGTTTTAGAAAATATCCCCTGGGACTCTCATTGGGAGTTCCCAAATCTGGGTACAGTTGTCACTGGGACACCAGGCTTCCCCAGGACTTTGAAGATAGCTTTACATCCCACTCTCAGGCACATGATGAACAGTTTAGCAATCATAGCTCTAGAGAATGAAACACCTAGCCTTTCAGTGAACTGCTGAAAAGAGCCTTACCTCATAACCAAACTGCAGCTCATCGGAGGTCAGCATGATGATGTCATCATCGATGGCCAGGACAGCCTCTGTCTCAATTTCATCATACGGGAAGAAACGATTACTCAGCTTGTTTTCTGCAGTCCTTACAACTTTCAAGGGAACACGAATTTTGGGCCAGAGAGATTCTGGATGAAGAATAAAAGAAACTCTTTACTACTCACCTAGCTCTGTGAGGAGTCAGAGCATCCTGTTCTATCACAGGGAGGGGTAGCTTCTGCCAGGGACTCTTAAGTGCAGAGGTACCAGTTTTTGGAGGGGAGGCTCCCATCAATGCACCATCCTCCTCAAACCTTTATGGCACTACCTATTCTCAATTGGGTCCAACTCCTAACTGGGGCTACAAGGACAGAAAGTCCAGGTCACCAGTCTCAGGACCTTTCCTGCCTAAACTTTACCTCTCCTGGCAGACACTCTGCAAAGTGCTTTTCCACCAGTGCGCTCAGCTCAAAACTGGCCTCAAGGTCTGCTAGGAAACTCAGCTCCTGCCTGAGGATGCCTGCCATCCTCTGCACAACCATGGCAATCACTAGGGGGTGGAGCCCACCAGTGGAGGACAGCAGTGGCCCTGGCTGAGTGCTGCTTTCCTAACTCAACACTTCACCCTTTCCCCTTGACTTACCAAGTTTGACTTCTCAGCACGACCAATTTATAGAGCAAGTCTCAGATTTCTAGGTCTGATTATGTGGGATTTCCTAGTATATGGAAAAACAACAACCCGTGACTCTCCTTGTCCTGCCCCCAATTTACTGTGAAATGACTGGAGCAAATCAGCTGCAGGGTCACTCTTGTAGAGGCTGCATTTAGCAAAGCATGAAGTCAATGCTTTGTTGGTCAATATGGTACCGATGTCGACAGACCCCAGGTTCTTCACACATTTGTTAGGTGAGAACAGGAAAGCTAAGTGTGCTGCTTCCCCAAAGTCTGCCGTATGATCCCAGGAAGATCTAGTCTCAGCTACTCCTAAATCACCAAACTGAAGAAGCAGCAAGATGGAGGAAAGTCAAAGGGAAAAGCTGGTCTGACCAAATGCTGAGCACCTGAGCTCTGCAGAATATAACAGAATAGAATAATACAAACACGTAACTCATTGCTGGGTGCTCCCAGGGGTCTTAGAAAGGGCCAATGTAACAGAGAGGCCATGTAGTTAGGTTAGATATCTCCAGTTTTAAATAAGCCTATGGTGCAGGGCATTAAGTGGCCAACTCCTAAATCATCTGTTTAAAAAAGGCACATTATCAACAAGCATTTGGGGATAAATATGTGGGCATATGAATGAGAGTTCTGCCTTTTCTATTAGTTTTTTAAAGCCTCTTGGCTTTCTTATGTATTTAGTGGATGTGTATGCATGTATGCGTGTACACATCACACTGAATGTATGGGATCCAAGAACTGAACTGGTTGTCTGGTGCTGTGCAAACATGCTTCTCTCCTCTGAGCCATCTTGCCAGTTTTCTGTGAGATATTGAGGAAGTCCCTTCTCAGGAGTCAGCAGAGTGTGGGACTTTATTGCTCAGTGGCCATAGCTAGATCTCTCAGAGATGTGGCATCATCCAATACACTTTATGGCATTCCACTGGTCAGAAACTATTGTCAAAGTAGTGTCTACACACCTCTGGGAGGTGGTGACTTGTCCAGTATTACACAGGTAAGAAACAATAAGGCTAGTATTTAAGTCTATTAACAACAAAGACCAAATATGACCTGTGCCATAATCCACTTCAGTGTGAGAGTTCTGTTTCTCTAAACCTGGGATAAATCTCTGAAGATCCAAAAATCATTCTGATTCTTGTTCGCATCAGATTCCCTACTTAAGACAAATAAAATCCCTGTCATATAGCTACTAAATCTCAGATCCTCATAAACCTGAAGAAAAACCTACAACAAAGAAGGCCATCCAGCCTTAGCTAACAGGGTCTCAAACCTTGTGGCTTCAGAATTGTCATATGTTCTTAAAAGTATCAAGAATCCCTAAGGAGTTGAATGTACATGGATGTACACATGTAAGCATTTATACAAACACATACATGCAAACACACACTACTCACTATGCTGTAAATTAAAATAGGAAACTGTAAAACACATGTACACATGCCATTAGCTGGCAGAGCAGCAATGCCATCTCATGTAGGTTGTGGAAAACTTTGCCATCCACTGTGAGAAAGGAGAGATGGGAAAAGAAGAGAAAAACTCAAAAGCAATTTTACCCTCTCAACTCCTCCAAGACCCCAGGGATGCACAGGGTACCCTACTCATACAGAGAATAGCTATGCTTGATTCCTGTTCATATTTGGGTACCACACTATATAACAGGAACAACAACCCTGACCAGCATGTCTGGAGTCTGGAGGATGGCACGGGCTTCTAGGTCCAGGGTTTGTAAAACATGCTTAAAGAAATGATTTGTCACTTAGGTTTCTGCCTCACAGCTTCAAGTTCAGTCTTTGTGCCCTGATCTGTGACAGCAGAGCTGGGCCCTGTGAACATACTGGCACGATGGTATGCTACATCAGGAGAAGGCAAGGAGCTGGCTTCACAGGAAGGAAGCCTCACTGGTTCTGGTGTGCCTCTTTGACTTCTTGCTTCTATAGTAGTCTACAAGTGGGCAGTAAGTATGAGTGGCAGGCCTGAGGAGCATTCCTCAGCTTCTGGGGATGCCCAGCTGTAGCTCAGCCAAGGCTCTCCACAGGGGTAGCTTCAGGTGAGTGCCACTGAAGCCCTGGCCAGTTTTCCAGCAAGTTCAGTACCAATGCCTGACAGCCTCCTGTTGAATCTTGTGGTTTTTCTGATGTCACCCTAGTCTGTGTCATTTTAGCATGCTTCATCAACCAGTGGGCCACAGCCACAGTGCTGGCAGATGGCAGGCATTCACCAACTGTTAGTTATGTGTTCCCCTGGAATTCTCAGTTTATTAGCAAGACAAAGTGTTTTTCTGAGTCATAGTTAGTGGTAGCAAGGTGGTTCACTTCAGATTTAACACACCAACCACCCTGACCATCCAGTGGCACAGCCACAGTTCAGCTTCCCATGCCTACTCTTCTGTTTGTTCTTTGAGACACTGTTACCATGGAGCCAAAGCTGGTCTCAAACTTGTGATGCTCCTGCCTCAGCCACTTGAGTGCTAAGATTATGCTTCTGGCTCACTGTGCCTACTTCTAGGTAGGGAGAACCCCTGCTATGGAACCGAAAACGCCTCACAGACTAATGAAACTAAAGCCATGGAACTCTGGCCCTGTTAATTCCACAAAGCAACAAACAGCTCCATTTACCTCTCTGTACAGGAAAGCAGCTAGCTGCTCCAGCTAAGTGGAAACACGCCTCTGCGTCGGGTGGAATCTGGACTTTCACTTGGGAGTGTGTACAGCTTGTTCACCCCACAGGCATTTCCACATTCTTTACCTATATATATCCAAAGAATCACTCGAGACGATGTCCATAAAGAGCTAACTTGCCCCTGTAAAGTCTTTGATGGGGAAATTTTAGAGAGTGATGAAAGCCAAGGAGGATGATATGGGGTACAGATGGAGGCCCAGAATGAGTCACAGCTATTCAAAACACACAGTCACTTTCCCTGGTTCTAGATGGAATCTGGGTAGCCAATTCAGCTTTGACCAGAGGAGCCTCTACTTAAATGGTGCATGGACATTGCCATCCCGAGGCAGGGTGGAAGAGAATTCTGCCCTCTCTTCACCTGTTCTGGAGAAGGGCAGTCCTAGTGGCACTCCTGCTAGGCAGACAGACTGGAGTGCAGGAGCAGAGCCCTGAACACAGGCAATCTGTGTGTGATTTTAACCCTAGAAAGGCTGTATTTAAAAACATTAGGACAGACAGACAAGGCAGAATGGAGATTTTGGGCACAAAGGAGAGAGAACAGTGCTTCCAAAACAGCTCACTTTCACTGAGTCTCTGACATGCATCTAGCTCTTCTACATAATTCCAGATTGGAGATCTGAAAATATGGACCAGACTGGCAGGCTCAGTGCAAAGGGACAGACAGGCTTCAGATCCAATGGCCCAAGCTCACCACCATCTCTGCCATGTGCAGCTTTGTGATGTAGCTAAATTACCAATCTAAACTTCATTTTTCTTAATTTTGCAAAATGAGGATGAGAGCACCTTCTTATTGGCTATGATGAGAAACTGGAGAGGACCCATGTGACACACTTAGCACAGTCCCCATTCCTTGGACATGAGTGGCATTTGGTAATGGGTTTTAAGGGCACCGTGGCACCATCATCTTCACAAAAGGATTCTTATGAAGTCCTGCAAACTCTGATTCTCTGCTAACTGTAAGGTCAGACAGATGGACGTTGGGATGACCCTGCTGAAGCAGGAAGACACAATGTCAGAGCAAGAAATCTCCAGGTCTAGTCCAGGGCTCAACCTGCACGGGGGTTTCCTTTCTTTATCCTTTTATATTCTAAATGGAACATCATACCCTTGGATGCAGTAGATAATCTCGTGACTGTAGCAGGCAGATCAGAAATGTCACCTATCATTCAATGAAACCAGAAGACTATGATTTATGGGGGAAAACCCCCAAATTTATGAAAGACAAAGAGTGGAGCCAGGTACCCTGGTAAGTCCACCAAATGAACTCCAATCCAGCCCAAAGAAGAGAGTGATCCCCAGTGTCACAGGTTCTGTAAGTATACTGACTTGTTTTTGCCCACAGTAAACATCAAGAGAGGTGTAAGCAGAGGGATGCCTCTACACCCGTGGCAAAGGTGTGTAGTGTTAGGTTTGACTGAAGCCAGGCCTGAACTGGCCACAGCAGAAGGGTTCATTTATATAATGGTTCCCTAAGACTTGACATCTCTATCCCAGTGCAGAGTTCAATTAAGGGAGCTATTGCCCCTCTTCCCTGCTGCTCCTTCTGAGTGAACGAACCATCCTAACATGCACAGCTATCTCCACCCTGCCCACTAAGGATTGTAATAGTCACAATATGAATTGGGGGTGGAGGGCAGTCCTGATGTTAATTCAGACCTGAAGGTGACTAAGAATTTCTGAGAAGAATTGTGTTGGCATTTTGATGAGAATTACATTGAATCTGTTACTGAGTTTGAACAGTTGGTAGAACTGTTTGGGAAGGATTAGAAATTGTGGTCTTGTTGAAGAAGGTCACTGGGGTTGGGTGAAGTTTCAAAAAGCCCACACCATTCCAGTTGTCTCTCTTTCTACCATATAGTTGTCTCAACATGTAAGCTCTTAGCTTCTGCTCTAGCACAATGTCTGTTGCCATGCTCCCTGCCATGATGGCCATGGAATCTACCACCCCTTGAAACCATGAGCCCCACATTAATTGCTTCCTTTTATAAGATGCCTTGGCCATGGTGTCTCTTAAGAGCAATAAAAAGGTAACTAAGACATAGGGTGACCATTTTCACAATATTAATCCTATTAATCTATGAGCATAGGAGACCTTTCCATCTTCTGGTGTCTTCTTCAATTCTTTCTTCAGTGTCTTAATTTTTTTTATTGTACATGTTTTCCATTTGCTTGGTTTGGCTTGGTTAGAGTTATCCCAGATATTTTTTAGATGATATCTATCTAGAAGCTTCACCCCACTAACTAGTATTCATGGTATTGGAAAGGACTCTGTACTCTACTAGAGGAGAATGAATAGTAGTCATCAATATCACTCAGTCATAAACTCTACAACCTACAACAGTGACCTACAAGATATAGTGGCACAATAGTGGCACAAATGTTATAGTTTTAACCAACTACTTTCTGATTGGCTTTAAGGCCCACTCAATGAGATGGAATCTGTATCTGACACTGCTAAGGTGGCCAAGAAGCTGAAAATACATATACCATAGGTCTAGGGGAAAACCACATACTATTGTCTTGCTAAAGGAGTACAGTAATAAAACGATTCCAAATGACATACTGCTATACTGATAGATCAGTGGTTCACTCAACACTTATCAGAGAAGCTTCTTCTTGCTGCAGATGGGAACTAATAATACCCACAACTAAGACCCACAACTGGCCAATATGTAGAGAGTTAAAGACTTTGGTGCACTAAATCCTCAATGGGATATTGTCATCGAAGCCCTCTCCTCAAGGAGGCAGAAAGATTATGACAAAGGTGATGGATAACTCCAAAGAAACAGTGTCTTCGAGACACAACAGGACTGATGCACATATGAACTCACAGTGACTGACAGCATGCACAAGGCCTGCACAGGTTTAAACCAGACAGGGTCCCATCATTGAGAGATAGGCTCCCACTCTAACCAAGAAGCTATCTGCAACTGATACCCATTGGCAAAGGAAAAAAAAGAGGTTTTCTCCAATGGAGTCTCACTGGGTCTATAAATCATACTCAGGGCAGGCCCCACACCCAGGAATATCTGGGCAACACAAAACAAACTCAATGGCATTTTTGTAGATCTTTCCTCTCACTTCACTTTGTTTGGGGCATTTTTTGTCCTATTTGTCTTTTGCTTTTTTTATCTTCTGCTTTCGTGTGTTTGTGTGTGTTTCTTGTGTTGTTGTTTGTTTTATATTTTGCTTTAAAGAGAGTGAGAGAAAGGAAAGGAACATAAATTTGGATGGGTAGGGAGAGGGGGAGGATCTGAGAAGAACTGGTGAAGAAGAAAAACATGGTCAAAACAGCATATAAAAATCTTTTATTCAACCAGGCATTGGTGGCGCATGCCTTTAATCCCAGCACTCAGGAGGCAGAGGCAGGCAGATCTCTGTGAGTTTGAGGCCAGCCTGGTCTACAGAGCAAGTTCCAGGACAACCTCCAAAGCAATACAGAGAAACCCTGTCTCGAAAAGTAAATAAATAAATAAATAAATAAATCTTTTTTTTTCCAAAAAAGTTAACAAAAACCCTGAGGGTTAAATTACACCTGGGCCAAAATGTGAATGGCTAGGCAAATATTCTCTATATCAAATATATTCCCTATGTCCATCAAGGTTAGAGCTGAAGAGCTAAGAAAGAGGAGAGCAGTGGGCCTTTTTCTTTAGACACACCTCAAAAATGATGTGCAAAAATCTCACTGGAAATTCTATTGCCTAGCCTATATATTTACTTAAACTTTAAACCCAGCAATTTAGACTTAGCTGTAACCCAAAGTTGAAAGAATTTGATTGGGTTGGAAAACGAAAAAAAAAAATATTGGGAAGGAGTAGGTTGCTGCCTTCGCTAATCCACCCAGCAGCAGACATGCTAACCACAATATTTATCTTAGCAAATGTAGAGAAAGTGAAGAACATCACATTTGCCTCTAATATTCAAAGCCTTATGCTTGTCTATTTCTTCTTTTTTTAACATGTAGATAAAAAAAATCTAATGCCTGCACTGACACAAAGACCACAGCTGACAGCCCCACTTATCAACTGAACAAACACCCCACAGGAGATGAGACACAGCCATGTTCTCCCTGAACAACCAAACTGTCAAAGCCAGAGCCCTGACCTAAAACTATCCACAAAAACAGCCAGCCCAGCTGACACACGCCACAACCTAGGACTCATCAGGCTCTTTCCTCCTTAGAGCCAAAGTATTCAAAACCTAAACTAAACTATGGTCATAATATTAACCACTGTATTTTAGTAAGGTATTCCAAAAATTAACAGGACTACCCAGGGCTGCGCTTTGCTTTTCATCTCGCAGTGCAGAGACTGGAAGCAAACAGCCTTTCTTTCATAACTGCCCTCAGAGAAGTGACTCAGACTCACAGCTCATCAAAGTGGCCACAAGGAGAAGCCTCTTTGGCAGGCTTTATGTTCTATTTTGTTTTTGACTGACAGATGACAACTGTGTGTGCTTATGGGGCACAGAGTGATAGATAGCTCAGTCCATATTTGGCCACTGGAAAGATCCAATCAGTCACTAGCATCTCTATCACCAGCCACAGAGCCTGTACTTGGCCTTGTGGTTAGGACTGAAGGATGCAGCCATCCTCTAAGATGGTAGCCTTAGAGACAGGAGCAAATACATGCATATGGATGCAGAGTGAAAGGGGTGTCTTCCTTCTTAAAGCAGGATCACCCTCTGTAAGTGAAGGGGCCAATTAGCAATGCAGGACCTGGATCTCCAGTTCACTTCTTTGGGAAAAGGCAGCTACATTCACAAAGCCAGGAGTACCAAAGATGTTCTCTCTAATTCCTGCCCTCATATTTTAAATTTTCTTTTATGTTTCCTTCCCTAGTCAACCTTGTCCCTCCATCTTAGATTATATCAATACCTTTTTACCCCATAAACCCTTTTTTCTCCATCACCACCACCACCATCATCACCATCATCTTCATTATCATCACTGAGGATAGGAATTTAGATGTGCTCGACAATATCTAGTGTTCCTTTCTTATTAAGAATCAACCAGACAAAACATACACTCTGAAAACTGGTCATGTTATAGTAACAATGGAAAAAGATAATCAAAAAGCAGCTATGCTTTGGGACATCACATAGGGCTTTTGTTTAAAAGAGCTATTTACTGGGCCAGGGAGATGATTCATCAAGTCAAGGCCCTTTTTGAACAATATGACCACCTGAGTTTGATCCCAGTAACCCGTGTGAAATGGTATGTGAGCTGGTGAGACAGCCAGCCAGTAAAGGTGCTTTCCACATAGCCTAACCATTTGAGCTTGATCTTCTAGACTTCTACATGGTAGAAGGTCACAGTCTTGCCAGTTGTGCTCTGACCTTCACACACATGCCATGGCATATAGACAGACAGACAGACAGACAGACAGACAGACAGACAGACAGACAGACACACACACACACACACACACACACACACACACACACACACACACACACAAGTTGTCCTCGGAACTCTACATGAGTGCTGTGGCACATATGTACCTGCATACACATACATCATCATAACACATACAATAAATGAGGTTTAAAAAATTAAGAAGCTATTTTACCCAAATTGTGGCTCCTCAAACCTAAACAGAGCATATGACTCTTTCAGAGACTGAACACACTACCAAGTGCATTTTTTAAAAACATGTTGGGAGACACTAATGAACTTTCTTCAGTAAATTCTGAGTTGCCTCAGAGAGAGAAATAAGGCTGTCTCCCAGCCTGGACTCTAGATCTACCACTGGTGGTTTCCAGGGCTAGCCATCGTGACTTCAGTGTAACCAATTAAAGGGACCAGCCATAAAAAGCACAGATACTACTGTCAGGCAATAAACTAGACCTTATCGGTGACAGTGGTGCACATTACAAACTTCAAACTCATTCCTTGCTCTAATCCATCAGAAACTTCCTGGCTTTAATAGGCTCTAAATGGCAGGAGCTTTGAAGTTCTGGGATTAGGGTCAGTAATAGACAGGCTGAATGAGAAGCTAAATGCAGGTGGGACGAACTCTTGTGCGTCCCGAATTAAAAACAAATCCAATTAATCAAACAGGCCTCAACCCTAGCTGCTGCAACAGATGACAGGGATGGCCAAGGAAGGCAGGGGACAAAGTGATGGGGCAACTGGCCAGTTTCTGTGAGAATCCATTCTCACCATCCATTTAGCTGCAAGGCTACAAGGGTTGGGCAGCTGACCTCCCAACCAGAACAGGGGCTATCTTTTTGTTTTGCTTTGTTTTGTTGAAGGAGGGCTCAATATCAGAACAGAGATAAGGGAGCAGAAAACTAATGCCCTTTAAACTGAGTTTTCATGTAAACAAATCGGCTGGGATGCCAGAGGGAAGCTGAGGCCTGTTTTCCCAAGGCGGATAGCCTTTGATCCCCTTGACTCCTCAGCTCTCAAACACTTGTGGCTCAGAGCATGCCAGGGCGCAGAGTTCACTGGGCCACCCTAGAATCCTACGGGTGAGATGACTCAGAACAGCAGGGTCAGGTTGCCTGAGCCTGCCAGTGTTGTTGGCAGAGGATGGGAGCATGTGTCCCCCCAAATCGGTGCAACTAAGGGGTGCATGAAAGCCCTAAATGGGCCTCTCCCGAGCACTGTACCTCTTCATTCTCCTTACCTTCTGGGGGATTTTTATTCTGATTGTTCCACACCACCAGAAGCTTGGACAGACTGGGCACCTTGGACACCTCGGTGATGACCCGGAAGAGGCTCTCCACACGGTCATAGGTGAGGACGATGGCGGTGAAGCCTTGTGACTGTGGTGGAATCAGCGGGAGGAAGAGAGGGTTGCTCACACTAGTCCACTTCTGCAAGAGGACAGAAAGGCGTGGATCAGAGGAGCTGCAGCAATACTAGCAAGAGCTAAGCCATTGTGACAAGTGTCCCCTCCACACCATCTGACACCACCTGCGCTGAGAAGACATTTCCACACAGCAGATTTGAAGCCCACGTCTACCTCCATTTCCTCCCCAAACCAGTGAGGTGGTGGTTGATGACTATGAAAGAATATGACTCTATAATGGCAGGGAGATGGACGAAGAGCTGAAAGGCTGAGAGGCTTGGAGAGGGCCACAGGGCGGAGTGGGGATGCCCACCTGCAGCATCCTGTGAGGGGAAGCCCAGAGGAGGGAGGGGGTGGAAGGTGCTGAAAGCAGGGCTGGGTAAATAGTTGTGTGGGGAAGCCCGACTCCAGTTCACAAACCCTCCCTTTCTCCCACTCAGCCAGGTTGATTCTCCACGAAAATGGATGGGATCTCCAGACAGGAACACAGGCATGGGAGGCAAACTCAGGATAAAATTCCAAGGTAGAATGAGGAGCCCTACAGCTGCCTTTCCATTCCCAGCCATATGGCTGTCTTGGCACCCCGAGCTCCCAGGGAAGCCCTCAGGCAGCACTTGGGTCCACAAAGGCCTTTTAGCAGTTCCCTCTTAATCTCAAACAGATTCTAGAATCACAGACAGTTCAAGAGCATCTTCAGCAGAAGTGGCACAGACCAAAGAAACAGACAAAGCTCAGAGTAGACAGACAATGGATGAACAGAACCAAGTTAAAACAACAAATGATATCCCCCAGGGAGAGAAGAGTTTTCACCCATGAAAACGCTATTTTTATTTTAAAATATCTGTCAAAGATCAGAAAGAACTCTTGGATGTTAAAAACCACAAGAGGGGTGTGTGTGTGTGTGTGTGTGTGTGTGTGTCTGTGTCTGTGTGTGTGTGTGTCTGTGTGTGTCTGTGTGTGTGTTTAAAGGATGAGGTTTCTAAGCTAAAAGGTGGTAAAATATTCCAAGCTAGTAAAGAAAAAAAAAAGGAAAAATAGGACAAAGGAGGAGGAGGAGGAGGAAGAGGAGAGGAGGAGGAGGAGGAGAAGGAGGAGGAGAAGGAGCAGGAGGAAAAAGCCCAGGGCGGTCTAGCACCCATTTAATAGGCTGTGCCAGGAAGAAAAAAAAAAACCTCAAAACCACAGAATATGAAAAACATGAATCTATCAAAGAAATTAAGCATGGTCTCAGTACATGATGGGAGAGGCAAAGGCTTCAGACTGTAATAGACCAAGAAAGAACAAACATAGAGGTGTTTAAAATATAGAGAGATATAAACCAAACAGAAAGATGAAACAAAGCAAACCACCATTTCTGCCTAGGGGGAAGCAAGGAGGCAAAGGTGAAAGGTTGACAATATGAATTTGCTGGACTAGTCTTAAAATATCTCCATAAATTAGAAACTTGTTCAAAATAAAGTTTTGAAAGTAAGAGAAAAAGGTAATAAAAGAAATGCAATCTTTATCTACTGTTAAAATATTAAATAGTTTAAGCATAACAATGTAAGTGAAAATTCTGCTATGCTAATGACAGATAAGAAACTATTATTAAGATGATCTTATATATTTTAAGGGGTTTCCTAATTCTTCCTAGGAACAGAATTCATGTTCTCTACAACCCACCCATTTCAAGAATACAGCAGGGCCTGCGGAGATGGCTGGGTAGCATAAGGACATCCCTAGAACCCATGTAAAAAAGCCAGGCATGCTCACAAGCAATAACAACCCCAGTGCTGTGTGGAATTCAGATTGAGGGGTCTCTGGAGCTTGCTAGTTACCAAGTATAGCTAAAAAGGAAAGCCTAGGCTCAGTGTCCCAGGGCAATAAGACAGAGTGGAGATAAAGACATATACCTGACATCCTCATCTGGCTTCTGTATTTGAAAATAGGCATGTGTACCCCATTCTCCCTCTCACGCCCATGTGTACACACATACACTATGCATATAAAGAATACAATGGCCCCTCTATATAACATTATTAAAAAAACTGTAATAAAATATATGCAACATTTCCCATCTAAGTGACTTGTAAGTATACAATCATTGCTACTAACTAGACCCATAATTGTATGTTAGCATGTTATTAGCCCAGAATAGCAATTTCCATGGGGAGAGGAACGTGTAAAGTCCCATCTGTCATGCTGGCTGCCCTGCACTTCCCTACAGCCCTTAGACTCTGGATTCCCAAGGTGCCCTATCAATCTACTCTATGCCACTGATGGACACCCATCACCACATGTGATAACAGCTGTCTGCCAGATGTGACAGCGTGGGCTAAGAAATGTACACAAACACATGGAGTACACATGGGACAGGGACTCAGGGAGTCTGAATGGGATTCCTGCAGTCCTCGTATGACCACAATATTAGAGCCTATGTGGCCAGAGATAGCTATCATTAGACTTCACAGCTCAGAGAGCCATGATATCATACTGACTTTGAGCTGCAGTCTGAGGACAGTGACTGATGTTAGTATCCATACCCTATAATCTTGCTACCTCTGCTTCAAGTCTCAGTCTTCATCTTGCCCTGGTTTCTATGGAACTAAAAAAGTTAGCAGGTGGCCTTATTTTTAAGTCACAGGTACTCCTCCAAGACCATCCAGGTGCTCTCTGCCATTACCATCCCAATCCACATACCCAGAAATGATATGCCTTAAGGGACACTTGAAAACCACAATTTGAAATGGAAAAAAAAAAAAGGAGGAGGGGGTTTGCTTTTTAAAAGAAGCATGTAAGACTACCTAATTGTGGAACTAGGCAAGACTCAGTGAGCCGCACATAAGTGCCATGCACAGGCTTTCACTTGCTTTAGCTCATTTGAAACTCCCAACCCCAAGACAGGGTTGTTCTCATCAAGGTGATGGAAGCTTGAGGCTAGAGACCACAAACTGTGTTCAAGGAAAGCTAACTTGTCAGTGATGGAACCTAAACAGCCCAAGCAACTTCACTCTGGAACCCAAGCCCCTCCCAAATTCTACAAACTCACTCAGCTGGGTAGGACATCAGGAAGTGGAGGGGAAGGTAGGCAAGCATTTGCTATATCTACCTACTCACTAGGACAAAAGTCCTCAAAATTCTTCTTTTAAATTTTTTTAATTTAAATTAGAAACAAGATTGTTTTACATGTCAATCCCAGTTCCCTCTCCCTCCCCTCCTTCCCTGCCCCCCCCAAATACCCTACCTATCCCAAACCATTTCTGCTCCCCAGTGAGGGTGAGGCCTTCCATGGGGGGAGGGTCTTCAGGGTCTGTCATATCCTTTGGGATAGGGCCTAGGCCCTCCCCCATGTGTCTAGGCTGAGGGAGTATCCCTCTATGTGAAATGGGCTCCCTAAGTCCATTCCTACGCTAGGGATAAGTACTGATCTACTACAAGAGGTCCCATAGATTTCCGAGACCTCCTTACTGACACCCACATTTATGGGGTCTGGATCAGTTCCATGCTAGTTTCCCAGTGATCAAGAGCTCCCTCTTGTTCAGGTCAGCTGTTTCTGCTCATCACTCCTCCTCCTCTGCAACTGGATTCCAGTTCAGTTCAGTGTTTAGCTGTGGGTGTCTGCTTCTACTTCCATTAGCTGCTGGATGAAGGCTCTGGGATGGTAAATAAGTTAGTCATCAATCTCATTATCAGGGGAGGGCATTTAAGGTAGCCTCTCCACTGTTGCTTAGATGGTTAGTTGGTATCATCCTTGTAGATCTCTGGACATTTCCCTAGTGCCTGATTTCATTTTAAACCTATACTGTCTCCCTCTTTGATGGTATCTCTTATTTTGCTCTCCTCTATTCTTCCCCTACACAACCTTCCTGCTCCCTTATGTCCTCCTCACCCCTCCTCTTCTCTCCTTAAAAGTCTTCAAAATTCTTGATCCTTATTATCAATTCTGGGCCAATAAACAAGAAACTATCCCCCAAAAACCTTGACTGCAGAAAGTACATTCAAAAACACACCACACATACAACCCTGAGATGAAATGGTCACATAAATTTACAAAGGTAAATATCCCACAGTCGCAGAAGGAAAAACGATTAAAACAACAAAACAAGGTCTGTGCTGTGGGAGGAAGGAGGAGAATGCCAATGCACTTGGACGCCTGCACAGCATGAAGGGGAGGTGCAGAGACTGCAAAGCCAGCATCAGAGGATAGGTGCCCTGGAATTTAACCTGAGGCACCCTGAGGGCACCTTGATCTGATTTCAAGATGCTACCAGGAGAAGGAGCCCTCTCTGGTGAGATGACAGATTTTTTTTCCCAGGTGTTTTTAGGAAGTGGCGGTCAGAGAAGGGAACAAGGAAAGGGGCAGTTTGCTGGGAAGAACTGCCATTTCCCATACTGCTGGCCTGTATCCCAAATAGGGCTGGAGCACGGGGAGGGCAGCACATGGGGGGCAGATGGAAAGGAGCTTAACCGACTGAAATATCGCCAGCCCTTTCCTGGAACTCCAGAGACTGAGAAGAGCAAGGAGGCACATGTGAGCTACAGATCCATCAGGGACAGAAACCATTCTGTGGACACACTGCCAGGACTCACTCAAGTGACTCCCAGGGTGAGTCAGCGCATTTGGAGCCAGTCTGGGAATCATGAGGCCTCAATCTGATTAGGGTTTCTCTTTCTTAACAGCTGTGCAACCTGGGCAAAGTACTTGATGTCTTCTGTGCCTCAGTTTCTCTATTAAATCCTCATGGCATTGCTGTTACCTTTCTAGGTGGTGCTACCTGGTACAGATGAGGGAAATGTACAGTCCTGGCCATCCACAGACACCGGAGAAGTAAAGCCAATGGCTGAACTTGTGTAGCTGTTTTTCCCATGTCTCAAAAAGTAGGGCAGTCTAAGCAATCTCGGGTCTCTCTCTCAGCACTTACTCTGTGAAATCATGCCTCCTCTCCAGCTTCACCAGCATTCCCCAGTGACCTGGTTTACCTGAATTCTACCCTGCTACTCGTCCAAATACACGATTTTTATTTCCACCATTTGTTCTTTTCCTTCTGAGCCTCTGTTTTAAGCACTCCGAAGGCTCTGAGGGCAGGAGACATACCATCCAGTGCCTAGTGCTATTACAAAAGCTGGAGAACAGAAGATTCAGATCCGACAACCCAGGCCCCACTCCACTTGTCCTCTCTGGAAGGACACAGGAAGCCCGAGTTTTGAAATAGTTTCTGACTTGATGAATTCATTTTACAAGTACTTTCCAAGAATCTCACCATGTTCAGAAGTATAGGATTTTACTACAATATTTAAATGAAGCAGAGGCCTTGTCACTGATTATTGTTATGACATAAAACATATTTCTGTCAGCAGCTGTTTCTTCAAGAGTGGGACTGTGATAATACCTATTTCCCTGTGGAATGATGTTTAAATGAGATTGTGCATGCAAACACTTAGGATAGAATACATGACTATTAGTTTAAAGCAAACACAAAACTTACCCTGATCTTCCCACTGTGTGTTTTTGTCTGCTACAATGAGTTGGCAATGCAGAGACCGTTCCTAGCAGTGTTGCTTCAGGAACAATTCATATGTCTACATTTTCTAATCATATTCTTCAAACCTAGATCAGTGTTCAAGATGTAAAGATGAACACATTCCTCAGTCTCACAACAGTGAGGTGAATTGGGTGGAAAAGGCAGCAGGGTAGAATGATAAATTACAATGCAGGCAGTATAACAGGGTATCACACAGGATTCCACCTCAGCAAGCAGAGGTCCAACAACACCCCCCACCCTGGGAAGGCAAGCTGCAGTAGGGACAAGCAGGGGAGGGCAGACAACTGAATAGCTTGTTCAGAGTTTAGCAGACAAAGAGGATCCAGGATCCTGCAGGGTGGTGTCTGAAGGGGGAGATCAGAAAGGCTGAAGCCATAGCGTGAAAATGAGAAGCCTCTTCTGACAGGCCTTTTCAGTTCTACAACTGGCTTAGTTGTTTCTTTTGAAGCTTTCTTCTCCTGAGTGGTGTTTTACTGATGAATGAACATGGTGGCTACCTTCAAAGTTCACAGGTAGAAAGCCCTGGCAGGCAATGGGCTTCTGCAGCAAGCACCACCCCCTCCTTAAACATAATCCCATTTGGCTGCAGAGCTCAGCAGCAGGGTGGAGAAGAGGCAGCTTTTAATTGGGGCCCATGCTACTGTGCTGCTGGGGTAAGGTCAACAAACCAAGTCCAAAGAAATATCCCACTGGAGAGGGACATTTCAAAAAAAAAAAAAAATGGCATTTAGTCACCTCTGAAATACCTTTCAGGACTGACCCCTGCTGGCTGGTCACACAGAGTGTCTACAGTCTGGGACCTCTTGACCCCACTTTCTGCAGGAAATCAGGCAAATTTAAACCTCCATAATTTACTCAAGACTCTGGCTTCTGCCTGGAAAAAGCAAACAATGCTGGCAATTAACCCTGGTGGCTAATTAAGTCTCCACTATGGCACGATGCATCCAGCAATAGGGTCAGGAAAGAAGGCAAAGCCATCATGAGGTGGGATGGTAGGTACCATGGCAATGTCTAAACCTATTATTTCCTGTGAAAGCAGTCCTGTCGTAGAATTCTTAGAATCAAAGCCCAAAGCCATCTTGGCTATGGTTACTGTGCAGAAACAAAATGGCCTTTGCCAGCCATTCTGAAATGGTCTTACTGGGTTCACTTGGGGGCTGTAAGAATCGGGAGGGAGAAAGCCATGTTTCACTATCAATTACAGGCCTCTGTCAATCTGACCAATCCCAATACCAGCACAGGAGAAGCCAACGGCCGCTGGAAACCCAATTCCCATTACCCACTATGTCAGAGGTACTTTATGTCCCTCTGTACAACTCCATGCAGAAACAAGAGATGTGGACAGACATTTGAGTCAGCTTATATTTGATATAAACAGAGGTATTTCCCTGAGTGAAAAGTGAGACATCAGAGAAGAGAGGAAGAGAAGACCGGCTGTTACACAGAAGCCTGGAGCCCCTGTAATGAGCAGCCTTACCTATTCCTACCTTGATAGAAAGGGCAGTCTTGTTGGTTGTTTTGAAGTTATCAACCCTTACCTCAATGTGGTTTCAATTATGAATTACCAGACTAAGGGGCGGGGGGAGAGAAAGCTTTGATTTATTCTTTTTTGCTCCAATTATGCATGATGTGTTTCCACAGAAGACTTTGAAAAGTATTTCATCATGCCTCTTATCCTGCAGTGGTCAAAGGGCAATGCTGACAGGAGTTAACCCTTTCCTGCCTCACACAGGTTCAAAGAAACTATGGATAGATGTGGGCCAAGGCCTCTGAAGCAAAGGAAGCATGGAGAGGGTTAAGAGTTTACATCATGTTGCTCACTTGCACAAGGGTGGTGTCCCCTGTCTAAAATGGTGAGATGATATTTATGTTAATGGTTACTGGGAGATATGAAAGGGGCAATCAGTAATGTGGCCCATGCTGCCTTGACCATGAAAACTCTAGAGCCCCAACTACCCACAGCCCTCTTCCAGAGCGTGCTGATGGCCCAAGTGTACTTTCAAGCAAGATTTCTTAGTTCATAGAGGAAGGAATAATAATAACTGGATGTTCTGAAAAACAAGAATAATGCCAAAGGCCAAATTTCACTGATGATACACGAGACAGACACATGGAAGATAAAGATCAAAGGCCAGAAGACTAAAACAACTGTCAACTATGATGACAGTGGCTGCCCATCTCTAGGCATTTCTGACATCTGACCACATGTGCCTCCTTTCCTATGTCTGAAGACACTGAGAGCCACAATGATGAAGGTAATTCAAACAATTCTCTGTCCTCTAGATGTATGAGTTCTTCTTTGGAGACTGGGTTCTTGATGGCTTCCTATCCAACCTTTATTAGGAATAACTGACTTGTGGTTTGTTGGTCTTCCTGGGTCTGAGGCCTGGTATCATCTAACAGTTCTGCAAACTCTCAGACATCATCCTTTCCAAAAAGCCTCCTCCTTCTCTTCTGTAGCTCCAAGTGTCAGCTGTATACCTCTGCACACCTCTGTTCTCCACACCACCCCACCTCTGCACACCTCTGTTCTCCACACCACCCCACCTCTGTACACCTCTGTTCTCCACCCCACCCCACCTCTGCACACCTCTGTTCTCCACCCCACCCCACCTCTGCACACCTCTGTTCTCCACATCACTTCACAGTTTCCACTTCTGTCTCTCTGGGTTATGTTCTATTCATGTCTTTGGATCTAATACTCTGGTCTAATCTGGATGTTCCAACATCTCAGTTTCTGCTGCTCTCACTTGGGCTTCGAGTGGTTTCTGATGGTGAGCTACTCACTAGAACTTTACTGAAAGGACTAAGAGCCAAACTGAGGATAAATTCCTCAAGTCAGGGTCTGAGCATCACGAATGTGCTCTATCTAGTTCCCTACTAGAGCTTATTTAGGCTAGCCTCATGGTGTGAATGTAGCCCACAGCCCACACAGGGTGGGGTGGTTTGTGAGCTCTCAGTACTGAACCAATCTATACAGGTCACTTCTTATGTTACCAAGACACAGCTCTCCATGTCTGACGTAGATGGGTCACAGGTGACAAATCCTGCTTTCCCCTTCCCATTTCACACAGTGAACAGGTTGAATCTTCAGATCACCAAAGAACATAGACTTCCCCAGTGAACACTTGCTAATCACCCATCCTCCCAGGGCACCAAGAGCCAGTTTATTGGGTGGTTCAGATACTTTCAAGCCAGTTCAGTAACAGGTTAAAAGTGACCCATAATACTTATCTGTTAGTTTACTCAGTTGTTACTCAGTTGGGAGAAATCTTTTTTACATGTACATGGTCAAGTTAGTCATTAACTACCATGTCTCTTATTTAATTTGAGAGCCAAGTTTGTGCATCAGCTGAAAATAATTCTCATGAAAATTTGGCGGCAATTATCAGTTGAAGTGTTGGGCAGAGAATTTCCACATAGGACAGGCCCTATACTTCTTCAGACCTTCATTTGCTCACTGAAAACCTAAGAGGATACAGCAGTATTATGGATGATGGTGAAGGTGAGTGTGTATTGCATTCTAAGAAGACTACCACTGAACTACATCCCAGCCCAGGAGGAAGGACCTGAAATAAGTATGTCTCCCTTCCTTCATCAGTAAGGACCAAGTGAGTAGAATGCTGCTTTGGGGGTGAAAGGACTAGACAACAGAAAATAATAAGACAAACACCTTGGTACAAAGAATATCCCTCTGTAAATTTCAATTCTCCGCTGCAGAGTCCCATCCAATTCTGAATTCATGTTTCTATATGATAAAGCACTATATAGCCTGACCTCTGTATCTGTGGGTCATGCATACAAAGAGTAGACAAACTTTGGATTGAAAATACTTAAGAGAAACACTGAATCTGTAACAAGGATATAGACTTTCCTTTCTCGCTTGTATTCCCTGAGCAATAAAGTAAAACTGATGTTCGCAAAGCACTTACACTGAATCAAGCATTATAAGCAATCTAGAGATTATCTGTCTACAAGAAAATGTGCACAGATTGAGCACAATTACACCACTTGACACTAGGGGCTTAACCATCAGTGGGTTTTAGTATCCATGGGGACCCTGGGACCAATCCCCCACAGTTGCTGAGGGTCAACTGCATTAGTGGCTAGTTATAACATTAACAACTTTTAAAAGTACTGTGCCATTTATAAAATTCTCCCTTGTAAATTATACCTCTAATTTTTCATAATCATCCTACTTAAGAATCATCCTCATGATTCCTAGTTTACAAATAAAGATAAATGAATTTCAAAGAGGGAAGAAACCTACTCAAAGTAAAACTAGTGAATGCTCTTGAACTCAGGTCTGATTCCAAAATGTCCTTTCCTTTAAAAGTTCAGGCACCAATAAGTAATAAGGAATTAACTTCTATATTCCTCTACAGCCATTAGCATCCCTAAGCCCATCCCTACAGACAATGGAACTGTTGCAGAGGAGAGTCCCTCAGTCACCTCAAGTCACTCAGACCATAAGCAGTAAAGGAGGATTAAAAGGCACAGTTCAGAAATGTCTGGGTTGTACTTAGCTTACTGAAGGCTCAGGGGTTAAACCTACCTGCCTGCCTCTTGAAAATTCCTGCTATTATCTGAGGCTTAGCCACTTCAATCTTTTCTCTATGTAGCTCCGAATTTTGCATTTGGCCAGATGCCCACCCTGCATTTATAGTGCCAAACTACTGTCAAGAAGAGCAGGAAGGGTGGTCACTGATTGCTTTTCAGGTAGTAGAGGAAAAAGTTGACATTTCATCTTCCTATTCCTTGGAAAGGAAGGCAATCATTTATAAGAGCCCTCATCTGGCTGTGGCCTCCATCAGTGGGATGGACAGAAGCCAGTGAAACAGCTCAACATAAGCCATATTAAAAGAATTTGGAATGAGCAAAGAGAGGATTCCAGATGTTGATACTTTCAATAATTCATGAGTTATAACAGTCTGCAAGCAATAAATTTCACTAAATATATCTATGATATGACTGCTTAAGATATTGGCAAAGATAATAGTCATTGATTTTATTGGTTTGCAATTTGATATATCAAAAATAACAATTCTACTGTTTGACAGGAATAATGCACAAGATTTGGATTGTTTTTAGAACAAAGTCTTCACACACAATCATCACCCCTAGACCCATTTCTTCATGAGGATACTGACAACAGCTGAAAGACCTCCATGAAAAAACTCATAATTTACTTGATTCCAAAAGTAATAGTCCAAATAGTCACTTATAGTCCAAAGACAGCAACTGAGACAACTAAACCACTACTTCTCCAGAGAGAGTAAGCAAGTTTACAATCTCACCTAACTATCCCATGCTTGAAAAATTCCAGCAGTTTGAAAGAACGCATGTGTGGACTCATGTGCTGGCAGCCCATTGGCTCTATCAGCGAGGTCGGCTGTGAGGTGGGAAGATTTCACAGGCGCTCTTGGGAACGGTTAAATTACAGCTCATGACATTTGAGCTCAAAGCACCGCCACAGTTATGACCAAGAACATCAGAGTTTTGTATGGCTGTGAGCTGACATGAGCACAGCACATAAGGAGAGCTGGTAAGGTGGAAGCAACAGTCTCCACAACACAGCCACTTCTTAATTCTCTGGAATTTCACTAAGGCACATGTTTTGTCTACTGTGTTTTCCTCTGTTTCTTCTTGGGTGGAAAGAAAGAAGGCATGAACCCACAAGGGCAAAAAGAACAGGGAAGGAGACAATGATGGATCAGGGTCTGACAAGTTTTTGGAAGCTGAAACACATGGAGTCTTTCTTTTCAAAAATCCTCTTGCTGTAAAACACATAGAAATCTAGGATGAAATATAACAAAACTCTTTTTCAACCTGCAGCTGAGGCCACAGGAAAAGGCAAAGTCCTGAGTCTAAGAACAAAGCAGAAACTCAAGGGGAGTGGAAGACACTGGACCCAGGAGGGCAGAGGCTATGGCTATGCACGACGATGCTCAGCTTCAGTGGCTTTGAGGCCAGAGAGGGGGAGAGTGGGAAGGGAGACTTGGACACTAGGCATGAGTGATCAATGAAGGAAGAGGAGCCGGAAAAGCCACCTGCTAGGACATACTCTGGACCTGAGCCTGGGATGATGACAGAGGTTCTCCTCAGGAAAGTTTAATGGAAGGTCGCTTTCCTGCATGTTTGGGTTTAACAGAGAATATGTGAAGGTCTGGATATTCAAGCTGAGGAGCAAATGTGGGAAAGTGATTTATCTCTATGTTACCTCCAGAGCACTTGAAGAAGCATTAATTTATTAACTAATAAATGCCAATAAAGAAATGAATGAATAAAGTAAAGCAGAGTGAAAAGTAATCCCCTCTTAGCCCAAGTTGTAACAATTTCCACAGAAAACCTCGTCAAAGATGAACTAACACTCCAAAGCAACAATCAGGTGACCAATGACAAGCTGAGACCTCACACGGATTTCAGAAAGTTGGAGCAGTGGAGACTATAAAGTATATGTTTCAGATGCTTCAAGACATAAAAGAAGAAACTAAAGAGAGTCAGATGGGTTCAGGGTTCAAGGTCAGCTTAGGGTGTAGAGTGAGCCCCTGTCTTAAAAATAAAAACATAAGGCCAAGAAGACAGATTTAAGTAACCAAAATGAGTTTCTACAAATAACCACTGAATTTAAAACACAATAGATAGACAAAAGCATGCCTTAGTCACCACTGAAGAAATGGGGAAATGGCTGTGAAAACATTATCCAGCATAAGAGATATGAAAATGTGGAAAATCTGAGAGACAAAAGCAACAAACAGAAAATAAAGGCAGAAGGAAAAAAAGTTGCACACAAAATTTAACAAGATTCTAGAAAAAATAATTAGTGAGAAACACAGATATTAACATTCATAGAAAAGATGAATTAGTTACCAAAGTAACAAAAGACAACAACTCAGCCTCAAAAGCAGAGAACTACAGGCAGCCTACTCAGGCAGGAATCCACATGGGATTTAAATTAGAGAGTGTAAATTTGAAAATAAAAGGATATTTACAGTTTGAAAAGCCACCATGTCCCTCATATGACACATAATAAAAGGAAACAGTAATGAGGCACTGGAAAAGCCTGGAAGAAACCTGTGATCCAAGCCGCCATCACAACAATGGGACAAACTGACCACCTGAATCCTCTGACATGACAAGATCACATGCTTTTGTGATATTACTGACAAAAGTGCATAATTTGGATCTGACCAGGCAAAAGCACCAGATACTCCAAATCCAAAGACGTCTCGGAGACCTTGAGTGCCTTGTCATCCAGCAGGCGTTGATCTCCTGCAGCTTATCTATAGGCTGTGTGCAGCTTTGTTTTTGAATAAAGTTCCTTGCTGCTTCGCAGAAGAAAAAGGGCTGTGTGTGTCTTACTATACATATAACAAATTCTCTTCTAAATATTCAAAAATGTCATTCCACAAAACAAGGAATGAAAAACTGCTCTAGACCTCAGGAGTAAAAGCTACAGAAATGAGTGCAATGGCAGTTTCTTTCACTATGATGGACACTGTCTGAATAACACCGTCTAAGTAGTAATATAGTATCACTGTATTGGTGAGATAATTCTATATGAGAAATATTCAAGAATAAAGGTGCATAATACTTACACCTTCTAAAAGGTTCAGGAATATATCTGAACACATACACATGGAAAAACAGAACTGTGATAAATTATTAACACTGGGGGAATATGAGTAAATGTGAGTATATAAAAACTGCTACTTTGTAAAACTTCAATTCTGAACTGTAATAAAAAAACATTGTTCTGGGGATTTAGATCAGGGCACAGCATTTGCCTAGTACACACAAGGCCTGGGTTCAATCCACAGCCTCAGAAAAGCAAAGAAAGAAAGAAATAGAATTTTTAGCCAAGTGTGAAGGCATACACCTATAGTCCCAGGGCTCATGGGTCTGAGACAGAAGGGACATTTATGTTCAAGAGTTCAAGACCAACCTGGGCAATAGTGAGTCTCAAAAAATATAAACAAACAAACAAAATTCAGACTAATAATGAATGATATAGCAAAGCAAAATCAATCACTTAATCAATCAAATAAGCAAGCAAGCAATCAGTCAATTCTATGCTTCCTAACAGTGATGAAGACAAGAAGACAGACATTGGAGCTCCTTGGAGACATTCAATAAAACAGTTAGTCGGTTAAAGGTCCCTAAACCTAAGGCACAGAGAGGCCAACCCCATTCTTAGACTTTGGAGAAGGAAAGATTATTCTATGGGCCAAATGAAACTGAGAGATCCCAGACTCACCATCACCAAGACTAGGAGGAAGGGTGAGGTACCATCTACAGAAGGAAGAGCAAGGACCATCTCCTTCCCTTACTCAGTTCCCAAATGCTTGTCCACACTTGTCCCACACTTCTCTGTGGATCCCACACTTGTCCACCCTTCTCTGGCCCTCCCCTGGGCACAAAGACTATTCTCTAGAGCAATAACCTAGTCCAAGGGAAATAACTATCAACACTAACATTTGGGCAAATGCCTGGGTCCTCTGACCTGAGTATAGCCCATCACTGGCAAAGCTTATCTAGTCCTGAGCTTCCATCAGCTTTCAGTGCCTCACTCACAAGAGCTAATGCCACAACTGGTAAGGTATATAAAGAAATCTTTCATTGCAAAAGAGCAAATAAAAAATTAGAAAAGAAATAAAAGAAAACAGCACAAGCAAATAAAACCACAAACAGTATCTTCAGAAATGGAAAATCATGTACCTTTAAAATAAAAAGCCAGGCATTGGTAGTGCATGCCTTTAAGCCCAGCACTCAGGAGGCAGAGGCAAGTGGATCTCTGTGAGTTCGAGACCAACCTGGTCTACAAGAGCTAGTTCCAGGACAGTCTCCAAAGCCACAGAGAAACCCTGTCTCGAAAAACCAAAAATAAATAAATAAATAAATAAATAAATAAATAGAACTGATATGGCTTTTATTTTTAATCAAAAGTTAAAAGGTAAAGGAAGAAAATGTCAGAAAAATGAGAACAGAAAGACCAGGCCTGGCAAGAAAAGAAGCAGAACTAATGCATACATTCACCATCCAAATAATAGATGCTGCAGAAAGAAAGGAGAGGACAGAAGACAGTAACCAAAGATACTCAAGAAGAAAATGAGAAAATGTCTTTGCACTGAAAGGTATGAATTTCCAGCTTGAAAAAGCTTAGATCAGTACTGTCAGTAAAAACACTCCTGTGAGGGCACACTACTCTAAAATTTTAGAACACAGAGGTTGCCAAGGGTTGCAGGAAAACAACATTAAAAGCCAGTAATTAGATGCCTCTAATCCCAGCACTTGGGAGGCAGAGACAAGCAGATCTTTGAGTTTGAAGCCAGCCTGGTCTACAGAATGAGTTCCAGGACATCCAGGGCCACACAGAGAAACCCTGTCTCAAAACAAAAATAGAAAACAAAACTATGTTTTCCACCAGAATTCTGAGTCCAACCAGTCATCACACTTAGGAAGCTCTTTGGAAGGTAAAAACCAGAAAAGGAAGATGTCAGGCCCTGGAAAAGGAAACTGCACAATGCAGAGAGGAAGCAGAATTCCAGAATGGCAGAGGATCAGGATGACAGCTGCACAGAGAGCCAAAGAGGACTCACTCAGACTGCAGCACAAGACAGGGCTCCAAAAGCAAAGAAAGAAGCCTGGAGTGTACCTGCACTGACCACTTTGTTATCTTAACTAGAGTGGTTAGTGAAAATCACTGCAAAGTAGAGAGAAAAAAGTAGCTATATCTCCCTGGAAAACAGGGAATCAAGAATACTTCACGACTTGGCTCAGCTGAAAACCATAATTATATAACCCTAATTATGCATAAGGTAAACACCATTTTAATGAAAAGCAATGATGTGTCACCCCTGGATAGATGCATAGCACAAAACACACAGGGAAAATGGAGAGAATGGGAGAAAAAGTGCCAATTTGAAAACGATGTCTTAGTAAGAAATTTAAGAATTTCATTATGAGCATTTTGTATGGAATCAGAAAGACAACCAGAGGAACTGGAAGAGTTGAAAGCAGCTGCCCCCAGGAACAGGCTCAAGTGTTTATGTGAACGATTACATTCATGTGTGAAACAATACTATTTTTAAACAATAAAATGAAGAAATATTGCAGAGAGAGTAAAAGAGAGGGGATAAAAATCAAGCAATGTGGCCTTTTTTCTAATCTACAACTATAATGACCTGGTTATGAGAAAACCTCATTCAAATATTACTTTGGACACTCTTAAACTATATCCTGGGGCCCGATGATGGAAGCCCAAACCTTAAATTCCAGCACTCAGAGGCAGAGGCAGGAGATCTCTGTGAGTTCAAGGCTAGCCTGGCCTGCAGAGCTGTTACACAAAGAAACCCTGTCTCAAATCAGAAGAAAACCAAACCAAAAACCAAACTATGTTCTGGGATTGCTGAGGCAGAACTGAAGGGAACCTGGCCACAGCCCCTGAAGGCCAGGGCTCTGCCATGCTAATTGATACGTGATAGCTGGTGCAGGGTAGCCAGCATGCTCTCAATTCATTTGCTGCCATTGTCTAAAACATTATTCTACTCACTGCCTTCCCACATGCTGTGCGATGTCAAGAGGCAACCAGGTTTGATTCATGAATGCTGGGGCCCTCCAAGTGGACCTCAAGTAAAGGATAGAGAGAGGCAGGGCCACATCCACAGCACCTGGGGGTAGGGATTCACCCAGTAACCCCCTCAGGGGTGCCATGAAGATGTCTGTTAGGCAGTGGAAGAGCCCTTCCACTGCAAAAGATTTGATTGACATGGTTGTGATCTCAGCCACACCCCGAAGTTTGCTCTTTCATATTCCTTAAATATTCTCCCCATTCAAATCTGGCTTGGCATCTGGTACTTCCTGTCTGTCTGACCTGAATTGGCCAAGCTCCGTAGGTCTCCATCTTTCTATCGGCAAACCGAAGCCCAGTTTTCTTTACTCCCTAACTGCTGATAACTTGAGACGACAGGCGTTTCCCTGCAGCTCTTCACAGAAAAGTCTAGAATTTGAGGTAGCATACTAGACCACTTGTGCAAATGCTACCCAATTCATGATACACTTCTAAAAACATAATTCAAAAATTTTAGTTAAAATGCAGACTTGCATTAACTAAATTTCTGAATTGCATACGTATTTTTATCTAGGCAGTAGGAGGAAAACGGTCTGAGAATCAGCCAAGAAGTCCCCTCGGGGAAAAGACCCTCAAATTCCAGAGGAACATTCCACAGCTCAGAAGTTAAAGGGCCAAGTTAAGCCAGACAATTTGTTAAACTGGTGTCTTTCCCACTGAGGGTTCTGCTTCAGGTGTCACAGCAGCCTTCCTGGGCTGCAGAACAAGCAGTCATTGTGAGCAGGAGCCATCTGGACAACTGAGTGTAAGCAGCCTTCAGTCATAGGTGCAGCAGAGACAGACAGAGCCCAGATAGCCTTCCAATGCTGCTAGTCTAAACCCTGCAGGTCAAGAGGAGGGAAGAGATGAGGATGGGCAAGCCTTCCCGAGTCAGTGAGCCAGGGTGTGGAGAGTAAGTCAAACTTCACATCAAAGCGTGCTCCTTAAGCCAGCAGCAGCATACACTAGACTCAATGCCTGGGAAGCCACACAAGTGTGAGTTCTATGCATGCAACCTCTCCTTGAGCTGGACAGGCAGGGGCCTGTATTCAAGTACCCCAGATTTGCCCAACTGAGCAAATGGTTGGCACCTACCAACCAGGAGCTCTCATGTAACAGCTCAGAGTGTAGACAGTCCTTTGCACTTGCCATTTTCAGACCCTAGATTTGGACAGAGGCTTACAGGACTTCCACATAAATACATAACCCTTATGTGACCAGTCGACTTCAGGTAAGTCACCCCTCTAGCTGGACTTCATTGTAACTAGCTTTTGTTATTCCATCTTACTCTTACAATTATACACTTTAAGAAGCCTCCCCCAAATTCCTCATTAATTTTTATTAATAGCCATGATAAGAATTCCTGTCTGTCTTCCTTGTTCCAAGTCTGATGTCTTAGAGTTTCTATTGGTGTGATAAAACATCATGAGAGCTTTGGGGAGAAAAGGTCTTTTTTGGCCTACAGCTGTAGTCCAGCATGACTGGAAGTCAGGGAAGGAGCTCAAGGCAGGAACCTGGAGGCAGGGACTGATGCAGAGGCCAAGGAGGAGGGCTGCTTACTGGTTTGCTCCTCATGGCTTGCTCAACCAGCAGCCAGGACCACCAGTCTAGGGGTGACACCACCTATGATGATCTGGACTCTCCTATATCAATCACCTATCAGGAAAATATACTATTGGTTTCTCTAAAGGTCAAAGTGGGGCATTTTCTTTTCTAAAATGAGTCTAGCTTGTGTCAAGCTAAGATAAAACTAGACAGAATAGTAAATGCGGGAAGAAAAGAGAGAAGGCAATCTTTCCTGGTATTGTTGCTGATTAAAACTTGAAAAAAAATGTGTCCACCCAAAGAGTAAATATAATCATAATGAAATAAAAATCATATTATAGACAACTAATGAGGAAATGTACAATTATAAGAGGATTTTATTTTTGATGTTTTAAAAGAGTGTCATTGAGATGATTCAGCTTTGGTAGCACATGGCAGATAATCCAGATGTAATGCGAAATACTTTCTGTCTCTGTCCAGCATCTTGCATATCTGAGATCAGAGGTGTAGGGTAGTGTCTTGGGGAAAGCCTGGCTGCTTTGGCCAGCCCAGAAACAGCATCAGGGACAGTGAGGCAGGGGGGCAGGGGCTGAAGGAGATGATAACATTGGGTGCAGGTGCAGAGAGAGAGAGAGATCAATGGGTAGACAAGCAGAAAAGGTAAAAGATACAGGAAGCCTTGGGACGTGCTAAGAAAATTCAGGATAAAAACATGCACTCTTTCTTTTTTCTTTTTCTTTTTCTCTTTTGTTTATTTTTCAAGACAGGGTTTCTCTGTGTAACAGTCCTGGAACTTGATTTGTGGACCAGGCTGGCCTCAAACTTACTGAGGCCCACCTGCCTCTGTCTCCCAAGTGTTGAGATTAAAGGCGTGCACCACCACCGCCCAGATATATATATGTATGTATGTATGTATGTATGTATGTATGTATGTATGTATGTATGTATGTATGTATTTTATGTATATGGGTGCTTTGTCCACCTGTACATTTGCACAACAGAAAAGCACATCATATCCCGTGGGACCACAGTTAGAGATGGTTGTGAGCTATCACATGAGTGCTGGGAATTGAACTCAGGATCTCTGGTGCAGCCAGTGCTCTTAACCACTGGGCCATCTCTCTAGGCCCTGCATTCTTTCTTTTTAAAAACAACTTTTGATGTGTGTGTGTGTGTGTGTGTGTGTGTGTGTGTGTGTGTGTGTGTGTGTGTTCATGTGTGGTGGAATATACATGTACATACATTTTTTTAGAGACCAGGTATCCACCCCCAGTTCTGGGATTACAGGTGTGTACCACCACACCTGGCTTTTTCACAGGGTGCTGGGGATTACACGCAGGTTTTACTGTCTGAACTCTCTCTCCATCCCTATTTGCCTCTTAACCATATTGAGCTTAGAGAGAAGTCCTTCCCCAAGCACAGTCTCCTAATCCAGGCATATATGCTACTTCCAATTAGTGCTCAAGGTTCCCTGTGGGAAGTACTCCCAGGTCCTGAGAGTGGAATACCATGTAACTGGCCTCACCCTATCGATTAGAACACTAAACATCTGGTGATGGATGCTCTAGGCGGCCACTCTTCACTGTCTGTCACACACAGCCATAGCCATTTCTATATTAAATGAAGACAGCTGTATCTATCCAAAATACGGCTTTCACCTCTCATTCCCCTGTCTGAGCATGCACAGAGCAGGCGGGAGGCCAGCAGCACACCTCTAAGCAGTTTAGAGCATCCTTGATTTACTGAGCACCATCCACACCTACTCCCACCTCGGGTGTCTGACACTGTAAATCTGCTGGAATCTACAGGACAGACTCCCCTGCAGACTGGGCTCAGAGTAATCTCATCTAGAGTCAGTTAAATATTCCTGAGGGGAGGGAGAAGTCAGCTACACATGAATCATTGCTACCCAGCCTCCCGCCTGTTGCTTCCACTGAAGACTCAGAAGCAAGCAGCCCTAGGTTGTAAATCAGGAATCTCATCATCTCACTGACTAGAGATGTGATAAATACCGAAGTGCCCTGAACAGGTATTTAAGAAAGAACCAAATGAAAAATATCAAATACATTTCTGGATGTATATCTAGATTTATGCCTTTTATACTTGTGTCCTTTATCAAACTATGAGTTCCTCATTTTGACCATTCTGTCTTAAACTCCAAGCATATCCATTTCAAAACTACACAATTTCACATTTTCCCTTAATCTATACTTGCAAAAGAGAATTGAAACTCTAATTATTTAAACACTCAGGGTGAAGTCCTGATTCCTAGACTTTCTGCCTGACTATGCTGGAACACTTGTGTGCATTCTGCACAGGAACACGCTTGAGAATCTTCAGTTCAAACCTAAATCATATGCTAGGGTGGGAGTTATGTTCCACACAGAGAAGGCGCAGTGGCTCCCAGAGGACTTTACAGACAGTGTGAAGCCCAGGTCCTCACTTGTTTACACAACTTGCCAATATGTGACTAGCACAGGCTACAGGCCATCATGCACCATGAGACTACTTTACAGAGGGCATCTATCATGCCCCTACCTTCTAAGCAAGTGGTATGTGGGGGACATGGCTGTCATACTAGCATGTGGGTCCTGCAGCTGCTTAAAACCCCATAAAAAATTATACCTCCTGTGTGCTAAGTGACAGGAAGAAACAGATTCCACACCTTCAGAGTTCGTAAGAGGAAAATACTGCTTCCTGAGGGGAGATTTGCAAGGCCGTGTGGAAGAAAGGCTATAGTACAGTGCCTGGGAAGAGGAACTGATGGCAAAGAACAGCACACTAGGGCAAGAGAAGAGCAATGGGTGGGCACACTTGAAGGAAGCAACTTGTGGGTCATACCCTAAGAACTCCTCAAAGCAGGCAGGCAGGCAAGGAGAGAAGGCTAGAAAGGCAGACTAGAGCCAGACTGAGAAGGCCTCTCAGGATAAATGACACAGTACGGCTCTAGCTCACCAGTGAGAGCAATCAGTCTCCCCAGACATGGCTCAAATCTGTCCTCTACTAATTCTCTCCTGTGTCTTCAAGTTGTCTCCAATGCTGACCCACTGTTATGCATATTAATCCTCTACACTGGTGTCACACATAGGTTGTCCTCAAGTGTATTCTTATTCCATTAATGCTATGGTGTGATGTATGATCTTAATGTCCTCTTGAATTTTGTTTAAGTATGTTGCTGAGAAATTTTGCATCCTTGCTGGTTGTGAAAGTTGGTCTATAGCTTCGTTGTTGAGTTCTTATCTGGTTTGGTATCAGGATAATACTGGCTTCACAGAATGTGTTTGGCAGTGTTCCTTCCTTTTCACTTTTGTGGCACAATTTGAGGACTGTGTGAGCTCTTAAAAGTTTGGTAGAATTCATTAGTGAATCTGTCCCGTCCTGGCCTTTTCCTTGTACAAAGACTTTTCATTACTGCTTTAATTGTGTTTGGGTTGTCCTTAGATTCTTATAATACTTAATTTTGGTAGGTATATTTAGGAATCTATCCACTATTTTCAGCTTTTTCAGCATTTTGAAAAGTAAGTTTCACAATATTCCCTAATGATTCTCCAGATTTTATTGGATTCTATTGTAAACAAATTCCCTTTCATCTCTAATCTTATCAATGAGATGCTTCTCTTTATTCTGCTTAGTTTGGTCAGGGCTTTGTCAATCTTGTTCATCTTCTCAAAAAACCAGCTCTTTAAGTTGTTCTTTCAGTTTCTAATTCATTAACTTCTGGCATGGCCTTTATGATATCTAGGCATAGTGCATTGAGGCTTGGCTTCTTCTGTTTCTACAAACCTCAGATATTTCATTTTCTTATTTGACACTGCTCTAATTATTTTATAATTTTATTTTATTTTACATATATGTGTTTTGCCTATGTGCATGACTGCATATTAGGTATGTGCCTTTTGCCTGTGGAGGTCAGAAGAGGGTGTCAGATCCCCCGAGACTGGAGTTACAGAAGGCTGTGAGCCACTATGAAGGCCCTGGGAGTTGAACCTGAATTCTCTGGAATCTAAATGCTCTTAACTGCTGAGCTATCAAATATTAGACCACCAATTTCTTCTTTAAAATTTGAATATTAATTACTATAAATGGTTCCCCTATATCTCAGAAGTATAATAAGTTGTGCTGCCATTTTCATCAGGGTGTAGGAATGTTAAATTTCCTCCCTGACTTCTTCAATAACTCACTGTTAATTAAAGAGCATACTGTTGGCTCTACAAGTTCTATGTAGCCTCTGAGGTTCTCTTGTTGTTGATTTCTACTTATATTCTGTGGCCTAAGAGGATAAAATGAATTATTTCAGCCTTTTGAATGTGTTAGGTTTGCTCAGAGACACCTAATCTGACTGACCGTAGAGGAGGTTTCATGGCTGCTGAGAATGTGTTTCTGCTTTCTATTGGATGCAATGGTCTGTAGATGTCCATTACATCCAATCGGTCAATTGTATTTCAGTTTGGAAGACCTGACTAAAGTTAAGAATGGAGTACTGATGTCTCCCAACAGTACCTTATCAGGACTTGTCTTTACCCTTCATGCCATTTAGTGTTTATAAAATTGGGAGCCAATATACAAATATTTACAATTGCTATATAATCTTTATAATCTGTTCCCCTTTTTAGAACATAATGTATTTATCTCTTCTGAAGAGTTTTGGTTTGGAGTCTGCTTTATCAGATATCAGAATCACTATACCAGCTGCTTCATGGTTCCCATGGCTTGGTGGGTGGATTTCCCGCCTTTGATTTTTCCATTTCCAATGTCTGTGCCAGAGGGATGTATGTCTTAGAGACCATACATAGTTGGGTATTGGGTTTCAATCTAGTCACCCACTTTGCACCTTTTAGCTGGTCAGTGGGGCCAATTATTGCATCTGAGGTTATTGGTGGGAGACATTCCTTGGTAGTTTTTCTAGATGGTTGGATTATTAATAACTCTTTTCTTTCTCCTCCCTCAGTATTAGAGGTGTACAGGTTCGCTGTGTTGGGCACGATGGCATACTTCTAGGCTCTCCTTTGTTCATCTGCTCCTGTCATGAAATGTATTCCTTGTGTGCTCTCACAGAGGTGGCTGCCTTTCGTCCTCCGGATAGTCCTCCTGTCAGTATCTGCTGCATTGCCTGCTGGTTCATTGTGAGCTGTCTCAGTCTGTGTTTGTCTAAAATTGCCCTTACATCTACACCAATTCTAAGGCACAATTTTGCTGGGTATTGTCAATTGACAGTTCCCTCTTTCAGGGACTGGAATACATCATTTCATCTTCACTGACTTTTAGGGTTGATACAAGATCTGATATTATTCTTTAAAAATTAAAAAAAATCTTCTTCATTGATTTATTTATTATTTGTGGTGGGTGGATAGGTGGGTGTGTATGTACACATTCGAATGTGTGGGACAAATTGTGGGAACTGGTCCTCACTGGAGATTGAGCTCCAGTGTGTCAGGTTTGGTAGTTTTTCTAGATGGTTGGATTAATAATAACTCTTTTCTTTCCTACCAAAACTACCGTCTGGGCCAGCCCAAGACCTGATGCCTTTGTTTTTGTATATGAGTTGGCATTTTCCCTTAACAGTTTCTAAAATTGTCCTCTGTTTTGCCTTTTGAGATCTGACTGTGTCATGTCATGGAGAGGTTCTTCTCTGACCATGTCTACTGGAAGTCTGTGAGCCACAACACCAGCTGTGTCTGAGAGCAGCTAGGAAGTCATAATTGCCACCCCAGAGCATTTGGCATTTTCACAGAGAAAAAAGGTGTGCCTATAAGCCACTGTCATAGTCCCAACAATGACACATGTGCCTCTGCCTCCTTCTGAACACACACTCTCTCTTACTCAAGACTTCAGCTGCTCTCAAGCAAGGGACTAGTAATCCTGAAGGCCACTCCATCACTTTTGCTTACTACTGTTTTGCTCACAGAGCCTTGAGAATGTCAACTTAAGTAACACATGTCAAGCACTGATGCCATTTCCAGCAGAGCAGGATGTCCAAACAAGCCCATCATCAAGTTGTTGATGGAACCTTTTCAAGTGTTCTAGGAACTCGGTGCCAAAGCCATCAGGACATCCTTAGCTTACAACAAAACCCATGTGTCACTCACCTTGACCTTAAGAAAATAGGCTCTTTCCAAGCATGTGGAGAACAAATGGGGACCTGCTGCTCCTGTGTGCTATTACTCTTGTCAGACTTTCTGAACCAAGTTGTCCACATCAAGCTGCAAGTCTAAAGTGCTCACCCATCTGAGACAGCTGGCATTTAGACACCCCTTTCCTCAGTAGTATACTTTCCTTTCTCCCATCTCGATGGCTCACGTGGCTAGCATGGGAACCCACTTACCACAGTAGGAGGATCATTCCACTCTTCATAGGAGATGGCTGCATATGGATAGATCCTGTCATTGATGATCTGCAGGGTAGCCAGGGCAATGGCTTTAATGGACTGGAAGTATGCTTCCCAGAACCATCGTGCCTATAAAGAAAACAACATGCTGTAAATGAGCAGGTGAGATGTAGGGGAACGAGATGCCCTGTCACAGCCAACTTGGGGCTAGGTGATTCCTTCATTACCAGGGTAAAGGGTGCTCCCTGCTGCCATACCAGATCTGTCAGAGGTATGCTTTACTGAAGGCAGTCAGAATAGAGTAGTAATCAGGAAGGTACACACAGAGTTGGTGTAATAGAAGAGGAGCCTAGAATAATGAAAGTCCTATGTGTTATATCAGGCAAGGTTTAGAGTCTTTAGTAAAGGAGATAAATAGAGGGCTGAGCATATAGCCTTATGGATAAAGCACTTGCAATGCAAGCATGAGGACCAGAGTTTGGCTCCCCAGAACTTATGTAAATGCTGGGTAGGCATGGTAGCCCACACAATCTCAGAATCAGAAACTGGAGATAAGAGATCCCCAGAGCAAGCTAGCTAACAAGACTAAGTCTATCAGTGAGCTCTGGGTTTGATTGAGAGACCCTGCCTCAAAGACTAAGGTAGAAAAGCAATGAAGGATGATTCTTTTTAGCAACCTTGGGCATTTTTGGACATTTGTGTTCACACACACACACACACACACACACACACACACACACACACACACACACACACCAATGTACATGCACACATGCATACCTCACATGAAAATGGGCAAAGAACAAAACATTAGGTATAACATGTAGAGTATGTTAGAAGTCTTGTGTATACAGGTAAATAAAAGTTTATGTCTATGCAAACTCTTAAGGACAGACCTGGTAGGGCAGGGAGCATTCCAGCACCCCAGATACCTCCATGCACATCCAGTCAGCATCTCACTCCTTGAAAGGCACCCATGACCCAGATTTCTCTCATACTCACTCTTGAATTCCATGCAAATGACTTCAAGACGTTCGTTCTCTTTCACATACTTATTTGGTGCCACTTAGAAAACCTAACTTGTGTTATGGAATCAGGGTATGGCTGACCTCACAAAATGAACTGAAAAGTGCTCTTTTTTTTTTCTTCCTACTCCTTGAAGAATTTAGTACAAAACTGATATTACTTTTCCTTCTCAAAGGGGTTTAGAAGAATTAATCAAAAACACAGTTAGTGTAGCTTTCTTGTGAGTATGTGTGACAAGGTTTTATTTATTATTTTTGTGTGTTCATTCAAGATGACATCTCACTATGCCCAAGTTACCCTAGAACTCAGAGTCTTCCTGTTTCAGCCTCCCAAATGCTAGGATTACAGGCATATGTCACCATAACTGGCATTATCTTTATTTTATTTGAGGCAGCATCTCACTCTGTAGCCCAAATTTGCAACCTCCTGTTCAGTGTTCTCAGGTGCCAAGCTGTATGGCTTAAAGCTATTGATTTCCTTTTGCAGACATAGAACGCAAATCTGGATGTGTGAACTTGAAAAAAGTACTGTTTTCCAAGGAAGATCCCATCTCATTTAGATCGTTAGATTTATTGGAATAAAATTGTAGAAGTAAGGCCCTTTCCCAACCTATCCTGTCAGCCTGGCTTTCTCTTGGAGCTTGTCCTTCTGAAAAGTGGTCAATTTGAAGATTCTTTTAGGAAGGAAAATTGTCCATTTTTTCTTTCTCTTCAACATACATTTTCTATGTTTTTTTCATTTTTAATAAAGTACTTGCTTTTCTATTTTGTGTTGTGTCCATATGCATGTGGTATGAGGAAGGGGGTGCATGTGACAGGCAGAGGCCAGAGGATGAAGTCAGGTGTCCCTCTCTGTCATTCTCTACCTGTGTGTGTGTACATATGTGCACCTGAGTACTGGCCAAAGGCCAACTGTGGGACCCAGCTTCTAACTCAAGCTGTCTCCAATCATTGCCCCACCCACAAATTGCAATTCACTTATAGAGGAAGTAAGCTCTGCCAACAATCACAGCTCAAGTGTCTCAGTCCAAGAGTAAGTGAGCTTCTCGGGCTTAATGGCTTCTGCAGGACTTTGGTGGTAAGAGCTCAGAAGGCATGATGAGTTACAGCCCTGCCAGGCCTCTCTGTCAGAGACCTGTCCACAGAGACAAAGGAGTTTCAGTCATGTGGATGATGTACGAAAGTCCCTCTGTTCTCTTCTCGAGAGCAAACACAAATACTACATCACCTATTCTCCAAGAAAATAAATGTATGAGCCATTTTTCTCTCTCTCCAAGACCTTTGAATGAGAGAGACTTTGGCAGTCATGCAAACCCTCCTAGGGGCTGTACAAGGAGAAAACTGGTCATGCAGGAATAGATCAGACCAATAAGACCTTGATTAGACATTTATCCAGATACTAATGAGCCAGTAAGACATAAACTTCAAGGTGTAAGAACAGCAAAATCCCCAACACTTTCACACAAGAAAGTCTGAGAGGGACAAGGCTGGGGTCAGCTTAAGACTATGAACTATCCAACCAGGGGCCTGAGGAGATGAGTCAGTGGGCAAGGCACTCTGTGCAATAGTAAGGACTGGAATTGGAACCTCAGCACCCATATGAAAAACCAGGCAAGTATGGTGGCCAACTGTAATCCCAGTTCTCAGGTGAATCCCTGGGTGAGGTAGCTGACTAGACTGAGTGGAATCGGGAGTTCTGGATACAGCAAAAGACTGCCTTAATAAAAAAAGTGTTGAATGACAGAGGAAAACACTGAATGCCAGCTTCTAGCCACCACCCATGTGCACATAGATGCACAAACACATTTGCTAACACACATTAGAACATACATCCACACACATGCATGTATAAATATTATCATAAGCAAACAAGAACTCAACTGAACTTGTATTCCAGTTTATATAACAATTAAATAGCATGGATGTTTTTGTTCTTCAGTAATGCCATGCCAATGGGATCAGCAATAACTAGCGTTTATAAGGAGCCAGTGCAGTGTAGGGTTGGGGAGTGGTGACAGTGACAAACAGCTGATGTGGCTTGAAGCTATTAAACCTATCTGCTTCCCAAATCTGTAAGGTGAAGGTCCCAGTATCTATCTAGTGTAGTTAAGAACACTGGGAGACAAGTTTATAGAAACTATCCCCCACGGCTGCTGTAAAAAGAGCACAAAAGCTCTCCCCAACACATACGTTACGGTTTGAAATGGGAAGTGCCCCTCACAAGTTCATGTGTCAAACTGTTGGTTTCCAGGCGGGGGTGCCATTTTGGAAGGTCCTAGAAACTTAAGCGGGAGAGCCTGGGTGGAGGAAACATATCACTGGAGGCATGCCTTTGAAAGTCATCCTGAGAGCCCACTTGGTTCTTGTCTACTGTGAGGTGAAGAGCCTCCCCCCTCCATATGCTGCAGCTATGATGTTCTAGATCTGCAATGGCTGGCAATGACATCCCTGGCCCATGTCCTCCAATGTGTGTATCCCTTTGGAAAAGGACAAAGTCCTTTATGCCGCAGTCAACCGTTCATATTTTCCCCCTTGAACCTCTCATTCACATGTGGCTAGAATACAGACATGGTTGGTTGCGGGTGACATTGCCAACATGCTGAAAGTGACAGGAGAAGAAGTATAGGAGGGAAAGGTGGCTTTCCTGATGGCTTTGCTGCACACTGTGAGGTAATGTGAGGCAAGAAGACCATACTTCTTTACCATGTTTAGTGAGGGTTCTTTATATTCAAGTAAATTCCCTTCTCATAGTTTCTTATGCAAAGACCAAAACATGAGCTTTAATTGCTAAAATAAAAAAAATCTAATATTGTTATTTGCAAATGGTAAGAATTTTGATATATCCAAGTATGATAGCACATGCCTTTAATCCCAATAGTCATGAGACAGAGGCAGGTGGATCTCTGAGTTTGAGACCAGCCTGGTCTCCATAACAAGTTCTAGGACAGTCAAGGATCCACAGTAAGACCCCATCTCAAGAAAACCAACCAACCAAACAAACAAACAAAACAACCCAACCAAACAAAATGAGATTTTATATCTCAAAACTCAACAAAATCAGCTATCAATATACAAGTAATTATAAAATCATGGAAGGTGGACAATTATAAAATACGCTCAATATGATCAATGGCTCTATTACATTTCTGTTAGGCTCCAGAAGGACACCATCAACAAAAAAATATGAAACAAAGCAAAAATTTCATCTATTTATTTATTTTTGATTTTTTTTTTCCAGACATGGTTTCTCTGTAGCTTTGAAGCCTGTCCTGTTGTCCTGGAACTCACTCTGTAGACCAGGCTGGCCTCAAACTCACAGAGATCTACCTGTCTCTGCTTCCCGAGTGCTGAGATTAAAGAAGTGTGCCACCACCACCCAGCTTATTTTTCTTAAAAGACAAATAATTTTGTATGCTATATCCATGCTGAATTCACTGTGCTTTTAGCAGTGTCTTCACAGCATCCAAACCACTTTTCTGTGTGGTCCCATCATCTCCAAGTAAAAACGGCTTTCCTTTCATTTTTTTCTTTTCATTTATTTCACTTTCTCATTATCTAGAACATGCTACTGAACACAAGTGGGAAGAATGACCATCTTTACTGAGATGCCTATCAGAGAGGGAGCTGCTGAAGCTGTTACCAGTGAGCAAAGCTCTAACACCCTTTAGCAAAAAGTGCTCTCTGTCGACTGAGACTTTATTAAAGGGGCTGTTGATTTTTTTTTTAATTATCTTATATATGTGAGTGCTCTTCCTGCAGGTATGTCTGTGCACCACATGCATGCCTGGTGCCTGCAGCAGTCAGTAGAGGATGTCAGATCTCCTGGATCTGGAGTTACAGAACATTGTGAGGTGTCATGTGAGTGCTGGCAACTAAACAAGGCTCTTAACAACTGAGCTATTTTTCTCAGTCTGAATCGCTAAATTTTTGTCAAGTGATTTTACCCCAACTTTACAAGGTAATCTTATGAGTTTCTTCTTTATTTTGTTATTTCAGTAATTTGCACTGACTGAACTCACTGAGTGTTAATTAATCTTACATCCCTGGCTTCACTTAGTGATGATCTGCCAACCATTTCCCTGAACTGCTCAGTTTGCTTGGTAGTATCTTGTTTAGGATTTCCGTGTTAATATAGCACAGCTCCCTGGGGCTGTTGATTTTAATATTCACTGTTATTTTATATAACTCTAGCAGCAAAAGATTTTCAATTAAAATATGACACAGAGCTAAAATTTTAACAATTATAAAATAATCTTGATGTCAGAGAAGTTATTTTTAATTCTGTATAAGGATGGGAGGTATGTGTATGTGAGTGTAGGTATCTGTGTAGACCAGAAGAGGGCATCAGATCTCCAGGCAGCTGTGGTCACCCTGACTGGGTGATGGGAAGCAAACCTGGGTGCTCTGCAAAAGCAAGCAGTATGTATTCTTAAGTATTAAGCCATTTCTCTAGCCCTGGTGACAGTAATGTTCTTTGTTTCAAGATTTATTTATTTATTATTTATTATATTATTATTTATTTATTTCTGCCTAGAAGAGGGCATCAGATCTCACTGCAGATGGTTGTGAGCCTCCTGTGGTTGCTGGGAATTGAACTCTGGAAAAGCAGCCAGTGCTCTAAACCTCTGATCTATCTCTCCAGCCCCAACAGTAATGTTTAAATGTAGAAAAAAATACCAGGTTTGGAATCTATTAAGTAGGGTGTGTTTTTATTTGACCTTTAGGTGGGCCTTGAAGGGCAACAGTCACTGCTCCTGGTCACCAACCCACATTCTGTTCATCACTGTCCTGCCAGCAAGCTTTCTGAGAAGGCAAATAGAACTGCAGCCAGGCTTTCCATAATTTAGGTTGGCTTAACCTCACAAGGCTTTCGCCAGGACAGACATCTCTAAAGGTCATTAAGAAAACAGGACATGTTTCTTAAACAGCTCACCACGACAGTATCATTAACAAAGTCACAGGTCCAAACTGAGTACAAAAGACCCCATGTAGTCAAGGGTGACCAAATGAGTCCAGGGTGTCAAACACAGTGAGTCCCAGGAAATATGTAATTGATAAGGAGGGCCACCACAGCTTAATTCCTATTGCATCATCAACTTGACCATAGTAGTAAAATGGTATGAGACTGGACTAGATCTAACTTGAGTTGCCATTAAATACGTCCCAGAACATTGGTGACCCAGAGTTAACAACCCTGGGTCTCAGCTCAGTATCTTTCAACTGAACTAGAACCACGTGGTCCTTAAGGATCCTCCCACACCTGACATTCAGTGTCATTTCAGGGGTGTTGTGGGACATTTGTACACTGTGTGAAGATGTATCGCTGTGACTGGTGTAATAAAAAGTTGAATGTCCAATAACTAGACAGGAGAGGTTAGGAGGGACTTCTGGACAGAGAGAGAACTTGGGGAAAAGAAAGGTGGAGTCATCAGTGAGACATGGAGGAAGCGGAATGAGCAGTATGGAGATGAGATAACGAGCCTTGTGGAAGAACATAGACTAAAAAAACATGGGTTAATTTAAGTTATAAGAACTAGTTAAGAAGAAACCTAAGCTAAGGCTGGGCTTTTATAATTAATAAGTCCCTGTGCCATTATTTGTGGGCTGGCAATCCTGAGGAGAAAGTACTACTACATATGGTATTCAATATGGAAGCTCAAATATCCAAATATAGAACCTGAGATAGCTAAGAAAGTTCTGGACAAGGAGCTGGATGTGGCTTCCTAGTTCCACATCCTCTCAGGTGGGCTGAAGCTCACAGCATACAGAGGTGAGGCTCCCTGCCACTCGCTGCCTGTGGGCTGGGGCCAGCTGCTAATGACATATGCTAAATGGAACTACTCGGCAGACAGACTGGCCCTTTAATGCTTGGCTCACTTGGTCAAAAACACTGGAGACACACAGAAAGCCAGGATGGAAGTCAGGAAATGTGTTGCATTGTAGTAGAGGTTGTGCCTTTGTTTCCACAGGAAACAAAAAGCTGTGGATTCCTTCAAAGTTAATAGACATCAAATTTGATCAGAAGGACCTCCTGAGGATCTTGGCTACAGACAAGAGCGAGGAAGCCAGGAAAGACTACAGGACAGGTGACATGTAAGCTGATCCCTTGACATGGGAACAACTCTGAGACTGGATGAGACATGATAAATCTTGTTGGCTACAAACTCCTCATGACTTTTTATCACATGCCATCCTTTCATTTGGCATGGATAGAGATTTATATTACAGTTTGGTTATGTAATCCAAATAGACTTAAAAAGTTGACCAAAAAAATCATCTTTAACTGACTTGTGCACACCGAACATTCCATACTTGTATTAATTCAGATATATATATTACCTTTAAAGTTTTTATGTTTTCAGGACAAAAAAGGACCAAACACCAATGAAGACCAGTATCCTAGGTGATCTAGGCTCTCAGAATGCCTCCATTAGTTTCCTCAAAATTCTGCATACAGAACAACTCCAGCCTCACAGACTCCTACAGCCAGAACTTCAGATAAGCTCTACATTTTCCCATCACACAGAGACTAAACAAAAAATGATACAGCTAGCACTCTCAGGACTTGGCCTTTATCCCAATTTTTCCAGGGTTCCCTAAAGAAGCTGTTATCCCTAGACAACAGGAAGCAGCCTAGATAACATGATACCCACATTCCCAAGAGGTGGGTGTGTTTTGGTCATTCGGTAGATGTTTGTCATTGTTTAAGGGGGTTGGTTGCAAGTTGTTATTGGTCGTGGTCAGGGAGGAAACTAAACACAGGGGTTAGATTCAGGGATTTTTTTTCTAAAAAGATAAAAAGGGAAGATTATTGAATCTACTTTTAAGCTAAAAATAACTATTACTCTCATACATTTTACATTGGTATGGATTTTTGCAAATTGATACAAGTTTAAAGTTATTTCTGTTTTAACACACTGTATATATGTTTCTACTCTTGTTTAAAGTATTCTACCTATATGGCTCATTTTAAAATGTAATTTAAAGTTCTAGTCCTTAAAGGCTATTATTACAAACTGTTTAGGATAATTAAGAAATACAGATTAGTACTCAGTCACATATAACAACCAAACTTGTAGTCATGTAGGTACATTTTCAAGGTCAAACAGAGATATATTTTAGATAGATAGGTGGACCTTCAAACACTTCAGAGGCCTACAGAACATGGCATTTAAGATGTTTCAATAACCTAAGGCTCTTCATGACAGTGAGACACATCTGATCCTGGAAGCATCAATCTACTTCACAAAAGGATGATGGGCATTGAAGAACCTCCATTTGGAGTTTGCTTTTTTTGTAGCAAAATTAGCCATTGGGAAAGAAATTGCCTTTGCCTCAACTGCTGACAGTATGCTGTCCAAACAGAACAAACAGGATGCAAAAGAAGGCAACTACCAAACTTTGCCAATACAAGTTAGGACAGTTCTTCCAAACTCCTGTTTCACAGAAAAATCTGTCAGATATTCTAGGCCTGTAGTTCAAAGATGGATGCCCCAAAGTTACAGAGGAACCTTGGGTTACTGTCCAGGCAGCCAGATGTCTCTGTCATTTCTATAGTCTGGAAGTTGTTTGTTCTGTACTTTCTGTTTACTCAAGTAATATATCCTTCTTGAGTCTCTGATGGGGGTTGAAGACAAGATAGTTATACCATTTTCTTTGTTACCAAATTACAAAAAAAAAACTTACCCTGAGCCTAGACACAATGGGGTTGGCCTAGGCCCGATCCCAAAGAATATGACAAACTTTGAAGATGCCCCCATGGAAGGCCTCACCCTCCCTAGGGAGCAGAAAGGGTATGGGATAGGTAGGGTGTTAGTGGGGGGGGGGGCAGGGGAGGAAGGGAGGGAGAGGAACACTGGGATTGACATGTAAAATAATTTTCTTACTAATTAAAATAAAAATAAAAAAGTCTAGGCAGTAAAAAGAGAGAGAGAGAGAGAGAGAGAGAGAGAGAGAGAGAGAGAGAGAGAGAGAGAGAAAGTTTATAAGGTTGGGAAGCATAAAAGCTTAAGTTGTTTATCTAAGATGATATTTTAAGGTCTAAAAATATTAATAGGATGATAAAATAAGTTATGATAAAAAACTTTAGGTATAAAACTTTAAATTATCAAAATAGGATAGACAATAGAGTAATTTCTCCAAACATGCCAAATACAGATAGACTAGATATTGCAAATATACTTTTTTACCTGATAATTGTTCTTATTGTCTATAGTTTTGCTATGTTAGAGTTAATACCTTCCCTTTTTATTTAGGTAAAAAGGGAGCAATATTGTGTGATATTTGTACAATGTGTGAAGATGTATTGCTGTGATTGGTGTAATAAAAATCTGAATGGCCAATAGCTAGGCAGGAGAGTATAGGCAGAACTTCTGGGCAGAGAGAGAACTTGGGGAAGAAGAAAGGTAGAGTCTCCAGTAAGATACAGGGGAAGAAGGATGGGCAGTATGGAGATGAGGTAACAAGCCTCGTGGAAGAACATAGATTAAAAAATGTGAGCTAATTCAAGTTATAAGAACAAGCCTAAGCTAAGGCTGGGCTTTTATAATTAATAAGTCCCCATGTCATTATTTACAGACTGGCGGTCCTGACAAAAAATTACAACTATGCAGGAGAGAACAAATATAAGTTCCATTGAGACCAACACTGACAGCAGGCCCACAATGCAAGCAAACTTTGCCAGGCCCTACAGGTAAGACTTTAAGAAGGGGCCATGCTTTAAAAAAAAAAAAAAAAAGATTTATTTATTTATTATGTACAGTGTTCTGTCTACATATATCCCTGCAGGTCAGAAGAGGGCACCAGATCTCATTACAGATGGTTGTGAGCCACCATGTGGGGTTCTGGGAATTGAACTCAGGACCTCTGGAAGAGCAGCCAGTGCTCTTAACCTCTGAGCCATCTCTCCAGCCCTGGGGCCATGCTTTTAAGACCGAGAATTCCCTGGGTTCTTAAAGCTTCTACCCCACTGGAACCCCAAGCTTCTCCTGGAGCAAGGCCCCAAGTCCCCAAAAACTGGGACAAAGAAGCAGAGCTTTATCCTTTACACCACAACCAATTTCTCCCAGCAGCAGCAGAGGATGGACTGGACCTGACAGCGGTGACTCTATTTTTAAGAGACTGTGTTGTTCCAGAGGAGAACCATTTTAATGCAAGCTTTAACAGCTGAGAACCATTTTAAATGCAAGCACAGCTGAATACAGGATCCAAGGGGCCACACCTTGCTAATAATACTTTGTTCTCCTCCTACGAGATGACATACAACATGAAGCCTTGCTCTGTAGCCCAGGCTAGCTTTGAACTCATTATCCTCCTGCCTCAGTCAATCAAGTAGGTATGTAGCACCATACTCGGCCAATAATTCCTGCTATAAATTAGTTTCTCCTGGATTTAATTTCACAAAATTTTTAAATTGTATCTCTATATTTCTAAGCATATGTTAAAATTAAGAGTCCATAATGGGTATCTACTGCTGCTATTTTGCCCTCTCTTCCCTTTTCTTTTAATTGTACGTGGTGTGTGTGTGTGTGTGTGTGTGTGTGTGTGTGTGTGTGTGTGAGAGAGAGAGAGAGAGAGAGAGAGAGAGAGAGAGATCATGGTTTCTGATCACAACAGAATGACAGAGAAAGGTTGTAGGCAGACTTTCTCTGTCCCACCTGCCAGCTTCCGAATAAACAACACGGAGGCTTATTATTAATTATAAATGCTCAGCCAATAGCTTAGGCTAGTCTCCAGCCAGCCCTTACAACTTAAATTAACCATTTCTATTAATCTATGTGCCCCAAGGCTCATTAACCTCATCTATGAACTGTCCATGTTGCTTCTTCTGTGTCTGGCTCATGACTTTCTGACTCTGCCCTTCTTCTTCCCAAATCCTCTGTGTTTGGCTGTCCTGGCTATACCTCTTGCTTAGCTATTGGCCTCCCACCCGCCTTCCCTTCCTTTTTCTCTTGTCTTTTTGAATGTTCGAGATAGGGTCTTACTATGTAGCCCAAGCTGGCCACAAACTTACAATCTTCCTACTGTAGTCTCCTGGATGCCATGATTGTTTGTGTGCTCCACCAATGTATAACCTTGCACAAGTTGGTTTCTTTTTCTTTTCTTTCCTTCTTTCTTTTTCTTTTCTTTTTTTTCCTTTCTGATGCCCCCAGTCTTCCATCTGCATGACAGTTTCTCAAGAGTAAAATACAATATTATGCTTCCTAGACCCCCAGTTTCTGAGTCTTGAAGCTCTTGATTAGGCTCTTTCTCAGAAGGGTCTTCCATCATTGCTCCAGAGACTTGCAGCAACCCATGCCTCTGCCAGGCTGGATCATAAATGATCCAGCCCAGAGCACCCAGGACTGGACTGAAAAAGGGAGACTTCTCAAGAACTTGGACTTTGTGAACTGCTGACTTTTTGCTGCTGCTTGATTCCTTTAGTGAGCTCAGTGGGAGCCCAACTTAGCCCACACTTCAGTGCTCCTCAGGTTAAATCTTATGTCAGGGAAAAGCTGAACCAGTAACCCCCATGAACTTGTCAATGCCTCAATTTTCTCATCATAAAACAGGGGTAATTCCTTGAGCTGTGAGGATTAAACGAATGAATGAAGGTAAAGCACTTAAAATGTTGCCTTCTGCATAGCGAGGGCTCATTAATCGACAGGTGTTTCCTGAACCCCTGCTTCGGTCCTGGAACACTTCTGAGTGCTGGGCACGGGCCAAATAGTAAAAAAGGCAAATGCCTACACCCACCTGAGGCAGGGCCAGTATTGGGGGTGAGGGTGCTGCCAACCTTACCCAGATCAGAGTGTCTCAAGCAGATTCAGCTATCGTTGAGTTTGCTTGTCACCCTCCAAGAGCTTCCGTCTGCTAGGTCCACATGCCTTGGGGACATCGAGTGCAGAGCATGCTACAGAGGCTGCTGGCCTGTGCTGGCCTTTTCTAGTTCATGATGTGGTTGTGGGGCACTCCATTCCACATTTGCCTCCCTTTGACCATGTTCTAGTTCTTTTTCTGAAAACTAGGTTTGTCGCCTCTTTCTGGGAATCAACCATGTAATCCAAAGCCATGTAAACTTGTAAAGAGCTTGAAACATATACTGACCCATGAAAAACACCCTAATTGAAAAAAATAAAAAAACCTCTTGTGAACTCACTGAGCATACTCATTCAGTATCAGAGACCACTCCTGTGGTTGTTATTGTTCAGATTGTCATGCTTGTTTGTAATTATTAAGGAAGATGTGCTGTAGCATTTTGTCCCAAGGAACTACTGGATATTAATTCATTTTTATTAACATATTTTAAATATTTTTAAATTTCATACATGAGTACTATATTTACATAACTTCCTTTCCTCTCTGTACTCCCTCCAATATCTCTGTGTCCTCCTCCCAACTCCTCAAATTCATGACCTCTTTTTCTTTATTTTTATAAAACACACACACACACACACACACACACACACACACACACACACACACAAATACCAGTCAGTAATAAACACATACAAGCAACATTAAATGGACTCTGTAGGCTGAATGTTAACTCTTTAATCACCCCCATAAACATAAATCCTGAGACTGGGGATAAAAGGGACACTTTGTTTCTGAACGGATGACATGTCCATGTATATGGACCTTTGGGGGTTTCTTGGCCAGTTGTTTGAGGATGGAATTTGAATACCAATCCTTGTCCTCCCTTGCCTGTTAGCTCTGAATAACCCACAGCTTTGGGTTAAAGAATACGATCTAGAACTTGTAGAAAATTCAAGGACACAAAGGGAAGCTGTGTTGTATGTCATATGAGGATGAGGTGTGTCGCTACTGAGAATACTTTAGAAATTCTCTGGAGTGTGCTAGGGAGCCATGGGATGACAGTAATGTAATGTTCATTTGGCACCAGGAAAATGGGTGAAGGCTCAGAGATGGCCAACAGAAGTGCGAGGGGTAGAGAACCACCTGAGTGGACGGTGTGGAAGGGTGGGAGCGAGGAAAGGGGGTCATTTAATAGGCTGTGGGATTCATGACTGTGTTTGTTAAATATTTTTTCACTAACTGTATGCCAACTTGGTAGACTATTAATAATCTTAAAAAGGTAAAATGGTTTATATTAATTGTTCAGTGGGTCATGTATGATGCAAGCATGAAGACCTGAGTCTGTCTTCTCAGCATAAACAGCATAAAAGTCAATCATTTATCTCCATCCCCAGTGCTCAGGATATGGAGAAAGGAGGAGACCTGGGGCTCAGCTGGCCTAGCCAAAATGATAACTATAGGTTCAGTAAGAGACCCTGTCTGAAAAGGTCAGATGGAGAGGTGATTGAAGAAGACATGCTAAGGTCATGCCCTCTGGTGTGCACATATAGGTGGTGCTCACATGCATGCACATATGGTTGACCCCACTAGAAAATACCCAGGACAGCTGGGCAGTCTCCTCACACTCTTGAGTTTTGCTGCAGGCCAGTCTGAGGTGTTTTCTGAGGTTCGTTAAGCATTACTCCTCCCTGGTTCCTCTCTCCATTCCTATTGCTTGTCCTTCAGGAAGTAGCTGGAATGCTCAGGAAAAATACCTCAGGGTGGATTTTTCAGTAAGGTCCTTCTCAACTGAGCCACTAACTGACAACTACAGGCTTTGTACCTGACACAACCCAAGCTGAAGTGTGTCTATCCCATAGCCCTAGGGGACATGACTTTGGAGAAAGAACCCTTAAAGTGGTGACTGGGTCAAAATGAGCTGTTATGGTGGGCCCTGTGCCCATCTGTGTCCTTATAAGAAAGAATTGGGACAGAGTGGTGCATGAGCTCAGAAGACACTGTGTGAAAAAGCACTGAGAGGGTGGCCTTCAGTGAGCACAAAGAAGCCTCAGAGAATCCAACCCTGCCATTTCATCCTGGACTTGGGCTCCAGGTTGTGAGAAACACCTTTCTAGTGTCTAAGCCACACAGCCACACCGTCTGTGCTACTCCACTGAGGCAGCCCTAGCCAACTAACTCAGACACAAACAGGCTTGAGAACAAAGACCTTAGCCTGTACAACTCTGAACTGTGTACAGTGGCTTCCCTAAACTGGGTATTTAAAAGTTATTTTTGATGATTATCATCATTCAAAAGATGCTAAACAAAGAACCAAGGCATTCCATAAATAAAACATCATACTTTTACATCACACGCTTTAAATTCTTCCAAACCTTTATGCTACTTACTCAGCTTCTCAGACAAGCTTGCTCTCTGTAGAAGAGAATGACAGCTACTGCATTCAAAAGTGGCCAATGCTGTAGCTGACAGAAACCACCATTCTACCCTTCCCTGACTGGGAAGTATGAGCTCAGAACCATACCCCAAAACACTTCTCAAAACCACAGGAGGGCAGGGGTCAAAAGCAGACACAATGTAGCCTTTGCTCTGAACACAGACCCTGCCACACCATCCTGTCTTCTCTGGCAAAGATTATATAATTATCAACAGTAAACTGTTTGGTTTCTAGAAAAAGCAAAGAGACTCTACTAAGGTCCCTCCATCCAGGACTTCACCTAGGCTAAAAGCATCATGAGCAGAAGATGGATTTTCTTCTGAATATTTTTTAGAATGACAAGTTTGGTTCCTTGCCAACGATGCTAGGCTGAAATCATCTAATGTTCATGTGTTCCCAGAGCTGCCTCTAAATAACTCCTTGAGCAGGATGTGCAGAGGTGGCAGAGCAACCCCTGCTCTTTCTGTCCTCTTGCAAGACTGAGTTGGCCCTGAAACTGGGGAGGACTACTGGGATATCTTACAACCAAGGCCTGTTGGAATATGAAGGCATCAGGACAAAGTATGCAAGCCCTGGTCCTTGCACCATCAGTGATACTCCTGGACACTGAGGACACCTTGGTATTCGAATGCTTCTGCACTCTTCACAACAGAACTCTCAAAACAAATGCCCTGGGGAAAGTTGGAAGAAAATGGAGTAAGAGAGGGCTTTGTGATCACTCTTAGGAAATACCCCCAGGGTAATGACCTCCTGTCCTGTGGGAAACAAGAAGGCGTAGAGGAGGAAAGGGGGAAGCCTGAGTCATGTTTCTTGACATGTGACAGACAGGTCCTGAAATAGAAAGCCATAGGTTTCCAGTCTCAGGGGTATCACCTTCAAATATGTCAGCAATCTTAGGGTGGATCAGTTTTCCCAACTGCTGAGACCCTGCTGTGAGGTGAGGTCCTAAGCAAAACACAAGCCCTGACTGGGAGCCTTTGAGGAGGCAGGAGCCATGAGGAGTTCAAAGGCAAGGCCGGCCAGTGGCCCGCACCTTCAAGAGCCACAGGGGTGAAAGGTTACTAAAGCAGGAGCCACTGGCCAATAAAATTATGTTTGGCCAACTCTCTCAACAAAGAGACTAGAGACTGCATTCTTGCCTGCTCAGTTTTCGGAGTCATCCCACCTCCCTCCAAATCCCACTGTTCTCAGGCCAGACAGGGAGCTTCTTCAGGGTGCAGCAGCTGACCGGCCTTCTCTCCTGGTTGGCTTCATAAGAGAGCTAAAAGGTACACTGGAAGCCTTTAATCAAGGTCTGTCATCAAAAATAAACAAATAAGAGTACAACTTGGGTCAACCAGCTATAAAGGAATCCGCCTGGGGTGAGATTTCCCATGTTTGCTATGCTAAAACCAGGAGAAAGAAAGCATGTGTTTGTTTGATTAGAGAAGGTAAATATAAAGCAAGCCTTCCTCCAAGCAGGACCACTTGAAAGGCCTGCCCCTGTTAATTAAAACACCACGTACACACAGCATGCGAAGGGACTCTAGGGGCACAACTAAAAGCTTGCTCACCCCTAAAGCTACCACACTGGCACAGGGCCCTCTCCTATTTTCCTTAGGGAGCGGCTGCAGACGGTGGCAGGGAGATAGATATGGTGGCAGGTTCTTTGCCTTGGTATGGACATGAATTCAGATTGCCCCCACTGCCCTATCCACTGTAATACACATTCAATAAAATAAAATAAAATAAATGGAGACTCCTGTGATGCAATGCTCACCTCACTGGTCTACCTGAGCAGAGGCCCCAGATCCTCTATGAACTGCTGGCTGGTTGCTGGAGAGCCAACCCCTGCTCCCTTTCTGATGAAGTTTGGCCAAGACACACTCCACTGGGGATCCAAAAGGAAAAGCCCTACGTCCTTGCCCCAGCGCTGGACTCTGAACAGGGTGTTGTGTTGATGGCTCCCTTTTTACCCCTACCCTCTGTCACCTAAGTGAGCGAGGGTGACTGTAGCCCATTACACAAGGGCCATAAGAGATCTGCCCATGGTACATTATAGAGGGACCTCTCAAGAGACCCATGTGGCCAAACCATGGCCCAGAAAGCTCTTCACAGTGGGAATCCTGAGTCCTCTTGTACCCAACCCTTAAAAATCACTTCAGTAGCTGAGTGGTTAAGAAAGCAAAATTCTTCTTCTCTGTACTTACAATTCCAAAGATTATACCTGTGGCCACATCAAATGTCCTTTTTTCCTGAAGGTTGCTAGAGAAGCAGATCTGGGGAAATAGCAATGTCTCACTTAGGCTCAGCTGAAGAAAGCAGAAAAGTGTGCAATTAGGCCTATTGTCTACAAGCTGAACCACAGCCTTCCGTGTCTCTCACTAGCTCTGGGGTTTCCCTTCTCAGAATGCCACACAGAGACACTCGACCCCTGCCTGTGGCTCAAAGCCACAAGCACAGCTCAAGGATCTTCGTAAAACACAAGTGATATCTATCTGTGCAATCATCTCAGGGCCTGATCCAAGTAGGTTGAAATTTAAATTCACCTCAATATACATGTGGACTTCAAACACTTAAAAAGAAAATACTATTCCTTCTAGGAAAAAGTTATCTTTCACTGGGATGTGAAAGATAACCAGCAAACCACACTATCATTACTAACACCCTTATCTGACACAGACAGCAAACACAGTTAGTTAATGGTGCTGAGGAACTAAACCTTCGGACTCCTGCATGCTAGGTAGGGACACTCATATTAAGCAGCATGCCAACCTGTAAGTCCATGTTTAAGTGTAACAAGTTGGCCTTTAAGTGTCCATAAAAAGAACCCTACATTGCCAGAAATGGTTTATAGAGAGCTACACTGCCACCACTCCTGGACTCATTCAGTATTAGCAGATTTAAGTGACAACAATGAAATAAATGCATGTAATCATTGCCTTATGCTCAAAGACCCACAACTTACCATCAGCCCCAAATAAGTATGCAATTTCAAGTTCTCTAAGCTCCTACAATGCTGAGACAATTCATATCCACATATAATACTCAATCTTCGCATTTGTAACTATAGACAGAAGTTATGTCAATTATTGTCAGAGATGGTAGCATATTAAGCTTCATTGTGCCATATTGTGTAAACAAAACAGCTTATTTTATGAGTCAGTTTAGCTCTTACTGAAGACTTAAAAACATACCAAACATTACTTTGACCATTGATAAACTATCCCCTTGCAAGCCTAGATCTTTTTCTAAGTAGTTGCATAATGAGTTCACAAAACCTACAATGACATTTCCTATAAGGAGTTCTCAGAAACTTAACAAATAATATCACTTTGTGGGACACCAGCCCATAGACTAAGACAATTCTTATGTAGGCTGCAAATTAATATCTAATACCTTTATTATGGAGGCCTTTCCTAAAGCCAGGCCCCATGTTGTGGATTCATTATGAGTGATTAACCTGTGGTTAGCTTTAGACATAGTTTTCCTGCTGATGCCCAAGAAGGAAACAGTGGCCATTTGGTCCTCCCTGAACTTCTAGAAGAAAGGGCTCAACCACATATTTATGACTTCATGCTTACATTATTCAGTGTGGTCAAAATTACAGTACAGGAGGGGGCTGGAGAGATGACACAGTGGCTAACAGCACTTGATACACTTGCAGAGGACCCTATTTCGTTTCTAAGACCCACATGGCAGGTCACAATCATCCGCAACTTTGTTTATATGGGGATTCAACACCATCCCTGACCTCTGCAGGTACCAGATGTGGTACAACGTCAGACATGCAGGCAAAATATCTATACACATAAAATAAAAAAATGACTCTAAAATCTTGAAAGAATGGCACATTATACCTCCTTCATTATCTTAAGTCTCGGGATATCGATATGTCAGTTGCAAACAGTGAGAAAGTAATTATACCATTTTGGAGTCTGAGACACTCTGGTTTAGTTGCCCTTTAGTTTTTGTCCATAGTTACTCTCCCTTTAGAAGCTGTATGAAAAATAACAAATAACAGGACAAATGTTTTCATTTTGGCTCAACCCTACATTACAGCTGCATATGTCTGTCTGACTACCACACCACAAATTCTCCTTGTTTTTTGTCTCAACCTCAAACTAAATGACTGTTTTAAACGGAACATGCTTGCAAAACTACTAGGAAAAGGGAAAATAATGTGTTTATAACAGAAAGGAATACAGAGCAGTTAAAAAAATATGTGTCCACTGGACTTGGCATATCACCACCAACTCTCCTAAAGCTCTGTCAGAAGAGCAAAGGGGCAGAGGAAACCCCCACCCCACCCCCAAATGGCAAGGCTGGGAAGCTGAAGCAGGGTGAGGGGGGAATGCTAGGTTTAAAATGCCTGGAAAAGCATTCTGGGCAGGAGATGCCAAAGATTTTGAAGCTCCCATCAAGCCACTGGCCTCAATCCAGGTAATGGCTTTTCCTTCCCTTCAGTTGCTGGCCGCAAGAGTTTTCCAGCAAAGAAAGAAAGGGAAAGTGGAAAGGGTGAAGAAGGGGCAGCTTCCAGCCTATTCTCCAGGCAGGGGAGGGCAGAAGGCTCAGACATTGATGGGCCTGGGCTCTCCACAAAGAACTCTGGGAGGATGGCTAAGGATAAGGTCTAAATGGCAGGGAAGCAAACTCATCAAAGTCCCTTTAACTTCAGTAACAACAATGCTGCAGACACACAGACAGCAAGCTGCAACTGGCCAGACATTGCCTTTAGGAGAGAAACAGCTGCCAATCTGGCCACCCCAGCCCCCTGGGATAGGCTTGCTTGCCTACCTCCTGCTAGGACAGCAAGCTGCCAGGGAACAGCATTTGTCAGCACTGGGTTAGAGATGGAAGCCCCTTTCTATGCCAGCCTCATCCTGGCTACCTCCCTACCAATGGCCAATAGTGAGGTCAGACCCACAAAAGTTAATGGCCTGGCTAGCCTCATTTTACCTCCAATCACCACTGCACTACCCAGTCTCTTCTGCCTGGCATTTTTCTTCAATTTTAATATCAAAAATTTCACACGCCTGCTTGAGCTTCTGGACTCAGCAGAAAGGCCATATAGCTGTCAGCAAACTGATAAGAATTTTCAAATGACTCCATTGGGCCTCTTTATAGAGAAGAGCCAAAGCAGCCCATAAAGCAAGAGGGCAGGGGCCATGGAGACCAGCGCTCGCACAGCTTCACCATGGCACTAAAATGAGCCTCAGATTTATGGGAGTGTTTTAGCCCCTGGCCTGAATTGTCTGGGGGCTGAGACTGGTCTCTGCTCTCCAGTGGGATCTCAAATATGAGATAGAACTGGCCAGGCAAGAAAGGGGTGGGAGACAGGAGGCTGAGGGAACAGAGAGAAAAGGGGAAAAACAGAAAGTAGAGAAAAATCCTGCCCTGAATCACATTTTCTCCAGCAAGATGTGACAACTACTGTTTCTGAAAGCATGGGACCATCCTCTCAAGTCCCCATAAAAAGCCCCCTGCATGTAGCTCACACTGACTCCAACAGCTGTCCACCACCTAGATATTATTTGTATTTTAATTTTCCTCTGACTGTTTACTTCCTGTTTAATTTTAGCACCCTCCCCTAAAAAATGAGTAAAAATCGTAACTGGGCAGAGAAGCAATTAGAAGATGAAGGAAAACTTGGTAAAAACTGGTGTCACTGGAAAAGTGGAAAAGTCATAATACTGGATTAAAACAAAAAGGCCAGCTAGGAAATCAGTGATGCTCATCTCCCTGTGAGCCTTGTTGATCCTGAGAGAACAGCAGAGGTGAATGAACCTCCCACCATGCCAAGACGAAGAGAGTACTCCCAAGTCCACAGACTCAATTCTGTTTCAAGTTTCCAAGCCCAGAAGCAAATGCATAATACATCCGTGCTGCTAACTCACTGTGGTTCCTGAAGACCATGCTCTCACCAGGAGGCACTTTCCCAAACTCAAATGCAGACCCCAGGGAGCTCTTGAATGACTACCAGCACAGAGCTGGGACCAGAACCCACATGCTTTAATATATGAAACCTCTAGGCAGTCTTACCCAGCCCAGGTCTAGACTGGAAAACTGAAGCCGGAAAGTTAGGTACAGGCCCACAGCCATAGAACCCATCACAGATCAGAGTTTTTTAGTATCTAAAATCAGGTATCTCCCACTCACAAGTCTTGAGCTTTCCACTACCACATAAAAACTCTCTTGATCAGGACTCATGGCTAAAACACACAAAAATGCTTTCTATGGCAAGTTAAGATAGAGATTTTGGGGGGGGGTTGTTTTGTTTTTTAACTTTTTTGTGCTAAGGATTGAACACAGGGCCTTGGTGCATGCTAGGCAAGTGCTCTACTACTGAGCTATAGCCCCAGCCCAACTCAAGACAGAAGCCAATGTTTCAGGAAATAATTACCCTCACTATATAACACTCTGATAGTTTCCTATTCTCTCTCCCTTTCTCCCTCCCTTTCTCTCTCTCCCCTCTCTCTCTCTCTCTCTCTCTCTCTCTCTCTCTCTCTCTCTCTCTCTCTCTAAATTAGATGCCAGCTGTGACCCACTACATTGACCTCAGCTCCCTCCAAGCTGCAAAACACTGCCATATATCAAATAAAAACAAAAAGCAAAATACCAGACTAGGCGCCACAAGACCTGTGTTCCAGTACTCTGGCTCTCAGATGTGTCCTCAAGGTTATCAGGTCCCCAGGCCTCACTGGTCATTGGTAAAATCTAAGGAATGCCTGGATAATTTCCAAGATTTGATTTTTACAAAATTTCAGTTACTTGGCCTCCCCCTTTTCTTACACACACCATTCCTCTCCAAGTGTCATTTACCCCCTTCCTTCTAATTTCCTATGAAGCTCTCTGTTGCTGGCACTGAGAACCCTACCAGCCTGGCATGCTTCATCTGACTGCCCCTAATCTACCAGATCGCCAGTGGAGGACAACAACCTCACAGCTCAACCCCTCTTCTCTAGCACAGTGCCCAGTGGTGAAGCTCACCTCTGAGAGATAATCCTAATGGCACTTGGGACAACTGGGTAATAACAATCCTGGCCTGTGACTCCTCCATTACTATTGATTCTTGTGCCAGCAACTTGATGTTCCCTGTGAAAGAAGAGGCTGAACTCCTACACAATGCCTCCTTTTCCTTGCCAAAACAATGAGAGGAGCAAAGTCTGTGCTTAGAATATATTCATCTGGAGGCTGTGGTGATGGTTAAGTCAGTAAAGTGACTGCTGTACAAACATGAGGGCATGAGTCTGGATCCCCAGCACCCAGGAAAAGGTAGTACATGGTGGTATAGGTACTGTAACCATAGGATGGGGATTGGGTGAGAGTCTTTGGGACTTGCTGGCCAGCCAGTGAAGCCAGTTGTTGAGCCCTGAGCTCAGTGAGAGAGAGACCCTATATCAGAAAAGAGGGACAGTGATATAAGAAGTTACCAGGTATCAACTTCTGACTTCCACATGCATGTGCACACACAAACACGCAACACATACTACACACATACGTATATGTACCCACATAAATTCATCAGATAGTTAAATGAATTTCTATAGAAAATCCAAAGCAATGAATAGACGCTGGCATCACAGCAAGCCAGCCGAGCTGTGACACTACCTGGTTATGCTCCCACATGGACAAGACATACCAAGGCTGCCAGAGAACACAGCTTTATGGTCTCTCCATCTGGACCTCAAGGATTTAAATCTCAGAAGCTATACCAAACAACTGCAAATCAGTCCAAACCTTAAAGACAGGAAAATTTATTTACAGACCCCAGTGCACTATAAATCTGAGACAGTCCTATTAAAAGGCTTTTCTTGGCTTCCGATCAGATACTTGGTAAAAGTCTTTTTCCAACAAGGTTCCTAATACCAAAGTTTCAAAAAAATAGTTTAACATACACACAGAGAAATGTTCTTCCTTAAGATACCAATTAAACCTGTCCTTATTTACCATGCTTTAAACAACCACACAGACTGGTCCCTCACAGTGTGGGGTTATATACACGGGAAAACTCAAAACGCGGAGTACACAGTATTACTGAAAAAACATGCATTGAAAATCTCCCCCAAGTAGTAACCCTCAGAGAGGCTCCCCAGTTGGCCACAGGGCCTCCAGGTACCAGAACTCACTTCTCCTTTCAAGGGAAGGATTCCAGTCCAGAGAGTGTTCTCTCTGAGAGGAAGTGACTCGGTAGCATTTTTCTTCTCTGGTGGTGCTGGGATCTGAAATCAGGGCCTTGTGCATGTGAGGCAAGTGCTTTGTAACAGCAAACTGAAGAGCCAGGCCAAGGAAGACAGCAGAGTGGCCTGTCAGGACTAAAGGGAAACAGTTCCCCATGTGTGCGCGCACATGCACGTGTGTGTGTGTGTGTGTGTGTGTGTGTGTGTGTGTGTGTGTGTGTATGTGTGCAGTTCCAAGAGTATTAAACTTATTTTGTATTACATGTGTACATGTGAGAGAGTATATGTGTTAGTGTATATAATTCCAACAGTATAATCTACTAATTTATTTATTACATGTGTACATATGAGAGTACATATTTCTAAGAGAATAATCTATTAATTTATCACCTGTGTACATGTGTAGTTACAAGAGTGTAATCTACCAATTTATTTACCATATATGTGTGTGTGTGCTGAGTATGTGTGAAGTTCCAAAATTATAATTTGCTTATTTATTTATGGTGTGTGTGTGTGTGTGTGTGTGTGTGTGTGTGTGTGTGTGTGTCTGTGTGTGTGTATGTACATTTGTGAAACACAGCTAGTGTATGGAGGTCAGAGGACAACTTGTAGGAACTGATGCCCTTCTTCCACCATGTGGATTCCGGGATTGAAGCAGGGTCCTCAGGCTTGCACAACAGGCTCCTTTACCTCTGCACCATCTCAGGTCCTAGCTTAAGTAAAGAATTCTCCACTTCACATTCAGGGGAGGGGAGTAAGAATTACACCAATTACAGCACCGACTCTAGAAATCAGAAGTGACACCCTTTCTTCCTAATGTATTTCCAGGGGAGTGTCCAGCTTGAACTGTCTCAAGTACCCACTTTGGGAAGAAGGCTAGACCAGGTGACAGGAAGTCAGCTTGAATGGCTGGGAATGCAGCCTGACTTCACCCACAGCCCAGGCCAAATGGCACCAGGGTCTGAGCACATTTGTGGCAGAACAGTGTATGCCTGGCCTGCCTCAGGCTGTGGAGTCAGATGACTCTTCTAAAAGCCTATCTCCCTCCTGTGGAAAGCATCTGCTTTGTAAACTGGGGTATGCTGGGAGGGAGAAATGGACATAGACTACCATATAACCACTAGGGACAGAACACTTGGACCAGCAGCACAAGGAGTCCTCAGCTAACAAACAGGGTCTAGACATATGAGGGAATCACAGAACACTTTTAAAAATGGAAGCTTAAGAGGCTGGAGAGGTGGCCCAGCAGTTAATTACCTGTACCCACGTGGTGGCTCACAACTGTCTCTAACTCAAGTTCTAGAGGATTTGAACCCCTCCTCTAGTCTCCATGGGCACCAGGCACTCAGATAGTACACAGACATACATGTAAGCAAAACACTCTCACACATTAAAAAAAAAAAAAAAAGGAATCTAAACCAAAAAAGAAAGAAAATTTAAGTATTCTAAACAAAAAACTCTGTAAGACATAGATGATGCACTATTTTAAAAAATTATATGTGCTCAATAGATTGAACTTTAACTTAAGGCACTGAGGTACCTAGTAGTAACAGCTGTGGGGGACTAGTATATAAATTGATATAGACTGAGATGCAGACCATGAGAAACAAAACAAAGGCACTGTGTCCTGAAGAACTGTGCCATCTCCACAGACGCACTATAGGAAGCCTAACAACTGTCTGGGCTTGTGTCCACTACACAGAGAATTCCAAGCCATCTCAGAGAGGCATTTGTGTCATTGCCTTCCCCTTCAAGTTGGTGCCATCTAAACAACTATAGCAATACTGGGATTCGATTCATGGAGGCAAATATAAATAAGGCAAAGCAAGAGCGCCCTCAAGGGGGCTCTCCTACACATGAAGCACGAGAGCATGGGCACAGGCACAGCTCTCCTGCCCCAAGGCGTCACCTGCTCAGTCTGGACCCCTTGCTACATAGTTAGTGCTAGTGTAGAAGGATGCTGCAGCCCTGGGATTATTTGCTAAGCAGTGGTCTGCTCACATCTCCAAGGCTTCTGTGCAGCTCAGACATGTGATACATTTACTAGGCAACCACGAAGGTACACTGAGACACAACAGAATAGAAACTCACAGCTAACTTTTCCTTAGTGCTGGTGACTAGGGAGAAGACAAGAAGCTAAAGCCTCTGCCACCTCAAAAGCCCCTAATCAACCTAGTATAAAAGGAGAGTTCAAAGGCAAAGCAGGCTCCTGACTTCCACCTCCTAGTGTGGCTGGGTTACAGGTCACTGCTGGGGGAGCCACTGACCAATAAAACAGTGTTTGGGAACTCTGCTCAACAGATAAACTGGGGGTCCACTTACACCTTTCTCTCTTCACACAAGCATTTCTAACTAGACAGCCTTCTGAGCCCTGAGCCTGCATGCTTTCTCTTGTGATTCAAGGGAGACGAGGTATAAATGTGCCATTTGACTGCAGAGACACACTGAGCTGCAAACTTCCTCCTGCCTCTTAATGAAACGTAGCTCATCTTTAAGGCCATCTCCCAGCCAGCCGACCCTGGCAGCTGCAGCCTAAGTGCCATCCTTTCCATCAAAGTGTAGTGCCCTCTGAAACTCCAACACCATCTTCAAAACAGCTTTGAAGGTACATACTGAACCTCAAGAGCAGAGTCACAGAGCTTTATTATGGCCCCTACTCTGCCCCTGAAAGAACAGTAGGGCTTCAGTAAGTCAATTAACTAGTTAATTAGCACAAAGGACATTAAAAGTACATCTGAGAACCAGCTGCCGTATCTGCTATCTGAAGGGATTGCTTCTAACTTCCCTCCTAAAGCTGTGCAAGACACCACTAGACTTCCCAAGGCTGTGTGTGTGCTCACACCGCTGACAAGGCCCTTTCCAGGACTATCTGCCAGAGACACTTTCTTCATAACAACTGGCTTCCTCACAGCTATGGCTCAATTAAAGCCTATCCTTAGGAATGGCTGCCTCCATGCCTTTCTCCTTTAGGACAACTAAACTCCCAGCTACATTTAGAATGATAATGAGTGTACCAAACACTCAGATCATGGCTTTCTTTTTAGATTTTTCTGTTTAGCTAGTTTTGAATACCCCTGCCCCATGTGCTCATGTGTGTGTGTGTGTGTGTGTGTGTGTGTGTGTGTGTGTGTGTGTTGGGTGCTGTCCTATGCTGCTAGAGCAAATGCCTGAATTGTCACTTGAACAACATGGTCTCTAGAGAGCAACAATAAGGACCATGTCCCTTCAGAAGCAAGCAGCTCCTGGCATTTGAGATTTCCCCCAGATTTAAATACTTGGCAGGAAAATTAGTCACTTAAAAGTGGATGGAGACCCCTGCTGGCGACAACTGTTCTTGCAGCTCATTAAGCTCTAGCTCTGAATGCCTGGGAATGACCAAGCCCTGTGTCAGTTCATGCTGACCTGTAGGTTTGAGGCCCAGTGACTACAGAGACATATGCCTAGATTACACAAAGAAACCGAGCTGAGCTCCCTGGGGAGGATTCACTGGGGTATATGAGCAGTTTTAACACTCCAACCAAGGTCAAGCTCAATCTAGACATAAACAGAAGGCAAATGACAGCATATGTAGTTCCAGAGCAAGCTCGCACACGTCGACAAACATTTGTGAGTCCCCCAAGACACACATATAAAGGCTTGGTCCTCAGACCGTGGCCCTGGGAAGGAAGCACTATGACCTTTAAGAGGTGAAGCCAAGTGAGGGGTTCTCAGGTCAGTGGAGTGTGCCGTAAAAGGAGGCTATGGAGCTCAACAGCACCCCTCTTGCTCTCTCTGACCACTCACCCCACATTAACCATGACAGCCTCATCATAGGCCAGACCAGTAATCTGGCAGACATCAGACGTGAGCCTCTGAACTTTCTCTAAGCTCACTGCCTCCAATACTGCCTTATAGTGTGGGGACACTGACTAATAACTCTCCAAATGGAGAGACGACACATTATCAATGGAATTCCTGGTTCTCAACTGAAGCTGAGTGCTCCCACCCATCCGGCAATGTCAAGAGACATTGGTAGCTGTTACAACTTGTGGGAGGGAAGGGTGCAAATGGTTTCTAGCCAGAGTTAAATTTTGTCAGCCTTTATATCAAATTGGGAATTATTTCAAGCATGTTTAGTTGAGACGAGTCCAGTTCAGAAATGTGGGGGGTGGGAGACAAAAGGGGCCACTTGGGGAACCCTGAGTCCACAGGAAAGACAGGCAAGCAGATGCATCACCTTAGAGCACTTTGGACACAGGGAAGCAGGGGAGAACATGTTCAGGGAGAGAAGAGATGATGTCAGAAACATCAGTGCTGATCGGGAAGGTAACATTCCTGCCAGTGACAAGACTTCCACAGAGTTGCTAAATGGATGCCTGGAACATGAGAGGTGATTCAGTGAAGCTCTTCATTCCACAGAAGATAAAATGAAAGCCTAGACAGCTCCATGCTCAGGATGGCAACACAAGTAGTATGGACAGGACCAGGGCACAGTCCCAGTCTTCAATCCCAATAACCAACGAGCAGCACGTTTTACATGCCCTTCTCTCACTCCATCTCAGCTGTCCCAGTGACTCCGAGCCTGCCACTGACAACTAGCTCCCAGGCCTGCAGCTCCCACCCCTGATCCTGTCAAGCAACTTTGCCATTCTGTGGGCTGTCAGGAGATGCTCTGCTCAAAAATGCAAACAATCTCTTTCTCCACGAGTGGCTGGCGGGGCAGAGAGGAGACTGGACAGAATGTGTTCATCTTCACCCCAAGCCCAGTTTTTCCCTAACATTCCTATAGTAGAATCTTGTGTGAGGTGAAATCTTACTTAGTGTATGATTCTATAATTAATCTAGTAAACAAAGATACCATTGGGCAGGGTGTGGAGGTCAAAGCCTTCAGTCCTGGCATACTGGAGGTGAAGAAGGGTGGATCTCTGCAAGTTCCAGGCCAATCTGGTCTACATAATGAGATCCTGTCTAAAAACTAAAAATAATTTTTAAAAGTGACACAAAGAACACAAACACCCAGACTTTTCATGGAACACCTTTCCCCAATGCTATAGGGTTACGGTAAAAATATGGCAAACTCTAAATTGATTCTCAAATTTCCTGGCTTACATGAAGTCAGTGATGAATACTGACAGGAAGCCCAGGAACTCCCAGCTATAAGAAACTAATGGGGAGGCTATCAGCATCAGAAACCTGCAACCTGCTCTCTACCAGGATGGCACAAGGCTCTGCAGAAGGGCCTTCTGAGGCCCACAGAAGGCAGAGCCTAGACCCAGGGTACACAGCTGGCATTCTACCCAGGTGAGTTACTGTGTGAAAAGATCTTGGTGTCACTAAAGCTAGAAGGCCTATGTTAAAGGCTTAGTCCCAGAGTGGCAGAATGGAGAAGTGGTAGGACTTTTAGAAGGAGTGTGTGTGCTCAGGTCATAGGGATGCACCCTTGAAGGACACCATGGGGCTCTGGCCCTTCCTCTCCTCTCTTCACCAAGTCCACAAAGTGAACTGCTCTGCTCGGCTCTCCACCATGACCTACTGTCCTTCTACCCAGCAACAAGTCCACCCAGTCATAGTCTGGAATCTGCTGAACTGTGAGCCCAAAGCAACCCTTTTCTCTTTGTAATGTAATTTTCTTCAGTATTTGTCATGTGATGAAAAATTACTAACATGAATATCCAAGTACAAAGGGTAGGACCAGGCACAGCCATTTTTCCTTCTCTTCTAAATCCCTGGAGTGAAATGTGATAGAAAATTTTACATGATTCTAATAGTCCATGGTAAAAAGACTAGAAAATACATCCACAGTATATGGATGCTGTAAAGCAGAGGGAGTCAGGGTACCTGGTGCTGCAGGACCAGGAGGGCGTGAGCAAAGTAAAGGTGGGCAAACAGCTAGACAGGCTGAGAATGCACTTACGAAGCAAGTAGCTCTGGGTCTCCTTATCCCACAGATGGGTGACTACTTGCCTTCATCCATATAGTCTGTTCTCTAGTCACTTGGCCAAGAGTGAGGAACCAGGCTAAAAACATTGGCTGTATGTTGAGAACCTCCAAGTCTCTTCTCACTCATCTCTGACACCTACTCCCGTGTGTGTGTGTGTGTGTGTGTGTGTGTGTGTGTGTGTGTGTGTGTGTGTGTGTAGACCAGCTGTCTATAACACTAGGTCCTTAATTCCTCCTGTGGTAGTTTGAATGTAATTGATGTCCATAAGCTCATAGGGAGTGGCACTATTAGGAGGTGTGGCCTTGTTGGAGTAGGTGTAGACTTGCTAAAGAAATTGTGTCACTGTGGGCTTTGAGGTCTCCTATGCTCAAGATAGTCCCAGTGTGGACACACAGACGCCTGCTGCCTGAAAATCAAGATATAGGACTCTCAGCTCCTTCTCCAGCACCATGTCTGCCTGCACACTGCCATGTCCTATCATGATAATGGACTGAACCTCTGACCTGTAAGCCACCCATTAAATGTTTTCCTTTATAGATGCCATGGTCATGGTGTCTCTTCACAGTAATAGAAACCCCGAAACACCTCCCTATCTTTATATTTTGGAGGCAAGGTCTCTCACTTACCCTTAAGCCTGTCGCTAGAATGAGCTTCAGGGATTGCCTGTGTCCACCTCACCAGCACTAGAGTTAGGGGTCTGTGTCACCAACCCTGGCTTTTAACATGAGTCCTAAGGATACAAACTCAGATCCTCATGCTTTTGTGGCAGGCATTTTACTGACTGAGTCATCTCCCTAGCCCATGTAGATAATTCTGATGAAGATTAAACACTAAAAATCCATAAAAACAAACAGAGATGAGCATAGCACCAATTTCAGGGCCATCTTTTAGATTTTCTTAACTTGTTTGACAATGAAGCCCCCTTAGACTTCTTTAAGAAAGAGAGAGCAATGAGACCTAAAGGGAACCCAGTGAAGTCCTCCTAGAAATCAAAACCCAGGCAGGGTGTCAAAAGATAGGTCTTTAGAGGGAGGCAGGAAAATAGCAATGGAGAACAAGACCATTTGTCACAAAGGCTGTCTGTCTTCCTTAGGACACAACCAAACAAACATGCTGCCTTGCTTCCCTGGTCACTGTCTTGGCACATTGAAATCATAGCAGGGGTCCCCCAGCATAGCCTGAAACCCTAACTTAAGACAATTCACCAAACCCTCCCTTCCTCAATAGCTGATACAATGAGTACACAGCCCCACTGTGCACTTGAAGACCCTCTGTGTCCAAGCCATTGCTCCAGAACCCCCCCACCCCCTCTCCCCAGCCTGGTGTCTCAGCTTTGGCCTCTTACCTGTCTCTGCATCTCTTCAATCTGCCTTTGTGGGATGTTCTGCAGGATGCTGTACATGTCTGACATCTTTTCCTCCGGGACCACCACGGACGCCCTGGAGACAGCAGCACTGTTTACATATGCACAGCCCTTTACAGAAAGCAACATTGTACACTGTCCTGTTCCCTTCTCAGGAGCAGAAACAAAACTCCCCAAACTCCTTTAATCCTACATCCTTCCCCATCTGTTCTGTCCTCCCTGGTATCACTGTCACCAACCACAGTAAGTTCTGTCTCACCACAGAACCTTTACACGGGAAATGCTGCCTTCCTATCTATCCCACCTTACCCTTCTCCACACTCCCGGAATTAACAATTACTTCCCCCATTTAGCCTCTACACAAATCCATCCATTGATTCGGCATTTACTTATGATAGACCTACTGTGTGCTGGGCATTGACAATTCATCAGAGAACATCAGAGGCAAGAGGGTGAACAGGGCATAAGAAGGCCTGTGGGAAGAGAGCTCCAGGCACGGGGCTAATGAGTGAAAGGCCAGGGAAACATCATGTTGGGCATGGTCCAGAAACAGCTAGGAGGCCCCTGTGGCTGCTGCAGAGTAAACAGGATGGAAAAGAATGTGAGCCAAGCAGAGAGGGGGAGGGAGGGCTGCAGTGAGACACATGGGACCTTGGAGGACATAGAGGACTTGGTGCTGAGATGGGAAACCACTAGGAGGTGGAGGCAAAAAGGCCTGAAAAGCCAAATAAGCTCCAACAGGCCCATGCTGTCTACAGGGTCAGCAAGGCCCCTGCTGTCTATGGGGTCAGTAAGGCCTGTGCTGTCTACGGGGTCAGCGAGTGACAGGAAGCAGAGACAGGAGTGGGAAGAAGGGCTGGAACTCCTGCAGAGACAGCAGAACTACATCAGAGTGGAGCTGGGGAGAGGAGAGGGCCTCCCTGTGCCCTATGTCCCACACCCCACGGGATTCATTCACAGGCTGGGTATGAGGAATGAGAAGGGGAGACTGGCATTGACTTCCAGAAGGACAGCGTGCAGGGAGTGCAAGCACACTTGCATTATTAAGATCTCATTAAGATCTAGCTCCCACTCCTGCCCACTAGGGTAGGTTTCCCACCACTGTGCCCAGAGCACTCACTGTACTGTCGCCCATCCAGATAGGACTTCAGGAACATCTGATAAATAAGCAAATGATTTTTGCAACAGAAATAGGACTGAGAACCAAAAGAGATGAATCAATCTGTCATAATTTCAAAGCCAGCCAGGAGGAGCTGGTTATCTGACCTCAGACCCCTGACTCCATTGCTGTTGCCCACCCATAACACCACACTGAAGCTGACCTTGATCTCTGTAGAAATACCCTTTCATGCCCACTACACCACCGCCCTACAAGACCCTCACCAATGTCAGTCTTCTCACTCTCCTAGCACTGCCCGGCCAGAGTCTGACCAATCACATCACAGCATCTGGGAACTGTGGGTCCACTGCTCTCCCATTACTAAGTAGAGAGCTTCCTTGAAGGAAGGCCTGACCTCGCTCCTTTTGGAGAATCGATAACTGATGGTGATGGTGAGGGTTTGAATAATATGTCCCCCCCATAGGCTCAGATATTTGAACACTCAGTTTCCAGTTGGTCGTGCTATTTGGGGAGGTTACGGGGAAGTGAAGAGAACATAATCAAGCAGGGTCTGCATTTGTCCCTGAATCCCTGGCTATTCTTCCCCACTAGGTTCTAACCTCCTCAGAAGCAGAAATTATCACTATTATTAGGCTGTAAAATACCTTATTAGCAGCAGGCTTTCTAATAAATGTAAGATGGATGAGTAAGTTAGCCAAGTGGTACTGTTTAAGTTGTTCAAACACCTATGTTATTGGAGTTGGATCAACTATCATAAGAGTTGGGAGAGGAGACAGCAATTAAATATTTGCGGCAAAGACATGAGTTAAAGGGGATACACAGCAAGGAAATTAAATTTTAACAGTCTGCCACCAGTCTGTGAAAATAACAAATAAGACCAGAGGGCACCCTGTGAACACAACCAAGTAGGATTTTCCAAGCTTTTACCAAGGTACAGGCTCTCCACTGGCAGCCAGTACACTGTGCAATCCCACACCAACTCCACAGCAGTGGCTCTTGACTGTAGTTATGAATCCAGTTACCTGGGACCTCAGAATCCCTGGGATAAAGAAAGAAACTTTCCAGCTGTGTCTAGACTGTACCAGTTCATGGGGTGGCAACTGCTTTGTGGAAAGAACAGGGGAGTAAGTATTTTAGGCTTTGTAAGCTACCCAGTATCTGCAATTACTCAGCACTTCACAAGCAAATGAAGGGGTACAGCTGTGATTCAATAAGACTTCATTTATAAAAACAGCCATCCTGTGGGTCCGGCCCACTGGACTCTGTGGACTGTTCTAAACCAATGTGCTAAGTCTGATGGAAGACACAGCAAACAAGCTAAAGTAACAGTGGCCAGGGTCCCTTTATCCTAGGCCCAGTCCTGCAAAGAGGCTACAACAGCAGCGGCCAGGAAGCACTTATCTGAGGCCCAGTCCCAAGGTGCCTTCAATTTTGAAGTATTTGCATGAACATAACATGGGACTCCAGTCTAAATATGAAGATTTGTTTATGTTCTATGCATTTGTTACACATGCAACCTGAATGTAATTTACAGTATACCATCACCCTTTGATTGCCACTCTTACCAAAATTAAGTGGCTATAAAATATTCATACATACATACATAAATATGTACATAGGTAGATAGATAGATAGATAGATAGATAGATAGATAGATAGATAGATAGATATTTACTTTAATCTATTTCAGATACACAGATGATTTGGGGAATGATGGTGAAGCAATGGCTGCTTCCTGGAGGACCACAGGGTTGCCACCTAGCACGAGTTCAGTGTTGGCATCTGAATCCTCTTGGCCAATCTAGGGCTATAAGCAATACTTTGAAGAACTGTGCCAAGCAGTATGTGCCTCACTCACACAGCCTTGGCCACCCTCAAGGTCATGCTTGTTTCTTAAATGATGGGCTTCATTATGTTATACTCATGCATGTGGATCAGGTATATTAATCTTACCTTCCACCTCCATTTCCTTCTGCACCTCCCCACATCAGCATTTTGACTGTGAGCATTACATAATGGCAAGAGTGGAATGCCACTGTGGCATTCTTGACAGTGCTCAAAAGCTTCACACATCACACTTCAAACCTGAGTATGCATCACAATGGTCCAAGTGGCTTTCCCTTCCAATACTGGCCAAGCCACCAGCTACAGTTCGCTAGATGATATACCCACCTCTTCCAGTCAAGAACTTCAGAGAAGGGCAGAATATAGGAGTCTGCAATGACAACCGGGACACAGCCAGCCTGTAACACATCACTCAGCACTGCCTGCCCCAGCCGAGCTCCTCGAAGGACCACACAAAAAGTAGCCTCCTGTAGCAACACAAGAGAAGGCTGAGGATTACAAAGAAGTCTCTTGGATCACTTACTCAGATCCCTGTACATTATGGCACTCCCTCAGGGCTTAAAGCTAAGCAGTACCTAGGCATCTAGAAACTGCCAAAGGACCTCACAACTGTGAAACAGGAAATGCTCAGCTGGTTCTTCAATGCAACCCCAATGCCACCAGGGCTGGTGTTCTGCACATGTTGAGCATCACAGGCTTCCTCTGGTCAGGTGACCACATGAGGTCCTGCAGACTGGTATCCATCAGTGCTGATGAACTGTGTACACATACATGGCATGTGGTCTCAACACTGCCTAACCTCTGACCTCAGCCCAGCCTGCAATGGGACAGTCCCTTTAGAGGGCCCTCATAAGGAAGGTCTGAAATTTCTGTTCTCCTTTTAGGCCCCAAGGCCCTAGCAATGTCTGCCTATAGAAGCTATTCATTAAAGGTGCGCAGAGCCTTGAGAAGGCAGTAAAATGATAGGCTCAAGAGATAAGAAGTCCAACAAAAATGAACTCTCAAAAAAATCTCTTCCTTGCTCACTCTCTCATACCTCTCAATGTGGTGGATACTGGGACAATGTCAGATGTACAGAGGAAGAACAGATACCATGGACACCATACCCCAAAATAAGATCCTATTTCTCCTACTCCCAGTTTCCCCACTTTCTGTCTCTTCAGAAAACATGACCTCATCTTTAAAGTCAAGGGGGAAAAAGCCAAGCCAAGTGGCTCTTATCTGTAATCTCAGTATTTGGGAAGATGAGGCAGGATAGTGAATTTTAAGCCAACCTGGGCTACTCAGTGAAATCCTGTTTAAAAAAAAAAAAATCTTGTTTCCCCTTTGTCCACACACACAAAATAAATGTAATCTTAAAAAAGAAAATTATACCTTAAAACTGATCACTGAATCACATGAATGTACTATTGGGGCTAGTGAGATGGCTCAGCCAGTAAAGACACCACTGTCAGGCCTGCTGACCTGAGTCAGGGATCCCAGGGACCTGCAGGGTAGACAGAGCAAACCAACTCCAGCAAAATTTTCTTCTAACCTCCACACTGTATTGTGGCATGTGCATGTGTGAACACACATGCATCATACACATGTACATACATGTTCACACTACACAATCTGATAACATGAGAACGTCAACCTCCCAAACAGCTATGGATTCGACACAGGAGAGAAGCAGCCGAGGGGGTGGGACATGCATGGTGCCTGAGCTGCAAGTGGGCAGCTTGCCTGCCCAAGGAGCCACCACCAGATGTGGACACATGCTGATAGTTCTTCCTGTCCAGAAAAAGGTTACTATAAACACCGGCTGCATCGCCACTATTATTAGCCAGAAACTCCAGAGGGAAGACAGCACTTCTTGATAGAGTATTTAAACAATCTCAGGATGGGCCAGCTCTCTGGAGATTTAAAAAAAATTAATAAATACATCAACATATAAAAATAACCTCCCTCTTTGATAGTTCTAAACTAACATATCTCAAGTTTAAATGCTTAAGTGAGCTAGGCTCTGATTCTCCTTTCCTAGCCCCCCATGCCCTGGAATGTCATATAGTCTGCCTATAAATAGTCCCCAAAGGGCCACTTTGCCTTATGGTTATGGAGGAACACACCCATGGTGGAAGTGAAGGGTATGCTGTGGGTGACAAAAATACCCCAAAGCCAGAGCAATAAGAATGGACCTGAACACTCAGAGAAAACCAACTGTGGCCCTGTTGGCTGTCATGTCTTAGAGATGCAACTGGACACCTTACAGAAGGCCACTTCTCTGGACCAGTCCATGAACACAGGGGTAAAAGCAAGACACATTTGAGTGCTTTGCCCATGCAGCTTCTTAGAAATCCAGGGGACTTTTGATTTTGAAGTGCAATGAGTGAAAGGATTATTACTCCTTAGAGATCAAGCGGCCCCACACCACATAAACATACCATGCACTCAAGCTCCCAGTGGTCTACACCTCCAGCAAGGAGCTGCATTTCTCCCCTTGGGTACTAGCTCAGTTGCTTATAGAAAACAGCTCCTGGGATCAGTTTTACTTCACAGCAGCAACCTGCCCTGAGCTTGGCAAGATCTTGGGTGGCACTCACCTGTAGCACTTGAGGGTAATCAAAGACTTGGTGTTGGTGGCAGCGCTTGCGGACAGAAAGGACACCCTCCGAGAGATTGGTGCACTTGTCTAGGACCAACACCGACTCTCTGTGTTTGGCCTGGAGGGCTTCCAGGTCCTCTCTGTACTCGGGATGGATGGCCATCTGAGAGGACAGCAGGAAGTACCGCCGGGGACTATGGGAGTGGGGGAGAGAAAAAGTCACCTGGGATTAGTCACTGGTCAGTCAAGTCACACAAAGCTTAGCTTTCAGGAACAAGTATTTGCTGGTCAGTCTCAACATACACCACTTATTTTTAAAATTATACTGAGTCAAATTACTAGATATTAAAAACATGTACTCTGTAAAGATAAGGTATGACTCACTTGCATTCTGAAATACGAAGCCATACAATTTGTATTTAGGCAAATGAGTTTTTTCTGTTTTTCTTCTTTTTGTTGTATTATTTTGTTTTGACACGGGTCTCTCTATGTAATCCTGGCTAGCCTGGAATTTGCTATTTAGACCAGGCTAGGCTCAATCTAACAGACATCTGTTTGCCTCTGTCTCCTGAGTGCTGGGATTAAAGGCATATGCTACTATGTCCAACAGAAACAGTTCCTAATATTGTGAAGAAATGCTCATGGCATGGTAAGCCTAAAGAGTGTGCTATAAACACAGGTATGTATATACAAAGAGAAACCAGGCTGATTATTTGAATAGAACAACAAAAAGTTATCCTTTACTAAACCTGAGTCTGGGGTCTGAGTTCCCCTAATGGGCTGCAGTGTCAAACAGCACCCCTACGCTATGTAGGGACTCTGGGACACATCTCCACTCCCAAGGTCATATGGACAGGAGAACAAGCTAAAAACCAGAAATGGTGTGGGGGGTGGGGATGGCTATCCTTACCACATCACAGAGCGCATCTCAACATATACATAGCAAGGATGCAGAAAGAAAACAAAATAAAAAAAGACAACAAAGGTCCAGTGCTACTCAGGTCTCCAAAGACACAAACATGTGAGCATGGGAGCACATGTTACATGTCCCAGATACTCAGGAAGCTGAGGAAGGAAATGACTGATCATGGAGCTTCAGCTCATCGACAGGTCAATCCTTGTATGGGTTTATGATTTATGAATTATACAGTGAGATTACTTAGCAGGTAGAAGTGCTTGCTACTAAGCCCAATGACCTGAGCTCAGTCTCTGGTACCCACACAGTAGAAAGAGAGAACTAACTCTTATTAAATGTCCTTTTATTGCCACATGTGCAATGTGGCACGCCCACACATGTGCACACACACACACACATAAGCATTAAAAAGTTAGTAATTTGATGGGTTCCTGAGAAGTTGTGGAAATATTGGAAGGGGTACTGGAGTGTGCTTGAAGCATGTGTTCTATATCTGGCCCTTCCTCTTTCTTCCAGATTTCCTGGCTGCTATGGAATTAGCAGCTTTGTTCCATTATGTGCTCATGCCACTATGGTGTCCTGCTCTGGGAGTGACCCTAAATGATTAGGACAAGCATGAACTGAAGACTCTGAAACCATGAGCTACCCCTTCCCCAAAGTAAACAAGACTGGACCATTAGAACGGCCATAAGGCTGCTGTCGAGGAGATATGGGAAACTAGACAGTGATTCCTGTCTGGAAGGTAAGACTCCTACAGTACAGAACAGGTAGGACACAGGGAAAGGGCTCTGTGGGCCAGGGGATCGTTGCCAATTGCTGGAGCATCGTCAGTTTTTATTTGTGCAGGTATACACATAATGGCCATTACCACTAATAGGTGTGTAATAACAGAATCAGCCCTTTCAGAACTCAGAGCAGTTGCCCATTGAAAACCTAAAAATGTGAAAATGTGTCTATTGTATGGTGCACATATTTTAATTTTCCAAATCCTGCAAAGTGAAACACATCTATTTGCCAAATTTCATTTCTATGTAATCCTTTAGGGTTACTATCTGCTGGTAAAGGAGTTTGGCTATACAAGAAACAAGTAGGACAATTTTTTTTTTTTACTATTTCCTTAGTTTGTTACCAAGTAATGGAAAAATCCTTTTTTAAACCTTTGCTACTCAGCTACTCACATGGTGTTTTTTTTATGAAATTCCAAGGCCTCCAGCACACTTCCTATTAATAACTGATTAATTTCATCATTGCCTGGCAGACCCTTATGGGATCTGATTTGTGTTATATACATAGGATGACTCCTATTCCTGATTATGTCTTGTAATTGTATAAACAATGAAGTTAATTCTGTATCATCAGGAATAAATTCAGCAGTTTCAATGTGTAAGTTTACTCTCTCTGCATATTGAGATCCGGAAATTATATTGAGAGGTTGTATATAGTTTGGTTAGGGTTTTCCTTAGTTATGATAAAAGATAAGTTACATATAAAACTTTAGACTCACAAGATAAGATAGATGATAGAATATTTTCTTTAAATTTTGCCAATGTTAATGAACTAAATATTGTTAACTATAGTTCTTGCTAGATAACTGTTTTGTTATATATAATTTTACTATGCTAAAGGTAAAGCCCTTCTTTTTATTTAGACAGAAAAGAGGAGATAAAGGGGAAGTCCTGTATATATGTTTCTCTTATTGGTTGAATAAAAACACTGTGGCCAATAGAGGCAGGGAGATAGGTGGGACTAGGAGATGAGGAGAATTCTGAAAGTGTAGGCAGACAGCAGACGCCATGTGAGACGGGGAAGGTAGGATGCGCCGAAGCTTCTCCGGTAATCAGACCACGTGGAAATAGATTAATAGAAATGGGTTAGTAATTAAAACAGAGCTAGCCAATAAGAAGCCCCAGCCATCGACCAACAGTTTCATAATTAATATAAGTCTTTGTGTGTTTATTTGGGGCAAAACGCTGCAGGAAGTTCCGCAATAGCCATTGAGAAAATTCACATAAAGCAGGTTCTGAGAAAACGATCACCCCCACCCCTGCTCACCCTGATAAGCAGTGCAGTGCTACATACATCCTGTTCACACTGGTAAAGTCAGGGAAAACTAGAACTGTGTGTTTTACATACAGGTTCATAAAGACTACCATCCTATAAATGTGTCTGTTCTAACTGCAGGGAGCCTTAGTCACATACCCACAGCCAAAGGACACTCTGCAACTCAGGTTACCCTCCCAGAGCATTAACCTTCAGGTCCAAAGTCTACTTCAGTTGCACGAAGACATACAGAACAGAGAGTCAGTGTCTAGACACTGAGCCTTATGGGAGCCAGCAAGGAGCTGTGATTATGGAAGGCCAGAATGGTCCTGCAGTGCTGGATGGAACTGGAGCCGAGTATGGTAGTGCACACTGATAATCCCTGAACCAAAGAGCTAAGGCAGAAAGGTGGCACGTGTAAGGCCAGCCTAAACCACACAGTAAGAACCTTGTCTCAAAGGTATATAAATAAAGAGTAGAGGGCAGAGGGGCTCAGGCAGTAAAGTGCTCATCATACAAGCATGAAGACCTGGGTTCAACCCCCAGCATCACTGTGTGATAGCACATGCCTACACTCCCAGAGCTGGGGAGGTGGAGACAAGAGGATCCCTGGACTTGCTGGCCAGTCAATCTAGCATAATGGACTCCAGGTCAATGAGAGAGCCCTTGAAGGAGGATGATACCCAAGGTCATTCCTCTGACACACATGCACACACATGCATGAAAGCCCATACCCACACAAACACATATACACATGCACAGTGCTATACAGATTCAGAAATAAACAGATGTTACTATGTGGTTCTCAAAGGAACCTAAGCAAAGAGAGACAGGGTTGGATTTCACTGTTTCACTGTCCGGAAGCTGTCAGGCCCACTAGAGATCCACTCACTGTGCCTACCCACCCACCCCCCATCTCACATAGTACAGTGTACAGACATGAGCAGGACTCTAAACAGGTTCCCCTGCCAGCACATTGGCTTGCCCTGACCCATAGGGCAGCTGATGGACTATGCCCACTTTAGTTTTAACCGAGCAAAAATGTCAGGTAGATGTGTTTTTCCTCAGAAGACTCAAGTTGTGGGAATCACGTTTCTTCCCAGGCCAACTGATCTCAAAGCTAAAGCCAAATCGTGAGGAGAACTTGATGTCTCCCTCAAAAACAAGGGTTGTAAACTCCTGATTTAGCTCCTTTTAGAAGGAAAATGATAAGAATTCCGGCGAGGCCCACCACAACTGTGAGAAGCAGCTATCAATAGCAACAACTCTGAGCTTCCCATTGAAAAAGCACCAGGAGGTTTTTAAAATAAAAATGAAACCAGCATTGCTATGCTGGGTAGCCTTCAGGGAACCTGGGAATTCCCTGAGAAACACCTCTCACAGAGGGCAGGAACCTGCTGTAGCCAGGGCACCCTCCTCGCCTTCCCTGGGGCCCTGAGAGGCTGATGAGGCCAAAGCCTGCCTTCACCTTTAGTCTCTGGAGGGCAGGAGAGACACCTCTTTTATAAAAGTAACATTCCTCTGTAAGGTGCAGCTTCACAGTGGCCATGGAGGAAGGGCCCTGTCCCATGAGCCCTTTGCCTTTGGGGGCTACCATGAAGACAGTGGGGTCTCTCACAGGTTACTGAACCTCATAATTTTAAAACTAACTGCAACATTAGTGATCTCAAATTCCATACAGTCATACATAAAAAATCGGAGAAATCAGATTACTAGAAAAATACCAGAGATGACAACAGTTTAAACTCTAAAGTTAATCATCTGAAAGCGGTCTCTAGCACTGCGGTGCTTGCCCACCTCTGGGCCTCAGTGTTTTCACCCTTGGGTTAGATCTGGAGGGAATGACAGATTCCTAAACCAGCAGAACAGCGGCTGGATCAGTGAGGGTAGATCCCAGTGAGTTTAGGAAAGTTGTTCAATCCCAAACCTTGAAGGAAAAAAAAAAAGCATTTCTTCAATATTTTCATTCTGATAGTGAAAAGTTAGTATAGGAATAATTTTATTTTGTTTATATTTAATGATGAATATTAATTTTAAAAACAATGCCTACTATGTTTTAAACATTCCCAACCAAAGACATGCTAAAATCTGGAAGGTGCTTACAGTTAAATGAGGCCATGAGGGCAGTACCCTACTAACCCAGTGAGTGGGGCTGAGGTTCTGTAAAAAAAAGAGAAATAGTCCCAGATAGGAGTCTGTCTCACTGTGTGATGCTCTGGGTGCTCTGCAAAGTCCTCCCCAGCAAGGGGCCTTGCAGCACAGCTGCCTGTCCTGAACACCCCAGCCCTTAAGTAACAGAACTAAGAACAGAACAAGAACTAAATCTTTATGCTTTACAAATCATTCTGTGGTGCCCAGAGTAACAGAAAATAATGTGCAAGTTTGTATTTCATGAGATAAGGAAAAGAAAGGGAGCCTTATATATCAGACACAGAAGCATATGTAAGAAACTCAAATATGAGCATAGTATCACGTTTTGTTCTCTGAGCTCAGTGTATGGACTGCTGGGGATCAAGTCCGAAGTTGTATGTGTGCCAGGCAAGCACTCAAAACTGAGCTGGATCAACAGCTACAGGGAAAACATTTTTAAGCTTTACTATCCACTTGGAAACCTTCATAATAACCTTTGGGAAAACCGTGAAATCATGCATTTGTATGAGATGAAGATAAATGATGCCATGACACACTATATAAAAAGAAGCTTCCTGGTGGTTCAAACAGAAAGTGCACCAAAACATGCCAATATCTCTCAATGTGCACCCACTGAACCTTCTATAAGTTCATATTCACCAAAAGGAAGGAATCCACTTCAGAGAAGGGCGCTTCTGTAACATTAAATTATGGCAGTATGAATGCTACTGGTTTTGTCAATTGATAGTACTTAACTTGCAAAACATCCTCATTTTGCAGTTATATAAGCACCCAGATTTTAGCTTTACCTTTTAAAATATATTTTATTTTATTTTTAATATTGTGTATGTAGGAGAGTGAGTGCAAGTGCCTATGGAAGCTAGAAGACCATGTCTGACCCCCTGGAGCTGGAGTTACAGACAGTAGTGAACTGCCCAATGTGGGTACTGGGAAATAACCAAGACCAGTATGCACTCTTCACATTGGACCATAACTCCAGACTCAATTTCTTAAAATTATATTTATTTAAGTTGTGTTACATCAAAAATAACAAAATGTAAAGGGCTTTGAGTAGCCAGGAAAACCTTGAAAATGTCACAATATTGGAGAACTCAGTTTACCTACTTCAAAATGTAGCATAAAGCTATGGTAACTGAGCCAGTGAGATATTTCCACAAGGACTGACGCACAGATGACAATGAGGGCAGAGAATCCAAAAGTAAGCCCATCTTTTATGGCCAGGTGAATCTCAACAGGATCCAAGAATACACAAGTGGTGCTGAGACAACTGGCTTTGTACAAGCAGTTGAATGGGTATGGCCCCTACCTCACACAACACATCCAAAACACATCACAAACCTAAGACTAGAAAAGCCCTTAAAAGAAAACATTCATGTAAATCTAGTATAAGCTTGATTCAGCAATGATCTCTCTTTTTAATATTGACATACATCAAAAGTATAAGCAACCTAAGCAAAAATCAGATAAACTGGGCATTGGAGAAACATCCAGGTAGGTAGAGGCTTGCTGTGAAAGCATGAGGACCTGAGTTCAATACCCAGCACACACGTGGTGGCATGTGCCTGCAATCCTAGTGCTAGGGAGACAGACATGGGAATTCAGAGGCTCACTTGGTGAACTCCAGATTCAGTGAGAGACCCTGTCTCAAATACTAAGGTGGAGAGCAAATGAGGAAGACATCTAACTTCAGCCTTGTGCCTCCACACATGCACAAATGCCTCTCCCAATCCCCGAGAGAATGACAAAGACAAAAGCATAGAGACAGAGATGAAAAAATTGGACTTCATTAACAGTAGAACCTTTGTACTTCAGAGGTCACTATCAAGAAAGTAGAAAGCAGCCTACAGAACAGGACAGAATATTTGCAAATCACATACTCAGTGAGGCCCCCATGCCTGGTCTACATAAAAATTCTTAAAATGCTATAACAAGAAGACAATTCAATTTAACATGAACAAACAATACGAACAAGCATTTCTCCAAAGAAGTCGTATAAATAGCCATAAGAAAAAGATACACAACATGGGTCACTAGAGAAACACAAAGCCAAGCAACAGTGAGACAGTGTCCCACATGCCCTAGGTTGGACAGAATCATCAGTGCAGATAATGACAGTGCTATGAAGACAAGGAGGATTGGAAACCTTATACAGCTCTGGCTGGCTGGTTCGCAGTGTTGTAGCCTTTGGGAATGGGTCTGGTGTTTCCTCTACAAGTTACAAAAGAATTACCACATGGCTCAGCAATGCCACTTCTCGATATAAAGCCAAGGGAACTGAAAACACGGGCTTCCACAAAAGCCTGCACTTGAAAGTTCATAGCAGCATGTTCAATACAGCTAAACATTAGAAATAATCATGACTGCCATCCACTGGTGACTGGATGAATCAAGCATGGTGCAGACACACAATGAAATAGCCAATGAGAAGAGCAGTGCCCCGTTCCGTGCTACAGCTTGGGGAAAGTGTGAAAACATGCTCAATGGAGGGAGATGGACACAAAAGGCCTGATCACACTAGCTTGAAGCGTCCAGAGTAGAACCAGAGACAGGAAGGAGGCTAGTAGATGCTGCCCTGAGCAGAGATGGCAAGTGACTGCTACTGACAGAATTTGTAGAGTGATAAAATGTTCTAGAATTAGATAGCAGTATTGATGAGAATTATACAATTCTGAATAAGCAACAACAACGCCCCCTCCCCGGGATTTAACACTTTAAAATGCTGGCTGTACAGTTTGTGAGTTACTATCACCTTAAATGTAATGAAGTCACACCCAGGAGCGCCCGGGAAGATGACCCTGTGCTGCTGAGCACAAATCATACAACCTTGCTTTGTCCTTGCGGAGGGTTAAGGAAAAGTACCAGGAGTTGACCAGGGCTTCTCACTGTCCAAACACTTGCTAAAGAAATGCTGCAGGCACTTCAGAGCTTGGCTCCAGGCCATGGGGTGGAACACACACAGGAAGATTCTGTCTTCTGGGGAGTATACACTGGCTTCTCAGAGTCCACATAGGTTTCTGAGTCTGGGATGCTCCGAGAACAAGCCTAATGCTCTCTGGGTGAACTAGCTCCTTGAGAGGCATTTCTATCAAACTGTGAGTTGTTCTCAGGTGTCACCTAATAAGACATTCTTTATGTTTTCATTTCACTCAGCTATATTTCTGGACACTTCTCAAGCAAGCAAAGGATGTTTCAGCTTCTTGTCTGTTTAAAACTCACTGAGCTCCCACCATGAAACAACTTCTAAACAGTCTGCAGCAAAGAAAAGGTTAGACAGGAGACCCACCACGTCCATGCAACCAGACCTTTCCCCTTACACCACATATAAAAATATGAGCCAACTAAATGACAAACCCACTATGGTAGTTAAAGAGCAGACCTGGCCTGTTCTCCATCGCAATGACAAAATCCAAAAACCAAAGAAGACAGGCTTTCTAAGAGTCATGATGCCACTGCACAAATGTCACCCTAGGAAAGTGTAGCCTGCAGTGGGAACATAATACAGGGGATCTGGTCCAGGGAAAAGAAAGTGTGGCCCACCTTTCCCCAACTAAGCAGTTTCAAGTTGAAACCTAAAGGATGAGCAGGACATTGGACTGATAGAGATAAGGAGAAAGATTGTCAGTCAGAGTTGGGAGATAGCTTGGTTGGTAAACTACCTGCTACACAAGCTTCAGGACCTGAGTTCAGATACCCAGAGACACTGTAGAAAACCAGATAGGTAGCATGTGTCTAGAGCACAGCCTGGGTGGGAGGCTGGGACATGAGTGGGATTAAGGGAGAGAGACAGGAAGATCTTTGAAGCTCATTGGCTAGTCAGCCTAGCCATATTGATGAGCTCTGGTTCAGTGAGAGACCTTTTCTCAAAAAACAAAAAGTGAAGAGCAATCAAGGACAAGACACCTAGGGTCCATCTTTGCCCCCCACGCACACCCCAAATAAACACATGCATACACAACACACACATATACACACATATCCACACAACACCCCCCAAAATACATACATGCACACCTAACACACACATAAACACACAACACACACATACACACACAACACATGCCCCACAAATATACACATGTATAGAATAGTCCTTTACACTGTGTGCATATATGTCACTGTGATTGGTTTAATAAAGAAGTTGACTGGTCAACAGCTGGACAGGTAGAGGTTAGGCAGGACTTGCAGACAAAAAGAGAGGAGTCTCAGGAGTCAAGAAGAGATAGAGGAGTCAAGAAGACATGGAGAGGAAGCAGGAAATGAACTTGCTGAGAAAAGGTACTGAGCCATGTAGCAAAGCATAGATAAAAAATATGGGTTAATTTAAAATGTAGCAGCTAGTAACAAGCCTGAGCTATTGGCCAATTGTTTATTATTAATAATAAGTCTTGGTGTGGTTATTTGAGAACTGGCTGGCAGGACAGAAAAGTCTGCCTACATATGGCACCCACTGTTGGGCAACACAGATCCACATAAAACCTGAGAAAGCTTTAAAAAAGGTTCCAAACACACAAAAATGGAGCCAAACTCAGCTTCTTGAGAATCTCCTTTTCTCGGATAGGCTTGATGCTAGTGAAAAAAAGAGGCATAGCTCCTTTAAGAGGTGACTTCCTGGCTCAGGCAGCATGGCTCTTTTAAGAGGCACTTCTACTGAACACTTAAATAGGGTTTATGAGCAGCAGGTTGTGCTACTCAGTGGCAGCACTGATCCAACAACTTCCTAGAGCTGGGGTGATAAATGTGGCTCCTGCTGGTACCTCCACCATGAAGCTAGGCTCCCAGGGAACCAAAGAGGAGCCAGATGCCAATGCCATTCACCAATGCATGCACTAAGCTGAGCTATGCCAGCAGCTAACATGGCAGTTTAAGATTTGCCTCTTACTATCAAAGAAAAACACAGATCCAGTTGGAAAAAAATCTAAATGGGTTACAGTGTGTTTAAAAATATACATAGGCTTAGAAAAGAGAAAGGGTATACACAGTCATATATTAAAAACAGTTTAAAAACAAAGTCCTTAAAAAAGGAGTAAAATAAAATAATAGTAATAATAATAATAATAATAATAAGCCACATAAAGATGGGAAATACACTGAGAGTCTGAATCCTACATGTTATTGTGTTATCTTTAGATTTTCTGATTGCTAATGAAGGAATGACAACTGTTACAACAAATCATTGGTTTATAAAAACTGCTGGGTTAAACCAACCTATATATTTTTAAAATGTCTTAACTCCAAAATGGAAGTCAAAAGATATGTTTCTTTGGGGAAGAGCTATTAGATTCATTTCAGGTTGACATGGATCAGGTTTGATTGAGGAAGACCCCCCGCCCCTGAAAATCTTGGGTACAGACATAAAGAAATAAACCTAGAAAAACTACAAAACACATAATGTATACTTGCCTTCTCAAACATAAAACAACAACAACAAAAAATCATCTTTGGTTATCTTGTGTACAATGCATAGCCTATACTTGTATTAGTACAGGTATGTATGTTACCTTTAAAAGTTGATATATTTTCAAAACAAGGGGACCAGACACCAATAAAAATGGATGATCCAGGTGGTCCAGTATTTCAAAATGCCTATGTTACAGTCTCCTCAGAATCCTGAATCCAAAACAGCTTCTAGGCTTCTGGCTGAGATGGTCCAAATTCACAAACTACTCCAGCCAAAACTTAACAAGTATCCTGATTTTCTCAGGGCTCCTCCAAAGATACAAGAGCCCACAAACAACAAGAAGTAGTCTAGAAAACAATGTCCACATTCCCCAAAGATAGACTGGATATTTGCCACCATTTAAGGGGGGTTGGCTACAAGTTGTTATTGGTCATAGTTAGGAAAAAGCTAGACAAAAGAGTTAAATTCAAAGATCTCTAAAGGGGGATATGATAGAAAAATGATGAGATAAAAAGGTAGATTATCGAATCTGCTTTAATCCAAAAAACAACTATTAATGTCAAAATATTTTACATTGGTATGAATTTTGGTTTATTGATACAAATTTAAGGTTAATTTTGTTATTCGGTATGTATGTTTCTGCTCTTGTTTGGGGTATTGTGCTTATGCAGCTCGTTTTAAAATGTAATGTATAACTAAAAATTACAGGTTAGTAGCTAGTCATCTATAATAATCAAACTTGTAGTCATATTAGGTTATATTTTCAAGGTTAAACAGATATATTTAGATAGATAGACAGATGGTCTTCAAACGCTTCAAGGACATACAGAATGTGGCATTTTATGTTTAATAACCTAAGGCTTTTCATGACAGTGAGTCACGTCTGCTCCTGACAGCACCAATTTACTTCAAAAGCATGGGATTAAATCCAATAATAAATCTCTAAATCTATTATCACAGCTCATCCAAATGATATAAAAACCCAGACACAAACAAAATGAGGAAAAACATACTCAAATGATGACTCACAGATCACATTCAGTCCAATTTGAATTAAACCAAGCAAGAAAAAGCAAGCTGTCTAGGCATTAAAGAACATCCATATGGAGTTTGCTTTCATTGTGACAAAGTTAGCCATGTGGGCAAAGAAACTGCCCGACCCTCAATTGCTTCCAAACTTTGCCAACACAAGGTAGGACAGTCCTTCAAAATTCCCTGCTTCTCAAAAATGCCTGACAGATATAGTAGGCCTATAGCCAAAGATGGATGCCTCAGGGTTGCAGAAGAACTTTGGGTGACTGTCTAGGCAGCCAGATATCCCTGTTGTTTGGTAACATTATACCCTTCTAGGGTCTTTGATTGAGTTGAAGACTAAATAATTAGACTTTAAGTTTTTCTTAGTTATAATAAAAAGATAAATTAGGCATAAAACTTTAGACTCACAAAGATAAAATAAGTAATAGAATATTTTCTTTAAATTTGCCAAATAAAAATGGCCTGGTTATTGTACCTACAATTCTTTCTTGATAAACTGTTTTTGTTATATATAATTTTACTATGTTAAAGCTCAAACCTTCCTTTTTTAGTTAGTCAAAAAGGAAGAAATATGGAATATTCCTTTACACTGTGTGAATATATGTAAGTGTGATTGGTTTAATAAAGAAGCTGATTGGCCAATAGCTGGACAAGTAGAAGTTAGGCAGGACTTGCAGACAAAAGGAATATGAAGAAGGGAAGGAGTCTCAGGAGTCGAGAAGAGATGGAGAGGAAGCAGGAGATGAACTTGCCATACTGGCCAAAGGTACTGAGCCATGTGGCTGACCATAGATAAGAAATATGGGTTAATTTTAAAATATAAGAGTTAGCTAGTAACAAGCCTGAGCTATTGGCCCTGCATTTATAATTAACAATAAGTCTTAGTGTGATTATTTGGGGACTGGTTGGTGAGACAGAAAAGTCTGCTTACATGCAATGCACACACATGCACACCCAACACACATGAACATGAGTACACAACACACACACACACACACACACACACACACACACACACACACACGCACAACATATACACACACAGAGGAAGAGTTCACAGAAAAACGGGGAGATTAAAACCTGTTCCAAAAACTGAAGGGAAAGTCCTTCAAGAGAAGACTTACAAGGAAGACAGTGGCCAGACACCAGACAGCTGTGACAGATTCAGGGAAGTATGGCTTTATCTGGCATGCATTAGAAGGGCAAGACCAGGCTGGACAGTAGGGAGATTAGAGTCAGGGACACAAAACAGGATTTCACCCAGCATCCCAAAGGAGATGGCCGTGGGCTGATGCAGGCAGATCCAGAGGAAAGGGAGCAGACAGATTCAAGGAACACTTCTGACATGACAGACTTGTTAAATTGCTGTGGAGCAAGATGGGTGGGGTAGGCCAGAACACTCCAGACTCTGGCCTGAAGTAGACACCTTGCTTGCCAGAGGACCCCACATTGCGCCTTGCAAGCACCCACACTCTGTAATGGCACACTGCCAGACTGAGCCACCTTACCCTGGTGCTTTCTCTGGGAGAGCCACCTCGGTTGACAGCGGGCTGAAGACAGGAATGCTGACATCATAGCCCTGCCGGTAAGTCCAAGTAGAAAAGCCGCCACCTGCCAACAACGCCCTGCAGAGAAAAGACTTGGGTAAATATTGAGAAAGCAAGGTATTCATGATAAATGCCATGAGAAGATATGGCAATGACTGAATTAATAAAAACAACAGATAATATGAGAGCCCCTGTGCTTGAGAAACACCAAGGCACAAGCTGCTTCCCATCAAGTAACAACAGCTATCTCCACTGCCTGAAGTCTTTCCTTACTTTACAAAATGTTTACTACATTTTTATTTTTTGGTGTGTGTGTGCATGTGTGTGTGTGTGTGTTTGCACATGTGCATGCACCACAGTACATGTATACAGGTTAGAGGACAAGTTGTGAGAGTTTGTGCTCTCCATTCACCATGTAGGTTCCTGGGTAGAACTCAGGTCATCATGTTGGTGACAAGCCCCCTTACCCACTGAGCTACCTTGTAAGCCCCTGTGCTATCTCCTTCAGACTCCACTGACCTCCCTGGAAAGCCACACTTTATCCTTTTTAAAATTTCTATTTTATTATTATTTGTGTGTGTGTGTGTATGAGTGTTCTAACTACACGTGTACCTGCAGAGGTCAGAAGCAAGCGTGGGATCTCCTCAGATTTGAGTTATGTAGATAGTTGTGAGCATCCATATGGGTGCTGGGAATCAAACCCAGGTCCTCTGGAAGATCAGTCAGGCTCTTAACCACTGAGCCAGCTCTCCAGCCTCCATACTTTGTTCTCAACACACGCACAGCAACAGGAGTAATAGCAGGTCTATAGGAAGACTGCTATAGGCAGTCATTCCTCACTCTCTCTTGGAGTCTCATAGATCCCAGGCTAGAGACAAGGAAAACAGTGGTGGCCAACAGATGTCACATCTCACACTACATCAGCCCAGACTCTCCAGTCCCTGGACCAAGCAGCTCTCCCTCTGCCATCCCAGGGCTGTGTCACTCACACAGCCTCCACCAGCTGCCACTGTCCTTCCCAGCCTGGATCTTATTAATCCAATCCCTAATTGGGAAACCAAGCCAGGCTGCTCCTTAGAGCCTCTCTTGGAGTCTGTGGGCACTAGCATGCCTTCTCCCTAATTAGAAAACACCAACCACATTGTTTTAACTGGATCCAACAAGTGCCATGATGACACTTCATCAGACAAAGGAAGCAGGTGTGGGTCACCTCCCTTCGGCTGTTGTTCTGTTCCACGGTCCCAACCCATCAAAAGCACTTTCTGGGCTGATTTTGCTATTTGCACACACCTCAGAGTCTGAGCTCAATGTCTGAACCGAGAAAATACATTTTTTTCTTTTCAATATTGACTGCTACCAATCCCCTCCACACCCTGATGAAAACTTACATTCCCTTCTAATGTGGCTAGTGTAAGATCAGAGATGTTCAAACCACCCCTGGAAATCCCACTCTGTTTGCTTAAGCACTCTGAATCCAAGCACTAGCAACTGGGGTAACAAGCAGGCTTGAAACCTCTCCAGGCTCCTGTCTTCTTCTAAGATGTAATGATTAAACCCAGTACCAACACACGCTCTGATGTTCTCCTGATTAACATGCAACACTGAATCCATCCAACATGAACTTGGGCGGGTTCCATGGCTGTGATGGCAAGCAGACCCTGCATGGCCAAGGCTGCTGTGCAGAAAAGCAGACGTGGGCACTATAGACAGGCACCAGGCAGCACAGGTAAGCCAGCATTGTGGGTAATTAGGCTGTTACTGTCTGCCTACAGGAAGGAGGGGGTGGAGCAAGCTTCCTTTCTCACATCAACCTTCACTGTTATTCCATTATCCTGTCCTTGTGGCCCCAAACATGTTGTTATATTGCAGAGGCATGGGGCAGGTGTACAGATACATCAGAGAAATGTGTCATGTAGACACACACACACACACACACACACACACACACACACACACACACACACGTCATCTCTGGTTGTGATCTCAGAAAGAACCTTGATGGCAGGAGGTCAAACTGTCCTCAGGCCAGGCCTGTACTGCAGATCCTCCCCTGTAAGCCCCAGCCTCTTCAGCCAGCTTCCCATGGCATCGCCAGCTGCCTCACTCCACAGCACACATGTTTCACATTGACTGCAGAGCAAATTTCTGAGCAGGACATTCTGTTTTCCCATCACAGATCCCCAAACTGGAGCTCAGTTCCACAAGTGATGGAATCAAACACTTGTGGCCAGGAAATCTGAGTTGGTGATCCTGACAATGGCAAGCCAAGGGGTCACTAGGGAAGGTCTCCAGCCCAGGGCTTTCCAGGGCTTCCTGACTCTAGGACACCTCCTCTGTCGCCAATGCTGAGCCTTGCTCCCACCACTCTCCTGACTCCCATCCACACAAGCTGCTCACAGGTCTCCCCACTTCTGAACACTCACAGTGCCAAACACAGGCGCCTAGTAGTTTATCAGTTTATTTAAAGAAGTATTGTTGAGCACATGCCTTTAATCCCACCACTGGGGAGGCAGAGACTGGCAGATCTTTATGAGTTCAAAGCCAGCTTGGTCTCCTTAATGAGACTCTGTCACAAAAACAACCAAACAAGCAAAAACAACAATTAAGAAGAAATATTGTTGAACAGAGCAGAGTGGCACATATCTATAATCTCAGCTCAGAAACCTGCCTCTGCACATTTTGAGAGTGAGGCTACTCTGTACTACTGAGGTGGGAGGTCTCAAAAACACCACCAAAAAAATACTATATGGCTGGAGAGATGGCTCTGCAGTTAGGAGTGCTTACTGTTCTTACAGCAGACCAGGGTTCGGGTCTCAACATCCACAATTGTCAATAACTCCAGTTCCAGGGGATCCCATGCCCTCTGGCCTCCAAGGGAACCTACTCACATGAGGTACACACAAACTCATGCAGGCACACACACATACTTAAATAAAAATAAATCTTTTTTCTAAGTACTGTTAATATTTTAGGTATGATAATAGTGTTATAGTTAATGTGAAGATCCACACAGGAATGTTTGCACATGTAATGCTATGAGGTCTGGAATAGCTTCTAGATAATTGGGGGAGGAATACATTCAGAACAGATGGACCAAGACTGGCCAGGAGGTGATGAAGATCAGGCTGACGGTAGGGATATAGAGTTCACTGTGTTATACCCCTCCTCCCTTGTATAGTATTAAAGTTTCCCCAGCAAGTTCAAATAAATGAATATATACACCCATTTCACAGCAGAAATACGTACAAGACATATTCAAAGAAAAATTAATGAAAATCCAAGGTAGTAATATTCCAGAACACACCTGAGAAAATTAACATTAGTTAAGCATTAAAGAGGTCCAATATGCTCCCACTAAAGTTAAGTTCTGTGTGTGTGTGTGTACACAAGCAAGAAGAGTAAGCATGTACCCTTCTCTCTCTGCTCTTCCCTTAGGATGTAACTGTCTGCTTCACATTCTTCTTGATGCCCTTACAAAGACGGACTGAAGCCACCAGCTCCCCAAAGCTCTTCTGTCAGGGTGCTCATCACAGAAACAGGAAACAAAAGTAAGACACTATTCTAACAGTGAGGGCCTCTCGGTGTGTCTCTGTCTCTCCCTCCCCCTCTCTCTGGAGAAAAATTGAAAGGAGCATGCTATTTAGTTTGATTCCTTCACATTTGCATGTGGTTCGACTCTTGTGCAAAGTACCTATGTGTTACATGTACGGTTCCTAAAAGTTCTAAGGGAAACAGGAAACAAGCAACATAAAAGCTACAGTTAATGTTTGGAATACAGCTCAGTGGTAGACCACTTGCTTAGCATGCTGAAGACCCTGGATTCTAATTCAGTTCAGATCTTTGCATTTCTTTAAGCAAAACGCCTTTAATCCCAGCACTCAGGAGGCAGAGGCAGGTGGATCTCTTATGAGTCAAGGCCAGCCTGATCTACAGAGCAATTTCCAGCACAGCCAGGGCTGCACAGAGAAACCCTGTCTCGAAAAAAACACAAAACAAAATATCATATAAGCAAGCACATCCTTGAGTTTAGACTTCAAGGATCTAATCTAGCCCTGTTTTCTAATTCCAGAACAGACATCCAGCTCCAGCTGACGCTATTCTACACTTCTCTAAACACACAAGCAAGGACAGAGGATAAAGACTAAAAACAAGCCCATGACTCCTCCCACACAGGCATCAGAGTGAAATGTACTGCAGTCAAGACAGAGGCCAACTACATGCTGATGAAAACAATTTAGCCTTCTGGTCCTGACACCTAGGAATCAACTACTAAAACATCAACATTCTTCTGCCCACTTGGCACCTTCCCACTTTTAACACTTGATTAAAAATAAAAATCAGTCTCAGCGAAGTGAAGTGTCCCATTGGGCATGGTGGCACACGTCTTTAATCCCAGCTCTCAGCAGACAGGCAGGCAATGGAACTCTATGAATTCAAGGCCAACCTGGTTCCATGCCAGCTCAGTCTACATAGTGAAACTATGGTTCTTTTTTTTAAGGTGAAATGTCCCAAACAACAACAACAAAAAAAACAAAAAATAGAAATGAGCCTTCTGAAAGCACACCCCAGTGTAGACACTGCATCCTAACAGCTCCTTCCCTCTCTTAGAACATCAACAACTATTTGTGTATCAGTGAGGGTCCTGGATCCACATACACATAGCCTGTTTCATTTTAACGCCAGTGGAAGCAATCATACCCTTAACGTTTATGTGATGTTAGTTTTCTCAATTCTACAACCTTGGAATTTGATTATCCTTCCTTTTCCTTCCTTACAAATTTCCACTTTTGTCTGGGTGTCTATAAAAGCAGCTCAGTCAGGAGGCGAGTCGGGGATTGCTGGGGAAGTGCTTGCACAGGCTTGTGTGCCACACTGCCCTCTGCTGTCCACAGGGCTCTCTACATTATTATGTCTTCTAGGGATCATCCTACTGTCGTACAGAAACTCAAAACTGACTTGAGATACCCACTTGAAATACAGAAGATTCAGATCAGCCATCTGGACAGACATATGACACAGTGTATATTTCCACGGATGGTAACCTTAGCCTCTGAGATGACAGCTGGTCTCAAGATGAGAACTGTCAGTAACATCCTACAAGACTGGAATAAATGAATGTGCCCACACACTCTTGTAACCTTCCTGCAACCTGAACACTGCCCTGAGCTGGAGCGGAACTTTCTGTTTTCCTCAAAGCTGTGAACCAAACACTAATAGAAGTGACAAGCCCAACACCTCATTCTGGAACTTTCCAGGAGCCTCGGGCTAACATGAGTAAACCGATGCATGAAAGGGCAGGGAAGTGTAATGAATGAGCTCAGAGTCAGGAACAAGACCGCTGGCTACCTCTCCCCACTTCTGCCTGTTTAGTAAGCTTTACCAGAAAGGAAGAAACAAGGGAGAGGTGAGTGGGGACAAAATGTAAAAATGGGAAGAAAATGGGGAAACAAAGGAGAAACTGGCTGATCCAAACATAAGCAATGATGCCCTGAGCACTCTGGCTTCAGGTACCTTTGGACATCTACCCCTGTCCTCTCAGATGCTACAGGACCACTTTTGGTAAATAAGTCCCAATTAAGAAGGCTTGGATGTGAGGGGGGGGGAAGGGATTGACACGTGAAGTAAGCTTGTTCCTAATTTGAATAAAAAAAAGGAGGAGGAGGAGGAGGAGGAGGAGCATGGATGGACACCATTATCCTGATCCTAACTGGCTTGGGAACTGGATGCTACCCTTGAAACTGACACAAGCCCAGACTAGGAAAACAAGGCAGTTCTTAGAACTGTCCCAGGACTCCAGCTCCAACTGTTTCCACAGGTTTAAACAGCTTCCGAATTTCTGACTTGAGGGAAATGCCTTTAGAGGGTTTTCTAGCTTAATAAACAATTCTGATCATAAAATATATTCCAGAAGGTTTCAGGAACCTAACTCCTTTCTTTTCTATCTATCTATCTATCTATCTATCTATTTATCTATCTATCTATCTACCTATGTATCTATCTATCTATCTATCATAAGACAGGGTTTCTCTGTGTAGCCCTGGCTGTCCTAGAACTTGCCGTATAGACCAGGTTGGTCTCAAACTCATATTTATGTATTTATTTGTTTATTGCAAGAGGGCTTCTCTGTGTAGGCCCGGCTGTTCTGGAACTTGTTCTGTAGACCAGGATGGCCTCAAACTCAAAGATCCCCTGCCTCTACCTCCCAAGTGCTGGGATTAAAGATGTGTGCCACCACACCTGTCTAGGAACCTAATTTCATAGGAATAAATGATTCCTATTTTACTTACCTAATTCTCAGAAATCCATCATGGGACAACCTCCCAAATGCTCACCTGTCTCTGGGGACATCCAGGGCAGTGTTATAATCTGGGGGACCTCCAGGCAACATGTTGAACAGCAGGTGATTTGTTCCTCGATCCCACCTATTGAGAAAGCAAACAACTAAGAGGATCCACACTTCAACCATGAAGAAATGAGTGTAGGAAGACACTGGATCACACGGGCAAGCAGCCCACACCTGCAACAGTGCCACCTGCTGGGACACAGGGGTAAGTAGCCACAACTGCAAGGCCTTGCAGGTGCAAAGAAACTTCTAAAATCCCAAAGGGACAACAGGTTAAAAAAACAAAAACAAAACAAAACAAAAACTGGAGAGATGTGTACTTCCAGCTCATCTGCTACACAACCATTTCTGATCACTACACATAAAAAAAAACAAAGAATCTGAAATGCACCTAAATGCTCAAGAAGCAAATGGTTAGGAGTACCAACTGCTTGCTCTTCCAGAGGACCCAGGTTCTAATCCTAGCACCCACATGATGGCTCACAACCATCTATAACTCCAGTTTTAAGGGATCCAATGCCCTCTTCTGGTCTGTGAGGACACCAAGCACACACACGGTACACAGACATACTTGCAGGCAGAATGTCCATACACATTTAAATAAATAAAAAATCTAAAAGAAACAATAGTAAACAAATTATAGGCAGCTGATTAAATGTATTACAGAACATCCATAAAATGGAATGGTACAAAACCTCCAAAATTATATTAAAAAGTATGTGAGGGGCCAGGGAAATGACTCAGTCAGTAAAGTGCTTGCTATACAAGCATGAGGATCTGAGTTCAATTCCCAGAACCTAGATAAAAGCTGGCCCAATAGAGCATGTCTGCAACCCCACTGCAGGGGAGGCAGAGACTGGAGGATCCTTGGCTCACTGACCAAATGGGGAGGCTCCAGATTTAGTGAGAAACCTGTCTCAAAAAAATAAGGTGGAGGGTAATAAAGACACCCAACACCAATCTCTAGCCTTTGCATAGACATCGTGTGTGTGTGTGTGTGTGTGTGTGTGTGTGTGTGTGTGTGTGTGTGTGTGTGTGTTAAATTATTTGGAAAGATATGCACAATGCATTATAAGAAATGAAGCTTCACCAGGCAGTGGTGGCACACCCCTTTAATCCCAGCACTTGGAGGCAGAGGCAGGCGGATCTCTATGAGTTTGAGACCAGCCTGGTCTACAAGAGCTAGTTCCAGGACAGGCTCCAAAGCCACAGAGACACCCTGTCTCAAAAAACACAAACAAACAAAAACTGAGAAATGAAGCTTCTTTGGAGTATGATCACATTATGCCATTTCTGAACAAGAAAATAAAGTTTATAGCTATACACATGGAGCAATTTCATACCAAAAAAAAAAAAAAAAGACTGAATAATCCCATTGAAACAGTGATAGCAGTTACCTCTTAGAGGAAGAGTACCGAATAAATCTTACATTCCTTTTGCTGAGCTGCCTTTTAAGGCTTTTCACAGTACACAGAAGGACCTAAGTTCCTGGGGTAGGAGGCTGTGCATTTTAATCTATGAAGAGAAGTATAGGAGGACAGCCTCCCTTAGTTCTAATGTCCACGAAGACACAGGCCACCACAGCAGTAGCAGAATGACAGCTCTGAGGCTGGCACTCACAGCACAGCCCTCCTGCTACACATCAGTCACTCATACACTTGTGAGCTGAAGCATCTGGGGCCAAGTCAACGGGAGGCATGCCCCTGCCTCTCCCCTTCCCTTAGATCATGCCTTGGGCTCTGGTGACTAGGTGTCAGGTACCTGGAAAGCTGGGCCAGAGCCTGTGCTGTCTCCTTGATGCGAAGCGGGCTTTGGTTCAGCACATCAATGGAGGGGACAAACAGACAGGCCCGGCTGATGTCATCCGTGTAGTAGTCACTGTCTGAGATAGCTGCTAACAGTTCGTTGTACTCCCGGGAAATGGTGCTGCTCACTGGGACACCTGCATCATCCACGTACTTTTTCAGAGGATAGATGTACACCTTGATTTTGTTCTTTGGGTTGAAGCCACAACGGTAGACGTCAAAACATGTGTGCATTCTACAGCTGAGATCCCCCCGCTCTGGGATAGGGCTGGCAGCTGGCAACCTGACCACAGGCACTTCCTTAATGCTGCGTTTCTCCACACCCCCATCACCGGAGGACTCGATGGAGTGGGGCCAGAACTGAAACACGCCTGTGGCAATAAGACCCAGGAGGACAATGGAGAAGAGGGTGACATAGTAGAACCGGTGCTTGGTCTTCATTCTTGGGATGAGGGCAGGACCCCGAATATTATACTTGACTGACGCACACATAATGACACAGATAGCCTCTTCCTCACACGCCTGGTCACCAAAGACAAAAATGAGAAAAAGCAAATGTTTAGGATGACAAGTGATACCCTGAAAAGGATTGGATTGTTCAGCTTTTAATATGTTTATTTAATTCCTCTCTCTCCCTTTTTCCAAAACAAGGCTGGCCCTGAACTTGCTATGTAGTTAATTATGGCCTTAAACTTTCGATCCTTCTGCCTCCATGTCCCAAAAACTGTGATTATGAACACAGTGCACCACACCCTTATATGGTGTATCAAAATGACTAGAATATTTGATACTTCTGATATATACAAATATGTATTTTATATAGAGAATAAAATTTATTTCATATTAATGTTATAGATATATGTCAATATACAATATAAAATTATAGTTATGCCATATTTAAGTTCATCTTTTAAATTAATCCATTTCTGAATAAGTATTTTGCCTGTATATATGTCTGTGCACCATGTGTGTACCTGGTGCCCATGGAGGCCAGAAAGGGGCATTGGAGTTACAGACAGTTGTAAACTTCCATGTACATGCTGGGAATGTAACGTGGGCCCCCTGGAGGACCAACCAGTGCTTTTAACTGCTCAGCCATCCCTCTAGCCCCAACCCTATGTATATTTACTTAAGCACAAGCTAGGAAATGTTGGGCCCTAGGAAGGAGATGTTGACCAAAGAAGAAAATTCTAAAACAAAATAACTATAGATAATTATTTTGAAACATTCACCTGACCTAAAATGATGGTTTACCTGGACCAAAATGATGCTCAGTAGCTCTAAAATCAGTTTTCATTCATTCACTCACTAATAAACAACAATTGAGCCTCTACCAGATATTGTGGCAGGGACAAGGCTGAGCCTACCTAGAGGAGCCTTCAGCCTAGTGAGGGAGAGAAGACGAAGCCAAGGGATACAGAGTGTGATGGGTCAGGGGCATCACAGAAGAACAGCCTCCGTCTTTAACTCTAATGCATGTTGGTATCTTATAATGAAAGTAAAGGCTGGTCCACTTCAATGAAAAGATTATACAAGTGAACTGAGCAAGAGAACCGAAGTAGGGGGAAGAGGGAGGGCAGGGAAAGAGGAGGGAGAGAGAAAAAGAGTGTGTGATCAATTCAGATGCCAACAGCTTCTGTCATCCACACAGAAGCACAGCAGCACTTTTGCCACCCACGAGCAGAAGCCCTGTCCCTTCCCTGCAAGACCCCATGGTCCACCACTTGCACAGACGGCATTCTGACACTTCAAGTTTGTCCCAAAAAACCCTCAGTTTCTGCAGCTGTCCTTGTGGGAACTCTTACTACACAGGCATTTGTGCAACCAGTGGATGGCACTCTCAGACATCCACACTGTCCCCATCAAAGCCTGCATGCTCATTGTCACTCTATGTCACTGAGTTTTCACGATTGGTTACACAGCAGCAGAAAAATCAGTAAGTATCAAGGGCTGAGACAGAGAAGAAATCGTTCAGTGCTCAGCTAAAAAGGCAGTATATGTCAACTACATGGCTAGTCTATGTCAACTTGACACACAAGCTAGAGTCATCTGGACAGACAGAACATTAATTGAGAAAATGCCTCCATAAGAGCGAGCTGTAAGGCGGTTTCTAAATTAGTGATTGATGAGGTAGGGTCCATCCATTGTGGGTGGTGCCATCCCTGGGCTGGTGGTCCTAGGTTCTATAAGATAGCAGGCTGAGCAAGCCATGGGAAACAAGCCAGTAACCAGCAACCCTTCATGGCTTCTGCATCAGCTCCTCCAGGTTCCAGCCCTATTTGAGTTCATGCCTCATGATAACAAACTGTTATATGAAACTGTGAGTGAAATAAACCATTTCCTCCCCAACTTGTGTTTGGTCATGGCGTTTGATCACAGCAATAGTAACCCTGACTAAGACAGGCACACTTGCCCTGAAGACCATGACATAAGGTGTTTACCAGGCCGATTCCCACAGCTCATGCCCAGGTGCTATGGATGGGGCACAGCCTGGAGTGTGATGGGTGGCTGCTACAAACTGCCCAGGGATTACAATGAGCCACGCTGGCATTTCATGTGGAAGCCCCAAACTACAAAGGGCCCCTGATCTGCCAGGGTAACTTCGAGTACAGTGGGAGCCCAGAAGTCCTCAGCAGGCTTATCAGTCATTTTCACTTTGGCTAAATAGAGTGCCCCCACCCACCCACCACTCCATATACTGGAAGACTTTCCAACCTTGAATATTGCAATTGCAGTCACTGCCAGTCCAGGTAGGAGGGGAATGTGCCATAGTCAGAAGTGATTTCACTCACATCTCTGAGACCATGAATCAAAGTATGTCAAGGAATCAGGACTAACATGCAGAGGTCTATCTATTTTAAGTTTAAAGAGTATCATTTTTGGAATAAGTGTGAGCCATATGCTGACTGACCCCATGATGGGAACAAGGGTTTCAGAGTTATCACTTCTCTGACATCCTAACAGTCACCCCACTGGCCCCAGGCCCAGTGTGTGCAATGGTTCTGTCTCCCTGGGTGGCCCCTAGAGTTTGCAGAGGGAGAGTTGAGGCAGATATTGTACCCCACCAGCCCATGTACAAAATTTCTCAACAAGCTCTCAAGGTCTACTTCAATCTAAATCAGTAGTTACAAACACCATAGGGTAAGCACCCCAGGGGGACTTGTGGCCCATCTCTGCAGGTCATCCTTGTTGGTCTAAATTAGAGTTGGAAAATCCACCCTTGAACAAGTTGGCCATAGGTAGCTTAGTGTGTATAGTCAGTTTGAGACCTTGGCTAATTGTAAACAAACTCCTTTCATACAGTAGTTCCCGACCTTTCAAGACAAGCTATGAAATACACTTTTTGGCCAGACCAGATAGGCTACCCTTGGACCTTTTCCACACTCTCTGTTCCCCCAAACCCAATTCTCAGGGTCACCCCTAGCACTGCAACAGAACACCAGCTGCAACCCCCCTCCCTGCTGTCCACACCCCCTGTGGATCCCACAGACCATCCCCCCTGACCTTCCCTCCCCACCTTGTAGCTGCATACCGGCCCCCAACTCAGACAGCCATTCCCTGCTCAACCACAGGCCATATCCCCCAGAAGACCAGGTAAGCTGACTGTGGACCTTCTCCACTCTTTCTGTTCCCCCAATCTCAATTTTCAGGGTTGTCCCTAACACCATAACAGACCATTTCCCCCCTGGCCTCCCCTCCCCCCAACCCATAACACCAGCAAGCATTCCCCTTGAAGACACCAGTAAAACAGAAAGCACACAGCCAACACATGCTCTGAAAATCCAGAGAGGGAACCGAAAGAAAGAAATAAAACAGCTATGCAAAAAAGACAAACCCAAAAATCAGCAGGTAGACCTATAATCATCCCAAACATAAATGTCTAGAAGCAAGCACAAGAATGCAATCAATAACAGCCAGAACAATATGTCTCTACCAGAGCCCAGCTATCCTACCATAGCAGGACCCGAATATTCCAACATAGCTAAAGCACAAGAGGAATACCTTAAAACCAACTATATGAAGATGATAGAAATCCCAAGACAGGGTTTCTCTGTGGCTTTGGAGCCTGACCTGGAACTAGCTCTTGTAGACCAGGCTGGCCTTGAACTCATAGAGATCCACCTGCCTCTGCCTCCTGAATGCCACCACCTCCTGGCTATGAAGATGATAGAAATTCTTAAAGAGGAAATGAATAAATCCCCTTTAAAAATCCAGAAAAAAAAAACACAAGCAACTGTAGGAAATTAATAAAATCCCTTAAAGAAAGCCAAGAAAAAAACAGATGAAGAAAACAAATGAAACTGTTCAAAACCTGAAAATGAAAATAGAAGCAATAAAGAAATCACAAACTGAGGGGATTCTGGAAGTGAAAAATGGAGTATTACAAACAGGAACTACAGAGACAAGCTTCAACAGAATACAAGAGATGGAAAAGAGAATTTCGGACACTGAAGATACTATAGAAGAAATGGATACATCAGTCAAAGAAAATGTTAAATCTAAAAAGCTCCTGACATAAAACATCCACGTAATCTGGATGAAAAGACCAAACCTAAAAATAATAGGAATAGAAGAAGGAGAAGAATCCCAACTCAAAGACCCAGAAAATATTTTCAACAAAATCATAGAAGAAAATCTTCCTAACCTAACAAAGGACAAGAAGCTTACAGAACACTAAATAGACTGCACCAAAAAAGAAAGTCCCCTCACTACATAATAATCAAAACACAGAAAGGACAAAGAAAGAATATTAAAAACTCCAAGGGAGGCCGGGCATTGGTGGCACACACCTTTAATCCCAGCACTCAGGAGGCCAGCCTGTTCTCCAGAGCGAGTGCCAGGATAGGCTCCAAAGCTATACAGAGAAACCTGTCTCGAAAAACAAAAAACAAAAAACAAAACAAACAAAAAAAAATTCAAAGGGAGAAAGACCAAGTAACAAATAAAGACAGACCTACTAGAATTACACCTGACTTCTCAATGGAGACTCTAAAGGCCAGAAGGGAGTGGACAGACTGTAAAGGATCACAGATGCCAGCCCAGACTACTATAGCCAGCAAAACTTTCAATCACCATAGATGGAGAAATCAAGGCATTCCATGAAATCTATCTGCAAATCCAGCCTGACAGAAGGTGCTAGAAGGAAAACTCCAAACCAGGGAGGTTAACTATCTTCATGAAAACACGGGAAATAAACAATCTTACACCAGCAAAATCAAAAGAAAGGAGAGAGAGAGAGAGAGAGAGAGAGAGAGAGAGAGAGAGAGAGAGAAAGAGTCTGAACTAGCTTCCCATCTACTCTGCTCCTAGGACCATGACCTAGTCACAGCACAGTAGGTCTAGACAGCCTTGCTGAGTACTGCCCCACACCCCCACACCCCCCACCATCCACTATGGATACCATGTCTGTCTTGCTGTCTGTGGCTAAGGACACCACAGGCCACTGCCACTACAGAACTCTACCTTTCTCAGGAACTAGGGAACTGTCCTTGTTACCAAGGAAGTCAATGCCAGCCTGCAGGGGGCCAGTGCTGAGCTTCTCAAAGGTGTCAGCCCCTCCCTGGACATTCCATATTACCAGAGTGTCAGCCCCTCCCTGGACATTCCATATTACCAGAGTGAAAAGAGTGGACTCCCCCAGAGGCAGAGCAAGCGGTGTCATCTCTGGCCTCAAGCAATAACCTATTTAAGCTATCTGCCTCCCTAACCTTCCAATGGCTTCTTCAATACTCTGCCACCGCAGTCCTGATATCTCACCTCATTTACTGTAAGCCAGGGTTTCTGGCTGTGGCTTCGACTAACATTCTGAGTTAGGTAACTGTCTCACTGGAAAGTTATTATACAGATCATAACTGCTTCAGTAGCACCCTCAGCCAGACCTCTAATTGTAGCCACCAAGAGTATATCCAGACATTGTCAAATACCTGTGAGGACAATGAACTCGCCCAGGATGATAACCAGTGATTTAGGTCATGGCTGCATCCAAGTTTCAAGCCTGTCCAGCAGCACGTTAGGACCAGCTCCCATTATCCTGATGGGTCACTAACCCTGGGTCATGAGAGAATGCACCCATCTCCACACCCTGAATATCCAGTTTCATAGCCCACCACTCCACATACTTCCCCCAGCTGCTGTTGGTCCACACAGCCAGGTCCTGCAGCCACAGACAGACATCTGAAGACTTTCCACTTAGGGAAAACTGTGATTAGAGAAGACAGAGGCAGATCCTGAAGCAGACAGGCCATGCTGCTCAAAGCAGCTGCCCTGGGGATGGCTCTGCACAGGCTAGGCTGGGCAAAGCAGCTCTCCTTTACCTCAGGTGGGTATGGTAGCATACATATTTATTCCTCTACCTCAAAGACCTGCTGCCAGCCCCGAGGACCTGGGAATCCTGAAAATCAACGTTCTCAGTGTCCCCATTTTCTCCATCCCAGCATTTCTTCCCACTGGTGGCCTTGGCCACAGATGCTAAGGCAGTGTAATCCCTCTGAAGTTCCACCATGAGGATGATTCAACCCTAGTATAAGCATCCCATCTGCCCCCAGCTGCAGGACACACTGCCATGGAGCCTCCCATGTTTCATGATATGTCCTGAGTTGGCATCTGCCTGCCCAGAACCTAGCATTCTCTGCTCTGTGGGCTCTTAAGGAAGATGCCAAAAGGCAGTCAATGCCACTATCCTTCCATCACCACAGGCCATACCAGTCGGTATCCTGGCATTATGCTGACCCCGTCCCCTGACAACTGGCATTCAGGCAGATACTTAGACAACTCAAAGGGCTCTGTGTTGTATGGCTACATCATGGGTTTATGTGGCTGCATAAGGACTCTGTATGCATGTGCAAGCTTTCCCTTTTAAGCGAGCGCATCCCACCTGTTCGCCCCTTCCATCTCTGTTCCCAGTTGGCCAACACCTACTCCTCCCTTTGCTCCCTTTCCCCAATAAACTCCAGGTGGGTTTTGTTAAGTTCTGAGGTTTGTATTTCATCACCCACAGCTGCAGCAAACAACAACAATACCCACTCAAGAGCTATAGCTACCATGCTAGGGCTGCCTTCCTCCTACCTGGATCTCACCCCAAGCTGCCACAGTAGGAGTCTTACAGATGTTCCACTAGAGTACAGGAGTATATACTGCTGAAGAGGTCCTTGCTGCCATTTGAGAGTGGGCAAGTAGGTCTCAGGGATCCACTAGCACGGTCTGTGCTCTGTCAAACCAAGAAAAACAGCATGAGCATAAATGGCTGGCAGGAGACTCCAGAAAACCCAGAGAGAAGCCAGAAACGGGAATGGTGATGATGGAGCTGGCTAAATCACTAATCTGGGCAAACAACTTAGTTCTGTTAAGAGGCCTGACGATTCAAACAAAACACACCTCAGAACCACCCAACTGACAGGGAGCTGAGGCACAACAACCCAAAGCCAGCCTAGACAGAACACTCCTTCTGACTTAAGGAAGCCTTCACATGCTATTTCAATACCCAATGTCTATACCAATTCTGAGAAATAAAGCTGAGGATGTGGCAAGCACTTGAGTCAGAATACCCACCCAAAATAAAAGAAAGGGGGGGGGGTGAATGGCAACAGGGCTAGAGCCCAGTGGCAGAGTGCTGGCTGAGCATTGCTAGGTCCCCAGCAATATAGTAAAAATAATAACGATAACCAGCACCCACATGGAGGCTCACAGTTATCTGTAACTTCAGATCCAAGGGATCTGATGCCCTCTTCTGACCTCTGCAGGCACTACATGCACACAGTACACATGCATGTACACAAGCAAGCAAAACACTCACATATAAAATAAAAATAAGTAATTAATGAATTAATCCAGGATGCTCAGGAATTTGTCATCCTGATCTCACCTCCTGGGTGACAGGATTGCAGGCATGCACCCCTGCACCAGTTCATGGGGCACTGGAGATCCAATCCAGGGCCTCATGCATGCTGGGAACTCTACCAGCCAAGCTACATCCTCCACATAGCCCAACCCTGATCAGCCTGTGCTGAAGCCTGCATAAGCATCCATCTAAGCTACAGCGGTTCATCCACCTAGGCCAGGCAGTTCTTCTGACTGCCCAGTTCCACACCACGACTTGGGTCACAACTAGAATTTCAATGCACACCCTACAAATTATTATCCTTCAAACCCACCAAACTCCCCTCAAAACAAAAACAAAAAACAAAAAACAAACAAAAAAAAACAACAACTGCTGGAACCATCCATCCAGCAGTGGAGCACTGAGTCACTGGGCATGTCTGTGACACCCATCTACCATCAGCTGAGACACTTGTTCCTGGAACTTCTTATTCCTAACACTGGCTGGAACCACTTTTTTTCCAAGCTGCAGGTTACAGCCAATCCACTCTGCCCAATGTTCCAAGTCACAATTTTTGGTCCTCTTAGGCTCCTTGGAGATGTCCTGCCTCCTGAACTCCCATGGCCACTGCTATACTACACTTAGCCTAACTCTTCTGAAAACAAAGTGGGCAAACAGACACAAGCTCTCAATGTACAACCTTGTCTGACAGGATAGTAATTAAAATTCCAGTGTGGCTAACTACCTCTAAAAACAGTTTCTAATAATATAAAGACACCGTTTGACTATAGCATTACATCTGTTTGAAGCACTTTACATGTGTTCATTTACTCAGTCTTACTTTCATCTTCCTGACAGCGCTGTGTGACAAACTTCTGAACCTCCTATGGTGGAAAAGGGTCAACAGCAAGGCTAAGAACCTGCAGGATTCCACAACAGAACCCAAAGGTTGGGGTTCAGGGCCCAGCCGTCTGGTTCCTCTGATGACTAGCCATCCGCACAGGACAGTAGTTCAACCTTAGGAGGCTTAAGTCAGGGAAAGTGGTTGCGATGAAAACCAACCGTGTGTTTTATTACGATGAATAGCCTTGAGCTCTGGAACACACAAAGTTCAGTTCAAAGACTTAGAACATTTGGTCGATTTAAAAGAACTGAAATGGACATGTCCCAATCTCAAGACAACATCCACAGACAGGTAAGTGAAAGGGCGCTTCTAGACTGGCACTTCCTAATAAATGACACCAAACCATTATTTGACTCTCAGAACTGGATACTGTTCCCACCATCGGGAACTCATATCCCAACTATCCTGAGCTTCTTCCTGGCCCACGCTCAGAGCCTGGTCCCGGGCCACCCTCCTCACCGCGTCCCTGGAAGCCACCGGCCCGGGAGAGCCAAGGAGCAAGACCTCCCCGGAGGACTCGAATCCTAAAGCGCTCGGTGGTGGCAGGAAGCAAGCGGAGGTCCTAGCGAGATGCACCGGCCCGAGGGAGCGGGCACAGATGGGGACTCGATGCAGTGCTGCCGCGCTTCTGCAGCCCCCGGGCTCCCAAGCCCAGCCCTGAGGCCCGGCCGGCCGGCCGGCCCGCGCGCCGCGCTCACCTCGGAACCGGCCGCCTCCCGCTCGGCCCCGCGTTCCGTCACCGGCTCTTGCCGCGGATCGCGAGCCACGGCCGCCTGTGTTGGGTCGCGTGGAGACCGGAGGCCGCCGCCAGCACCAGGTCCGCGGGAGGCAGCGGGGAAAGCAGCGCAGGCCTCTAGCTCCGGGCGGCTGACACGGCACGCACTGCGCATGCGGAGAGGTCGCGCCACGACCCCTGCTGGACAGGAGGAGTCGGCGCAGGCGAGCATCCCAGCTCTGGCTCCAAGCTCCAGGGATAAAACTGTCAAAACGCAGGCACCCAGCAAAACAAAGAGGCTACCCTGAGCTACGTAGTGAGGCCACCCCAAATATACAAAGCATTTTCATGAACACAGGGCAATTTGGCAATATCCATCAGGGTGTAAAAACACCCTGTACCAGCAATTCCAACCAATCTTCTATGCAGTTTACCCTATGGAAAATCTCTCCACTTCTTGAAACATTCACCACAATGTTTCTAATAATAAGACACTGGGAAGCAGTGCAAGTAATTAGGAAATAATTCGAGGATGCATATCCGTCAGCAAGGTAATATCTCCAAGACAGGCTAGTAAGAAACCAGGGTCCCTAACAAGAGGACAGCACAATCACTTTTAGATAAAATGTGCTTGTGAAGAAAAAAAACAGGAGAAAATGTGGAAGCCCAGGCATAAATATAATATTTTTCTGGGGAAAAAATCCAAGAAGCAGTTATAAAAAATTTGGAAGTAATTGTGACAGCAAAAATGGAAGTTCTGTATCTCATGCATCTGTCACAAGACAGCAAGTCTTAAAATAGCAAAAAGTGACTGGTGCTACTCTGAAAGGTAGCAATACCATAGCTGGGATTGCTTTTGTGGGCTGTAGTTTGGCTCCACCTAGAGGACATTGTTACTTATATCCACGGAGATTGTTGTATCTGGAGACCTATGAAGGCTTTCCTCGCCGGCAATGATTTCAGTATTTTGGAGTTAATATCTCCTTGTCAGAGACCTAGGAAGATTGGAACACGAACAATCTAGGAACAGAACTTTCTGTCCACATTCTTCTTACCCCATATCTAACAGAATGTGGCTCTGTCCTCCAAATACACATAGCATACACACACACTACTGAACTCAGAATAAACATACCCATTTGAGAACTGGATGGGTGACAGCAGGGCCAATGGCCAATATTACCACAGCCAAATTCCTAGAACACTGGCTTACATCTTTTTAAAGAGATAACTTTTAAGATTTTCTTTTTTATTATGTATTTGTCTGTGTGAGAGAATGTACATGAAGGTACGTGCAGAGGCCAGAAGAGGGTGTTGGATCCCTTGGAGTTTTAGATAGTTGTAAACTGACTGATGGTGCTAGGAACTAAACTCATCTCTTCAGCCCAAGGTTTTTCTTCTTAAAAGCAGGTCAACGGAAACTGTGTGCACCCAGAGACTGTCTTATTCCTCATCTGTTTCCTTTGTATTTATGTGTATTTTAAAACATGTTTTTTAAAATGATTTATACATACTGGCAATTAAATGAGAACTTACTGTGTTGCATGTTGTCTTAGTTAGAGTTGCTATTTTTGTGAAGAAACACCATGACCACAGAAAATCTTATGAAGAAAATATTTAATTGGGGTGTCTCCCATACAGTTTCAGAAGTACAGTCTATTATCATAATGGGGAGCATGGTGGTGTGCAGACAGATGTGGTGCTGGAGCTGAGACTCCTTACATCTTGATAGGCAGGCAACAGGAAGTCAACTGACACACTGGGCAGTATCCTGAGCATAGGAAACCTCAAAGCCGCCTCCACAGTGACACACTTCCTCCAACAAACCACACCCACTCCACCAAAGCCACACCTCCAAACAGTGCCACTCCCTATGAGATTATGAAGGCCAATTACATTCAAACTACCACATGTGTGTTAACCATGGACCTTGGGGATCCTTGCCTATCTCAGTCACATTTTATAGCCTTAAGCTTGCATAGTGCCTGGAATATGGCAAATGTCCAGTGTTTGTTGAGTGAATAAAAGGTGCCAGGTTCATGGAAGAGCTAACTAGGAAAAAGACAGGCATACAAGTAAAGTTACATAAAACGGAGAGTAGCAGAGAAAGATATAAACACAATGCTTCAGGCTGGAAAGGAAAGAGGCCACTTGCAATTGGAAAGATCTAAGATCGGGAAAGACCTAACATCTCTAGGCAGATGTGGCAGCTCACTCCTGGAGGCCTAGCATTTGGGAGACAGAGGCAGGAGGATGGTGAGTTCTCACAGACAGCTTGGGCTATACAGCGAAACTCTGTCTGGGGGTGTGGGTCATTGTCCTAGAGAATATTTAAGATTTTGACAGATGACGAGGACCCAGAAAGAGAAAAAAAATCCTATATGTATCAAAAGTCAGTATGAAGAAGCAGCAATCAGGGAAAGCCAACATCCTGCCACACAACATGATTAAAATGGTGCAGCTACACTTCTAGGTATACAAATGATAAGAAGCAAGAAAGTTTAGAGTCTGTGCTGCTAGAAGCTTTGTAAACAGATAAACACCCAGAACAACTTTAGTAATAGTAATTCCCTAAGCATTTGCTAAATGATTCACTAGAGTTTATAGTTCTCACACCGACAGCCACTCAAATAGTATTTTCTGTTATATTTGTGTTATATGTAATCTAAAGATGATTCACATATACAGGGGTCTAGTGATAGTTTCCCTCGAGATGGAGGTAGCCTGAGCTATACAGTGGCTACCCACTGTACATGAAATGAGATAAATAAAACCAGTGTCTTGACATGAAGTGGTGACTCTACATGTTGTCATTGATAAAGAATGTCTTTAAAAGCATTGAGAAACTGGAGGTGGGGGAACTTCATTGCAAGACTCTTATCTCAAAAGAAAATGAACAAAGTATGGTACACAGAAGGATGCACCTGGGTTGTACACAAGGATGAAGCTAGTTTTATACAGGACTTGAACATCTGCAAATTTTAGCACTCCAAGGGGCCATGCCCAATCCTCTGTGGACACAGAGATGACTTATACAACATACAAAGCAACCATGTTTCAGTAATTAAAAATATTATGAACAATAATCTTTATCACTTTGGGGGGAAAGATACATTGTCTAAGATGTAAAAGTCAAAGACCAAGGCAGGTTATAACTAGCTACAGAATGGATTATTAAATTGTATAAAGTGCAAAGGAAATTACTCATTGTAGCAGAGAGAGCAAAGGAGAAGAAAAATATGAAAAGACAGTAAGAGACTCAGGGGCAGCCAGTCTGTCTGTCATATGGGCAATAGGACTTCAAATGGTATGATGGTTTTAGTGAGAATGGCCCCCACAGGCTCATATATTTGAATGCTTGGTCCCCAGTTGGTGGAACTGTTTGGGAAGGATATTTGGTATTGGTAGAGGAGGTGTGTCATTCAGGAGGGCTTTCCCAGTTAGCTCTCTCTCTCTCTCTCTCTCTCTCTCTCTCTCTCTCTCTCTCTCTCTCTCTCTTTCTCTCTCTCTCTCTCTCTCTGCAACCTACTTGTAGATCAAGATGTGAGCTCTCAGCTGTTCCTGCTGCTATGCCTTTGCTCCACCATCATGGATTCTAACCCTCTGGAATTGTACAGCCAATTAAACACTTTCTAAGTTGCCTTGGTCATCATGTTTTGTCTCAGCAACAGGAAATTAACTAAGATAGGAGGTGTCTTAGTAGGGGTTCCTATTGCTGTGAAGAGACACCATGACCACAGCAACCCTTACAAAAGAAAACATTTAATGGAGGTGTTGGCTTACAGTTCTGAGGTTCAGCCCATTATTATCATGGCAGCATGCAGGTAGACAGTGCTGGCTACATCTTGATCAGAAGGCAACAAGTAGTGGACTCAGACACTGGGAGTACTGAGCATAGGAAAACTCAAAGCCTGCCCCCACAGTGACATACTTCCTCTAATAAGGCCATAGCTACTGCAGTAAAACCACACCTCCTAATAGTGCCATTCCCTGAGTTTATGGAGGCCAATTACATTCAAACTACCAGAGGGAGAATGGAGAAAAGGCAATAGTTGATAATAAAGGCTGAAAACTTTCCAAAACTGATGGAGGAAGCCATATATGCACGAATAACAGTGTATATGAAATGAGATAACAAGATAAATCATTATCTTAATACACAATGATGACACTATATGACATAAATGATAAAGAATGTCTTTTAAACTGATCCTGAGAAAGTGAGCACCGGGGGAATCTGGCCCCAACCCTCATCTGCCATATGGTAATGTGGATGGGGAAGAGATGTCCTCACCCCAACCCCTTGCCACCTGTGGCAGGTGGGAAAGCTGGCCCTGAGGTCATAAGAGTGGGAGAGCTGTCCCTGCCCCTCATGAACTGCAGCTCTCAGGAGAGTGGCCCCTGAATCTTGCCTGGGCAACACAGTAGAGCTGGTCCTGATGGTGTAGGTGTGGGAGAGCTGACCCTGAGAGCATAAAAGCAGGAGAACTGGCTCCGTCCCTTGATCTTTGCTTCAGAGATGAACTATCCAGGGCAATGCTGGAAAGCTTACCCTCGTGGTGAAGACAGGGAAGAGCTGGTGAGTTGGCCAACCCTGCAACTACCCGAGCCCAGAACCAGGATCATGAGTTGATCCACTCCAACATCCATCCCATTTATGTTCTGCTGGACCATGTAAAGGGGCTGGTCCTGCAGACCCAAAGCTTCAGGATCTCCACAACACAGGGCAATAACAGGGTATCCAAGAGGAGTCCCAGTGAGGGTCCAGTATCAATGGTGTAGCAGAAACCAGACCAATGACTTTACAGGAAACACTTGCAAGTAAGGATATATGGATAAATGGGTTCGCTGCATGACTCACTGTGTCACACCACAGCTTCCACGATTTGTAGCACAAATAATAAAAACCCAGAGACAGATATTGGGGTTAAAGCTGAAGATCAGAAAAGCAAAGCAGCCAAGCCACTAGAGAATACTTAGCTCTACCAAGGCTCAGACCAAAGGGGGTCGGGGGAGTGATCCTGTCCTCAGAGTGACTGCAGACTGCAATGCTCTCCACCAAACTTCAGACTGTCCTGAGACTACATTGAGCTCCTGCCTTATTCCTCTCTAGTGCTGGTACTAAAGGCGTGTCATTCCAGTGCTGGGATCAAAGGTGTGATCTGTTTCTCTTTTAGACTTATTCACTCTCATACAGCCCTGGTGACTTTGAACTTACAGAGATTCATCTGCCTCTGTCTCCCACGTGGATTAAAGATGTGGCCATCACTGCCTGTCCTCTATGGCTAACTAGTGGCTTAGCTGTGCACTTGGCTCTTTAGGCAAGCTTTATTTGTTAGATTACACACAAAATATCACTACAATGACCAGACTGATTTTTCTTTTTCTTTTTTTTTTCCTCCTAAATTTTATTTTAGCCAGGCAATAGTGGCACATGCCTTTAACCCCAGCAGTAGGGAGGCAGAGGCAGGCAGATCTCTGTAAGTTCAAAGCCAGCCTGGTCTACAAAACAAGTTCCAGGATAGGCTCCAAAGCTACACAGACAAACCTTGTCTCCAAAAACAAACAAACAAAAAGGAATATTTGACTTTATTTTATTTTGGGGGTGGTTGCAAGGGCAGAGGGCAGATACAAAGGAATGGAGAAATGAATGGGATCAGATGTATGATGTGAAAGACACAAAAAATAAATAAAAAGAAAGTTGAAAAATAGACCTGGGTTACAAAAGTATTCAATAAAAAAAATTTAAAAAAAGAATGTCTTTTAAAGGCATGGAAAAACTGGGGTGGGATGAGAGGTCATCTTGGAAGGAGCAATCGGAACAACAGAAATCAGAAGACAACTACTAATCCCAGATTTCCATAGCCAGTAAAGTTATATTTCTAAAAGGAAGCAAAATAGCTACCCTCAGACAAGCAAAGATTGAAAGTTTGTGCTGAGCAGACTCCTTCCACCCCACCCCCCAGGAGCTGTACTCCATACAGAAGACATGAGACTCCACATGGAAGCCTCAGATGCACAGGCCAAGTATGTGACCAACTGAAGCAAACACCACCTGTGTAAAACAAGACTTCAGGGTCAAAAATGAAAGGCAAAAGTGAAAACAGACCACAAAAATAGTCAGGGATCACCAGGGATAGGTCTTCTTAGGGGGCGCTCATAGCGCTAAAGGGAAAGTCAAGGCACAAGTTTCTATTAACAAGTTATTTGTAGGTGTTATAATTTCTAAGCTCACAGTCAGAAGGAAAATAGAGTGTATAAATTACAAATGAGTGGAAGATGAAAGGAAGAACGGTGTGATGGTTTTGAAAGAAGATGGCCCCCAAAGGCAGTGTCACTATTAGGAGTTATGATCTTCTTGGAGGAAGTGTGTCACTGTGGGGGTGGGTTTTGAGGTCTTTTTTGCTTAAGCTCCCCTTAGAGTGACAGTCAGTCGACTTCCTGTTGCCTGCAAGATGTAGCACTCTCAGCTCCAGCACCGTGTCTGCCTGCACGCCATGCTCCCCACCATGATGAAGACAGACTGAACCTCTGAAACTGTAAGCGAGCCACTCCAATTAAATGTTTTACCTTGTAAGAGTTGTCATGGTCATGGTCTCCTCACAGAAATAAAAACCCTACTACGACATGGGGAAATTTAGAAAAAAAATCTAAAAAAAGGGAGAAAAATAAACCCCTGACAGGAAAAAACACACAGTAGAAAATGGGCAATCCTCAGACCAACCAAGAAAATAGCAGAAAGCAATCCACAAATGAATAGTACACATGAGATTCCTTTTTATGGTTTTATTTTTAATGGGTGTGCACTTGTGTGTGTGTGTGTGTGTGTGTGTGTGTGTGTGTGTGTGTGTGTGTGTGTAGTGCCCACAAGGCCAGAAGCGGGAATCAGATCTGGATGGAGTTATAGAGAGTTATAAACTGCCCATTGTGGGCTCTTGGAATCAAACTTGGGTCCCCTGAAAAACAGCAAGTGCTCTAACCACTTAGCAACCTTTCTAATCCCCCACATGCTGGTAACAACCCTTACTTGGGTCCTGACCTAAGAATTTGTAGCTACATTCCATCTCTCTAAGATTGGGTACCCTCATCTGTGAGGATATGTTGGGCACAATGATGGCTGCCTGCATTGTTAGGCCACAGCTTTGGGAACAACATTGAGGGAGCATTTCAGCTCCATGGAGCTCCTCCTAACTCCCACCATGGAGTTCTGCTCACTGCATCCCAAGCTGAGACCTGTCCTGGACTCCTCAGACTTGAACAAACAGAATTCATTCCATTCACCTTGAAATGTTATCCGTGTGTGTGTGTGTGTGTGTGTGTGTGTGTGTGTGTGTGTGTGTATGTGTGTGTCTTCGCACACGCACACACAGGCCCATGTGTTTTGTTCCTCTGGCTTGTTTCCCTGGCAACAAGAAAGACAGGGAGACTCCATCACAAAGAATGAACAGTTGCTTGTTTACTCTGTGTCCTAGGGAGGAACTGTGATTACAGCAGTCAGACTCCCCATCCTATACACTATTCACAACACAGGCATTTGGCTAGTCCTAGTCCCACTGAACAGAGGACAGCAACAGCCCAGAATAACATCAGTTTAAACACCCTCCCACTGCCAGCAGGGAGGGCAGGAAACAGTTCTCCAAGGCCAAAGCCAAGTGACAAAATCCTACCAACAAATGGCACATCCACACTGTCTTCTGTGGCCCTACATGTCCAGGCCATGTGGACAGTGGCTGCATGTGAGGCCTGCTCATATGGGCTGGGTACTTGGATCCTGAGTGTGACAAGGAGAGGCATCTTCTACCACTTGAGATTGCCCTTCAAGCACCTGCCGCACCCTTTGCATCCCTGAGAAGAAGAAGTAAGAAGTGGTCAGCACTGGAGCTGCTGGGGTCAGAAGCAGGGGTGCCCTGATGAAGCTGTTGGGAGGCTGGGGGAGGAGGCTGCTCACCCAGGCAGAGCCGGTTCTTCTTGTCTGAAAAGACGATCCGGAACCAGCCGGGTTCTTTGCACTCGAAGGCCTTACCGAAGGACAGCAGCACCTTGTTGTCCAAAAATCGGCGCCAGAGCAACACCTCCTCCTCAAACGTGCCTTGGCGAAGGTACTGGGAAGACGGAAGTAGCTCAGAATGCAGGAGAACCCTCCAGTGCCTTCAGCTGCCAGATGGGGACCTGAAATTCCCCTGCACCCACACCTCCACCCTGTTTACCTTTCTCAGGTCAACCCAGATGAAGAAGCCTGCCCCTCGACTCACGAAGGGGATCCCCAGGGCTCTGAGCTCATCTGAGACATAGGTATGAGCAGCCTTGAGCCGGGCATGGTTTTCTGGCAGGTACACCTGGCTGATCCAGTCTAAATGGAAGAGAAGCAGGAATATAAAACTCTCATGGACCGTTGCTAAATGCTAAAACACAAAAGGGCATGTCAGTTGACACCACGGGAGTCCTTCTTCTAACTGGCTTACAGTCATAGGTTCAGAGGGGCTGGGTGTTCAGTGCTCAGTACAAAGTGCCTTTGATCCAGGTACACAGCTCTGAGAGACCTGAATGCCAGGTCCTGGACCACATTCAGAGCCCAGGGTACAAAGTCCCTTGGGATGGAAACCAAGCCAAAGGTGTCTGCAGTTATAAAGTGATACTTAGAACCACATAGACCAAGGTCCTGATCCCAGTGGGGCATCTGGCAAGCTGGGAAAAGGCAGACTTCAGCAACTTCATCTCTCTGGTCTTCATAGATTTATTGACCTCTTGTGAGGGGTGCACAGCTCTATGGATTATGACAATTCACACACTTATGAAAGGACCACCCCAATCATGACTCAGAGTAACCCCAAAGACTACTCATGCTATTTAGACTTATACCACCCCCTTCCCCATGACTGACATGTTATATATCATGACAGTTTTGTTCATTTCCAAATTCACCAAAACTAGTCTAATGGGGCATGTAATCTCTTGACCCTTGCTTCTCTTAACAGCACAGTGTCTTTGGGAGAAATCCACGTGGCCATGGATTTTACTCCATCAGTGTTCCATGGTGTGGATGGGACACATCGGTGTGTCACCTTGTCTGTAGAGGGGTACTGTCTGCAGTTGTAGGTGATTATGAAAACACAAGCCATCAGCATTCATGCGTGATGGTTCCACATTTGGACCTGTGGCTGCTGGGTCATTTGATAGGTGTGTTTAGAGGAAAGTGCTGAATTGTTTTTCACTGTGCCCTAACCATCTTCCATCCTCACTATCGATGTAAGAGCAAGTGCCATGGCTGTCCCACCTCCCTTATCAACACTCAGTTTTGTCACTGTTTGTAAAACTTTTAGGTTATTAGATTGGGTGTTTGGTATCTGGTCCTCCTTTTCCTCACCTGTAAAACAAATGGGGACTGTACAGGAATTCTTCCTAGGACCATAGGGAGGGAAAAGAGATGGACCAAAAGAGCATCTGAAAGGCTCGACCAACAACCAGTTACAGGAGAGCTTTGCCATCAGAACTCATGGCTGGAGACAGGAACAGATCAGATTTCTAGAGGCAGAGAGCTCTCCATCATATCAACATGTCCTCAGTAACTTCTGATCTCTGTGTTCAAAGTTACTAAAAGTTCGTTTTTGAAGGTGGAATCTTGCTATGTTGCCCAGGCCAGCCTGGAACTCCTGACCTGAAAGGATCCTTCTGCTTCAGCTTCCCAAGTAGCTAGAAGTACAGATGCATAGCACTGCATCTGGCCAGTGAGCTCACTTTAGCGAAGAGCCTACTTGCCATGTATCGTTCTAACCAAATTACAGGTCATATTTGGCCTACAAGACTAGCACCATTATCAGCCCTGCTCTACAGACCAGGAGCCAAAGAAATGTGCTACATATGTGGCAAACAAGTGACTGAGCAGTCTGAACCCAGAGACAACACAGTCAGATGTCACCTAATTTCCTCCACAGGAGAGGCACCTGTGAGTCCCAAGTCCCATGCACATTACAACCCCACTCCCCTTTCAAGTCCCTGGACTCAGACAGTCACCATGGTCCCGGAGCAGCTGTGCCATCTGGTATTGGACCAGGCCACTGAGGCCATGATAGCGACAGAGGGAGGCCACGGCAGTAGCCACATGCTGGTTTTCTGTGTACAGTATGCCAAAGCGGAGCCCAGACATCCCGAAGTCCTATAGGAAGACACATGACAGGCCATGGCCAACCCTCATAGAAGAAATTGATTCCACTCCCTCCCACCCAGGCTAGCCAGGAACTCACCTTGCTGGTGGCCCACATCACGTGTGTCCTCTGGGGGTCAGGTAGCCTACAGAGAGGAGCACATGGAGACATAAGCAACACAAAGCCAGGAGATCACAGAAATGCAAATGGATACATAGATGGATAGATGAAACGGGGTCTTGTGTCTGAACCACTGATTCCCATCAGCAAACAGCCTGCTGCCTACTACTGTAAGTAACTATTCATTATATCAGAACACAGCCAAGCTCACTGGTTCTCACTGGTGAGAAACCATGAGACCTGACCTTTGAGCTAGAAAATATCTCTAGCACTACTTCTTCAAAAGGCTTTTCTAATCAACCCCAGGAAGCCAGGCCCAAACAGACCCTCTTGTAGCTCCTCAGTCACCTCCATTTTAGCACTTCTATCCACTATCATGAAAATTGACAGCCATGTCTTTAGCTGCTGAGACCTTTTCCTAGGTAGAAATTGGATGGATGGATGGATGGATGGATGGATAGATGGATAAATAGATGAATAGGTGAACGAATGGGGGGATGGAGGGATGAAGTGGGTCAGGGGATAGATGAATGGATGGGTAGAAGGATGGATAGACAGATAGAAGGACTGACGGATGGATGAAACTGGAGCTACCCTGAGGATGAAGGAAACAGCCAGAGTTCAGTTCCCATAGACCCAATGCTTCTTCAAATAATGCCAAGGCCCCTCCTTGGAGCTCTTGGGAATACCATAGAATAATCTGAAGACCCCCAAATCCTTCCTGGCCTGAGAACCAGTGAGATCAAATAGATATTAATGGAACTTCCATGGGGCAGACCATGCCCTGTAGGCTGACCCAGAAAGAGTTTGGGAAGCTGTGGGACAGTCCAGGGGCTGGTAGAATCAGCTACACTGGGAGCCTCACCTTTCCAGGCTCAGGACACTTTGGTACCCAAGAGACTCTTCGAACACAGACAGCATGTAAACTTCATCCATGATCACATGCAGCTGATGCCTGCAGTGGGCAGGTGGTAGGAAAGAGAGAGTCAAATCATGTCACCCGTGGTAAGTAACAGTACGTCAGAAACCCAGAGGACCATAGGCTAGCCCAGGGCTACCAAACTTGTCACGGGAATACTCTGCTTTGGTCTATATTCTTACAAACAGGAAGCTGTAGACCTAAAGCAGAGGACTCTAGAGCATTTGAAGCTCTGAGGGGGTTGGGGGGAGAAGGCACCCTTGGGGTCCTCCATGGTGGGCTGCAGACAAATGTACTCAGATTCATGTCTGTCCCCACTCCTGACTGGACCACTCTGAGGCTCTGTCAAGCAGGGATGATAATAGTGTCCATTTCCATGGGGCTTCCATAATGAGTACCATAGACACAGCACACAAAGTGCTCAGCTGGGAAGATGGTCCAGGCAGTAAAGTGCTGCCTTGCAAACAAGACCCAAGTTTGATGCCCAGAACCTGCTAAAAAAGGCAGGCCCGGTGGCATGTACTTACAATGCCAGTGCTGGAGAAGTAAAGACAAGTGGATCCCAGGGGCTGAGGGGAAAGGGGGGTCACTAGCCAGACAGCCTAGCATACTTGACCAGTGAAACCCTTTCTCAGAAACTACTAGAAGGCATCTAAGGAGTGACCTCTGCCCTCCACATTCACACATGCACATGAACACAGGTAAACATGCAATTAAATAATAAAGTGTTCGGTATTGTCCTGGCCCTAGAGTGTTATAGCTGGTGTTTTAAGAAGACAGGGAGGCACCAAAGCAGTGGGCTAAGAAGGTATAAAGACCTGTCCAAGACTCACTTGTCTGCCCACTTCGTGGGTAGGCATAGCTCACCTCATGGCAAATCCCAGGAACTCCTGTAGCTCTTCAGGGGAGTAGATGTCACCCAGAGGATTCTGGGGGTTGATGAGGATGAGGCCTTTGACCTTGACACCCTGAAACCATCCATGGGGGTGTTACAGTGTCCCCGTGACTCCAGAGCCTTACAAACCCACTGGATGAGGCTGATAGCTGGCTGGCATGACAGGGACTCTCACGACCCAACAAGGAGCAAATGAGTAGTTATGTCTGCTGTGTTGTGCCAACTATGGAAAGGAAGCAGGCAGGAAACAGGAAAATGTGCTCAGCTGCTGGCACAGAGGCTGCTTGTGTCAGAAGAATTCTACGTGGGAGTTCGGGACTTTCACAGTTCCTACAGTGAGCACTTGAGAGCTTGAATGACAAAGGTAAACACTTCAGTGAAGCACTCAGATGCTGAAAATGGGTGGAAAGCAAGCACAGGAACTTGGGTCTCTGCCTTTATTAGGAGGCCCCTCAAAAGGAGCAGGATCACCCTTCAAATTGCTAGAGAGACTTACTATAGATTCCCATGATCCACATTTGACCCTGAAGCAGAAACAAGGGGATTGGGATGGGAGGGCAGTGTTCTTTATAATTAGCATATGGTGGTGGTTTGAACTAGAATGGCTCCCATAGGCTCATAGGTTTGAATGCTTGGTATGTAGTGGAACTGTTTGGGAAGGATGAGGGAGGTGTGGCCTTGTTGGAGGAGGTGTATCACTTGGGGTAAGATGTGAGGCTTCAAAAACCCATTGTCTCTCTGCCTGCTGCCTACAGATCAGGATGTAAAGCTCTCAGCTACTGCTACAGTGCCCTGCCTGTCTGCTTCCTGCCATGATGATCAGGAACCAACTCCCTAAAACTGTAAGCAAACTCCCAATTAAATGCTTTCGTTTATGAGTTACCGTGTCATGGGTGTTTCTTCACAGCATTAGAATAGTAACTAAGACACATACATTCATCGACAGCAATAATGGGCTTCACTCTTGACATTTTCATGCGTGTGTGTGTGTGTGTGTGTGTGTGTGTGTGTGTGTGTGTGTGTGTGTGTGTGTGTGTGTGTGTGTACTTTGATCATATCCAGCCACCTTTATTGCCCTTTCTTCTGAAGCTCCCTGGTTCTCTGTACACTGTGGTTTCAGGGTCATTTTCTAATGGGAAGACCCTCCATAGACACAGGATTCTGCCTGACTGCCCCCTGCAAAGATAGTTCTATAGCCTCTCTCCATATGTCCTTATCAATGTTACAAGCCCAACTGCCAAGAGATGAACGGTCTAGTCCCTGCTGGGACCCACCCACTCCCAGCCCTGGATTTGACTGAATCCCCAAACCTCAGAATTCACTCCTTCCAGGGCCATCTCCAGTTTCTCCACTGTGAGCTGGAAGGGATGTGTGTTCAGTCCAGTTACCTGGAGAAAGATCCACCAACGACAGGAGCCAAATTCAGTGCCCCACCCCCACCCCAAACTTGAATCTTGGGTCTCTCCTCCCCTATCATCTCCTGGGTACATCCTCTGGAAAATGGGAGGGGCCACTTCAGACCCACCCTTTACATCAGCGACATCCCTTATCATTCAGATTTCTGGCTTCTCTGATTGGCTTCTCAGGACTTCCAAGGCCTGAGCTTCTCCCTTCCCACCCTCTCATTTCTAGGGCTAGTTCTTGGCTTCTCTATGGAGCCAGGAATCTTGGAGCCTGGAGCCTGGAGCTTCCAGAGTATCCAGGCGGAGCCAACCATGTGTCAACAGAAGGCTCCTCTTCCATTTCCCAGCAGCCCCAAAGCCCTTAGCACAGGCTTCCTTCAGGTCCACCCACAAACTCAGACCCAGTAAGCCCTTGCCTACAGGAATACCCAGATGCAAGAACTGGAATGCAGGCACTCTTACCTTGCTGTCCAAGTAGACATAGGCCAGTCGGACATTGCCATAGAGATAGACGTGCTGGGTAATGGCTCCATAGTAAGGGGTGGGGATCAAGAAAGCCTCTAGAGGAAGAAGGCAGCCCATTGCCCTCTGACTTAGATACCTCGGATACCCATCATGAGCCCCACTGCCCTTCTAAGCCTCCATCACCCCTAGGAAATATCTGCAGCAAATTGTTGTTCCTCTCAACTCCCAAAACCTTAAAGCTTGGATCCCCTAAAGTCAGACTTTCTAATATAGATGCTCACTTAAAATGGGGTCATATCCAGATAAATCCACTATAAGTTGAAAATATTTTTAAAATGCATTTGATAGACCTAATCTCCTGAACCTGGAACAGGGCAGAGTATTGGCATTGACTCAAGATCTCATGGTCACTTGCAGGAGGGTTGGGGAGCTCACTGCCACTGCCCAGTATTGCAAAAACAAACAAACAAACAAACAAAACACATCACACAGCAACAGCCAGAGAACCATCACAATTCAAAACTCCTAAGACTAGGAATGTAGCCCAGTAGACAGAGGGTTGCCTTGCCTACATGAAGCCCTGGATCCCATCCTCAGCACCACATCCATAATCCAGCACTCAGGAGATGAGGCCAGGAGATGAGAAGTTCAAGGTCATCCTCAGTTACAATGTGAGTTCAATCAAGGCCACCCTGGGCTATATGAGATCCTGTCTTTAAAATAGATGGTGCTGGGGGTAGAGAGATATCTCAGTGGCTGAAGGCACTGGCTACTCTTCCAGAGAACCTGGGTTCAATTCCCAGCACCCACATGATGGCTCACAAGTGGCTGCAACTCCAGTTCCAGAGGATCTAGACACCACAGGCACCAGGCTCACACAAAGATACTTCCAGGTAAAAACACCCATACACGTAAAACAATAAAATTAATATAAATAAATAAAGATTTATTTAAAACAAAGAGAGAGAAACTGATATAGAGTTCTATTGCGTTTGTATGGTTTTCACATCATTGGAAGCTGAAAGTCCCTGTCCATTCACTGTGTGTTAGAGCCTCTGCTAACACTTGCCCACCTCTTAGCCTATGCTAACCCGGCTCAGCATCATGCTCTGAAGTAAGCACTATTGTCAGTGAACTTTATAGACCAGGGTACTGGCGCTAATAGAGTCCCTGTGTTTGATTGTTCGAGAATGGATAAGAAATTGTTTATCATATTCTCACAGCAAATCATCCTTTAGGGTTCAAGTCCTGGTGACTGTTTCTGTTCAAGTGACTTTGAAAAGCTACTTAACCTTTGGCCCTCAGTCTTCTTACCTCTAAAATGAGGTGTTGTGTAAAGACACATGGCATAGCCTGGAATGCAGTATATGGTGACTGCATGTGACCAGTGTTAACTTATTTGTTAGGCTCTCATGAGCAGGCCTCTTTTCCTTACAACAACTGACCCCTAGCCAGAACCAGCTCTTAACACACTGTCTCTTAGAACAGGGTGCCTGTCTATTCAGTAGTTATTCAATTCCCTTCCTTGCTAAGAGTATGGTTTTTGTTTAGTTTGGTTTGCTTGGTTATTTTGTTTGTTTGTTTGAAAGAAGACCAGAAATATGTCCAAGTCAGGCCTTCCCCAGCCATAGTGTGAACCAGCTTGGCTCCCTTAAGCGCTTTTGCCAAGGACTCCTTTAGGTTCACAAGTAATTCCTATTCAGTGAAAGGATCCCACTGGGACCCTTTTGGGAAAGAGCACCCCCGATGCCCTGCCTGACAGGAGAGACACTGATTTGTTGGAACTGTCTTTCTCTTCTTTCTATAAGACACAGAGTCAGAGAAGGCTTTGACAATGACCTGGTAAACATGAAAGGCAAGCTGAGGAACTCAGAGAGAGAAAGCAGGACCCTGACCCCACATGAATCTCCCTGAGAACTGCAGTCCCAGATGTCTGGTCAAGCCACTCACTTAAGGTGCTGTAATCCTCCTATATTCTCCTACAGCTGAAGGACTCCTGATGCCAGGAGACTGGGATCCTAGCCCAGCACAGCCTTGGTACAAAGCTGGGGGGCATGGGGACATGGGGGGCACGAAGTTCACTTACCTCCTGCCTCACACAGCACTGTGGCCAGAGCGGAAAAGAGAGAGGCACAGCCATTCAGAACAACCACCTGGGGGTGACAAGAGATAAGGCGACCCTGTCGGGGACAGAGAAAAACAAGGACCAGGAGAAGGGCCAAGACTCTCCCCACTGCCCTGGGGATCCATCCTGACGAAGGTCTCTCTTGGTTCCCAGCCAAGATTATTTCTGGGGACCCTGCTCTTGATAAAGTGAACAAGAAACAAAATGGTTACTCTAGGGGTCTCTCTCAGAGGTCAAGAGGCCACAGCACAATGGCCTCTTGGATATAAAACTAAGTAAAAGGCAGACCCCAAGCGCCCTCTAATCCTCACCCCTAAGGAAGGGGTAACTCACGTTCTCTGGTTTGAGGGGTGCTGGGCTCTTACAGTAGAAAGACAGGAACCTTGCTACTTCTTCCCGGAGGCTAGAAAGACAGACCAACAATGTGCAACACTTGTCAGAGGGTTCTCAGACCAGTCTACCCCAGAGTCCCTCTGGGAGCCCACAGGTGGCTAGCTGCCACTGTTCCATCCTCCCGTCCCAGGAAGTGAAGGTGGTAGGCATTTGTCTCCATTCCAGCATACCCTCCCCCATCCAGCCACAAAGCATTCACTCTGTGTGGTTCTAGGACACCCAGCCCCAGCCCCCTCAATCAGAAGACAGATGAAAACTAATGCTACATAGATCTAGCTGATGATAGCTGATAATAAACATTATCTTAATAGAAACTGTTACCGTGGCTCTTATTGAGTTTCAACATTACACAAATGTTATTTGGAGAATATTCCGTGGTGGCTATCATTCCCATTTTACAAAGAAACTGAGGTTTGAGGGGATTAAATCACTTGTTGGTAAGAGGCAGAGTTCATGCGCAAGCCCAGCAGCCTGCCCCAGGGCTCACGATCCTGATGACTCTTTTCTAAGAATATGAGCTTTGGAATACATCTTGGGTCAGGTCCTGCTGGGCCACTGATCCTGAGAACAGAGCCTGACCCCCAGCAAATAATCAGTACACAGCAGTCTTAAGGTGCTTTAAGTCAATCCTTGACCCATCTTACTATTGAGAGTGAGTCTCAGCCAGTTCCCTAGACATCATCTGTCATCTCTAAAGCTACTAGAAAATCAAGGACAGTCTCCTCACTCACCTCAGACTTAGGGTCATAGGAACCAAGCTGGGAAACCTAGGGATGTATCTGGGGCTGGCAGGACAGCCCCTGGTCACCAGTCTCCACAACTATGTCCAGTCCACAGTCAGCTTACTCACTCTGCCTCTACTGATACCGTGGACGAACAATTCTTTGTTGAGAAACTTCCCTGTGCTTTGTAGGTTTAACAGCACATCCCTGGCCAGCAGTCCTTTCTCCCAATTACACCAACCAGGAATGTGTCCAGGCACTACGGTACCTTCCTGGGGTCAGTGTTGCCTCATACTTAGACCCACCAACCTGTGGCAACTACTTACAACAGATGTCCCCTCCAGTCAGGGTACTGCAGCAGAGATGGCTCCATGTGAAGCATGTCACTCTGTGTCAGCTGGGGACACAAAGGAAACAGAGCAAGGCTGAGGGCCAGCACTGTCACCCACATCTGCACAGCCTGAGGGCCTCTAGAACCTTTGGTTTCTTGTGCTCCTTGGGGAAAGTGACAGGAATACAGGACAGCACTCCGGGGCCCATTTCACAGATAAGCAAACCAAGGCTCACAAAGTGAAGGCAAGGCCACCTAGCTAGCAAGTGGCAGGGCTAAACCCATATCCAGAATTTTCGACTCTAGTTCTCTATACAACAAAATCAGAGGGGAGGGTGCAGAAGCACTGGTTGGGGGCGGGGCACACCACTCCATTTTCCCGGAGATCAGAGGAGGCTCCAGAGCTGGGTGATGTAAACTTGGCCTTGGCTCCAACTTCAGAGAGAGAACTCAGGATACCGTCTCCTGCAGGTTCTACTTAACCTCACCCTTTGTATATGGCAGAAAATTTTAGACCATCCCTTAGACAGGCAGGTACTTGATTAGTGACACTAGAGCACCATGCTATAAGGTCAAAGAGAGCCATTACCAGTGTCCTTGGGCAGGGGGACCAGAAAAGTTGGAATCTACTTCTCTATGCCTGGTCCCAGCCATTTATCTCCCTCCTGTTGCCCCTAAGAGCAGGTTCAACATCAAAGCCACTGGTATTTGTGGCTACTTAGCACTTACTAGGTTGCTTGCTAGTCTGAACTATAAAGCCCTCATAAAAATAAGTATTAATAGATACCAATAATTATATATTTACTACCAGATGATATTGTTATATTTTAGATATATTAGGTAAATAAGATATTACTGAAACCAATTTTAGCTATTTTTACTTTTGGAGAATTGAAACATGCTCTTGCCATGTAGCCCTGGTTCTCTTGGCACTTACTCTGAAGCCCAAGATGGCCCCAGACTCACAGCACTCCTCCTGCCTCAGCTTCTTGGGTGCTGGGTTCAATTCCCAGCTCACAACCATCTGTAACTACAGTTCCAGGGTATCAGACTCCCTCTTCTGGCCTCATACCAGGCATGTACCTGGTGCATACACATATAAGCAAGCAAAACACCCATACACATAAAATACATTTTAAAAGGAAATCTGATGAAATTTTAAAATATTTTAAAGATGGATTAGAAACAGCCATAGAAGCCAGGCCTGGTGGTACAGGCCTGTAATCCCAGCTACACCTGACACTAAGGTAGGAGGATTGCAAATCCAAGGCCTGTCTGGCAGAGTAAGTTCTAGATCAGCCTGAGCAACTTAGACCTTGACTTAGAATAAAAAGGTAAAATGGTAGAGGGTATGGTTTAGCTTACCTAGACTGTGTAAGTGCTAGGTTCAATCCCCAGTGAAGAAAAAAAAAATTAAGGACTAGAGATGGATATAGTTCTGTTGGCAGACAGGGTAGGGAAGATGAGGAAAAGGAAAAGAGGAGAGAGAAAGGGGAGAGGAGAGAAAGGGGAGGGAGAGAAAAGGGAGGGGACAGAAAGGGAAGGGGAGAGAAAGGGAATAGGGAGAGAAAGGGAAGGGGAGAGAAAGGAGAGGGGAGAGAAAGGGAATAGGGAGAGAAAGGGGAGGGGAGGGGAAGCAGAGTTGTTCCCAAGGCAGACCTGGAATCCATGTCTCCCAGCTCTTACATCAGGGCTCCTGAGGCATGCTGCAAGCTACTGTGGCAAAGGATTCAAGAAGCCCCTGGTGATTGCAGTCCCACTACTCACCCGCCTAGACAGAAGGTCAAAGCAGAGTTTGTTCTCACTGGTGCCCAAGTTAATGATGCCCTGAAGACAAAGTGTAGAGGCAGGGTGAACATGACAAAGGAATGCCAACAAACAGCCTGGGGAACCCACAGACAACAAAGTGGGCACCAGTCTACCCTCCCACCACCCTCTTTGTCTTTTCTCATTGGGCTCCAAAATCCCATCTGCCATTTCCAACACTGTCTAAATACCACCTCCAGCAAGAAACCTTCCCCCAAGCCCCACTGGGAAGGACTCTTTGAGTCTTGGAGTCCCACTCGTCTCTTTCCACCACTCCCCTGCCCTTAGAAAACCACTCAATTTCTGCTCCATGGCACAAGGATCAGGGTAGAGCTCTCTCTGATGATAGCTAGATCCCTGAAGGCAAATTCATGCCCCAGACACCACTGTGTCTCTCCAGAAACATTTATAGAATGAAAAAAAAAACCTGCATACTATAAATTATACTCTGCTAGGACCAAATACAAGGGTGGGGTGGTCAGTGGACACCCCCCTTGTCAGTGTAAATTATTCCCTAGGAGGCCCAGCTAACAGGACACAATGTCCAATTGCCACCCCATAAGGTGTTAATCCTAATAGGAGACACAACTCCTGAGCCCTACCTTATGTGGGGAGTGAAGGAAGCAGGAAAGACAAAACAACTAAACTTGAATGAGCGGAGAGTAAGACAAATAAAAGGCAATGTTCTGTTTCCTCCAGACACAGCCAACCCATTCAGCCAGCCACTTATCATGCCCCACTGCTGAGACCCTAGTGTAAGTCACCATAGCTCCTGACCAGATCACTGCCATAGCTCCCATCTCCTCTCTTGTCCACTCCCTCACCTGTCATTGGGTCTTCATATGGAAGTCCAAGATGTCTTTAAAAAAAAAAACTGAAATTGCTTCATGCACACTGCTCCTCTCCTGAACACTTCCTACCCACCCCTGTCTACAGAAAGAACTGTCACCATGTCCCATGAGGCCCTACAATACCCATAGCCTTTCTGACCCCATCACCCACCAGTCTGGCTTTACCACAGCCCACTGGTTCCTTTGCTGACCCTTGATCTGATCCAGCATAGTTGCAGCCTGGAGCCTTTGTACCAGCTATCCTCTGAGCTGCATGGCTCCTGGTAGCCTCTACCATGGCACCCTGGGTAGAGACTGAATCTGCCAACTGCTCCTGATAAAAAGAACATGCAAAACTGATGGGATGTCACTTCTAAGGTTGGGTCATAAAAGTGTGTGGCTTCCATATTAGGTTCTCATGATCTCTCATTCTTCCTGGAGTCATCTGCTCTAGAGGGAGGCAGCTGCCATATCTGAGGCAGTTCTGGGAAAAAGTCCATGTGGAGAGGAACAGGTGCCCACCAGGAGATGGAGCCTCTCACCTGTCCAAGTCCCATCACCCCGCAAGCTTTCAGATGAGATCACAGTACCAGCTTCAGGGTACTGTGACAGAAAGCCCTGGTCTGAAGACACCCACCAGGAGTCCTGAGCTCCAGCAACCGGGAAATATTTGCTAGGTAAACTGCTGAGATTTGGGGTGATTTGTTACAGCAATGGGTAATTAACACAATCCCTCTCACTTTTTTTTTTCAAGCCTCTGTTCTAGTGTCTCCTGATTAAAATAGCATTCTATGACATCCTATATCAAACAGCAACATTTCCTAGCAGACCATCATCCTCTGTCCACCTCACCCTATCTTCATTTTCTCTGCAGTGCCTAACAGTAAATGTTATATGTATTTTTGACCTGTCCATCTCAACTAAAATATAAATACATAGGGCAAGATTTAAAGTATGACACCAGTACCTCTAGAACAGTCGCTGATACCTGGTGGATGCTCAGCAGATCAAAACTATTAATAAGTGTTATTGTGTAGTTCTTTGCTAAATTATTATGTGTAATAGATTATGGTTATTGTGGCAGATGATATGAATAATAACAGCAGCTGTATTTATCAAGTTTCCTATATGACAAACACTAATTTCACACTTCTCGTCTCATTTCTACAGAGCAGACATTACCAGCCCATCTCAGAGATGACCTGTCTACAGAGAAGACATAAAAGCCCATCTCAGAGATGATCTGTCTACACAGAAGACATTACCAGCCCATCTCAGAAATGAACAACCTACAGAGCAGACATTACCAGCCCTCTTGGAGCCAAAGGTTCATAACTCCAACCTGACAAGAGCAAGCTGGGTGCTGGCTGCTCTGCAGTTAGTTTGCTCTTGGGTCCCAGTGGGGAGGGGTCTTCACTCACACTGGGGTTCTTGTCCTCATCAAACTCATCCATGTGGTAGGTTCTGTAGCCCTCCTCAGCTGAGTCCCAGAACCATTTGATGACTCTTCCTCTAGAGGACAGGCAGGAGCTATCAGAGGAGAACATGGCCATGGGGTCACCCACTCCATAGAGTTTGGACTGCTTCCAGTCTGGCTTTCTGAGGCATTCTCCTTGCAGATCATCACCATAGCCACTGTCCATGTCCCGAGAAGAGGTTGAGCCTGAAGGTGCAGTCGGTGCTGTGGATTCCCTCTGAGGAAGAGGGAACATCTGCCAAAACACAAATGCACAGGCCCGCTGAAGGGCTTCTGCTCTTGTGTGTGTGTGTGTGTGTGTGTGTGTGTGTGTGTGTGTGTGTGTGTCTGTCTGTCTGTCTGTCTGTCTGTCTGTCTGTCTGTCTATGTGTAGGCCCAAGAACAACCTTTGGTGTTGTTCTAGGAACTATCCACCATATTTTTTGAGACAGGGTCTCTCCCTAAACTCTGGTGTTTGCAGATTGGGTTAGACTGGGTAGCCAGTAAGGCCCAGAAACCTGCCTGTCTCCACCTCCCCAGCTCTGGAATTATGAGGATGCACAACTGACTATTTTTATGTGGGTTCTGGGGATAAAATGTAGTCTTTATGACTACATTTTAATGACTGGACACTTTACAAACAGGGCAAGTGTCCCCTCCTCCTCTGTCCCCTGAAGTTGCATTGAACTCTTGGGCTCAAGGTATCCCTCCTGAGTAGCTGGGACTACCACACAGATATCTCCCTCTTTTTGCAAGTTTGTGTGTTCATCCCCTTTGTCCCTATTGAGTGAAACACTTCAACAAACAAATCTACTGAGGATCTATGGGTACCACACTCTGCATGCTACATTTAAATAACTTCAATCTACTGTAGCTTTAGCTTGCTCCATTTCTACATCTGGCTTTCATTCTGCAGCTTCGGGGGGTCACTCAATGATCTCTCCCCCACCCTTGCTCACCTCAATTTCAAAACACCAGGCTTTTCCCCAAGCAGATCATTGCTGTGGTGCTCTTGTGTAACAGGTGATCTGGAGCTGATGGAGATGGGAACTAGTGGGAGGGGATAGTAGGAGTCACAAATGCACTCCCAACTCCACTCACAAAGGAGGCAAGGGTCTCCTAGCTGCCAACAACATAAGAGCTTCCTAAGCAGCCCTCATTCGTGCCTCACTTGTGCTCTGATGGAACCAAAACCCACCTCAAAGGCAACAGTGAGGATCCGAAGGTGATAAAGCACTCATACCAAATCCTGGCTGGTGGCCAAATGTCTGAAATATGAGTCACTCTATCACAAACGCTCTCTGACTTCCCTGGCTTAAGGTACAAGTCTTACTTGGTAGAAAGGACGGCTGATGGTAGACTGGCGCGCGGGGGGAGAGGGGGCACGACGGCCCGGCCCGCAGTTCAAATTTGCTTTGTAAATCTAGGGGGCCTCCTCAACACGACAGCCCAGGTCAGAGGAAGGGCACTGTTAAATGCTCGGGCTTGGGTGGGCGCAGCCAGAACCCAGCAGGAACCAAGGCAGTGCGGGGTGGGAGTGGGGCTCTTCCTGCCTAGCGATCTAGCCACCAACCAAGGCAGAGTGTGGTCTGCAGGGCCCGCCCTCGTTTTCCTGGCTCTCGGAGCCTGTGTGACTGCTCTTAGGACTTCCAGACCCAAAAGGCGTAGCAGTCAACAGCACAGGGCAGCCTAGCTGGCCCCTTTGGTGCACAAAGAGAAGGGATAGCACCTACTTTGGGCTTCGGGTTTCGCGCGCGATATCCTCTGGGCCTGACTTCCGGGACACTGGGGCAGCCTGCCCCCTGGTGACCAGAAGAGGATGTAGGGGAAGGAGCCTGCGCCCTCCCCCCAGAATGCAGGCTTGGAAGCTCTGGGCTTCAACACTTAGGTGCCCTCTAGAAACAAGAGTCTGAACTTTGAGGCTTGGGACAGAGGAGTGAAGATCTTGGCCAAGACAAAACCATGCCCTCTCCATCTTTCTCTCCCTGGCCTGAGCTCAGATCTCTAGCATTTTGGAAATCCTTGGTCAGAGACATGTATGTGATCATGGAAGTTTCTTCCTCGGTTAAAGTAAGCATCCTCTTAAAACACTGTACCTCCTGAGTGTCACCTGTGCACGTGATCTCCCCACCATCCATTTATTTGCACAGGCTTCCCTCAACTCCTGAAAATTCTTAGTTGGAGGGAAAAAAGATTTACAAGAGAAAAATAGAAAGTTATGGACATGTATATTCACATGGCACACATGGTGGGGACACACGGGAATGAAAAGCCCCTCAAAGGTGGAGCAGGCTCTTTGAATTCCAGTTTATATAAAATAGATTTTTAGAGGTGCCAGGCAACAAAGGGAAAAGTTCAATACCCAGTACAAGCAAGCAGACAACAAGAAGTAAAAAATGACTAGCTTTCATTTGTGTAAATAACAAATCCAGTGACTTCACCTCTTATTTATGCAAAGAAACAACCTCTTGTCTAGCACAGATGTGAGGCTTAAATTGATAATGTATTTATACAAATATAATATAGTCATCTATAAGCTTCTTAAATTAGATCAGGAACACAGTCGAGCCTAGGTAGTCCAACAGCAGCTAGATTCACACAGGAGACACTGAGAACCAGTGACTGATCAGGTGACAAGACAAGATAGTTTCAATCTGTCACTGAAGGCGTGTGGTTTGAATGATGGTAACCACCAGAGGCTCATATACTTGAATATCTGTTCCCTAGTTGGTAGACTACTTTTAAGGATTAGGACACTGGTTTTTGAGGTTTCAAAAGCCCATGCCACCAGGCCCAGTCTTTTTCTCTGCCTGCTGCCTGGGGATCAGGATGTAAGCTCTAAGCTACTGCTCCAGCACCCTGCCTGCCTGCCTGCCTGCCTGCCTGCCTGCCTGCCTGCCTTCACACTCCCCACCATAATGGTAGTAGACTAACTCTCTGAAGCTGTGAGCAAGCCCCCAATTAAATGCTTCATTTTGTAAGTTGCCTTGGTTATGATATTTCAGCACAGCAATAGAACAGTAACTAAGACAGAAGTAATCATCATCCAATATATGGTATAAGGTTTCTCCCATAGCCAGGATTCACAGGAATCAAGGAGTGGAAAGGGGAATGGTTCCACTTACTATCGTCCTTAGTGACTAATTTCCACTAGGAAAATTGTATCTTCCTGTTTCCAAAACCCTGAGTTCTGTTGGCCTAGAAGTTGTAGTTTCAGATGGGGAAGACACAACCTGCTTGGAGACACAACCAACATGGAACTGAAATCTCAGACTTCCTCCTGGCCACTTGGAGCTTCTGATGCCCTTAAGCCAACAGGCTAAGAAAGAAGTAAGTGTTGGGCTGGGTGATTGATCCAGATTACCATGGGGAATTGAATTGCTTCTTCACAATGAAGGGAAGAAAGATTATTATCTGAAATGCAGGAGATCCTTGTAATGGTTTGAAAGAAAATGACCCCCAGAGGGAGAGGCACTATTAGGAGGTGTGGCTTTGTTGGAGTGTGTGTGGCCTTGTTGGAGGAAGTATGTTACTGTATGGGGCAGGCTTTGAGATCTCCTATGCTCAAGCTACACTCACTGTGACACATAGTTGCTTCTGCTGCCAGTGAATCAAGATGTGGAACTCTCAGCTCCTTTCCCAGCACCATGTCTACCTGCACGCCACCATGAAGATAATGGGACTAAACCCCTAAATGTAAGCCAGCCCCAATTAAATGTTTTCTTTTAAGTTGCCATGATCATGGTGTCTCTTCACAGCAATGGAAATCCTAAAACAGTCCCTTAGGGTGTCCTGATTAAAGTCAATGGGAAACTACAGCAGCCTAATCCAGGCAGAATGACAGAGGGCACAGTTCCATCAGAAATGAAGGTGTGGTTCACTCCTCCAGGAAAAGAACCAAGACCTGCTGTGGTGCTCCGTGAGGGTGGAGGAAATACAGAAAGGGTAGTAGAGGAAGGTAATTATAAATACCACTTGCTGCAATGAGGATTATGATTGACATGAATGTTCTGTCATATTTTGCTAAGAATGGGTTTGCACATGTATTTGTTTTTGTTCATCAATTTCTTTATCATGTAATATCAATTAAGATAATATCAGTGGTTACCATATTTAAGTTATGAGATACTAAAAGAATGTCCCTCAAGGAATATTGCTACCTGATCTAAAATTATAATGTGTTTGCCTTTGTTTGTGGGATAGTCATAATTATATTAGGTGTAATCATGACCTCATTTTTGTTGTCACTTGGAAATTAAACATAAGATATAATTGTGTGTCAAGTTGACTTGCAATGACTATTCTTGGCTGTTAACTTGACTACATTTGGAATTAACTAAACCTGTAACAAGAGGTTCTTTGTCCAGCAGTCCCTCTGCCCTTGAGAGCCCCAAATAAACACACAAGACTTATATTAATTATAAAACTGTTGGCCGGTGGCTTGGGCTTCTTATTGGCTAGCTCTGTCTTAATTATTAAGTCATTTCTATTAATCTATGTATCTCCACATGGTCTTGGCTTACTGGAGAACAACTTGCCCCTCCTCTCTTCCCAGGCTCTACATGACAACTCCCTCTGCCTACGTTTCCCAGAATTCTCCTCCTCTCCTAGCCCTGCCTATACTTCCTGCCTGGCCAATCAGCCAATCAGTGTTTTATTCATCAACCAATAAGAAAAATGTATATACAGAAGGGCAACCCCCATCATAAACCCAAGCAGCTGGCAACCTTCTTCCATTGAGATGGAATTACTTACCATTTCAGCTAGACTTGATTCTGGTAATATAGTATGGTCCACCTGTCTGTACCTTGCCACCCAGTGTTGAGGATATGTGTACTTGAAGCCATGGCCAGGTTTTTACATGGGGTGCTGGGGATTTGAACTTAGGTTCATGATCTCTCCAGACAGTATTCTTCACATTCAAGCTTTCCAAAGAACTTAGAACAAAAAAAGAAATCATCTCCCAAGATGGTATGTGAGTAAGAATAAAAGAACTGGGGAGAACAGAGAATGATATTTATTAAATACTGAATATAAAACAAAGCCATCTAAAAAGGAACCCAGGGAATTCCCTTTACCCTTCCAAATCTTTTTAGTCCCTCCCACTCCCATCAAAATAAAAACATCATTTTTGTGTACATAATAGCTAGCAAAGACTAAAAGAAACAAGGCTTCTAAAAATGACAGACAGCAGATTAGGGGACTTGATTAGTGAGGTTAGACAACACAGCAGCACCAATTACTCCTCCAGCCTTCTGGGCAAGAGGCTAATATCAGGGACCCCTGAGTATGTGACTGCAAGCTAGCTGGAGCCACCGGCTGGAAGCCAACAGCCTACATCCCGATTGCCTGCTCCTGTTCTTTCAGCATAATGTCTTTTTTTTTATTCCTTGAGCACCAGGCAGAACAGATCCATGGCTAGAAGGTCCAAAGGGGACACAGAGAGAGAATGAGTCAGTGGTGTGCAGGTAGAGTCCAGACAGACCTGGGTTGTGGATGTCCATCAGAGCCTCTGGTTTATGGGTGCTAAGATAAGTCCTCCCTTCTTTGAGATAGAACTTGAAGGCAACCTGTTCTATTATCTCTTCAGGCTCTTTTTTTAACTTGGTAGTCAAATCATTGCCATGACAGAAATAACAAGGTCTTTGTCAAAGTCTGCGCTGTGGCTTATTTGCCTCTTAACCTACACTGAGCTTGATTATTTATGATACAGGGTCTCTCTATGTAGCCCAGACTAGCTCTGACCTCTCAGACCTCCTGTCTCAGTGCCTCAAGTGTCAGGACTGCAAGTGTGAATGACCATGCCTGCCTTCCCATTGTGTATTTTCTACACTAGACTAAAAGATATTGCTGTATGATGAACTTTATGAGGCTAAGTGGCCCACTGCTATAGGCTCAGCAGGTAGGAAAGTGTCTGGCAATTAGTGAGATGCTATAAATAATTATTCAAATAAACATCAAGTCTTCATGCTGTCAGAGGAATGTGTGGACCCCAACATAACATGCACGATTGTCTGTACATTGAATCTGCTAGACACTAGCCCCACATGTGCAGAGAATTGCTTCTTAGAAGCTTCTGTTCCAAAAGACACACTCAAACACATGGCAGGCACAAAACATAGGCTACTCAAAAGGTGGAATGCATGGAGAGATGACTACTTGGCTGATTCCTGTTTACAAAGGGGCATAATTAAGAATAGAAAAGGGTGGCTAGAGGTATTGGAGACAGAATAAATGACTTAAGGAAGAGTTGATGGCCCCATTACTGGATGTCAGGACTGGGAAGTGGGTGGCAGCACTCACCCACTTTTAGCTGATGTCAGTTTACTGCAAAGAGAAGATGGAACCAGCCAGGCTCCTTCCACATGTAGGATTCACCCCTAGATAACACCAGCTTATTGTCTAGGAAGCACTGGTAAAGAATCTGTTCTTGATCAAATGTGCATGGACTCAGGTACTAGGGAAAGGGGAAGCAGCAGAACTGAGCACAAGACGAGCCCACAGGTCCACCCAGCACCTGCCACTTCCAGAACTTATGCTTTGCAAGTTGATCCAGACATAGAGGCCAGATTGGCCATTACAAAAGGATATCTGCAGCTTCGCCAGCCTCTGAGTGACATAGAGGTAAGCCTTCCAGAGCTGGCTATGGTTAGCAGGCAGGTCCACACTGTTGATCCATTCTTGATGGATAGAGAAAGAACATCACAGATCTTACAGCAGACATTTCTTGGGGGGGGGGGCTGTTTAGCTGGACTCATGTGAGCCATGAGCTGTATCTATATAAGACTCTGTGTCTGAACTGATAATATCCACATACCTCCACACACATCTCTCATACAGCACTCTGGAGGGAACAGTGGTATCTTAATGGTCTACTGGAATGATCCCTTTGAGTAGATAATAGAGGCCTGTAACCAGGGGGACTGTTGCCACTGCCACCTGATGGAGTTAATAAGTACTCAACCTTTCCACTTCTGCTCTTGAACCTCACACATTGGACTTGGAGGAACCCAGCTGTTCTCTTGGATGCTTTTAGCCCCACTGTTCTCAGAACTGAGAGTAGAAGAAAAGTGACCTAAGTAGGTTGTACAAAACCTTTACGCCTACATTTATGCCTTTTAAAAAAAGTTTTAATTGTGCCAGCTAATGGTGCCACACTCCTTTAATCCCAGCACTTGGGAGGCAGAGGCAGGTGGATCAAGGTCAGCCTGGTCTACAGAGTGAGTTCCAGGACAGCCAGGGCTGTTACACAGAGAAACCCTGTCTCAAAAAAGTTTAATTGTGTGTGTGTGTGTGTGTGTGTGTGTGTGTGTGTGTGTGTGTGTGTGTGTGTGTGTGCGTGTCCACGCGCGCGCGCGCGCGCGCGCCAGTTTGTGCACATGTACACAGGTGCTTTTGGAGTCATGAGTTTGTAAGTTGACTGTTGTAGGTGCTAGGAACAGAACTAAGGTCCTCAGGAAGAGCAAGCAGTATGTACTCTTAACCACTGAGTCATCTCTTCAGCTCCATGCCTAATTGTACTTCCAAAGGATCTAAATGAAAATCTTTTGAGGATGCAGTTTCTAGGAAACTCTTAGGTACATCTGAGGTCGAGAACCAGCATTCAAGGGACTGAGATCTGGTTTCTGCCACATATAAAAGAAGCCAAAATCCTGGAGGAGAGAAGTTGGGGAAGGAACATCTAGATTTTCCTGCCTTCCCTTCCTTCCAGACCCAAAGACAGGTGGCTGGGGCTTACCTTACTAGTTTCCCAGATCATATGGGTCTTGTTAGGGTCAGGCAAGCTAGAAAAGAGTTTTTTTAAATCATGGTTGGGGGAATGGTTAAAGGGTGGATAAATGACCTCTAATGGAAAGGAGAAAGTGAACTTTAGGTTCTTCCTAGATAGGGTATAAGGTGCCCAGTTTCAAGAGATAGGTAGTAGCTATGCTAGGGAGACAATACAAGGTCCCTGAAAAGCACACAGGGAACAGTACTCAAGTACCCTCTGAAGTCCAGAACCCTCAGCCTGACTCTAGCTCTGCTGCATCTGATCCAAAATCACTTCCTTGGCAGTTGCCCTTCCAGGCCATTGGCTGCCCACTGGTTCTAGAATATACTCACCTCCCTCACTCACTGCCCTGCCTTTGGTGAATCTGTTCCTTTTAGCGGATATGCCTATGCCTTGCTTTGATGAAACCTACCCTTATGGTCATATTCTGCCCTCCCCCCATTCAAATTGTACATGATGGGACATACATGTATTCCCAGAACTCAGGAGGTGGAGACAGGAGAGTTAAAGAGTTTGAGGCCAGGCTAGGTTACACAACCAGATGCTGTGTAGAAAAGAAGTCCCTACTCTGACCATCCCCCTGGGCCTCTCCTTAATATGTACATATGCATGTGTGAGTCCACTTTCATGCATGTGTGCACATATGCACGCATATAGGGGTGAAAACCACAGGTTAAAACTGGGTGTTTTTCTAGAACACTTTCTACCTCCCCCACTACCCCCACTACCCCCACTGCCCGATTCTCCTCAGTTCAACCAGGCTGTCTGACCAGTGAGCTCCAGACCTGGCCCTTAGCCCCTCCCCCACCTCTAAGGTTATAGGCGCACATTGCTGTGCTTGACTTTTACATAGGTTCTGGGATTCCAACTCATCCTCATGCTTTGCACACCAGGCACTTTGCTGACTGACCTGCTGCCCCTTGGCATTTAATGATACACTTGCTGCCTTGCTCTAGCATTCACTTATACACAGAATGGCATCTGGACTCAATACCCAGGAGGGCAGAGGACACTTTGTTCATATTCACAATCCCCATCGGCTCTTAACTCATTCCCCAGCACACAACCACACAAGTTCCTATTTCATGAACTCACCTTACAAAGCAAAAACCCCAGGAACCTTGTGGTTCTTGCTCCCAGCACTACAGGGGACAAACTTACCATTTCATACTCAGAACACTGTGAAATGTGACGAATGTATCAAACACGGACAGCATGTAACTCTCATCTATGATCACATGCAGGTTGTGCCTATAGTTGGGTGAGAGAAGAAAATAGATTTAGTTTCTATCTGCAATTTTAAAGATTACTACATTTTATTTTGTGCATGTGTGTGTGCATGTGTGCATGAGGTCCATGGGTGGAGGGCAGAGAACAATTTTTTGGAATCAGTTTTGTCCTCTCATCATGTAGATCCTGTGGATTAAACTCAGTTTACCAGGCTTGGTAGCAGGTACCTTTACCCATTCAGCCATCTGCTCAGCTGTTTCTGTTTTTGTTGTTGTTCTTCAAGACAGGGTTTCTTGGTGTGTCCTAGAATTCAGTTTGTAGAGCAGGCTGGCCTCAAACTCAGAGATCTGCCTGCTTCTGCCTCCTCCCAACTGCAGGGATTAAAGACGTGGGCCACCAGGCCTGGCTCTCTCTATAATCTTAACTCACTCTCTTTTCTGCTTTTGGATACAGATTGTAGACTCCAATCATCCCAGTAGCTTACTCCACTTCCTAAGGGGCATTATAGTGTACAAAGAGGTGGAGCAAAAGAAGGGACCTTTGTCTCTGGCCGGTGGTACAAAAGAGGGACCATTACTCATGGGATATCGCATCTGACCCTTTAAGTATCAAGCAGAGGATGGAAGAAGAGGGAAACCTGCCCAGGTGTTTGCATCAGTGACAGTCAGCTGCCACTAGGGTCTAAACTGAAGTCCCAGAGGGCTTTGAGCACACTCACATCCTCAGTTCTTGACAACCCTCTGACCCAGCACCATCATCCCCAGTTCACAGTTAAGGATCTAAGACATTCAACCTAGTAGGGTCCCAGAGCTCAGGTGATGTGATAATTAACATATTGTGAACGTCACAGGAGCCACCTAAGGGACCAGCCTCTGGACTCACTAGTGAAGGATTACCCCATTTAGGTTAATTAAGATAGGAAGACCAACCCTACAGTGAGCAGTCTTGAGTCCTGAACTACAGGGATGAAGAGAGGTAGAGAGGGGTGGAGGGGGGAAAAGGTGGAGAAGGGGAGAAGAGAGGGGGAGAGGGACTAGCTGAGCAGAACAACCCTTGCTCTTTACAGTCCACAGATCCTAACATGAGCAGCCACTTGACTATCCTACCACCATGACTTCCCTGCCATGATGTACTACCCATGAACCATGAGGCCAAATAATCCTTCCTTCTGTTACTTTTTACAGGATAGTTTATGACAGCAACAGGAAAGCAACCAAGACGGCTGGAATTTGCTCAGCACTCAGCTCCGTTGAGTTCTTGACAGCAGCCTCCTGCATCCTCTGTCTCTTTCCCCTCTGTCCTCTCTCCCCTCTGCCAGCTGGTTTGGGTTAGTCATGAAGTTTGAGTGCTGTTTCTAGAAAACAGGTTATCTGTCCTAGCAGGGGTGCTGCACAACTCCAGAGGCAACTGTTGCTATCATGTTCTTAGCAGTGATCCATGAAAGTTCTACAGTGGCCTGTCTTTGAGCATCTGTCATTTTTGGTACTGCAGTTCAGGTGGTTTGAGAACAGATACTGGGGGGAGTAGACAAGCAACAAAGCCATGGCCTGATGGCTAGGTATGTTTGTATGGGGAAAGGCTGGAGAGGAAATAAGAAAACAGAAATGGTGAACACGGGCCCCTTTCTCCTTCATTTAGCAGTCTTTCTAGAACCCTACAAAGCATATTACAGCATGGGTAATCTTGGGCAAGTTATGTCTGCATCTAATGCTGACAAGTGATGGGGTGGAACACATACTTCTTGTCAAAGGCCAGGTATTCTTTCAGCATTGATTAGGTATAGATGTTACCCGGAGGATTCTGGGGGTTGATTAGCACAAGTCCTTTGACTTTTTTTTTTGCCTGAGAAGAAATGCAAACACAAGAGTGAATATAAGTCCTTTACATCTATTCCAAATTCTACCAAGCATCCTTTATGATTTGGGACATCTAACATAGGACACCTGATAAAGCCTAGGTAGGACCTCTTGGGTATAATGGCATGCTACTAACAAACAGGAAAAAGGAAGTGTTCTGGAAGTTTCTGTGGGTGGGATTTACTACTATAGTGAAGTCAGGTCCTTAGAATTACTTGTTGCCTTTCCCATTTAGAGAAAGCCCCCCACAACTTGTATGTCAGTCATACTACTGAGACTTTTTAGGGCCAAGAGTGGCCACTCCAAAATTAAGGCTCCCCTGTCCTTACCTTCATCTTAGCCTGAGTCAGGGCATGCTCCAGCTTATCCATGGTGAGTTGGAAAAAATACAAGTTGCCCTCCTCGACCTTGGAGACACATGCAGTTATGAGGGGCTTGTTCCTAAGCCTAGTTTCTCAGCCTACAAGTCTGATACAGTCAAGTCAAGGTCCACAAGCCTTCTTCAGCCTGGTATCACCCTGCTCCCACTATCACTTAGAGAACAAGGACCCTCTGCCTCCTCAGGGGCCCATTCTGAGCTGGCTTTCCAAATATACAGGAATAAGTTCGACTTTTGTATAAAAGTAGGAGCTAAAGGTGAAGCCATTGTAGCATGGTGTAGGGATCAGAAAGGCATCTAGGAGTACAAGGATACAAAGTTATCTGGCAGTCAAGATGAGCAGCAAGGCTCCCAACACAAGAATCCCAGGTAGGAATCCCTTCTTCTATCCTTGTGTTCAAGCTTCATTAAAAAAAGATCCATTTTTATATGCATTATTTAGGGAACAAATTCTAGCTTCATTTTGCAAGCACACTGAAGGAGGCAAAGAGGGATGATCACAGTGAACAGCTCAGAGTCCAAACTAGGAATCAAGCCAGGTACTTCCCATGACAAATTCTTTTCGTTGAGGGGCTAATGTCTGTGTTGGGATATGTACACCTGTATGCATGCACATGTGAAGGTCAGAGGTCAACCCCAGAGTCTTTCCTCTGGAACAATATACCTTGCTCTTAAGATAGTGTATCTTCACTGACCTAGAGCTAGGCTGTGTGGGCAAGCAATCTTCAGGGATCTGCTTGTCTCTGCCTCCACAGCCTCAAGATTACAAGCAAGTCCCACTGTGCCCAGATTTTTATGTGGGTTCCAGGCATCAAACCCAGGTCCTTGTGCATGAGTGCCAAGCACTTTCCTGACTGAGCAGCTGTCCTCACCAGTAAACTGAAAAAAATAAACAAAAACAAGCAAGTCTGTCTGTGCCAGGCCAGACGCTAAAGGTCAAAGGCCATGTCCAAGAAAGGTTCCGAGCACTGGACCTGGTGGATTCCATAGCTTTTCCTTCCCATTCTCTTGGCCTTGTGGATCTTTTCATCTAGAACACCTCATTGAGAACTGTCACAATTTCTTCAGTATTAAATGAGGACTCTAACTCCCTCAATTTCCCAGAAATGATACAAAGATATCTTTGGCAGGACAAAATGGCCTGCACTTGTGGAAAAGACCTCAAGTCAACATGGTCTTCTCTTCCAAGGCCCAGTACCTAGGCGTCCTTACCCACATACCAGGAAGGCAAGCAGAGCCTGCTGACTTACCACCTGGGTCACACAGAACCATAGTCAGTGAGGAAAAAGACTGACCAGAAGCCATTTAGAACCACCACCTGAGGACAAGGTCCAAGAGGCAGAAGTCAAATCAGTACCTGTATAAGGAGGGGGTATCCACACACCATATCTCCCTCTCCTCCCAAAGGGTAGGTCCCAGAACCCTCCTTTAGCTGGACTTCCACCAGGGTCCTTCTTCCTGGACTTCCCACAGGGATCTCCTTTAGCTGCTTTTACAGTGCCCTGCTGCTCTGAGAGCTCTCTTTGTATTCTATAGGTAATTCAGAGGGAACCCAAGAACACACTATACCAACTCACATTTTCTGGATATAGGGGTGTAGGTGCCTTGCAGGAGTGAGTCAAGAAAGTGGCCAGATCTTCCCAAAGGCTGCAGACAAACCCAAAGAGACCCTATAGTTCCCAGGTGCCCTTCCTCATTCAGAATCTAGATGACACACTTTTAAAGGACACAGCATCCAACCTTAAAGAGATGTTTGTTACCCAGGCCAACTCAGCTGATAGGGCTACAGACTAAAGATGCCACCTCTCCAGGGTCACACAGATGCTGAGAGGTAAGAAAAGCCAGGATTGAATTATAGATACATGCTATTTCTGCCAGATTAGGCTGCCTCCAAGAGGTTTTGTTATTAAGCAAATCCAACCTTTGATGTCAAATGCAACCACCATCATCCATACAATTCATATTCGAGAACTGTGGTATCAAGGTTTTTAAAAAAATCAGCCAAAAAAATTTCAATGTTTTAAAAATAAGTTTTAACAATGTTGTGTTAGGCTGCATACATAACTATCATGCCTCAAGCTGGACATGCCTGCTAGGTATTTCCTGGACGTTATTAGCCAAAGGTATAGGAAGGTAGTCAATCTTAAATATGGTGTCTTTGGGGGAAAGGGAATTGGCTCAGGGGTGCTTGTCTTCAGATGCTTCACTAAAATGCATGCATTGAACCCTGGGTTCCATCCTCAGCACCATAATAAAACTAGGCATGTGCAGATACCCACAGATACACACTGAACTGAACTCTGGAACCCAGTTGCAGAGAGGGAGGAATGAAGAGCAAGGGGATGGGGGCCAGGCTGGTGAAACCCACAGAAACAGCTGACCTGAAAAAGGGGGAGTACATGGACCCCAGAATGCTGTCTGGGAGGCCAACACAAGACGGATCCAGACCCCTGAACATGGATATCAATGAGGAGGCCTTGGCACTCTATGGGCCCCCTGGTAGTGAATCAGTATTTTTCCCTGGTGTAAGAAGGGACTTTGAGAGCCCATCCCACATGAAGGGATGCTGTCTCGGCCTGGACACATGGGGGAGGGCCTAGGCCCAGCCCAGGATGATGTGGTGGACTTTGGGGAACCCCCATAGGGGGTTACCCTTATCCTCCCTGGGGAGCAGAGGGGGGATGAGGTAGGGGGCTGCGGGGGGGGGGGGGAGGGGGAGGGGAGGGAGAGGGAGAAGGGATTGACATGTGAAGCAAGCTTGTTTCTAATTTGAACTAATGAAATAATTAAAAAAGAAAAAAAAACTAGGCATGCTAGTATACACCTCCCCACACCCAGGAGGTAAAGGTAGGAGGATCAGATTCAAAGACATCCTCAGCTGTATAGGGAGCTGGAGGCCACCCTGTATTACACCTAGATTCTTCAATGATATGTGTGTGTGCGTGTGTGTGTGTCTATATCCAATATACAGGTTACATACACCCAATATATAGGTTACATATGTCTAATATGTGATGTATAGATCAAGTAGGTGATGGGTGAAAGGTGCCTGTATACCAAGAGGCCCTAGTTCTGAAAATCACTTACAAGTGCTGTCCTTGCCAGTCGAAGTACTCCAGCAGATCCTCATCAATGAAGCTCATGTTACCCTTACTCAACTGTTCACAAATAGAACATGAAGACAGAAGCCTGGGGAGGCCAAGTGGGGTCTTAGTTTGTTCCTAGTTCATGCACAAATCTCTGCCCAGAAGGGGAGGGATGATACATTCTGTGTGCTTCTTTATGAAGGGGGGTTAGCCTTGTCCTGGATACACACAAGTATGAACGGCAAGCATTAGACAGCCTCCTTAAGCCAAAGCTCTCACTTTGGGCAGGCTACCACTGCATACCTTCTAGACAAGACCTCTGGACAGTCAGCCAGGCCTGGAGCCTAGGTGAGTTGTTCTAGAAGCAGTGTCTCTGCTCTCCCCAAAATATCTGTGTCTCCCCCCCCCAACCTTCCACAAGCAGAGGAATAGACTGGGGAACTGGGCCCAGAAGGGTCGAGTCTCAACAAAGCCCAGAACATGTCCTACCCTTTCTTTTATCTGTTTAAAGCAAAGCTTGTTCTCAAAGGTACCAAGGTTGACATAGCCCTGGAAGTGGAAGGAATCTGGGTCAGTCCTCTTGCTCCATCCTTGATGGACTCCTTTGAGCATGCCAAGACATTGCCATTGTAGATTAGTTTAAGGGGAGATGTCAGTGTGTCGCAAGGCAGTTGAATCAGAGTGGAGTAAAGTGTCAGAAAACTTCCCAAGAACCTAAAATTGAAAAGCTGTTTAGTTCCCCCTCCCCAGTCCAACAGACAAATGAGGGTAGTTGAATTGTGCTCCATGTCCTACTGCCAACAGGACAGCCCTCCTCCATGAGTTTCAGGGCTGATCGGTCTTGAGCAGAGGAAGTGGAAAAGGGGGGACTGCGGAAGCCAGGCAAGAATCGGCTCAGAGCTAGTGTATGGTTCTAGGCTTCTCCTGGTCTCCCCTTCGAGTTGGTTCCATAAGTCACTTTATAGATGAGAAACTAGAGGCTCAAAGGAGTGAATTGATCCTACCAGACCACACAAGGAGGGTGCCTGGCTATGTGAACTTGTAGTTGCTGTGCCTTCCATGCCCCACCACAGCCACATGTGAACTTGTAGTTGCTGTGCCTTCCATGCCCCACCACAGCCACAGATGTAACCCAACACAAAGCCAAAACTTAAAAGACTATGAGATAGCTGTTGCTTTTCTTCTGTAACTCGGCTGCCCAGTTCTCAAGCCCCAACTTTATAGACAATGTTGTGTTACAATGTTAGGTCGAAGTCAGCTGACCATAAACCCCATTGCCTCTTAAGCTCTAGGGGTCTGTGGCCCAATGTCCCTCCCTTCTCCACATCCCAGAGCTTGTATCACCCCACTGGGCTTATCTGCTCTCCTTTCACTCATCTCTGTGCAGTCTAAAGTCTCCATGCCTGCTGGAAGTGCCCTCACTGCCATTTCAGGGACAGTCTGCTCCAGCCCCTCCCATCTCTTTTAAGCAATCAATGGTAATATGACCCATCTTTTCCCTTCTCGAAGACTCTTCCCAGGAGCTTCCCATTACCTAAAATGGCCTTGGTATCATTACAAAGAACTGGCTCCATGAAGTGTCAGGTTGAAGTAAATCTAAAGAGCGGTGACATCACCTGAGGAGTTCACAAGCCCTGAGGACCACTGCTCTTCAGAGGAGGCTAGAGCTGGGGCTGGGTGCACAGGCAAGACACCAGGTGAATTGAGTGCTTGCCAACTATTGAGAGTCACCAGTGGAAGCAGGGCCTGTCCAAAGCACAACGAGTCTATTGCTCCTCCCTGTTTTTGAGGAGGCCATAATGTGAGGGCAGGTTGGAGTGGGGTTGACCAGGACAGAAGGACCACTGCCCAAGGAAGCCAGGAAGGGATGTCTGAGAATCTCAAGCACCATCTGCCAGGGCCTAGGCCCTCCTGCTTGTGTGACTTTGGCAAGTTTCCCTTTCTCCTAGTTAAAGTCAGAAGTCAGGATATCTACCTCCCTGAAGATACTCAGACTGAATAGGAGATGCATGTGTGCTCACACGACAGGGCAGAAGGGGATGTGTGAAGGCTTCTTAGCTGTGCCCGAGCTAGCTTGGCAGTCCAGAAACAGATGTGGACCCAAAGTAGCCTAACCTCCCAGAACACCCAGGTCCCTGTTTTCAAACTAAAATAAAAATGAGCCAGGCGTGGTGGCACACACAATTAAATCCCAGCACTTGGGAAGCAGAGGCAGGTGGGTCCCCTTGAGTTCAAGTGCAGCCTGCTTTACATACTGAGACCCTGTCTCAAAAACAGAGATGCCGGCTACAGAGAGGGGGGTCCAGGACTCTAGACTGCTAAAGCCCACCCTCCCTCTCACCACATAACAGCTTTCCTGTCTCGTTCTGCCTTCCATCTTTTTAAGTAGCATTACTTTCTTCTAAACAATCAACAACCCTGACCCATTTCTGCCTGTTGTTTCTTTGCAGTGCCCCTCTCTAGAATATAAACTGCACAAGGAGAGATGTCCTTCGATTGTTTCATTCATTGTTCTGGGCCTGAAAAAGAGTGACCTGAAAAAGAGTTGGCTCCTAATTGGGTGCTGTTGGCCGTGTGTGTGTGTGTGTGTGTGTGTGTGTGTGTGTGTGTGTGTGTGTGTGTGTGTGTGTGCGCGCGCACCTTTGTTTCTGTTTTGTCTTCACCAGCTGCTCCCCGGTGTGATATGCTGCCTGGTCACTGGCCCAGTATTAACAGGGCCAACCACTATGGACTGAAACCTTCAAACTATGTATTGGAAATAAACCTTCTTTCATCTTTTTCCAAAGTTGATTGTATCAAGATTCATTATGGTAATGGAAGCCAGTGCCTTGTGAGTAAATGCTTGAATGGGTGGGTGAATAGATGCCCTATGGCAGTCATCTGAGGTCTGGGCTGTGGGCTTCTCTGGTCTTTGGTTCCAAGGCATGAGGGGATCTTGGTTATGTCTGTCTAACACTTGACTTCTATTATATATTATATTATATTATATTATATTATATTGATTAATGTGTGAAGATAACAACTTTAAGGTCAAATGATTGGATGCCCTTGATGAATGTTGACAGCAGAAAGAAGAGTTTCCTAGAGAAAAATCCCTGTGTACAGCAGGCCACAAACAGCTGGCTGGGAGCCTCCCCTTTTCGGCACCACCTCAGACCACCCAGACATAACCTGACTTTGCCAACAGGGGGTGCTAAATCCTTATTTTCCTGCTGCACATGGACCTTAAGGCAGTCACGCTGCAGGCCCAGAAAGGCCACAGGAGGAATAAAGGAAAGGCCAGGTGAAGTCCATAGCCACCACCCTTCAGCCCCCCAGGACATGGTAGGTGACTGCAGAAGGGTTGGGAATTAGAGGTGCTTAGGCTTACTGCCAGGTGCCAGGCCCTGGCAGACCACGCCAGCTACGATTCCCTGTACCCCCTGGTGGCTTAGAGTCTGCATTTTGAAGATGGGAGTTGGGACAGAGTGGGTGCCTTGGCTAGTGTCTCATACATAGAAAACAGCCCTGGTGTGATTAGAAGCCAGGCCATCAATCACTGTTTCCTCGTCTCACCCTACTCCTACCTTTTCCTCGTGTCTACTCCAAAATAAAAATTCCATGACCAGCATCTAATGGACCTGTATTTGAAGGTGGGGACAGCAGAGGTAGTAGTAGGGGAGATTTCTCCTCCCAGCTGCTCCCACTCCCAGCATCTTCCAGAGAGGAATCTGGTGGGCCTAGAGACAAAGGCAGGGGCCAAAGCCTGCCAAGAACCCTGACACACCTCAGAGAAAGGTCATGATGACTAGAGGCCCAAAAAGAAACAGCAGGGTCTCCCTGAAAGGAACTGGCTTGCCTGAGCTTTGGCTACAACCTGGAGTCTGCAATGGGGCTCCCTTTTTTGTCATAGGGGCAGAGTCTCACATAACAGACTTCCTAAAAGTTTGTTAATGAAGGGGTCCAATTCACAAGTAGCCATACTGAGCCCAGGAAAGTTCTTCAGCCTCACCCAAGTTCATGCTACTTGTATTAGATTACATGCAGGCTATTCTGAAGCCAGGACCACATAGCCTCTTCCCAGATTCCTGGGCCACAGAGACAGTGTCTGAAGAATGCCCCTGTAATGCAGCCTTTGGGCTGTTTGAGATGATCTGAAAGTGTGAGGCCAAAGAGGAGGCAGGCCACATGGACTTGGCTTACCAGTCACCCAGTTGGGTGCCACACAGCAGCATCCAGCTTCCTGTGTGTGTGTGTTGGGGGGGGGGGGGACGACTGTCCTTCAGAGTGGTTCCTTATTTCCAGAAAATTCCTGCTGCCTTCAGCCCTTCTCCACCTCTTCTCCAACCCCCAGGCTTCAGCTATCCACTCCCATGGTTATGAGAAGCGACTTGGGGCTCAGCACTTAGAACCCACCATGTCAGTCATAAATACCCAGAAAAAGACTAACCCTCAACTTTGCATGTTCATCCCCTTAGCCAATAGAAACCAAACATACAGTAGGTGCCTAGTCAATGCTTTTTGTTTACTTGTCTAGTATGTGCATGGGAAGTCTGACCCAAAATGCTGCTCTCTCTTTCCAGGGAATTTTGAACCCAAATTGCAAACAAGGACATCTGGCCCTGCTGACAGCAGCAGGAGCAAATTAGCCTTGCTCAGTTATTGACTCACACTCATTAGGCAATTGCCAAGCAGCCCATGGGCCACATGCACCACAGGATGGACTGAAAGCAAGAGAGGATGCCATTAAATAGGGAGCTAGACAAAGTCCTGCAGGAGTCTAAGGAGCAGACTGCATACATCTCTGTGGGATAGTCTTCCCGACAGGACCACAGCAAATGCAAAGGGCCTGGGGTCCAGGGCTGCTACATGAAAAATAGATTTCATTATTTTAGGTTTTTATGGTTTTTTTTTTTTGGTTTTTTGTTTGTTTTGTTTGTTTTTCAAGACAGGATTTCTCTGTGTAGCTGTGGAGCCTATCCTGGCACTCACTCTGTAGATCAGGCTGGCCTCGAACTCACAAAGATCTTCCTGCCATCTCCCGAGTGCTGGGCTTAAAGGCAGGCGCCACCACCGCCCATCTGAAAAATAGATTTCTTAATTAACAAACCAAGCTAGGACTTTGACTTGTATTCTGAATGTGGTCAAAACAGCCCAGGTTTCCTGGACCTCTCTGTCCTGAGTTACTGATTGCCTTGTGGGGCTGAGAGCAGGCAACCTAGGGCCAGGTAGTGTACACCTCGGTTTGGAGCCACTAGGAGAATGCCTTTACTTTGAGGTTATTACCTAGGGTTCTGCAAGCCCCAATGCTGCATTCTTAGCCAAGGCTCTGCTGGAGTTTCTGTGGAGGCCACCCACAGTAATCAGTCCCACACCTCACCTAGGCTTAATGCCCAACCCCTGGGGTGAGACTCTGTGTTAGAAGGATAGTGGCTGGGCCTCAGTGGCCTCTCACCCCATCCTAACCTTTATCTTAACGTATACATGGCTTTAGAGAAGCCATGCTTTCCTCAGACATGACAGAAGGTTCATATTCTAAAGCAAAATCAGTGGGTCCTCCACCAACACATACAGGGGAGCCTTTGAGTGCTCCCTGCCCCTCCTCCCTCCTCTGTTCCCTGCCCCACCTTTCCATCTTTTCTCTAGGGCTCCTTCCTCCATGCCATTAGGCTGCTGAGAGTGGTTCTGAGAGCAGCTCCCCCTCCCTCCTAGTCTTAGCATGACCCAGGATCCAATTCTGCTTCAAATATGACTAAGTCTGTTCTGGCCAGAGCTCAGGTCTACTGTGGGCTGCCATCAGTCTTCCTGGGGCTCTTTCCATTTGCTTCTCCCAGGGTCTTCTTGCCCTGACTAGCAAATTCCCATTCCCCACCTGGGGCCTGGCACCCTGCTTGGGCACAGAGGTCTTTTATTTTCAATACATGCTATCTACCGGGCACCCACATATCAAAGCCAAGCCTCCTCCCCAGGGAAGTCAAGTGACCCCCCAGCCCTTGGGTGTGGGGGGGGCGGTGCTAGAGTGAGGAGACAGGAGACAGGAGCAGTGGGAGACTGTGCCCTGGCTCCCTGGGAGGGGAGACAGGGATGTGTGTCTGACTTAGGCAGAAACTGAAGTTGGGTCTTCTAAGTCCACTGGGCAGGGATCCCGGAGATGATCTCCAGGGTGTGATAGGGAGTGCTGAGGTCTGAGGAACAATTGTCAAAGCTAGTGTTCAATTCTCAGCTCAGACTTGTAGATACTGTGGGGCTCTGGTTGAGTAGCTAGGCATCTCTGGGCAGTATTTTCTCAATTACAAAGGCAGGTCAGGAGGAGGGGGGTAAGAGAGTGTAAAATGGTGAATATGAATTCACTTTCATCCTTCCATGGTCTGCCCTGCCACCCGCCTGCCCATCCCCCACCCCACAGCTTCAGCTTCCATTGTTTCTGTCATTTCTCTTTGAGCCCCACTTAACTGTGGGCTTGCATGTCTCCTGACTGAAGCTGTTTCAAGGAACATTCCAGAGGGAGCCCTGCTGGCTGTTCTTACTATCACATCCCACCCCCACCTCTTTCTCCACAGAGGAGTCTCCCCCTTCTCCTATCCCAAGGGGCCTCTTTCTCTTAAGGGCTTCTGACTTTCCATGAGACTTTCTCTCCCTCCATGCCTGAAAGTGCCTTCCTGCTTTCCTGGCAAAAAGTCTCCTCTTTGTGCCCAGAGATGCCTCCTCCGGCCATCGGCTTCTGTTGACCAGGATCTGCCCCAGACCCAGACTCTGAAACTACCTCGGCTTCTCCCTTCTTTCTGGGCCCATGTGTCCCCTGCTTCTTGCTCCAGCTTTTCAGAGCCAGAGAGAGGGCGCACTCTTTCAATCCCCAGAGCCCTGTTCATCAAGTACTTTCTGTTCAGCCTTACCAGACACCTTGGAGAACTTATCAAATGTTAAGGCTTCATCCCCATAGCCAGCATCACCAGTGGTCCACAGTGAACAATGCTAGATTTGTGCCTTTGCACTCTGACTCTGGACTTGGCCAAGGGATCTGCCATGGCCAGTGTAACATTAGTAAACACCATAGAAGCAGAAGTTGCACAGTGCAGGGCTGCACTCCTGAACATTGGCCCTTACTGGATGGAAGAAGGCTCAGCCTACAGGGTGTGACAGCCCATGGGATGTGACAACCCACATGGCTCTCTACTGAGAGGGTAGAGGTATCTGGAAGATACTAGCCCTGTTGGCACATCAACAGGAGTAATCCTGGCACTACTCAAGGAAGTAGAAGCAGCATCCAGTTGAGCCTCAGCAGCTCAACTGTGTGGGATAACAAGTTAGAGTTGTCTCAAGTTCAGAGCTGCTCTGTCACACAACTGTAGAAACTGAAATAGGCTCTTCAACCCAGACACAAGTGTTATTTTTATCATGGCTGCTTTCAGATGCCAAGACTGAGGTTCAAAGAGCTGGAGTACATTTCCCAAGGTCTGCCCAATGGGCCCATGTGGTGGCTGTGGACTTCCTGCTAGAGAGAGGTTGGTTGACTGACAGCCCAGTTACTGTCCCAGGGTTTTCACTATAGCTGCCTTACCCCCACCAGCCTCAGACAGTAAACAGCAAGGTGTGGACTCCCCGCTGGGTGGAACCTGGGGTTGTATATGAGGGTCTTTTCTCTTCTCTTCAGAGACCCCCAGTCTAAGGACTCTTGCCACCCCCTCTGTCCCACCACCTTCCTTCTCCACAGGTGTTTCCTCCAATAAAAACATTGCATTTCTAACCCCCTGGTGAGATGACTGGGCCATGCCTGGGCTTCCCTTCAGATGTTTTTCCTCTCAGGAAGAACTGACCTCTTCAGATATCATCCCATCCAGACCTCTTCCTCGTCCTAAAACTGACAAAAATGAAAGCTCCCAGATCAAGAAAAAGAAAGAAGTCCTAGATTCCCACACAGACTTGTGGGGTAGGGTGGAGGACTGAACAGGACAGCTGGCTTTCAGGAACTGATGCCATCTGAGAGACCCGAGGAAGGAATGGCCTGTGACCAGACCATTCACACACCATTTCACGGAATCTTCTTATAGACTGGAACCAAGGACTACAATCCCATGCTAAGGACATGAGTCTCAGTGAGGTGAAGCAGCTGGTCCTGTGTCATGGCTACTTTGTGGCAGAGCTGAGAGGGAAACGAGCCAGTGGGGTGCTCTCCAAACCCTGGGCACAGACTCCTGCCCTTCATGGTGTTACACAGCACTGTTCCCTGAGCAAAACAACTGCCATCTTCAAAAAGCCAAAAAGCCAGCAAGAGACCATTACACTGACTAACTGTCCTTTGTAGAAGAAGATTGGGGGAGGGGGGTGCTGGAACTCCCACCTGAGTGTCAAGTCACTCCTCCCAAACATATATTTGCAATTCTACCCTAATTGCACATGGCATTGGGCTAAAGCAGAGGTCTGGGGAAGATGAATGGGAGGGCTCTCCATATGCATAGCCATGAGGGTACCATCATCCATGCAGGGGGTAGACCCTATAGTAGAGCTGCTTTATCCCACATTCCTACCCCTTTGCCCATGCTGTTTAAGTAAGCCCAATAAACTCATTGGTTCCTCAGGGTGAACTTTGGTAGAATCAAACTCTAGTTTGTCACCAGGACCTTATGAGAAGGGTATATACACTGCTTAGTCCCTCCCACCCCACCCCATCTCCATACACACACAAGGAGAAAATTCTTGCAATGCGTTGTTCCTGGGAGACCTTGGGAACATTGCCTAGGTGGTCCCCAGTCTCAATTTTGCCACATGTAAAACTGAGAGCCTCACTATGTCATTCTCCTAGGGTCCTTGTAAGCATGGGTACAGAGTCTTGTGAGGGGCTGTTTAATCTATGTTCATTCTCTTTCTCCCTCTCCACCTCCATCCCAGGAACCCTCCTGTCTCTGCCTCCCCAGCACTGGGATCACAGGCACACACTGCCACACTTGGCTTTTTTATGTATGTGCTGGGGATCTGAACTCAGGTTCTCATACTTGTGCACACAACAGGCACTGTAGGGACTATGCTGTCTACCCAGCTCAATCCACCTTAGCCCTGACCTGCATCCCCATATGGATCTGCTTCCTTCCCACTACAGATGTAGTCAGACCCCAGGATAACCACCAGTTACTTGAGAGATGATGAACAGACCCGATTCATAACTCCATATTGTCTTTATTCCAACAAAACAACATGTCAACAACTAAAACCCCCATAAATCAGTTAGGAACACAAAAATTGAAGGCTCTAGTCCAGGACTCAAAAAAATCCCCCAGATTCTTTCCCCATGAGGGGAGGTTTTCCACAGGGACCAGCCTTGGCTGGGACTCACGTCCCTGCTCCTTGAGAAAGCTCCTAGGATAAAAATAGCCAGGCAGCAGGCAGCCCTTCTGGGGTCTGGAGAAGTGAGGGCAGGGGCCCTCGGCTCTCCATAGCTCTGTCTCTGAGAAACAGAAATAAGGAGCAGGTCTCCAGGATCTGAGACCCAAGCCAAGAGAGTCTGAAAAGGCAGAGGGTGGAGGGTATCCCAGAGAAGAGAAGAAAGACATTCCCTGCAAAAAATAAAAATAACCAAGCAAACTCTTACAAGGCCCAGGGGACGATAGTCTGGCTGCTGAAATGAACCCTAGCCAAAGCAGTCATTTCCAGGAAGCCTTCCTTTTATGGGGACTGTCCCACCCCCCAAGGGATCCAGTTTAGACTTCACCTTTCTTTCCTAAGTGATCTCTTGGCCAGCCTCAAGATTAAACTGCCTATCAGGAGGGCCACCTGAGCAACCCCTAGACAAGTGTACAATCAGAACCAGGACTTCTAAGGAACTTGGGATTGTAGGCTCTGAAATGAAAAGGAACATTCAAGAGTGTCCTGTCCCCATCCAAGACCTATGTGCAAGTAAAGGATCTAGGACCAATGAGGGACAGCAGTGAGTCCAGGTCTCAGCAAGCGTCCTGGACCCTCATCCAGGGATGCTACAGTTGAGTCTAGCCAGGGCTTTTATCATTCATCACTGATGGCCATGCACCTACTGTGTGAGGTTGCAGGAGTGTGTGCATGTATGTTCCATCCAGCATATGGAGAAAACTCTCATATGAAGTGACATTTAAGCAAAGGTCTGAAGGCAGTGAAGGGTGATCCAAAAGAATACTGGCAGGGCTAGAGAGATGGTTGTCTAGACAGTGCTTACTGCACAAGTATGAAGATCCAAATTTAACCCCCCAGAATCTATGTAAAAAAAAAAAAAAAGCAGGGTGTAAAGGTGGACAGTTGTAATCCCAGTGCCGAGGAGGCAGAGACAAATGGACCCCTGGGGCTCATTGGTCATGCAGCCTAGCTTACTTGGCAAGCTCTGGCTGGTGAGAGATGTTCTTTTAGACAAAAGAGGGTGGAGACAAGCAAGATGGCTTAGCAGGGAAAGTTGCTTGGAAGCAAGATGGCTTAGCAAGTAAAGCTGCTTGGCACCAAACCTGGTGACCTGAGTTGGAGCCCCTGAATCCCCATGATGGAAGGAGAGAACAAACACTGTCACCAAATGAGATGTCCTCTGACCACATGTGTGTCTGGCACAGGTATGTGTACACATGCTCATGAGAAGTAAATAAACAAACCCATGTTTGAGAAAGGGTCTTACTCTATAGCCATAGCTGGCTTGGAATTTGTTATGTAGACCAGGTTAGCCTTGAACTCACAGAAATCTACCTGTTTTTGTCTACTGGGCACTAGGATTAAAGGTATGTGACACTAAAAAAATTAAAAAAATTTAAAAATCAGATGGAAAGTACCTAAATGATACCCAGGATGTCTTCTAGCATCCTCCCCAGTGCACACACAGGAACACATACATAAGAACATATATGAACATACTACATGCACAAGAAGAACATAGACAAGAGGACATTGCAGGTTGTTGGGATTGCAAGGGCAAAGGCTCTCAGCTTAGCATGTTAAAAGACCAGCAAGAAGCAGTTTTAAGTGACAGCAATCAGAAACAAGGAAAGAAACAGATGCTTCAGCTTGTAATAGTTGTAGACTTTTATTAATGGATAGATCTCTGAGGCAGACCAGCAGCCCTGGAACAGAACACTTTAACAAATCAGAAGCCAGCTAGGTCTAGCAGGCATTGGTAGAACTCTCCACTCAACAGCAGCAGAATAACACATTCTTTGAAAAAAGATTTTTATTTTGGTGCAGGTGTGTGTGCCTGCAGGGGCCAGAAGAGGTCACTGGATCCTCTGGAGCCAGAATTACAGCCATTGTGAACTGCCTAGAGTGGGTGCATGGACCAAACTCAGGTACTCTGCAAGAACAAAATGTTCCTAACCACCTAGGCTCACATCTCTCCGGCTCACAATGCACATTCTCTCAAGCACACACTAATGGAGTGCAGGGTCTCCATAGGCTTTAAAGAACTGAAATTATATAAAGTATTGTTCTCTGACCACAATGGGATACAATTAGAATCTACTGATCCTCTACATAGTAACAGAACCAACTTGGTGTAAGGATATTATCTACATGATGTACATGTAGGAAGGGGGTTCTCATGAGGGACTGACACTGACTGACATAGTTCACAGGCTGAGGAGCCCATGATCTGCAGCCTCAAAACTGGAGAGCCAGCGGTTTGCTGCCCTCTGTGGTGAAAAGACCCACAAGAGCAGGAGAAAATGGATTCCCTGGTTCAGAAAGCTGACTGGCCAAGGTAGATAATAATAATTCCTCTGCCTGGTGCAAGGATAATATCCAGGACATTTAGGAGGGCCATCTACTTTACTGAGTCCATGAACTCAAATGCTGGTCTTATTTGGAGACATCTTGGAAGGCACAAGACATATACAGAAATAGTGTGGAGTCTGAACACCCTTCATAGCCAGCCATTAGGAGTTTGGGTTTAGAAAAGGCTTCTCAGACATAGTGACAAAAGCACAAGTATTAAGAAGACATCCAAACTGCGCTTAACTGTAGCCATCAACTTCAATGCCTCAGAGGACACTGCCGAGAAGGTATGAAGAGAACCTCAGAGGGGAAGGCAAGAGTTTTCAAATCACTCACCTGATGAAGAGCTAACATTAAGAACACACAAAGAATTCATAGGACCCAATAATAAAAAGATAACCCAATTTTTAAAAATAGGCAACTACTTGATTAACATTTCTTTAAAGAATACAGCCAAATACACCAACAAGGAAGGGGGGGGGAAATGCTTAGCAAAAATGCTTAACACTATTTATTAGGGAAATGCAAATCAAAACCACAGGATTTGGGTGAGTGAGATGGCTCAGTGGGTAGAGAAGCCTGCTGTTAAGCATGGTGACATACGTTTGATCCCTGATGCCTGTATAGTAGAAGGAACAAAGTGACTCTCTCAAGGCAAGTTGTCCTCTGACCTCCATAGGCAAGCCATAGCATGTGCGCGCTAACCTACCCACAGGCACAAAATAAATGTTTTTTTTTTTTAAGTTAACCACTAAAGACACCATTTAATTCACTGGGACAGCTAGAATGGAAGTGAGAGACAAGCTGGGTATGGGGGTCTGTGCTTGTAATCCCAGCTACTTCAGAGGCTGAGGCAGGAGGATTTCAAGTCTGAGGCCAACTGAGCTACACAGCAAGACTCCCATGCTTCATTAAAAGGAAAAGAGTGGAAGGAAGGAAGGAAGGAAGGAAGGAAGGAAGGAAGGAAGGAAGGAAGGAAGGAAGGAAGGGAGAAAAAAGAGCCTAGAATGTGGGGCCGATGGTGCTGTCTGGTCCATTTGTTCTCCCCTCACCTCTTGCCAACCTTTCCCAGCTGCTTCCACACAGTCTCTCCAGGCAAGTGTGGTCTGGCCATGTGGACACAGTTATGAGTCTATGAGTCACCCCCCCCCCCCACACACACATACACAATATCAAGGCATTGGAAAGAACAGGAACCATCACACTGCTGGTTCTGTTATAAAATGGTGCAGTCACTTTGGAAAACAGTTTGGTAGACTTCAGGTATTACCAGGAACTCCACTCCTAGAACTACACCCAAGAGAATGGAAAACAAATGTGCAAACCAAAACTTGCACAGTGCTTGTAACAGACCCAAAGTGGAAACAACCCAGTCTATTCGCTAGTGAACAGTAAGCTTGGTATATCTGTTCAATGGAATATTGCTCAACAATAAAAAGAGAATGAAGTACTTACATAGAGTACAACACTTGAAATTATTACGCTAAATGAAAGGCAACACTTATAGAAGACTCCATTTTATATGCATCCATTTATGGGCCATACAGCCTGAACTAGCCTGAAATGCTGACTCTCCTGTGCTAGCTCCTCAACTACTGGGGTTACAGGCATGCACTATATACTCTTTTTTAAGGAAGAAAAACAAGTTGCTTTAGTACCCTGCAAAGTCTGCATCAGGGGCAGAGACAGAAGGGTGAATTTTATATTTGATGTTTTTAAAAGTTTTAATGAGTAATTATTTTTTTCATGGTCCTGACCCTAGAAACTGCTCTAATATTAATCCCAAGAGTGCTTTGTCCAGGCCCAAGGTAAAGGAGCCTCAGCTTCTGGCTGCACACGCCAAGGGAAGATGGTATAGAACACTGGCTGAATTCAAGCCTTGAATGTCAGCTGCAGTCAGGAGGCTCAGGCTAAGATGTCACCAGTGAGTAGAGGCCTCTGCTATTCAGCTCAATGTTGGCACAATTAGTGTGGACATGCAAGGTTTAAGGATGACCAGATGTTCCAGGCCCCAATCCATCCCAACCAGGCTGAGCCTCCTGCCTGGGGTTGTTAAACCCCGGGAAAACTCAGGTATTCGGGGTCCCAGGTCACGACCTCGGTCACCCCAATCACCAGGTGGATTCGAGAGCTTGATGCAAAATGCATGAGGCTTTATTGTAATTTAACGAGCTAATCCCATGTTAGTTTGGGTCTTTCACCCACCCGCCATGGCGGATGGCTAGCAAAAGACAGCTCCTAGGGCCTCCCGAGAGATCTTATAGGACAGCGTAAGGGGAGTGTCTAGGGGTAAGCACAGGCTCACGATTGGTGTGCCTCCAGGCTTGGAGGGCTTTCCCTGTGTTGATTGGCCAACTGGTTGTTATGGCCCATAGGCCCTCCCAGGGTGGTTGCTATGCTTTGTGCGTCATTGCTGTGCGCTTGTCCCTAAAGCACACCCAGGGTCATAAAGCATAGCACCACCAGCTAACTTCTGATTGGTTCCTTGTCACGAGGCAGGCATCTGACTTTCTAGTGACTAAGACAAGGTCATAGAGCACGTGTTGGGCCATTATGGCTGCCAAAAAGGGAGCTGGTCCCTTCAGGGTCATACTGGTCTCTGAGAAGCCAAATGTTTCCCAAGCACCTGCATCTTCAACCTCTCAGACAGAGGCCTAAGAAGTGGACGGGCCCAGCCACCATGAAGTCCCTTCCCCATTGGAGACATAGGGGCCAGGGAGTACAGGGTATCAGACATGCCAAATATAGGGAACGGTCCAAGATCCTGCAGAGTGAGAAGAAAACTCTGGTCTCCCGGGGCCCTTCAAAACATTTTCCTAAAACAGTTCTCCCAGGAGACCCTGCCGATGTGCCAGAACCATCTCATCATACAGTTTATGGGAAAATCATTACAATCTGGTAGTGGCTGATCCCAACTCATCCAAGAGCTCTACTGTCCTAGAACCTGGAATCTTCCAGGAACTCCCCCATCCACCTCTTCCATCTGTCCCCTGAGGCCAGAAGTCACAACATGCATCATTTATCCAGCCAGGGGCTAAATGGTCTACGTGCCTGCTTTCATTCTTTTCCCCACACAATGGGGAACTAAGGCAAGGAGTGCTATATCAATTGCAACTGCCCATCCCCACATTTGAGTGGTGCCCCCCTGGAGCTGCTCAGTAAACACCCTGCACATTGTATGTGAGAGCTCTGACTCCTCACTGGGACTCACGTGAGTATCCTGCTCTGGGAGTCCCACATGGGTTGCAAGATCTGGCTGAAGTTCTGACCTGGCTCTCTGCAGAGTGGCTACTGGTGACACTGATGGTCACATCTGTACAGTTGCCCATGTACATCTGGAGGGTCTAGACAAGCTCCAGGAGGGCAGGGGCTGGCCTGGAAATTACTTTTTTTCCTCCTGCTTCACCTGTCAAGATGCCAAGGGCTCTATAAATATTTGTTCGTTGGCTGGCCTCCAGGTGGTTGGAGATGAGGCAGAACCTCAGGAATACATCAGACTTCCAGAGCCAGAAGGGTCTCAAAAAGAGTGTGTCTCTCTATTTGGTAAGTGGATAAACTGAGGCACAGGGAGGGGCCTGTGGCCTGGCCTGCCCAGTGCTGACTCTCATCAAGAGCTTTTGCCATCAACTATCTTAGGCCTTGGCTCTCAGCTCTGCTTTCCCCCCAAAAGGATAGAGCACCCAACCATGTCTACTTGATCACTGGAAAAGTCCCCAAGCAAAGGGTACTGTGATTCAGTTTGGAAGGTGCTTCATAACTGTCCCTGCTGCCCTTGAGTTCATGAGGACCACCCACCCTTTGCTGGGAGATAGTCTGAAATGGCCTCCAACCTAAATCGATCCCATCTTCCTCGGAGTCTATTACGCCAACTATTTTGAGTGACTGAGCTACACAGGTCCAATTTCTCCACCAAAATGACTCAGATGAGAGTACCTCAGAGGGGACTTGGGATCCTTTCCAATTCTGGTGCCCCACCTCATTGCCCCAGCTCTGCCAGCACAGAAACAGCAGCTCCCAAAGGGACCCTTGGTTAGAAGCCACCAGCATCCCTGGCCTGCCCCTGGTGACTAAGCCAAACAGCAGTACTGCAGCAGCCACCACCCAGAAATCTGGGTTTTTTTCCACTCCAAAAAACAACAACCTTGTGCTCTGCCCCTACTCACCAGACCAACAATGGGCAGAAGATAAGATGACTGCTAGGCGGTCTCATTGGGGAGCTTCAGATCTCCTTTTATGAAGGCAGGCAGCATCAAGTGTTGGGGTGGCCTTCATGGAATATAAGTGTATGGGGGATGCCATAGCCAACAATGGGAACAGTGAAGTCTGCTAGAGGGAGGACCCATTCCTCATGCCAAGAAGATGTGTTTCTCTTTTTATTATTATTTTATTAGTTCAAATTAGAAACAAGCTTGCTTCACATGTTAATCCCTTCTCTCTCTCCTTCCCCTCCTACCCCCACCAGCCCTCCACCTCATCCCCCTCTGCTCCCCAGGGAGGATAAGGGTAAGACCCTCCCTGGGGATTCCCCAAAGTCTATCATATCATCCTGGGCCGGGCCTAGGTCCTCCCCCATGTGTCCAGCCTGAGAGAGCATCCCTCCATGTGGGATGGGCTCTTAAAGTCCCTTCTTATACCAGGGAAAAATACTAATCCACTACCAGGGGTCCCCTAGAGTGCGGAGGCCTCCTCATTGACATCCACATTCAGGGGTCTGAATCAGTCTCATGCTGGCCTCCCAGACATCAGTCTGGGGTCCACGTGCTCCCCCTTGTTCTGGTCAGCTGTTTCTGTGGGTTTCACCAGCCTAGTCCTGACGCCTTTGTTCTTCATTCTTCCCTCTCTGCAACTGGGTTCCAGAGTTCAGTTCAGTGTATATCTGTGGATGACTGCTTCTGCTTCCATCAGCCACTGGATGAGGGCTCTGGGTGGCATATAAAGTAGTCATCAGTCTCATTATAGGGGAAGGGCATTTAGGGTAGCCTCTCCACCATTGCCTAGATTATCAGTTGGTGTCATCCTTGTAGAACTCTGGAAATCTACCTAGTGCCAAATCTCTCCTTGGACCTATAATGGTTTTCTCTGTTATGGTATCTCTCATCCTGCTCTTCTCTATTCTTCCCCCGACTCAAGCTTCCTGTTCCTCCATTTCCTCCTCTCTCCTCCTCTTCTCCCCCTCTCATCCTGCCAGCTCCCTCTCCCCTACCCTCATGCTCCCAATTAGATCATGAGAGCCTGCTCCTTCTCATTCTCCAGGGTCCATGCATTTTTTCTCTTAGAGTCCTTCTTGTTTCCTAATTCCTTTGAAGAAGATGTGTTTTAACAGAGGAAGAGTTGGAGCTAAAAGGATGAAGGAAATAGAGAAATGAATTGGGCAGAGTGCTTACTTCCCGAGAGGCCTTTTCACTTAATCCTCAGAATTAACTTGAAATTGATATCATCATCCTTCCTTATATATATGGAAGCTGAGACTCAGAAATAGGAAATACTCACCCAAGGTTAAAGAAATGGCATTTGAATGTAGGTCCATACAACATCACTCCCCAGGCTCCACCTAGCCTTCAATTGCCTGACAAAGATGAACCCAGCCTTTTCTTATGGCAGACTGTGTTAGCACAGCTGCTCTCAGGCTAGACCTGGGGTAGAAGTGGGGGACCATGGATTCAGCTTTTAAGAGGCTTTGGGTCTGAGCTCTACTCCTCACCAAGGACTGAAGTGACCACCAGCCTGAGATAAGAGGCTATAGCACTTCCTTCTCTCTCATCTGGGGGCTCTAGGGAAGCCACCACAATGTATATCCTCAGGATATGCAGGCAGTTTGTGGCTTATGTGCTGAGGGTCTCTAGTTGAAAGCTGGGAAACAATTCAGGCCTGCCAATGAGTTAGAGAGGGCCCAGAAATGGATCATGCCCCAGCCAGACATTTCAAGCACAGGCCTGGCCATGGCTGGTCACAGAACCGAGAAAGCAGAGCTGGACCCACCTCTAAGATGTTCTAGAAGCTTGGTTTGGGGTACTTCATTTCACTGCAGCAGATATCAAATACCACTCATCTCCTCCTACATCCAGGGCCTCAGAACCAAAGATACACTCTTCAGCTCTGTCTTCCTTAGGAAAAGGACTGTGTTTCCTCAAGCCTTAGTTGCCCCAGAAGAAAAAATGGTGCCCGAGAGACTTGCTCAGGTCCAACATCAAGTCCAGTGGATGATTCAGAGCCAGCAGTGGTCTATAGGGTAGGAGGGTGTCTGCAGGCATGAAAACCCACTGTTTGTTTCCAAGAAGACTAATTCACATGGCTGCAAACACCAGTTCTTAACTATGTGTCCTACTGCATCCAGGGTAGACCAGGCAGCCCTTGCCTTTGTTGGTTTTTTTTTTTATTTGAGTATTTGTTTTAATTTGTTTGAAACAGGGCCCCACTATATAGGCTGGGATGGGCTCTGCTACCTACTGGGTGCTGGGGTTGCAGGTATGAACCAGCATGTTCAGCAAGGTTTCTATTTTATCATAAGCTGGGTTTGTGATGGGGGTGGTTCTAAAAAACCAGTTGGAACATCTCAAAAGCATATGACATAAAGAACTTTCTGTACTCCTTCCCACTCAAATGTTTAGATGTTTTCATAGTTAGGGTTTCTATTGCTGTGAAGAGACACCATGACCAGGCAACTCTTTTTAAAAAAATATTTATTATGTACATGGTGTTCTGTTTGCATGTATGCCTGCCGGCTAGAGGATAGAAGAAGGCATGAGATTTCATTACAGAGGCTTGTGAGCCACCATGTGGTTGCTGGGATTGAACTCAGGACCTCCCAAAAGAGCAGTCAGTGCTTGTAACCTTTGAGCCATCTCTACAGCCCCAACCAGGCAACTCTTATAAAGGAAAAACATTTACTTGGGATGACTTACATTTTCAGAGGTTTAGTCCATTAACATCATGGCTCAACATGGTAGCATGCAGGCAGATGTGGTGCTGGAGAAGGAGTAGAGAGTCCTATATCTTGATCCATAGGCAACAGGAAGTAGTCTGTGTCACTGGGTGTAGCTTGAGCATAGGAGACTTCAAAGCCTACCACCACGGTGACATACTTCCTCCAACAAGACTGTGCCTCTTCCAACAAAGCCACATTTCCTAACAGTGCCACTCCCTTTGGGGGCAATTTTCTCTCTCAAACAACCACAGATAATCACATACTTTCACACACATTTCCTGCACATAGATAAGTATATTCATTTATTTCTGCTAATTGACCCTGTGTAATAACAATGTTCTCACTGGTGTGGACTTTGCTTAGCCTCACACCTTCAGCCTCCTTCCTGATGGACACATTGAGATTCTGCCTCTTCCTTGTAGTCGGTATTTCTCTGTACTGCCAGCCCCAAATCATGACACAGAGACTTATTATAAATAATGAAAGTTCAGCCTTAGCTTAGGCTTGTTTCTAACTAACTCTTATAATTTAAATTAACCCATTTCTATTAATCTACATGTTGTCATGTGGCTTGTGGCTTTCACCTCTCATCCTGCAAGTCTTACTTCCTCTCCAACTCCTCTGGCATCCCCCTGTGCCTAGATTCATCTCCTCTTCTTTTCTCTCTGTCCAGAAGTCCCACCTAACCTCCTTCCTGCCTAGCTACTAACCATTCAGCTCTTTATTAAACCAATCAGAAGGCACCTTGGCAAAGACACATCTTCACAGTGTACAAAACGATTGTCCCACAATACTTCCTCTTTCTTTCAATCAGTCAAAGATGGTTTATCAAGAAACTACCCTGCACCAGATCTTGTAATATTCATCCTATGCACTTCCTTTGTATAGGCTGTGCTGCCTCGTGCTGCTCAGTTGCTGATGCTGAGGGCCAGATAAAGAAGGGTGTTTGGAAGATGAATCAGAAAGGGCCACAAAGGAGGAATGTTCTCAAGTCAGGAAAACATCCAGAGAGCATGATCTAGAGACAGACATCATGCAGTTGGATCTCAGTAGATTGGGCCATTTCCTGATGGTCGGACTTTCAATCATTCTAACTCTGTGTTAGTGTAAATAACAGCACAAGGGACATCTTTATGCACTCATCTCTTCACACCACTGTAAGTGAACCCATTATATAAATTCCTAAAAGATAATCTGCCATAGCAAGTGTATGTGTGTGTGTGTGTGTGTGTGTGTGTGTGTGTGTGTGTGTGTGTGTGTGTGTATGAAGGGAGGGGTGGGAAGAGGGTACACATGTATTCAGGAATGTGTTCATGCATGTGTGTACATGTATGTGGAGGCCTGAAGAAAACCTCAGTTGTCATGCCTCAAGCATTTCCCACTTTTAACTTTTAAAACTGGTGTGCTTATTGCTGTTTTGTAAATTGGCATACAAAGTAGGTTTTGTTTATTTGAGACTATCTCTCACTGGCTTGGAATTTTCCAAGTACACTAGGATGACTAGCCAGCAAGCCCTAGGATTCTGTCTCTACCTCCCAGCACTGAGATTACAAGCATGTGCCACCACATTGACACACACACACACACACACACACACACACACACACACACACACACATATATATATATATATATATACACACATTGAGTTTCAGGGATCAAACTCAGGTCTTCATTTTATCTACTGAGCAATCTCCCTATCTTTATTATTTTTGTAGATAATGTTAAATTTCCTTTGGAAACAGTTGATCAAATTTATGCCTCCATAAAGATTAGGCCAGGTATGGTGGTACATCTATCTCAGCTACTCTGGAGGCTGAGGCAGGAGATTCACAAGTTAGAGCCTGAAAAACTTAGCAAGATACTGTCTCAGAAGAGCAAAATCAAAAGAATTGGGAGTATAGCTCAGTCACAGAACACTTGCCTAGCACATGTGATGCCCTGGGTTTGATCCCCACTACCACAAGGAAGATGAAGAAGGAAGAAGAGAGGCTTCTCCACATGTAGGCATTGCTGGATCTTCAATGAAGGCTGAGTACAAATCAGATAAGCAAGAGCCTTTCTGGCAAGAGCCATCACCTCCTTAAAGGAGCCCACAGGATCATCCCAGGAGCACAGAACGACAGACAAAGAAAAGGCTGGAGGGGAAGCCTTTATCTTTTCCCCTCCACCTTCTCCAGGCATCACCCATGGCTGTACTGTACCACACAAGCATTCAGAGTACAGTAGTCTCTCAGTGCCCAAAGGGGACTAACTTCAGGCCCCTCCATTCTGATACCCAAATCTGCAGATGCTCAAGCCCCTTATATAAACTGACCCACGAGCAACCTCCTGTATACTTTCAATCACCTCTGGATTGTTCATGATGCATAATAAAATGTAAGTGCTGTATAAACAGTCACCGCACTCTATCGTCCCAGGAATGATGACAAGTAAAAATAGTCTGTGTATATTGAGGAGACACAGTTTTTTCCTCCAAGGTCTTTCAATCCTTGGCTGTCTAAATTCACAGACATGGAGCCCATGAATGTGGAACCTCAAACATGAGTGTCGAGTATATTTTTGCAAATATTCACTGTAGAGATGCTTGCTATCAGCCCCCAGGACCCTGGGTTGGTAGTACTTGGGTTTTCACAGGTAAGCAAATAGAATCTGCACTTTTTTCCTCTTCATACTCTTACCAAGGAATCCTCTCCTCATTTCATCCCCCTTCCCACAGACACCCAGATGTGTCAGAGTCTCCAACACCATACCAGAGCTCCTACTAAGGCAGTGTGAAGGTGTTATTTATCATTCCATTGTTTGTGCGACAAAAACAGGTTTCATGTGTGCAAACATGACTTCTTTTCATCTTGAAAATTCCCCTTTTTGAAGCCTCCCAGATGGTTCCGTAGGTAAAGGAAAAACTCCTTACTCACTCTTTGCCAAGCCTAGGGGACAGAAAGATGAGGAAAACTGGACTCAGGCCCTGCCCTCAAGGATGCTAACAAGTAGAGAAAGCAACCATCACTCCCACAAGCTCACCAATAAATCTCCTGTGATGACTGTGGTAAGTGCCAGGCCAGCCACTGGCCTAATGGATCTGGCCTAATTGGGTGGGAGCTGGGAGGCAGAGACAAGGAGGGTATGCCAGGGAAGCAGATGTCCAGGTAAGAGGTGATGAGCCATTGGAGGGTCTGTGACATGAACAGATCTGGGAGACAGTCAGGAAATAAAATCCCAGTGGGATGAGAAGATACCAGGGTTTGGGACTCTTGGGTTCTGCTTCACTGTGGAGTGCTTTCCAGAGCAAGGACATGTTGGAAGCACCCCAGGTCCCAGGCTCTGGATACAGCTGCTAAGCACCATATTTTAACTTATTTGGACTTTTCTGTCCCAGCTTTTCCACCATGCAGTTTTCCTCACTTGAGTCACCCTCCCTGACTAAGGGTGAAGGTGACTTCCATGGATATGTTTATACATTCTTCTTTAAAAGCAGTGTAAACTCCTCAGGGCTGGCTCTCACATTTGCAAAACCTCATCCAGTTGTCCATGCATCTTGTCTCTGTCCCACTTTTCCATTTTCTTTTGCTATTTTCTAGACCAGACAACTCCTCAGAGGACCCAGGCAACGAACCTGGAGTTGGGAGAGCACCGTTAGCTGTGCCTGGCTGACATTGTCTTGTCAAGCAGATCCTGTGTTACACTGCGGACCACCTGGGACACAAGATGAAGAATCACAGTGAATAGAGTAGAACAAAGCAAAAACAGCTCTGCAGAGAATGTTCAGGAAAGGATGTTCTTCTCCCTGTCACACAACCCACTCAGACCTGGGAGGGTTCAAGGAAACTTTGCCAGTCTAATGTAAGTCTGAAACCTGAGTTAGCTTGGGATGTATACCTGCTTTATTTCAGGGGTTTCCACCTTGTGTCTCCCACAACCAAGAGAAAGTCTTGCACACACTGTGTCCAGTAGATCTTAATGGGATGATGGATTTGAATATGGTTAGTCTCCCATTTATACATCAGCCCTTTCATTTAGTTTCTGTCATAAAAGAGGCACTTAGAGTAGGCTCAGATTCCATATGGTACAATATATGTGTGTTTGTGTGTGCTCACGCACCAACCATCATAGCTGGCTTTTTGTGTGTGTGTCCGGTATCTGAACTCAGGTCTTTGTGCTTCTGCAGCAAACACTTTATTGCCTGAGTCATCTTCCCAGTCCCCACTGGGGTAGATGGAGCTTTTGTTCAGGAAGGAGGGAGGAGAGGGCTGAGGGCTGGTGATATGACTGGCCCCTTGGCCCCCAGGTGATCCCGTTTTAGAAAGCTGGGCTTTCTAAACACCCAACTGATCAGAGCATTAAAAGGTGTGTTGCTATGTCCCCTGAGACCTAGAATAAAGCCATTTAAGTGTTGGAAGTAGACTTATTTTCAAAGTCATCTCTCATCCGTCATTTCATTGCATCAACCTTTTGAGATTTCTGAGTCCTCTTGGGGATGCAGGTATGGTGGCTCTAATGGCCTCCAACACTTACAGCACTGCAGGATTACCTCAATGGAGGCTATGCTTCAGAACTCACTGAGCTATGATGTTTGCCATCCCTGGGAGGAGCCGAAGACTGCTCTAGACCAGGGAACTAGGGAAGGGAGGCTGTTTAATCACCTGAATGGGAAATGCATCTATAAGTACGAGGCACCAAAGTCAGCCCTCTTGCCGATTTCCCTAGTATGCAAAGGCTCCCTGAAGGCCTGGGAACATAGTGACATTCAATGATGAATACATCCTCACAGGCATCCTGGCCTGCATGGCTCAGTCACCGCTCAGCCCCTAGGTGATCCTAGTTTCATCTGTGGAATGGCTGTAATTTTGGCACCTGTCTCCTGTGCACCATCAAACATTCCATAGGCCTTCCTGCTCACATTTCTTTTATTCATTTACTTTTTACTTGCTGTAGTGCCGGGAATTGAACCCATGCTAGGCAAGTGCTTTGCCACTGAACAACCAGCCCTTGTCCATGTCTTGATAGCTGCATAAGGGGAACCAGTGTGGAAGCTGCTTGCTGCTTCTTCCATGCATCCTTGGCTTGTACCAATCCTCTGCAGGTCCTGGGCTAGGCCTTAGGAGCTGGAGCTGGAGCTGTCCCCTCCTGGACACCGGTGCAGAGTTCTGTCACCACATCTCACACTGGTGGATCTACAGGTGCCTGGTTAAGCCTCGTTAACAACCATAATAAGCGGATGTTTATTTTTTACACTGTGAGCTCTGAGGTCAGTCTCTGGCTTGGAATCCCAGCCCTGACATTTCCCAGCTGTATGATCTTGAGCCTCGGTTCCCATATCTGTAAGTGGCAACTGCTTCTGAGGGTTGTCTGGGAGATGATTTTCATTGTTGTAGGGAACATAGAAGACATACTGGGACAGCATTTGCACACAGCAGATGTTTGATCTGTGTGACCAGGTGACTTGTACCCCAATCACAGTCATTTCACAGATGAGGAAACTGAGGCCCAAAGAGACAGAATAATTTCCCCAGGTTGACAGCACGAACATATGGCAAAGCTACACTTCAGTCTCATACATGGCCCCAAGCCTGTCTTCCTAATGTTGTCTATAGATGAAGAAAGGAGAATCAGAGGAGCCCTGTGGAGGTTGGGGGGAGAGTGGGCTCAGATGGTAACTCGCCACTGTGCAAGCAAGCCTGAAGACCTGAGTTCAATCCCTAGCATTCGTGTTAAACAAAACAAAAAAGCAGGCATGGTGCAACATGCTTATAATTCCAGTGGTGTGAGGGTGGAGTCTGCCAGATTCCTGGGCTCACTATGTTACTATTCAGTTGTTAAAAAAAAAAAAAAGTAACTTGATAGAACTTAAAAAATCATATTGAATGAGGTAAGCCAGACCCAGAAAGATAAATGTCAAATGCTCTGTCTCCCTGAAGGTTCCTGGTTCTAAATCTTTAAGTGTGAGTACATAGCCTGGAGTAACTACAGAGACCAGGAAAGTAAAATGGGACCGTTGCCAGGATAGGGGGCTGGGAAGCAAGACAGAGGGGAGTAGCAGGGTGTGGGTGATCTGGTGAGGGAAATGGGAGGCTCTCTTTAGGGAGAGGAAGGGAAGTAAATACCGGAGAAGGTGGGGGGAGGGCAAAGTAAAAGAATAATAAGGATGTCTAAAAAGGCCACTAGGAATTAACTCCTTACCTAAAAGAGACTATAGTACGCACGATTCTGTATAATATGCATATATGCGTATACACAGATATATGGTTTTAATGAACTTTTCTCATCTGGCTGACAGTGCTCCCTGCAAGAGCTAAAGGTCACCTAACACAAACCCCCACACCAGACATGGAAGCCCTCCTTTGAGTTGCTGGCCAGGGCTGTCTAAGACCCTTAAAACATGCAGCTTATGTGGTTACCCATGGAGATGGGAGTTGTTACATCTCTATTGCCGAAGACAACTATGTACTTCTGAAACGGGGCCCAGAGACCCCTGGGTTGGAACTGACCTGAATGCTACCTCCCTGAGAACAAGCTGGCCCCTGCAAGATGTTTCTAAAAGTTAAGGCAAACCTCCCTACATCATCCAATTCATAAGTCTGCCACCCTATGGCTAGAGGAGAAGAGATGAGCATATACAGAGCACCTGCTATGTGTCGGCCCAGAGCCTGGTAAGGTCTCCTTTCTATTGTCTCAGTTAATCCCTACTGGAAACCAATAAGGTATGTGTGCAGTCTATTTCCCATTTTCCAGACAAGCCCAAGACTCAGGGAAGTGGAGTGCCTCGCCCAAGACCACACAGCTCCTTCAAGGCAGAGGCAGGGCTCCACTAGGGGCCTTTCCTACTGGACTTAGGTGCCTTTTCTTGGACTAATACAAGGCCCATCACTGCTCAGCATCTTAAAGTCTCAGCTTTTGAGATAATGCCCCTCAGAAGCAGTGGCCCCAGGTTCCCTGTCCAGGAGGGGCATCTAGGAAGCCTCCATCTGGGCTGTTGCTGTCTTGTCAGAGCTCCAGCATGTCAGCCTGTTGGGGTAGGGGGTGGGGGTGGGGGCTGGAGCAAATAAAACTCACTCCCCAGGGAGCCATCCATCTGAGGAAGAAAGATCCTGTGGAATTCCTGGGGTGGCCCTGGTGAGATCTGGCAAAAACCAGAGTACGCCCCAGACTGTGTCTGCCCTACAGTTCTCTGCCTCAAGGGGCTGCCAGGTGGCACAATTCTGGCCTTGTATGGGCAAATGATCCTGCCAAGCCTGGCTTTGGAGTGAGCTCTCTCTATTTTAGGCCCTAGGGGTAGCACTGGTCTCTGTCCTCAGTTCTCATTGGTATAGCCAACCAGCCAAGTTCTTTGATGCAGCCATGGGGTAAGGGGTAGAGGAGTACTTAGCTTGAGTCTCCAACCTCAGAGAGGAGGAAAAGGAGCAAGAGGAAGAAAAGGAAGAGACTAAAATAAACACAATAGCAGTATAGTAACTAGCTGTTTTCCCTGTCGGCATCATGCTAATAAGGGCTTTCAAAGCATGGTCTCTTTCAGGCCATGAGGAAGGGGAACCGCCATCCTCATTTGCCTTCATCAGGCACTTTCTGGAAACTGGGTAACTGGCCCAAAGTCACAGCAAGGTCACCAAAGAGCTACAGAGGCAGCTGGCTCACTGCCAGTCAAATGAGCCATGTGTAACTGGTACCTGAGCTCAAGGGCTTCAGCCCTCCCTCAAGCTAAGCCTTCCATCTCCATGAAGAAGCTCAGGCTCCAGGCCAGAGCTTGGCCCTTCCACCCTGCCTTAAATATCAGGTTAGGGAGGCTCCCTTTGACCTGACTCTGAAAGCAGTTGGGTTCTGAGATGGAGTCACTACAGCTGACAAACGCTGGGGAGGTCGTGGTGGGGCAGGGACCTTGGGCCTGTGCTAGGGGAAAGTTTTGAGGTGTATATACTGAACATTGCCTCCCTTTCACTCTGCAGTCAGTCACAATCCACTCCCTCTAGATCTAAGGCATTAAATAACCTAAGGTCATGTTCAGCAGTCCTCTGTCCCCTAGGCCTTCCCGGCTTTACCTGTGAAAAATGGGTGAAGAGCCCACTCTCTGGTCCAGATGTTGAGAACATGGCATATAGCCACATGCCCAGGTTTGACAGAAGCCTGGGGATATGGGAATTTCCGTGACAGAAATGGGGAGTGTCCTGGGAAATCAGGACCACTTGGTGACCCTATGAGATGCAGTATGCAAAGCAAGAGCCTAGCTGGCAGAGAGAGGGTGGGATGACACCCTCTCTGCACAAAACCCATTGTTGCTGTCATAGCCCCCTTCTCAGCTGCAGCTCCCTTGGATGCTCCTGTCTTCACCGCAGGAGGTTTGCCTACCCAGGAGCCCCACCCTGGGAGCAGAGCAAAACCTGGGGCTGCCCTCATTGCCCCTCCTTCAGTGGAGCCCCTTTGTCCTCAGAGCCTTTTCCTCCCTACCCTGCCATGCCGGGCTGGGTGCCAGCGGTAATTACAGAATCACTTATTCACAGAGAGCTGCACGTGCAGCCGTAACTAGGCAGCTAAAGGGGTTGGAAAGCACGACAGCCAATCAGGGGGAGGGGTGCTGAATGGGACAATCAGCTTCACTAGGTGGGGGGGCCCCGAGGACAGGAAAGATGGGGACTTGTGTGGGGGAAACCATTCAGACAGCTCCCCCACTCCCTCTACAGCTGCGGAGCACAGTGGGGGATGGGGTGCACTCTGGGGTGGGGTTCACTCGGTGGAGAAAGCACAGGGTAGGCCTACAGAGGAAAGCGTTGTGCAGCCAGGTCTTTGAAAATAAGGCCAGCCTCTCCATCAAGATGCCTCCATAAAAACTCCGATGGTCTCCATGTCCTCTGGTTTAGGAATCCACCCTTTCCAGGAAGCCTCCCTCTGACAGGAAGCTGCACCCCCTGAACAGGAAAGATTTCTCTAAGTCATGCTTGTCCCTTAGCACATTCCTAGCTCGCTTGCTCACAGTAAAATGTAGGCTCTGTGGGCCCAGAGAGGGGCCAGAAGCTCCCGGGGGCTGCTGCTGCTGCCGGACTTGCACCATAACTTGATGAGAAAGAACCTTACCCATCTCTAGGGATAGGACAGGCCTAGAAGGGAGGACTCCAGGGTCATGTATCTGTTGTGTGAGCTGAGCAAGCCTCCCGGCCCAGTTCTCAGGTCCTCACTGTTCTGATACTAGAAAAGAAGGGCTTTCCTGCCTGCCTCCCAAGGCTGGGCTGAGGTAGAAAATGAGGAAACTACTTTGAACCTGACCTTGTGGGGGGCAGAATGCAGAATAACTTTCTCAGGCGGGGTTGCCCTCAGCTTGGCTCTGTAGGCCCAAGAAGCCTAAGGAGTGAGGGTAAACGGCACCTGAGCTCAAATTTTCCACCAAGCTGGTGAAACTAATTTTCTCACCTGTTTTTGTTTATGTACATATAGTGGGGTACATGTGTGTATGGTGCATATGCATGTATATGCTTTGTGAGTGTTAGCCAGGGCTCAGCCTTGTTTGTTGTTCATCAGATGCTACCCACCTTGTTGTTTAAACAGGGTCTCTCACTGGGACCTGGGGTTTGGAGACTAGGCTAGGCTGGCCCAGCAAGCTCCACGGTGCTGGCTGCCTTTACCTCTCAGGGCTAGGATTGTAAGTATGTACCACCTCACCTGACATTTTTACATGGATGCTGGGGGTTGAACTCAGGTCCTCACACTTGTATGGCAAGCATTTTATCTATTGAGCTGTCCTCCCAGTGCCTAATTCTCTGACCTCTTCATTTGGAATACAATCCATATAACCCTGAGCAATTTGGGACAGGTGGATAGACACCAGTAGTAGAGCAGCCCAGGTAACCTACCTGCTTCACACCCCACCCCAGGTTGCAGACTGACCTCTTCACTCCCAGCTCCCTCACCTGAGTCAGGGTCCAGCCCCCGGTTCCTTTCTACCTGCAGGCTCTGTTGCATGCCATCCTGGGGACTCACAGGGGTTAGAGGCTGTAGGTTGCAAGACAGAATTTGCTCAGGTCGTGGATGCCTGATTCTACTACCCAGGGCATCTTTTAGGACAGGAGGCCAGCTTTGATCTGTCTGCTTGCAGCCCTTCCATTAACAAAGCCTCCTCCAACCCAGAGTGGGAGCAGCTCCCACCCTGTAAGCAATAATGGCCACTGGGGACTTACTCAGTGTTGGGGGGTCTGGAGAGAGACATTTCGAGGGTGGCTCTCTGGAGGTAGAACGGAGAAGGTGCTGGCAGTTTCCTGATGTAAGGCTAAACTTCCCAGCTTCCCTTGCAGACTGAGGAAGTCATTTCCTCCCCTATCTAACAACTTTCAAGCCAAAAGTTATTGCTAGATAGGAAGGCTATCCCCATTTTATTGATGAGCACTCTAAAGCTCAGAGAGACTAGGTTTTTGGTTTTTTTTTATTGTTTTGTTTTGTTTTTTGTTTGTTTTTTGCCTGAGGTCACACAGCATTCAGAGCCACAGAAGATACCTGTCCTTACCCAAAAGTCAGTAGGAGCCCAGGAGTGCCCCTCTCCCCTGACTGGCAGCTCCCAAGGACCAGTGGACAGTGAACCTTATAATGGTCCCCTGGGACCCTGTCCCTCCAACAGTGAAGACCACAGAGAACAGAGGAAGGCATTTACTGAACTTCCAGAGACCCTTACGCACAACTTTACCATAGAAACCATCTGAAGGCTTCTTTTAGAAACACTCCCTGAGGGTGTATCATTTCTGGGGTTCTGACCAGATATTGGGATATAAGTGGGTCTGTTGGCATGGGACTGGGGAGGCCTGAAGGAGATGGATTCCTCAGAGCCAGGCATGGGGGACCTCTTCCTCCTACCCTAGAGCACAAGAGGAAGGAAGACCTGTGGGGCAGGAGCACTGGGTGGGGAGAGCAGGCCCTTTCTCCAGCTCCTTGCCTACAGATGAAAGTTAAAAAACAGGATAAAGGCTGGAATTGGAAACTCATTTATCCCCCTGGCTGGCCACCAAGGCTCCTTCCTGAGCCATTAATCCTTAGAACAAGTCTTCAGCTATGGAGAATGCTTGGCACTAGGGAGCAGAAGGTAAGGGTGTGCTGGGAGAAGGGGGATCAGAGCCCCTAGCCCTTAGAAGTGAAGGGACCAGCTCCCCGTTTTGGCAGCCATAACAGCCTAACGCTTGCCTGACCTTGTCTTGGTCACTAGGAGGTTAGATGCATGCCTCGTGGCAAGGAACCAATCAGAAGTTAGCTGGTGGTGCTATGCTTACGGCTCTGGGTGTGCCTTACGGACAAGTACACAACAATGACATGCAGAGCATAGCAACCACCCTGGGAAGGCCTATGGGCCACAACAACCAGTTGACCAATCAACACAGGGCAAACCCTCCAAGCCTGGGGCCACACCAATCCTGAGCTTGTGAGTACCCCTAGACACTCCCCTTATGCTGCCCTATAAGATGTCTATGCAGACGCTTCAAGCTGTCTTTCCTAGCCATCCGCCATGGTGGGTGGATGAAAGACCCGAGCTAACATGGGGTTAGCTCATTAAACAACAATAAAGCCTCATGCAGTTTGCATCAAGCTTTCTACTCAGTCTGGTGATTGGGGTGACCACGGTCCTGGGCTGAGATCCTGGAGGCCTGAGCTTCTAGAGGTCTTATAAGAGGAAAGTTGTCAAAGGTCAGAGGAAAGGCTGTTAAAAGTCAGAGAAAGCCAGGCATTGGTGGCACACACCTTTAATCCCAGCACTCGGATGACAGAGGCAGGCAGATCTCTGTGAGTTCGAGGCCAGCCTGGTCTCCAGAGCGAGTGCCAGCATAGGCTCCACAGCTATTCAGAGAAACCCTGTCTCGGAAAAAAAAGTCAGAGAAAAATGTAAAATATTTGCCATGGTTTCTCATGTCTACAAATAGTAAATTTTAAAAATTGGTAATATAAGCTAAAATTTAACCATATTAACTTAATTCTGTTTAGAAAGTTCTGTTTATTTCTCAAGTAAATTATGTATACTTGTTTTAAAATGTTCCGTTTCCTGGCATAACCTAAGTTCTGTTACAAGAATACAGCTAAAACAAATGGTGCAGGTTACCTCCATTTTGCAGTCAGTCACATGGCAAGTCACAAGCTGGTCACATGGCTGGCTGGTAGCCATTTTGCTGAAGTTGAAAAAGATACTTGGACTGCCATCTTGACTAAAGGTGACCACATGGAAATTAGGAGGTACCATCCTAAAAACAAGTTTTTAAATTAAGATTTAAAATGTTAATGCTTCTATATATTATAGCAAGACATTAATGTTTGTGCTTTTAAAATGTTTTTATTAATGTTTCAATTTAGAATCATTTTTAAGCAAAGCCTGACAATATAAACTTCTAGTTTTATAAAAGTTGATAATCTAAGATGTTAAAAATACAAATTAATGGCTGGAGGGATGGCTCAGAGGTTAAGAGCACTGGCTGCTCTTCCAGAGGTCCTGAGCTCAATTCCTAGCAACCACATGATGGCTCACAACCATCCGTTATGAGATCTGGTGTCCTCTTCTGGTGTGCAGATATACATGGAAGAGGAATGTTGTATACATAATAAATAAATAAAATTAAAAAAATAAATAAATAAAGTTTAAAATACAAATTAATACAGTTTATGTTTTCAGAAGTTAAGCTTAAACAAGCAACTAAAATGTGTACATGTAGCTACTGTTTAAAGACTATAAGGTAACTCTATATGCAGTTTAAATTCAACTGTGCTAAGTTTCAAATATTTTACTAAGTTAAAACCGGTTACAGTCAGACTAAAAATTAATTACAGAAATAAGGCCTTACCTAGCTACCTATGTGCTTAGGGCAAGTAACTAAATAGACAGACAAACCTCTAATACTTCAGAGACCTGCAGAATATGGCATTTAAAATGTTATTTTAAAAGTTTATAATATCAGACAGACTGCCAGATCTTGACAGTGACCCATAGTCTCTAAAGAAGATTATGAGGCACCCCAGTTCCTGCACCAGGATGCTGACGATGCTGACCAGTGAGCGAGATGCTCAAATGCAATACTTGCTGCCTGCCAGGACCTGGACAAGACTGTGGACAAAGCTGCTGGACACTGGAAAATTGATTGCACCCCCTTTGCCTAGTCTTTTCCATGTCCCTCTTCCACAGAGAGAAAAAACCTCTCACCTTATTGGCCTGGCGAAGATCGCTGTTCTTTTATACTTCTGCCTCCAACAATAATGGAGAGACTTGGGTATGGCTAATTGTATATGGACTGGCTCCTGTCACTTTTTTAATAGATTTGGACACTGTATAAAATTTACCATTCTCAGATCCCTGAAATATTAATGGTTGTCAGCTTGGCAGCATCAGGCAGTCAGATCCACAAGACTATAGCCAGCTTGGCAACTGATAAAGTAGTGACTACCTCCTGTTCAGTCACAAGCTCAAGGTTTTTAGGTTTATTTTGGTTGTCATCTAAGTATAAACTTAAAGGGCTTTTCATCAGGCCAAATGTACCTCTGTCCAATCCATACCTGGATCTCTGGACAGAAGGCAAATGTACATGCTTCTAGCCCAAATCTTTAGTTTTTGCTAGGACTCAAAGTTATAAATATGTTCTTGCTGTTTAAACAGATATCCAGATATTGAACTGTGGGTTTCAATAAATAAGTTTTAGCTTCTGTTCCCAGTTTAAACATGTCTTAAACAGGTTTCTGCTTCTGGCAGACACATCTGGGTATCACTTGCTGACAACAGCCTGCTCCTAAAGAACTGTGAGCCCTGGTCTTGCTGTGGATGTGAACCAGTTCAGCTGATGTGGACACCCCCTGTCTCTTCAACAAAGTCTGCCAACCAACTGCTTCCCCATTGCCTGAATTCCCTTTTTGCTTTTGACTAGTATTTCAGCCTTCTTGTGTCCCTAACTTCATCCCAAAGTCAGCAGGAAGTAGCATGGGGAAGAATATGGTTGAAATGCTAAGTCAAAATAAACTCCATTACACAGGGGATGCCAATATCACTCACTCCCTAATGGGGATGCTGGAGAGACAGCAATTCCATGATTGGAATATCCAAAAAGAAAATGGGGAATGAAGAGACCAGCTCCCCGTTTTGGCAGCCATAACAGCCTAACTCCTGCTTGCCTGACCTTGCCTTGGTCACTAGGAGGTCAGATGCCTGCCTCGTGGCAAGGAACCAATCAGAAGTTAGCTGGTGGTGCTATGCTTTACGGCTCTGGGTGTGCACAGCAATGACATGCAGAGCATAGCAACCGCCCTGGGAGGGCCCTGGGAGGGTCACTGCAGTCCTGGGCTGAGATCCTGGGGGCTTGAGCCTCCAGGGGACTTTCAGAAGCCCCTTGGTGGAGGTGAGAAAGGATTCTGAGGAAGGTCAGGGATCAACCTCTTCCCACACATAAATTGGCCTGCACACATACACACACACACACAACACACACACACACACACACAGAGAGAGAGAGAGAGAGAGAGAGAGAGAGAGAGAGAGAGAGAGAGAGAGATCTAACCTATATCACAGAGGAGAAATACAGGGAAAGCAGTGTCCCAAAGTAGCTTTGTGATCCATTTGATCAATAGTGGGCTCATATCACTGTTCATTGCTGTAACAACGCTCGTGACATCCTGACATGATTTGAGCTCAGATTTCAGATGATTCAGTCCACAGTCCTTGGCTCCATTGTTTCTGGGCATCACAGCAGGGGGAGGGGCATGGAAGAGTATCAAGGTGAACAGGAAGCAGAGAGAAAGGGGAAGAGACTGGATGAAGTCTGACCTCCCAAGACACAGTTCTAGTGACCCACTTCCTCCAGCTGGGCCTCCTGAAGAGAAATCTGCCCTATCATACGCAGCCAGGCTCCCAGGCTTTCCTTTGAAATACTGGTAGATACCTCAATGAGTCCATAACTCGAATTCTGCATTTGGTGTGGAGGATGCCAAGATCTGTCACCAGCAAGAACAATAGTTGAGCAATAGGTATCATAAGCAGCCTGGGGATGCAGGGGTCAGTATTGAATACAGGGAAATGAATTCTGGGAGACAGCTTCCTAGATGAACACCTAGACAAACTTTCTTTTCAAAGGAAAGTATTTCAAATGAGTTTAGTCTTTAATGAGTGGAGTCTATCCACTTCTTGAGACATCCTCAAAGACATCCTCTTTCCTACTTGCTTATTGTCCGAATGCAAAGCACTCTGTGTGTGTGTGTGTGTGTGTGTGTGTGTGTGTGTGTGTGTGTGTGTGTGTGTGTTATTAGAAATTGACTCTAGGGTCCTGTGCTTTATAGGCTAACTCTGACTACATCTCTATCCCTCTTTTTATTTTGAAATTGAGTCTCACTAGGCTTCCCAGTCTGGCCTTGAACTCACTCTGTAGCCCAAGCAGGGCTTGGCCTTGTGATCCTCCTATTTCCACCTTCTAAGTAGCTGGATTACAGGCTTGCTCCACTGGGTGGGGATGGCTTCTTTTCGACCTCTTCATAAATCATGCCCATCCCAGGCCCAATTTTATACAGCATTTCATACCCAAACACAGGTTTCATCTTCCTGTTGCTCCTGAGTTTTATATTGAAGGGACCAGACCCTCACCCAACCCCCTGCTTTAGCAGCCATGACAGGCTGCCCAGCAGGATGTAGGCCTCTGACGCAGCAAAATATGCTGAGTTTCTGGCCTTCTGACCTTGCCAGACCTGCCCTAGTCACTAGAAAGTCATATACCCTCCAGGTGGCAAGGAAACAATCAGAAGTTAGCTAGCAGGTTCTGGATGTGCTTTATGGTAAAAGTAGCATAACCATGATGTGTAGAGCATAGCAACCACCCTGGGAGGACCTATAGGCCATAACAACCAGTTGGACAATCAACACAGGACAGGTTGGAAGCCTGGAAGCCTACCAATCCTAAGACTGTTGCACACCACTTAAATACTCCCCTTGCTCCTCCCAATAAATTCCCCACCTCGTGTCCCCTTCAGGTCTCTCTCACTCCATCCACTGTGATGAATGGACGAGGGGCCTGAGTTAAGACAGTTAACTCTTTAAACAATAAGACTCTTTGCTTTTGCATCAGAATGGGTCTTGGTGATTTTGAAGTTCAGAATTTGGAAGCTGTCTTTGAGGGGCTGCAATCGGAGCCAGTCAAGCAGCCCCAGATTCATACCTGAGTGGGGGTGTGTTGGTGAGGGAAAGGCTAGCTAAAAAGGGTTAAGAACAGAGACACAGGATAGCTGTCAGGAGGGCAGATTCAATCCATACTGAATGAGTCCTTAGTTTATTTTTACACCATCCTTATGTAGTCAACCAACAGTGAGGACAAAGGGGCAAAGAGACTTACTTCCCTTAATCGTCCAGGTATTTGGTAGCCACACCTGCCATCAGGCCTTCATGGTCAAGAATAAATGCACCTGGGCTGACACCTATTGTTATTTGGATAAGAGACATCTACACCCCCCCACACCCTCTACCCCCACCAAGGCCAGAACATCCTATAGTCACTAAACTAATGTCTCATGGACAATAAGACAGATTTGGGCTCTCTGAACTCTTGGCAAGATGGTATGGACTCCATTTCATGGGTCCTGACAAGGCACAACAATATAAACCTGGATAAAGCAGCCAGCAGTAAGCAAGCTGCAGTCTGAGCACTGGCAAGCCTTAAGATTTCCTCCATCAGTGCAGATAGTTCACCATCTTAAAACTCTGCCTCCACAAAGTCTCAGGACACTGACATAATGTGGAGAAGCCCCATCTGAAAGCTCATGAGCACAGCCCTTGCTGTTCACATTTCCACAGGCATTCCAGTCCTCTGAGATCCCACCAGAATCACCCACTAAGCTCTGCTCTTAGCATTTCGGGACTTTATAGTTTGTATCTCCCAACTTCTTCATGTTCCTCTTGCAAGCTAGTCCCAAAGGCTTAAGAACTATACATTCAAGTTTAGCCACAGCAATGACTCCACTGATTTGATACCAGTTTTCTTTGTTGGTTACTTTTATGTAGCTGTGACCAAAATTCACGGGAGAACAAATTAAAAGATAACTTACTTTGACTCAAAGTTTCTGAGATCCCGTGCCATTGTCTTTGGCGCTGTGGTTTTGGGCCCATGATGAAGCAGAACATCCTGGAGACAAGGCTGTGTGCAGGAGGAGGCTTTTGCTTCACAAATATATAAAGCAGACAGAGATGAGGGGACCAAAGAGCAGGCCTCACGGAGCGCAGGTGTAACCTTTGTCCTAGTTTATTTTACAACTACTGTGATTAAAATACCCTGACAAAAGTAACTTATAGGAAAAGAGTTTGTTCTGGTCATAGTTCCAAAGGGATAATATCATGCTTCAGTTTCTGTTGTAATGATAAAATTGTGACCAAAAACAACCTGGAGAAGAAAGGGATTATTTGGCCTACACTTCCATGTCATAGTCCATCACTGAAGGAATTCAGGGCAAGAACTCAGGGCAGGAACCTGGAGGCAGGAATCAAGCAGAAACCATGCAGGAGCACTGCTTACTGACGTGTTTCCCATGGCTCGCTCTGTCTACTTTCTTATACAGCCCAGAATCACCTGACCAGGGGTTGCACTGCCCACAGCAGGCTGGGCCCTTCCACGTCAAACATTAATTAAGAAAATGTCCCACAGAGTTGCCTAAGGCCAATCTGATGGAAGCATTTTCTCAATGGCAGTTCTCTCCTCCCCTGTATCAAGCTGACAAAAAATTAACCAGCACAGATACAATCCATCAGGGTGTGGAAGACATGGCAGCTGGCAAGGAAAGCATGGTGGCAGGAAAGGAGACTGGCTGGTCACATTGCATCCACACTCAGGAAACAGGGTGTGGCTGGGCCTTAATGCTGACCACCTGCAACCCACTTCCTTCAGTGGACACCCCTCAAGTTCCACAGCCTTCCCAAGCAGCATCACCAGCTAGTGACAAAGTGTTCAAGCATGTGAGCCTATGGGGGACATTTCACATTCAAGTCACAACCTTCAAAGCATGTCTCCAGTGACCTACTTTCTCCATCAAGGCTCCACCTCCCAAGGCTTCCTCTCAAAATAGCACCACCAGCTGGGGAATTAAGCATTCAACTTTCAAGCTTTGAGGGACATTTCATATTCAAATCATAGCAACAAAATAACCATGTACAGACAGCAGAGAAGCCCCCACTACTTCAGGCTGCAGTGAAGAGAACTGGGATGCTGTTCTGACTGAACTCATTTGTTAAGCCATGCTTAGCTGAGACAATCTGAACAAATCCATAGCCGGACAGAGAGCCAGCTATTGGTTTAGTGCAGGCTGGGTAGTTTGGTGTAGCTGGTGGGGTTGATTCAACACACTTCTCATGGGCCTGTATGCAGTCTCATAGATTCAGATTCAGGCAGGATGGAGGGGGCAGGGTTGGGATGTCTTAAGTGACATCTTTGCCTCTCAGATAGTCACAGCTGCTCAGAGACCTATCTGTGGCCTGAGCATCATCTCAAGAGCTATAGTGACGCTAGTTTCCACTGCCAGATGCTTCTGGCTGCATTCTGAAAGGGCTTTTTGAAAGCTGAGCCTCCCTTTCCTGGCAGCTTGCAGCCTCTGTAGGGCAGAAGCCAGACTCTTAGTTCTAACCCTTGCTGGATTGAACAGCATTGCTCTACCTAAGTAGGCACCCTGGACAGCTCCCCGGAGTCCTGCCCACCCCTCCTCCTGCCCACCCTTCCAGCCCTCTGCCTGCTCATTCTCTTCAGCCACAGATGAGGCCCGAGAATCTCGAGAAACATAAGCAGAAAAGATATACCACTACATAGCCTAATAGTCCTTGGTGGGGATGGTGTGTGGGGTGGGGGTGGGGCTGGGGGCCCCAGAAGGAGAGTTTTGGAGGTGCTATAGTGATCAGGGAGGGAGCTAGCACATAGCAGACAGAAGTCAAGGCTGCTGCAGATTGAGACATGCAGCTACAACCTCCCCCTGTGTGGCACAGCCCATGTGCTTCTGTGTACTCCTGCCGGGTGCTGCTCTTCTCCAGCCTTCCAGACCAACAGGCTTGCAGTGAGCTGAAGAGACTACATCTCTGAAATCCTATGTTGCCGATCTGGGGACCATAATTAGAAAAGCACTGCTGAGGGAGGGGGGTCTATTCTTAAATATGTGAGCTTAGAATATCATTCTATTTTACATCTAAATATATTTGTTGAAAAAAATAAAACGGAGACAGCCTTGCTATACAGCCCAGATTGACATCACAACTTGCGGTTCTCCTGCCTCAGTCTTCCGTGTGCTGGTGTGGCAGGATGCACCACCATGCCTAGCATAGCATTCTCATACTCCTGTTTCCTAGTTTGTGACAGCAGTGCAGATTAAACCCTTTGGTTCTCCTTAGCAGGAGATGTTGGCCAACCCAGAAAACAGTCATCAGTCCTCACTGGGAAGACAGGTGGAGACGCTATGTCATCAATTTCCCACTCTGTACGGTCTGCCTGTATGGCTGGGATGTTCCCCACATGGGCTTGAGCACTGTCCAGACACCGATTGTGACAGGTCTTCAGGGCAGTCCCACCATTGGTGATAATCTTGAGGTAACTTGAGTGGATTGCGTACTGCCAAGGAGATTAATGAAGTACGTCTCTGAATGTGTCTGGGGGATGTTTCCAGAGATGACTAACTAAATGTGTGTGCTGCCATCCCATAGTCTGGGAGCCTGGATGACAGACTGCAATAGATAAAGAAGGATGGGGAGGTGGCTCATTGAGTACTTGTTGCAAAAGCACAGGGACCCGAGTTCTGGTCCCCAGAACCCACTTCAGCCTGGATTAGGTAGCACACGTCTGTAGTTTCAGCACTCTTACCTTGAAAAGGGAGGTAGACAGGAGAATCCCTAGAAGGTAGCAGGCCAACTAGCAGTAGTGAATAACCAGAGTTTGAGTTGGAAGCTGAAGACTCACTTCCCGTCAGGGTACTTTTTAATCACAGCAACAGGAAAGTAACACAGAAAGCCACTCAAAACTTTAAGAGGTAGGGTGTATCGGAAATCCATGGGGCCTCCTGTAGTAGATCGGTATTTATCCCTAGCATAGGTGTGGACTTTGGGAGCCCATTCCACATAGAGGGGATACTCCCTGAGCCAAGATACACGGGGGTGGGCCTAGGCCCAAAGGATATGACAGACTCTGAAGACCCCCTATGGAAGGCTTCACCCTCCCTGGGGAGCAGAAAGGTATGTGATAGGTAAGGTTTTAGTTGGGGGGGGGGGTAGCAGGGGAGTAGGGGAGGGAGAGGGAACTGGGATTGACATGTAAAACAATCTTGTTTCTAATTCAAATAAAAAAATGAAAAAAAAGGTGGGGTGTAGGTGGAGGAACTGCGTCACTGGTATTTAGATTTAGAGGTTACACTTGACCCCAGTCCTGTCCTTCCTCTAAGCTCTATGACTTCTGTGAGGTACCAAGCCTGGAACATCCATCCCCTCCCCATCACTATGCTCTGTTTCACAGTGTCTCCAGAAATGACAGCAGCAAGGAGTGTGGACCAGGGTAGCAGAGTAAATCTCTGTAGGCTGAGGTTTCTGTCCCACCCAGTCCCACAGCAGTTTAGTTCCAAATAAACACACAGAGGCTTATATTAATTATAAACTGTTTGGCTGATGGCTTGGGCTACTGATTGGCTAGCTCTCCCTTGATCATTAACACATTTCTATTAACATATGTATCTCCACATGGTCTTGGCTTCCTGGTAGCTACATGGAATCTCTGATTCTGCCTATTACCTTTCTCTATCCTTATTCCAGTTTTCCTGCCTGGCTAAATCCTGCCTGTCCATTGACTGAAGCAGCTTTACTCATCAACCAATAAGAGAAACATATATTCGTAGCATACATACACAAGGATATCCCCCATCAAATCTCTCCTCCTTTGATTTGTTTTTGGTGATATTTTAGTCATGGATATTCAAAAGTAATGAATACAGATAATCTCCACAAACTCCAGTGCATGGTCTCCTGATGTGGGATGTCTCTCTATATGCTATTGAAAGACCCCCCCGCAGAGGCTCAGGCCTCCAGGATCTCTGCCTAGGACCTCGGCGACCCCAACCACCAGGCGGAGTTGAAAACTTGATGCAAACAGCAAGAGGTTTCATTGCAGTTGTTTAATGAGCTAACCCCATGTTAGCTCGGGTCTTTCATCCACCCACCATGGCAGATGGCTGGAAAAGACTCAGAGAAACCACAGCATAGAGATCTTATAGGGCAGTGTAAGGGGAGTGTCTAGAGGTATGCACATGGCTCAGGATTGGTGTGGCTCCAGGCTTAGAGGACTTGCCCTGTGTTGATTGGTCAACTGGTTGTTATGGCCCATAGGCCCTTCCAGGGTGACTGCTATGCTCTGCTATTGCTGTGCACTTGTCTGTCCATAAAGCACACCCAGAGCCATAAAGCATAGCACCACCAGCTAACTTCTGATTGGTTCCTTGCCACAAGGCAGGCATCTGACCTCCTAGTGACCAAGGCAAGCAAGTGTTAGACTGTCATGGCTGCCAAAACGGGGATCTGGTCCCTTCACTGTGAATATGTTTTATTACCATTGGTTAGTAAAGAATCTGATTTGGCCAATAGTCAGGCATAATAGAGCTAGGTGGGAATCCAAGCAGAGATACAGGGAGAAGAGCAGAGTCCGGGAGATGCCATGTAGCTGCTGGAGGAATAAGATGCCAGAGCATTACTGGTAAGCCATGGCCACGTTTCGATACACTGATTAGTAGAAATGGGCTAATTTAATTGTGAGAACTAGTTAGTAATATGCCCAAGCCATTGGGCAAACAATTACAATTAATATTAAGCCTCAGAGTGATTATTTCATAAGTGACTGCAGGACCAGGTAAGGATGCATAAAAGCTTCCAGCTACATTCTCCTCACCAGGCACCATTTCCCAGGTGGTGTGTACCAGCCAGTGGGGCCTGGGTAGCCATTCCATGTAGGTCCCAGAGGCAGGTTTTAGGAGCTGCTGTCCATCCTCTATGATCCCACCTGCTCTTTCTGCCTCTCCTTGCAGATGACAAGGGCCTGAGTCATGGTGCAGTCACAAGATGGAGAGGTGCAGGCTTCTTAAGTCTCTGTGTGAAGGACATCATCAACAGTCCCATGCACAGCTGCCTCACCAGTGGTGTAGGAAGTTCCAGAAGAGAGCCTCTGCTGTGGACTCTAATTAACTTCTGGTGAATTAGAACTACTCCTCAGTCTGTGATCTCATTACTGAAGCCTAGGCCAACTGATACATTCTATGATGTTAGCCAGTGACACACACTCAGGTCATACCTGATGAGGTGGCAGCAGGGACAGCTGGGCAGGGCCTCTCTCTTCTGGTGGAGTAAGAATGTCTAACCTTAATCACACCTTTCACCAGGGTAAACTGAGGTTGGTCATCAGATGTATTTCAGCGCACACACTGAAATTTAGCCACCAGTGTCACAGTGTTATAAAGCAGGGTCTTAGGTACGAAGACTCCAGATTGCTGACATCCTGAAAAGAGACTGACAGGCTCTGCTGTGGTTTGAATGGGAAATGGCCCCCATGAGCTCATGTGTGTGAATATTCAGACCCCAGCTGGTGACACGGATAGCTAGTACAGCATCTTAGGCTCCCTTTCCATCCGTCCCTTCTGCCATGAAAGGGCATAGTGCTCGTCCGTTTCAGAGGACATAGCAACTAGGCACCATATTGGAAGCAGAAAGCAAGCCCTCAGCAGACACCAAACTGCTATCTCTGGCTCTCAGTCATCCCAGATTCCAGGACTAAATGGCTCACTCAGAGGTCATCTGTTAAGATGGGGGGAACAAAGACGGGGAGGTCCCACCTCAGCCTTCACCTGCATCAGCTCTCCTCCAGAGCCAAAGAGAAGGGACCTCATCTCTCTTTACAATTGGGTAAATTGAGACACAGAAAGGCAAGGCCACAGACTAGTACAGGCAGAGATGGGACTCCCTCCAAGCCAGCCATTCTGGGGTCAGGGCTCCTGCAGAGAGGGGTAAGGGAGGCAGACAGGCAAGAGCTGTCCAGGTTTCTCGTTGGGTAACAGACAATTCTTGGGGCTTCTGTTTCTCCTTCTGGCCTGGAATCCAGACAAGTCAGACTGCAAACCAGGGACAGCCTGACCCTGACCTCTTGGCTAGGCCGGCATTCTGGGTGGTCTTGTTTCTCTGTGGGAGCTAGGTGAAATTTGAAACAAAGCGTGCCTGGAATGCAGACAGCTCCTGCCCGGGAACTGGCTACCCTCATTTCCATATGACTAACTACTGCCTGGTAATAGGGTGCTGTGCCCCCTGGGAGTACAGGGTGCTAAGCCAGGACAACAAAGGCCAGTGCTACTTGAAATTTCTGGTAACTGAACTAAGTAAGCTACCACTGTTTCATCCCACCTCCTTTGGGTGCCTGACCTTCATCTGGGCTGAGTGGGGCTGTATTGCCTGAATTGGGAGCCAGGATATGGTGGCTCATGGGGCTCAGACCACAGGGAAGGGAAGGGCAAGGGCAGTTTTGCTGATCCCATCCTGTCAGCAGAGACCCATGGCCACCACATGGCCCCAAGCAGAAAAGGAAACAGGAGGCCTCTCAAAATAGACCAGCGTGTGGCTCCGCTGCATTTCCCAGCTCCCACCATCTGGCCAAGCCTGGGCCGGAAGAGAGGCAGGGGAGGGGAGAGCCTGGGTATGGATAGGCTCCCAACGCCCGGGGAGAAGAGCCCAATAGACTGCCTACCATCCACCCAGCACCTTCTCCTGCTAGACTTTTCATCTCCTTTGACTCCAGCATCAGTGACAGGCAATATCATCAACAGATAAGGTAACTGAGGCTCAGAGAGATGAAGAGACATTTCCAAAGCTACGCAGCTGGGAGAAGACAGAACTGAGTTGGCATGAGTCCCGGGCTGAGTTATCCCCACAGCACCTGTAGGCTACCTGCTACCACTGGTCTGATGCTTTTGGGCTGCCTCTAACCTTAGACCAGATCCCAGGAGGAGCTAGAGTCTGTGACTCATCATGGAGGTCAGTCTTGGGTCACACCTGCCTTAGGGCTGCCTAGGATAGCTACAGCAAGGAGGAAGAGTGGTTTTACTCCACATAGGCCGTACCAGGGTACCCCTGTGTGTGACGGAGTTCTGACACAAACCCTGCAGACCCCACAGGCCCATCTTCGAATCCAAAGCTGGTTCCGGCCAGACCCCGGCTTCCACCCTCACCCATGTACCACTGGCATCACCAAGACAGCCACCATAATTACCCAAGCACCCTCCATCACCACCCAAGCACACTGGGGCCTAACTAGCCTGCCAAGTCGCCCTGAAGGGATGGTGGCCAGGAGAGTATTCATCATTTTTCCCAAGAGGATCCTGAGATTCAGGGAGCTGAAGGTTGTATATATAGGGAGATGGCTGGCTAGGACACCAGTCTGCTCTTCATGCAGTCACTCCACAATCAATTATAGGGTGGTTGCTGTTCCTGTAACCAGAGCTAGGCCAGTCACAAAGGAGCTGTCTCTGTACCCCAAACCCAGTGATCAGTCTATGTCCTCAGACTTCCTTCAAGTAGTCACTGTTATGGTGATTCCATTCCTACAGGCCAGCCTTGATTTCAGTACTGGGACCTTGAGGTGAGGTATAAGCTCCTGGAGCTACACCTACCAGGACACTCAGCCCAGAACAATAACAGTGGCCAGGTCACGCCAATGTCCCCAGGGTATCCTGATGGCAGAACTAGCTGAGTGCCAGCCATCTGGAGGCTTTCTGAGAGGGAACAAGGCCCTCATGGACCCAGATCAAAGGTAGGGAAGGAAACAAAGGGCTGGAGAAGGAAGAGGGAGATGAGAAAGAGGAGACAAAAGGTAAAGAGAAGCAAAGGAAAGATGGACAGATGGACATATAAGGGAGGGAAGCAGGGAGAGGCGGGAACTGTGAGCTCATGCTCTCTGCCCAGTCCCAACCAAAAGTGGTGCTCTAAGGCTGGGCCAACCCAAAAGAGCTTTGGAAGGGAGAGTGAGAACATCGTGTTTGGGGATGAGACCGGAGGCTGCGGCTTGGCTTCCATGTGTCTGGCCAGAGTAGCTTCCCGTTCATGAGAGCTCCAGGCTGCCCAGAAGGCTAGAAGGGGCAGAAGCCTTGTGGATACAGGCTGGGAGGGCACACCCAGGGAACAGCAAAGACTGGTCTGCACCTGATCCAAAGGAAGAGACCAGGCCTTGGAGACGAGGCAGGGCAGGAGGAGGATAGGAAACAAGGCTCAGCACTGAACCAAAGCCGGCTGGAGTCTATTATTTCAGAGAGGGTGTATGGAGCGCCTGGCTCTCTGTAGAAGCCTGTACATTGTGAAGTAAGGCTGCCTTCCATGGCTTCCATGAGACTTGGTTTTCTTCTCTATAAATGGGGATAAAACAGCATTCAACCTCAAGGGTGAGGTTAGATGGGGCCAGAAAGAACTCAGCAGACAACACTGTAAATCGTTTGTCAAGTAGGGCACTCAGAAGGCAGAGGCAGGAGAATCTCTGTGAGTTTAAGGTCAGCCTGGACTACAGAGTGGTTCTAGGACATGTAGAGAGACTAAGGCTATGTAGAAAGATCCTGTCTCAAACAAACAAACAAACACAAGAAATTGCTTACCATCATTAACTGTTGCTTTAGCCACCATCTTTGTTGATGTTAACACGAAGCCAGGCCTGGTGCCTGTCATTGGCACTGTATGAGTAGTAAAAATACAGTCCAGTGCTCCAAAACTTCATAGCCAAATGCTCAGAGCAAGCCAGAAGCCAAAGGGGAGCTGTTTGCACTTTAGTATAAATTAGTGTTACATCCTACCGTCCTTAAAAGAAGGGAGGAGACTTCTTTGTGAAAGGGCCAAATTTGTGTGAGAAAGGGCCTCATTCTGAGGAAAACTTGGGCTAGGGAGGCCATCCTGTTTTGCTTCATTGGGAGGGGATGGAGGAATGGTCACACATCTGACCCCTGAGTTTCCACAGAGACTCTTCCAGATTCTGGAAATTCCCTGCAGGAGCTGGAGGAAGAAGCATCTGTTTAAAGGGCCTGTAAGGAAAAGCCTCACTTGCCCAAAGCACATGGTTCCACCTTCTGCAAAGTTTCCACCCACCCAAGCCTGAACCCAAGCTTTGAACCCTGGCTTTCTTGATCCTGTTCACTGCAGGGGTGTGTGTGTGTGTGGGGGGGTGATTTGGGTTGGTTTGGGAAAATACCATCTCTGGGCTTTTCCCTGCTTGCTCCTCCCACAAATCAGAATAGTCCCTGGCCCTGGCCTGAGTGACCTTTCATTCTCAGAGGGAGGCAGAGCCAGCCAGGGAACAGGGCTGGTGACCCAGATTCCACTTCCTGCCTTGCTTCCCTTCATTCCCAGACACCAGCTGCACTGGAACTGACAGTGGGCCTGCGGGAAACCTTACCGAGACCTTTGCTGGAGGCAGTGACACCAGCTGCATGCAGCCTCTGAGCTGGGCACGTGCAGTCAGTCCTTCCCCATAGGTACAGGGTCCAGGCTGGACCACAGCCCAGAGCTAGACACCACACTCCATCCAGCCACACTCCCATTTTACAGGACAGACAGAGGCCCAGAATGAAGCAAAGGCTGGACTAAAGCTAAATATTGGGAGGCTGGCTAAACTCAGATTCACCCAACCCAGCACCTTCTGCTGCCAGAGTCTCAGAAAGACCCACAGGCTTTAGGGTAGAGATTAGCACCTGGATGGCTGCTAAAGGAAGGAAACTCCTGCTGGGTGTATCCCAACAAGCACCAAGGGATATGAAGTCCATTATCCCAGGCTCTGCCATGCCCACGGGGTAGCCATAGTTGAGGTGTGGGCATCTCTTTTGGTCTTCCTAGAGTGCCTCCCACTTTCTCATCATCTAAGACAGTCAACAAGCCAACAAAGGAATATGTACATCAGTTGAGACACCTACATGATGAAGGCAAGCAGAGCTGAGGTGTATCTGGTGGAGAGAAAAGAGGGTGGCTGGGGTCTTCCCTGGTTCTGAGCAGGTGACATTTAGGCTGGGCCAAGAAAATAAGAAAGGATGAGTAGAGCCTGGGGTAAGAGCTCTTCAGGCAACAGCAGGTGCACAGGTCCTGGAGTAAGTAAGAGTTAACGCTGTCATCCAAGAGAGGCCAGTGGGTGCTCAAGTACCATGGGAGAGACCTGTCAGGCCAGTCAGAACTGACTGGAGCTTAGATCAAGTCCTGCAAGCAGCAGGGAGCTGGAGAACGTTTGTATGAAAACTTCTGGGTCTGGTGATTGTCTCTAGATTACACTTTCCACTGGATAAAAGGGTGAACTGGGATGGTGGGGGGTAGGTGGATGAGAGACACAGCTGGGAGATGCTAGTGGCAGTGTGGCTGGTGACCAGAAGCAGGCTACCTGAAGGGAGCTCGGGCTGGTCAGAGTAACCTGGCTTACCAGAGGAGTCAATGAATGTGAGAGAGGCATGAAGAATTACCCCATGTTAATAGCTGTGTGGATGCCTTTCCCAAAACTGTGGGAAGTAAAATGAAGCCAGAAGCCAGCCTCAGACAAGCTGAAGCCTGGACTGCCCCCGTGCAGCCCAAGGGTCTTGCTTAATGGGCAGTCAACAACTGTGGCCACGGCATTATTTATGCCTCCTCTGGTTGCTGTGGGCCTTTGTCCCCCCACCTTTGCCCCCTCACCCCCCCTCCCACACATGCTGAGGTGCTGGAGGACAGGCATCCCGACTGACTTGACCCCTGCTCTGTTCTCAGTGTGAACGCTCAGTGCCGAGTCTACTAGGTCTGCTGGAAGGACTTGTAAGTATTTATGAACAAACAATAAGCTCAGAAGCCAGCACCAGAACCAGAGTGATATCCATAGCCAGCCCCAGGGCCTGCCGGCTGGTCCCCTGGGAGACTCCGCCCTGGCCCTGCACTTTCCTCTCTGTGGCTCTGGCTTCCCAGCTTCCTGGCAGGAAGCGCAGCCCCCAGGCATAAATCATTAACTGGAACCACCTCTCCCAGCCAGCTCCCGTTTGCAACAACACTTTGCCTCTATTATCTTGAAGGATGCTTCAGTTCAGTGTGTCCTGAGGGGCATACAGGCAGAGGCAAAAGGGCGTCAGAGAGGTGCTGGTACAGCAGGAGGGAGCACAGGCCTCCTATCACCTGCTCTACAAGGACACACAAGGGTCTAACCCCCGCCCGCTCCTCAAGAACACTGCATTTAAAATAATCCACAGTAAAGCATCTAAGAAGGAATCTGCCTTCATCCTTCCAGGCTGCTAAACAAAACGCCATGGGCTGGTACTGGAAACAACAGAGTTAGTTCTCACAGTCCCTCAGGCTCCAAGCCTAAGATCTGGTGCCAGTAGAGGCTGTCTGGCTAGGCTTTCTTTCTGGCATACATAGATGGGGGTCTTTTCAGGAGACTGTGGAACAAGGGTTTCTGGTCTCTTGAGCATCTTGTAAAGATACTGACCCCCCCCACACACACAAGTTCCACCCTTAATCTAATCAGGTCTGGAAGGTCCCATCTCCTAGTCCCACAACCTTAGGGGTAAGGTCCTGATGGGTGAATTGGGAAGGGGACAGGGACCAGCCTGGAGCTAAGAATCAATGGCAATTTGCAGACACTGTAACCTTTGGCCCAAGGAGAGTACAGGGGTAGGCTGGGAAAGCCAGGGCACCCAGGCCAGCTAAGGAGTAAACTTGAACACACAGCCCTCCTCAACCTTTGAGTGAGTCCCCAGAGACCTAACCTCCTGTCTCAGCCCTCCAGGTTCAAAAAGTATTCCATGCCACAGTCACTTTCTCTCTCTCTGATAATTTCCACAACTACCAGAGGCCCTAATGCAGTGTTTCCCAACCTTCCTAATGTTGCAACCCTGTGATACAGTTCCTCATGTTATAGTGACCCCCAACCAGAAAATTGTTTTCATTGCTACTTTATAACTGTAATTTTGCTACTGTTATGAATCATAATGCAAATATCTGATACGGGACCCCTGTGAAAAGGTCAGTTAAGCCTCGCAGGGGTCGTGACCCACAGGTTGAGAACCACTGCCCTAATGGAAGGAGTTCACTGAGTTATACTGGGCAACTCTAGGGCATCAGTTTCCCCATTTAAGAAATGGGGAGTTGGAGACAATGTGGCTAGTTCCTTGAAGCTCTGCAAAACTTTGTAGAGGCAGCTCTACAAAGTCTGCCTCATCTCTAAAGTCCAGCTCTGAACTCTCCCTTAGGAGGATCCTAAGACACTGAGATAAAGGGGCTGCAGAGATGGGTCTTGCCAAAGTGTTTGCTATGCTCAAGCAAGGAGCTGAGTTTGTACCCAAGCACCCCACATAAAAGTGGCACTTGCCTGTAATACCAGCATTGGGAAGGCAGAGACAAGTGCCTCTGCCTGGAGGTTGACCCTGGAGGTCAAAGCCAGCCAGTCTAGATACATGAATGAGCACCAGGCTCAGTGAGAGACCCTGCCTCAAAAACAAGATGGAAAGTAATTGAGGAAGACACTCATTGTTGGCCTCTGACCTCCACACACATGAATGCACATACACACATACATACAGACATGAAGGTCTCCCATGTTCCTGTCACACCACAGCTATTCATGACCACTCCAGAGCACCCAGTCATTTCCCAGAAGACGAATGCCACCTGCTCTCTCCACACAGACCTAAAACAGTTTCCCTCAGTTAGGTAAGGTTGTGACAGGATCTAAATCTGCTTGGAAAACCCATTGTGTAACACTGCCCTTCCATGGAAGGCACGTGGCCACCGGGAAAGGCTGTGTGAAGGAGCCAGGACTTTCTTTGAAATGAATATCTTGGCAAGACGTGCCAAGAAATGTCCTTTAGAACGCCACTAACTCTAGGTCACCACTAATTTACTCAGAGCTGACAACAGTGTCCTGGTCTAGTATCCCAGGAGACCAAGCCTCATGGGATCATTGCCAGTGGACACAGAACTCTGGGATATGATTGTCTACCCATAAACTTTCTGTTTTGACCTGGGGGGGGCGGGTTCAGAGTCTGTGTGGCCCACCACTATGTTTTCTCCAAAGATCAGCAAGCCATGTGCTTTCAGGAACTACTGAAAGATATTTTGAACCAAGTCTAAATAAAGCAGATAGTGTGACAAGGAGATGGAAGGAAGGTTTCAATCTCGAAGCCACATACAGCCATGTCCTAACCCAGGGTTCCCTGAGAACAATGCCATGATGGAGTGAGTGCACAGAAATGGCCATATGTGACAGAAACCTACTAAGTGCCAGCCAGGAACAGGGCTGGAATTTTGTTTTCTTAAGACTTTCATAAACAAGAAAGTGAAGGTCTGAGAGGGGTTAGGGGCAAGAATCCCAAGCAGCACCTGGTGACTCCTTTCCTGTCCCACACCCCCATGATATGCTGAGTGAGGACATTTACAGAACTGACCCAGGCATGACACCTCCATCTGCTCAGCATTCCTTAAAGAGTAACCTGTCCTTGTGATCTCAGTCCAATAGCATGCTGCGATTCCTTTCCCACTGTCGAGTGGCCATCGTGTCCCTGCCAGGGCCAGCTCCCTCCACTCCCTCAGTCTCTAGGGAACCTTTTCTGCCCCGCTCCATCCAATACAGCTCCCCAGTGCCTGCCACCCTCCACTATGCCATCCTTCTCTTTCTCCCCACAGCGTTGGCCATCACCCAAATGCATCTTGTGTCTCTACTCTTTAGGACTGCCTGTCTCTCAGACCGCACTGGACCTGCGTGAAGGTCAAAAATACATCTCTGTGCCAAGGAATCTAAGTGAGTATTCCAAATGGATGCAATGAAATCCTCCCCACCCCCAGGCTGACCTTGAACTCTCTATGTAGCCAAGGATGAACTCCTGCACCTCCTCCTCCCGAATCCCAAGTGCTGGGAGCACAGGTGTGTGCCACAAAGCTAGGTTAGGGATCAAACCCAGAGCTTCGTACAGAATAAGCAATTAGTCTACCAACTGATTACATTACCAGCCCCTCCCCTGTGAATATTTCCTGCCTCCCCCATTCACCCCACAGCCCTAAACCCCTGACTCCCAAGCTCAGGTCAGAGGGTGGGAGTCTGTATGCTAGGCACAAGTCTGTGATAGGGTCCAGCAAGGAGCTCAGCAGATGGCCAGATTCACACACACCAATGGAGAAAGCAAAGTGGCCATATGTGACATTTATAAAGATTCAGAAACCAAGGAAGCTGTCCAGAGGGCCAGGGTGGAAGGGTCAAGGGGTCACCTTGAGAAGTCCTCCCTGAAAAGTGAGGAGGAAGTACAGGCCAGTTGGGTCCTGCCAGACTGTAGCTCCCAGGCTGCAAATAGGCAAGATGTGAAGTAATGAATTAGGAAGAGGGTTTCTGAGGCTCACACAGGGAAACAGAACTTATGTGAGGCAACATCTGTGCTACCTCAGTAGATGGGTTTTAGCCACTGAACATTTTCCAAGTCACAAACCATCAAACCTTACCAGTCCATGCTCAGCTCTTCAGCAGAGAGAACGTTCTAGATGGAGGTGGAAATTGAAAAGATGAGGGTATTCAGGACAGGGTAATAGGGGAGAGGAAGATGCTGGGCATAGGATTGTCAGTCACTCTCTCTCTCACAACCGGCTCCAAAACCCTCCTTAGAATAGGCACCATGGCCACATCCTTTCCAGCCTGGGCTGTCTGCCAAGAAAAGATGCTAAGGAGGCAGTGAGCAAAGGGCCCTGAGCTTAGCTCAGGCAAGCCTCCTGGACCTACCTTCCCAAGCACACTTCCAGAAAGCAAAGAGCCAGCTTCCTCCCCACTTCAAACCCACAGAGAACAGGAGCCAGTAGAGCAGCACGCTGGCAGAAAACACTGGGAGAAGCACTGACAGAAGGTGCCCGTAGCCGGGTCTCATGGCCAGCTTTCAGCAAGAACTTGGCTATGGTTGCAGGTCCCACCCACATGCATATGCCAAGACTTGCAGATTCCTGCCACCGGGTCTGAGGGTCTCTGCCTTATGCTCTCCCCCAGCCATTGGGAGGGCACTTGCCAGTACAACACATCCAAAAACAGGTCACCCTCGGATTCCATCTTGATTTGCTGTGGGCACATCTAAAACATCTGAGGTGTTCAGTGATGGAGGCAGCGAGGGTGGTCTCATAGAGTCCTGGTGTCACCCTCTGCAAGCCAGGTGGCTTAAAAATCTGAGCCACAATGTCTCCATCTGTTAATAGAAGCCATAATAATAGCACTTCTCTCAAAGTTCGTTGCAAGGACTGAATGAGATGATTCAGATGAAATTTTTACAGGACCTGACACTTGGCACACACTCAAAACTGACACAGTTAATGGACAGAAAACAGAGCCAAGTGACAAATACCTTAGGGATAATTTGGGGGGGAAATGACAAGCAAAGGGTAATTATCTCTAACAGTGAACTCACAAATTATCAAAACAAAACAAAACAAAAAAGACAAACTACCCTGAGGAAGTTCCCAAAAGGATGCAAACAGGTAATTCTCAAAGAATAAAATGCCCAATTGACACTCAAAGATGTTTACCTGGACAGCAGTAATCACAAAGGAAATGCTAAGAAAGCCACACTTCAAACAGAGGGAAGTATCCAATTGGCAATATTCCTAACTTCCCATTATTTTAAATAAACATGATTCTCTTTAATTGGGCACTCACTGTGTGACATTTCAGTGCCTACAAGCAATGTGTAGTGACAGCAATTGAACTGAATCACTGTCCCCTGAGTACTAATCATGTCTTTGCATGGGGGCCATGGTCAATATTCTCTACAAGCTAATGTGAAATTACTAATGACCTATTACCAACCAGATTCACATATAAGCCATAGAACACCCCATTCTACGGCTTTGCCCCATGTCTTTCCTTTTTATCTCTTTGATGTCTGTGTGTATACTATGTTTGTGTATGTGGTCCTCCTGAAAGCATAAAAGTATCATAACAGATGTGGAGGTCAGAGGACAATATCAGGAGTCAGTCCCTGCCCTCCACCTGTTTTGAGGCAAGGTCTCTCTTAGTTGTTTTTTCCTCTGGGTATGCCCAGATAAACTGGGCCACATGCTTCCTATTTCTGTTTCCCATCTCCTAGATGTTTCCTAGGAGTTTCCCTTCTCCTCTGAGTTACAGGCACACTCTAATGCTTTTTAAGCTAGTCCTTGGAATTTGAACTTTGGTCCTTATTCTTGCACAGCAAGCTCTTTTCCCATTGAACAATGTCCCCAGCCCACCCCTGCACCTTCAATCACCTTCTCTCTCTTTTCTTCCCACATTCTTCCTGGCAGTGTTGACCATGGATTTTCTGTTTCTATGGGGTCCACTTTTTAGCTTCCATGTGCAAATGAGAACTTGCAGTATTTATCTCTGTCAGGAGTGCTTGTAATAGTTGACAATATCCTGTAATAATAAGGATACAGTGAAAACAGACAGCTAACTAATATATGTGTGATGGTCTGAAGAGTTGGCTCAGCAGTTAAGAGCACTGGCTGCTCTTCCAGAGGACCTCGGTTTAGCTCCCAGGACACACATGGTGACTTACAACTAGCTATAACTCCAGTCCTGGAGAAATCCATGGGCACCAGGCATGTAGATGGTACACAGGTACACATGTAGACAAAACACTCGTTCATATAAAGTTGTAAAACATGTTTGTTATATTATTATTATACTATATATGTGCAATCCTAGACACCATAGTGGGGCCTAGACCAACAGTGGAATTATCAGTGAAAAAATATAGTATGTGTATTGTAGACTGACCATTCAAAATCATTTATGTCAAGAAAAAAAAAAAAAACCCTGAGGGCTGGAGAGATGGCTCAAAGGTTAAGAGCACTGGCTGTTCTTCCGGAGGTCCTGAGTTCAATTCCCGGCAACCACATGGTGGCTCACAACCATCTATAATGAGATCTGGTGCTCTTTTCTAGCCTGCAGGCATACATGTGGGCAGAACACTGTATACATGATAAATAAATAAAACTTAAAAAAACACAGGAGGAATACATTACTAGTGAGCTCTCCCTCCTTCACTCCGTCCCTCTCTCTCCTCCACTCCCTCCCTCTCCCTCCTTCCCTATCTCCCTCCCTTCCTTCCTTTCAGAGCAGGATAGTCTCATATTCCTAGGCTCAAGCGATGCCCATGCCTCAGCTTTATGAGCAGCTGATAAATATAGGCACAAACTACCACGCCTGGCTACATTAAAAATATTTTGATAAGTCTCATATTTTCCACAATAACCAAATGTCTTACTTGTGTTTAGAAACAAAGCCCTTGAAATTTAAAGAGACAGTATCTCAGAAGTGGTCTCAACTAGTCCTGGCCCACCTTTTAGGGGACAGAGTAAGACTATTCTGGAAAACATCCACTTTACATCAGTATAACAGCTCAGAGTGTCTGTAGATAGGTAAGTCTTTCTGAGTGGCAGCAGCTTTTTCTTTTTCCTGGAGTAAGAGCCCAGGACCTCCACAGACACCAGGGACCTCAGCCCCAGCTCCCATGTGGAAGCCATTGTATCTGCTTCCACTTGCCCTCAGTCAGGTTGGTGAAACAGACAACATGGGCCATTTTACCTTGTCTAGACACAAGTCACCTTGAACCCATTCATGAGACTGCCCTTGAACCCTTATCCCAACAGAAACAAAGACAACTGAAACCATTCCTATGCAGGAATAGCAATAAAATCAATAGCACTTGGCTGCATTCATAACCCATAGTCACAGTCTAAGGGTTGGGTTCAAGTGGGGTCTGTCTGAATTTTCAGAGAAAGGGGACTCCAGAAAACTCAGTAGAATGCCAATTAGGCCCAGGCCTTGGTTTTGTCTGGCTGTTGTGACAAAGAACCACAGATTTCCTATTTCAGATCTCAGAAGGGGTTCTCACTGCACTAAAGGCACTGGGTGACTGCCCTCCATGCCCAGGCACCAGGAGAAACCCAGTTCCTCACCTCTTTTGCCTCAGGGGCTGCCTCTGTCTCAAGACAGAGTCCCTTCTGCCATCTCCAGAGGCTGCAATGGCAGGTGGCATCTTACTTGCTGTTTTGACTCTTTGGTCCATGCCTTTCTACCTTGCTCATCTCCATATAAGGATCATTGTATTTACATGGAGCAGCAAAATGTCTAGATAGTTCTAGATAATCTCAATTAACCCTAATCCTACCTGCAGCTTTAATTCCCCCTGATATCATCTGACACATCACTCGCAGGTTCTGAGCTCCAGTTCCCGGGGTGTCTGACTATTCTTCTGCCTACCACATTAGGAGAAGTAGCACATTCATGAGGCCCAAACTCATATCTGAGTTGGCATAGAGAAACTGGCATCTCACAAAAATGTCTAAGATATTGAATCACAGGAGACACATGACTTATCATGGTGGTGTAATAGCTTTTTCAACTCAAAGAACTCGTGTCCTGTTGCTTCTGGCATCAGAGGGACCCAGTGTGAGGATTGCTTATTCATGAGCACTCATGCAAATGATATATCCTCATGTAAAATACTCAAACATTATAGAAGCAACACCATAGCCTGCTCTTCGGAACACATTTCCTGGGCCCATCCCAGCCTTCTTACTCTACCTTCCCTGTCTTCTGGGATGGCCTTGTACGTTAGTCTGTTTTCCAACACTGTAATGAAATAGCAGAGGCTGGATGACTTTGAAAGAAAGAAGGTCTACCTAGCTTACAGTCCTGGAGATCTGAAAGCAGGATGTTGATCTCTGCTCCATTCTGGTGAGAACCCCATGGAGGACAGCATCACAGTGGTGGGACAGGAAAGCAGAACGGGGAAAAGGGCCAGGCTTTCTCTTTTTCTAACCCCTGCCCCAGGAAAGAACAAACTCAGGGTCCCACAAGAGCCACCTTAACACTTTCCTACTAGACTTGACCTCTGAAAGGTTCTATCACCTCTTAACACCGTCACACTAGCATCCAAGATCTGTCCTCACACACAGACACCAATACTCACAAACACAGAGACATATACAGAGACACATTTTCTCTCTCTCTCTCTCTCTCTCTCTCTCTCTCTCTCTCTCTCTCTCTCTCTCACACACACACACACACACACACACACACACACACACACACACACGGATACACACACACACATACCTACAATCACACAGAGACACATACTTTCTCTCTCTCTCTCTCTCTCTCTCTCTCTCTCTCTCTCTCTCTCTCTCGTACAGAGAGACTCTAGTCCCTGATGACTCCCCCAAACCAAAACACCATGTGATATTTGCCAACCAATGAAGATAGGCATGTAGGTGCTGGGAACTGAACTGTGTCCTCTGCAAGAGCCACTCATCTATCTAGTCACATCTTCCAGTTTTTCTTCCCCATAGTTAGAACTGGACTCATATGTACTTTGTGTGTTCTTGAAATTGTTCCCCTGGAAGCTGTGTTATGAACCCAAAACTTGGCAGAACCTAGAATCAATACCTAATTCTAGGTCAGGCCATGCAAGGACCTGAGCCATTTAAACTCCCCTTTGTCAATCCCCTGGTTACAGGGAATTTGCTTGTTTGTGCTATAATTCTAAGAGTTCAGAGTTAGTTTATAATGATTTTTTAGCTAACCAGTGTTCATTTGGATTTACATTTTCTTCATCTTCTTTTCTTTGCTTGTTTTTAGTTTTTTAAAACAAGAGTCTCCTATAGCCAAAGCTGAACTCAAACACACTACAAAACTGAGGATGACCTTGAACTCCTGATCTTTCTGCCTCCACCTCTAGGGTGCTAGGATTCCAGGCATGTGCTACCATGCCCACATCACCACTCCTTTTACATTTTCTGTTTGTCCACCTAGGATAATGCCCCTTCTAATTAAGTTCCCTTAGAATATCCTTGGGTAGAAGAGATTGTCTGAAAACTTCTATTTGATTCTTTCCATTCAGGCTTTTTATTATGACAAATGTCCACATAAACTTAAGAAAACAAACTAAAAGAACACCCACCTATACTACAAGTTCCAGCAATTACCTGAACCCAGAGCCATCGCTGTTCTCTGCATCCGATGGCTCCATTCCCTCACGACAAACTGCTCAGCAAATGCCAAGCTGTCATTCCATTTCATCTGCCAATATCTTAGTATTATCTCTTTAAAGACAAGAACTCTGTCTTTAAACAAGACTGAGGCATATACCAGGAAAAAAGAAACAACAGCAATGACTCATTATATCGTCACGCATCTCACCAGCATCCACATTTACCCAACTGTCATTGCTTTTCTTAGGATTTATTTGATTGAATTGGGACACGGACAAGTTCTCTATATTGCTTCTGGCTAATCTACTGGTTAAGTTTCTATAGATTTTCTTTTCCATTTCTATTGTTTCTGTCATTATTAACGCAACAGTCGGGGTTTTGCTATCTATATCCCCTGCTTGTGGGATCTGTTTTCTATAAGCCTGTTGATAGATTCAGAGACCTGATCAAATTCAGGTCTGATTCTTTGGTAAGACTGTTGCAAAGGTGATGTATTTTCCATCAGGAAGCACATTTGGTCTGATTCCTGTTCTCTGGGTGATGCAAACACGGACTTGAAGGCCATTGCCAAGACCCATGCGTTCATTAGAGGTTGGGAATGGTCATGTTCTGATTCTGACATAGAACTGGAAAAGTTCTGTGAAGAGCTTGGCATTAACAGCACACTGTTGTGATCCCAGCCTTCAAGAGTCTACAGAGCAAGACCGTCTCAATAAAAAGAGAGTCAAAAATCTTCTATGAAGGGAAACTTTCCCTCACCAAATCTTTTGCTGACCCTGAAGCATGGTTGACATAGAGGCAGGAGAATTGATTTTCCCCTCTCTCTTTTGCATTTTGAAGTTAATTGCTTGGTGGCTTCCTAGTGTCTTTATGAACTTGTGGAACTGAGCTTATCTGATGTGTTTCAGTCTGCAGTGTCCTCCCTGGTGCTCTAACTGTCCCGCCCATGACAAGCTGCCCTTGAGTCCCTTCTGACTGACTCTCCTGGTACTTCATGGCTCTCTGGAGAGAGATGTAGTTCCAGTCTCACCCACACACTTCTACAAATTCCCATGGTAACTGGTAGTGGTAAATAGTATTTAAAGACCACAGTCTGGGAGCCAAGGTTGTTTCTTATCACTGAGTTAGTCATTGTCCCTGGACTTTTCAGTGCTCAGAGCTAGGAAATGTATTCTTATTTCTACAAATACACCCATCACGAGAAGACAATCACTACACTTCCATGCTGTTACTTTAGATTCAAATTTACCAAATCCCGTCAGTCTCTCTCCCACACCAAGGAATATGGTTTTCGATGTTTCTGAAGTGTTCCCATGTTGACTTTATCCTCCACAGAGCTGATGAGGGGCACAGGACACACAGGCTGTAATATGGCATTGCTTCCCCAAAGTGCAGGTCCCCTAGCTCTGTACCTAACTTTCCCCGCCTCATCCGAGTTCACCCTAACCCATGCCCGAACACAATGCATGCAACTCTCTCAGGACACACAACGCTACAATTCTCCCAGGTTCCAGCACTGACAACTTGATTACTAGCCCTGGGTGTGGTCCTATTTTTGATGGTGTTGCTTTTGGTGCCTTTAATCCCTCTGCAAGCCTCCTAAAGTGTGAAAAAACACTGTGGTATGCAGGTGAAATAATTCCTCACTGTGCTGATATGGTACCAACTTGCTATATAATTGGATCTATTTACCTCACTTTTAATTCTAAGAATTCATTCTTAATTTTAATTTAGTTTTAGTAGCTGGAGAGATGTCTCAGTAGTTAAGAGCATGTACTGCTCTTGCAGAGAACCCAGGTTTCGTTCCCACTACCCCCAGGGTACCTCACAACCATCTGTAACTCCGGTTTCGGAGATCCAATGCCCTTACAGACTCCAGTCTTTGCATGTATGTGGTGCACATACATACACTTAGGCACACACACACACACACACACACATACATTAAATAAAGTAAATGTATTCAGTTTTATAATTATGTAAAAGATTACATACTTCCAAAGCCAAATGCACAAATCTATTCAGATATTCTGACCTCTACAACCCTTCCTTCTCACTATTCTCATATCTAAATTATTTTTCTTAAAAAAAATCAAGGTTTGATTACCTTCATGATCTCAGATGATAGTTAGCATAACGTATGTGCCTTTTAAAGTTAGCATGCCTCAGAGCTCCTACAGGACAGTGCAGAGGCATTGTATGTGCCTTTTAAAGTTAGCATGCCTCAGAGCTCCTACAGGACAGTACAGAGGCATTCCCCAGGCCTTATGCTGCATAGCCCTCCATGAGGCAATGTGTTGCGGCTCCTTTTACGGTCGACAGACTTTGCATTCTTTCCAGCATTTCCTATTACACATAAAACTATTTAAAAAAAAAAACAACTTAGTCCATTTGTCCCTTTTCAAAATTTTGCTTGGATGATTTTGTTTCGACGACTCCAAACAATCTTTTCACAGGAGATATAATTCCAGACTGACATCTGTGTATCACTGCCCACCTTAAAGGAGTAATCCAGAGATTCTTCTCCTCTGGTATTGCTGGAGAGCCAACCACAGCCTGCCGCACCTTCCTTTGCAGGTCACTTGTCTTCCCTCCTTGGCTGATTCCGATGATATTTTTCTTTTTCGGTGGTGGTTTTTGTATTATGAAATGCCTGGGGATATATTGGTTCTTATTTGTTTGAGATTATCCAGGCTTTGGGAGGGGTCTGTAGATTGCTGTCTTCCATCAATTCCAGAAACATTTCAGCCATTAACTCTCCAAATATCACCTCTGACTCTCCCTCTTCCCCATGCTTGTAGCACTCTGATGAAGTGGATATCGATGTCCTTCTGCTTCCTGCATAGATAGCCCTTGCCATTGCTTATAAAAGACTTTCTCATATTCCATTGATGAGTTCTAGGTGTTTCCCTCTGGCATATTTGTACACTATAACTGTGCAAAGATGCTAATGCTGGAAGATGAATATTAACATAAGAAGTTGGCTATTATAGTCTGTCCTTATTTCTGATTATCTACATGGCTCCTGCATGTATGCTGCACTTACTCCATCCTATCATCCCTAAAGTCTTGCCCTGCTACAACACCAGCTTGAAGTCCAGAATCTCATCACTTAAGTCAGAGCCAGTTTGTAGACAATGCTCCTATGGTACCCAAGTATGGCTGCTTGAATGCTTTCCTTCACACAGCCAACAAACAACCATTAGAGCGGCATGGAAAAATCACCTGCAGTAACTACTGTTCAAAAGAGACGGATGGCAGACAGAAATCACTGAACAGCGATGACACAGTCTACACTACAAAAGCAGGCCCTTAAGACCCTGTCTTACTCCTCTCAAGAAGTGATTTCCCACAGCAGGGGTGCACCCTGTGGGCGCAGTGAGTAACACCATTCCATTTCTGTGAGAGGCCACACACAGGTGGCCACACACAGATTGGTAGTTTTCTTGATCAGCCTTCTGTAAAAAGTCTGAGAGCCAGATTATTCTTTTTCATTTCTTCCCTCATCTATCCTGCTAGGATTGAGCACTGCTCTTTTGGCTGAAGTCCTTTGAAGTTTCCTCGATGTATTGTGAGTCCTTGAGGTTTTCTTTACCACACAGAAGCCTCATGGAAATAAACCTCTATCTTGAGCTTCTTGTGAGAGACAGCAAGAGCTTCTAAGAAGCCTTGTCATTTAAAAAATATCTGTTCATTTAGTTTTATCATGACAACTTCTCACATTGTAGACCAAGCTGGCCTTGAACTGATATCACCCATGCTGGCCTTTAACTCCTGGTCTTCACACCTCAGTGTCTTAAATGCTAGAATTACAAGCAGGTACAGCCACACTTAGCCTTCTAGATGTCCTATTGTGTGATGGAGTGGATTTGTGGGTCACACTCTTGAGACTGTAGACGGTCCTTTGTGGAGGAAGACTGATTGGCAGGGTTCTCTTTGGATGTTTGCCTGAAGTCTTAATAAGTTATCTGACCATCGTACCCTAAACTGTTCTCCCCAGAAGCCACAGGGCAGGGTGGGACTCAGCACCCTGGATTTGACTTTTAGTGTTGCTTACATCTGGAGATACTTAGAATTTTCAAATCTATCAAATTCCTAATTCTTCATGTTTAACAGCTAAAATGCCTGCCAATGCATTACACAGATTCCATGCAACCTCCCTCTCTCTCCATTCCTCTTTTCCTGCATTCTCCCCTCTCCTTCCTTTCCCTTCTGTCACTGCCTTCCCTCCTTCCCCTTCCCTCCCTTCTCTTTTCTCTCCCCATCCCTCCATTTCTTCATTCCTCTCTCCCTCCCTTTCTTGCCCCTACCCCCAGCCTCCACGTGGATCCCATTCTTCCTCAAGAAACTTCTCTGGGACAATTATCTTCCCACAAGAAAGATGGCCTCAGCATCTTCTCACCAAAATCACCCCTACATTTGTAAATGTTTCTATCACTGAGTACAAAAAATCTTGGTTTATAATCTATTGCTGAATGACAAATGTGATGGTTCAAAACATCAACCAGTTATTGCCCCCAGTCTCTCGGTACAGGGGTTGGGAGTGGCTTAGTGGGAGGCCTGGTTCAGAGCCTCAGCTGAGGCTGCAGTCAGGACACTGGCAGCAGCTGGCTGGGCCTGGCCTCAGTAGTAGGAGCTGCCTATGATGCATCTGTGTAATGCTGGGCCACAAGCTTTTATGTCCCCCGCATGAACCTTTCTGCAGGGCTGTTTGGGACATAGGAGATGACATACAGATTAGTGTTTGAAGCAAGGAGCTGAGGAAGGGGTCCTTGGGGACATCTTGGATGGTAGCACTGGGGTGGAATTGTGCCCTCCCCTCAAATAGATACGCTCATCTGTGACTATGAATTTGGGGGAAATGTGGATCTTTCAAAATGTGATTAGGGTACAGAGCAAAAAGATTAGATTGTGCTAATTATCTGGGTAGATCCTCCTAAATCAATGACAATGGTTTCTTTTTAAGTGTGTGTGTGTGTGTGTGTGTGTGTGTGTGTGTGTGTGTGTGTGTAGGTCAGAGCATAATTTGTAAGAACTGGTTCTCTCCTTTTACCATGTAGGCCCCGGAATTAAACTCAGGATTTTGGACTTGGTGGCAAGCCTTTTATCTGCTGAGCCATCTTATATTTTGAGATAGGGTCTTCCACTAAACCTGGAGCTTACCATTTTGGCTAGACTTGTTGGCCAGAGAACTGCCCAGTCCCTGAGCACTATAGGCACTTGTCGCCATGCCCAACTTTTTACATGGGTGTTGGGGATCTGAACTCAAGTCTTCATGCTTGCACAGCAAGCATTTTATCCACTGAGCCATCTCCTTAGCTCATACTGACAAAGGCCTGTGAGAAGAAAAGAAGCTACAGACTATAGCACCCTGGTAAAGTGCTTGCCGAGAGGGCAGAAGGCTCTGGTTTAAAACCCCAATACAAGAGGAAGAGGAGGAGGAAGAAGGGAAAGAGGAGGAGAATGAGGGGGGAGAGAAGGGGGAAGCAGAGAGAAGGGCAAAACAAAAGATATATATAAAGAAGACCATATGGAGATGGAGGTAGAGCTAGGAGTGATGTGTCTATGTGCCAAGGGGTGCCATGGATCCCTGGCAGCCATTAGAAGCTAGGAAAGAATCACAGGGTAGATTTTTTTCCCTCAGTGCCTCTAGAAGGCACCATCCCTGCCAACTATAGACTGGCAGCAACCATAGCAGACTCAGCAGCTGTCTGCCCAAGAAGTCAGCGTCTGTGTGAGTCTCACTGAGTTCACAGATGTGCATCTTGAGACGAAGGTCTCTACTTGGCTTTGCCTTGAGGAATCTCAAGGCAGCCATCCCACAGATGTTTCTTGAACTTCCCCTATTTGCCAGACCCCGATCTCAATGCTGTAGACCACAGTGAACAGGAGAATGGCACTATGCCTCCAAGAGCGCTCACTCCAGCAAATGCCAGTTCTGTATCCTAGAACTTCAGTTTTCTTTTTTGTTTTTTTAATTTTTCCATGTTACAAGGACCTTGGATATCCACTGCAGAAAAACCGAGGTCAGTTCTGGGGTGGGAGGAGGTTCATTTAGTGAATAAAGCAGCACAGACATTGACTACAGAGTACAGCACACTGGTAATGTGCTTGCCTAGAATGCAAGAGGCCCAGCTTTCAATCCTCAGAACCAAGAAAGATGAGGGCAGGGGTGAGTTACCTGGGGGATTCTCCCCCAGCTTCCCAGAGACCCCTATAGCATGGAACACGTTGTGTGTGTGTGTGTGTGTGTGTGTGTGTGTGTGTGTGTGTGTGTGTGTGTGTTATGTGTGTGGTACATTTGCATAAGGAAGTGGGCACATGAATCTGTGCACATGCTTATTGTTTTCCTCTGATGGTATCCACCATATTTCCTAGATAAAGCATCACTCACCAAATCGGAAGCTCTCTGTTCCAGCCAGGCTGGTTGAACAGCAAGCACATAGGATCCTCCTGCTCCTCCTGCTTCTGCTCCCCAGTGCTGGAGTTACAGAAGTACACACACACACACACACACACACACACACACACACACACACACACACACACACACACAATGTTTGGCTTTGTATTTAAGTGCTGGGGATTGGAACCCAGAGCCTCATCTTGCAGCACAAGTTCTCCTGCCCACTGGGCCATCTCCCTAGCCCAAAGACCTCATTCTTTAAAAGAAGATGAAACATCTTCCTCCAGCATCCCCAGAGATACCTCGGGCTCTGCCTTTTTTTTCAATTTCATTAAGTTCCTTTTTTTCCCTAGTCTGGGAGTTCCCTTTAATATCAAATGCAATCAAATTGTCCTACTTTCGCCCATACAGGGGTCAAGGGAAGATGAAAGTAATTTTTGGACTGCTATGAGCATGGAATTTCATTAAGATTATCACTTGGAAATTATTATTGCACACACTGAGGTTTCTTTCCCAGGCTACACATCAAAATAAACTGAAGAACATGTTATCTGTGTCTAAAAATACACGGCAGATGCATATGGAATCCATAAATGTAACACACACATGCTGAAGCCACTACTCAAGAGTCATATTGTGCACAAATCATTATACAAATTCTCAGCTGCCTAGGATGAAAAGGTCCCCACTTGCAGAATGGCTCTGCCTTGACTTGTCCCAGGTTGTATTATGTAGCCTTTCCTCAAACACATTGGATGGCAAGATGTTGGATTAGAATTCATAAGAAATGAAAGAGCCAGATGGTGGTGGCACATACCTTTAATCCCAGGATTCAGAGAAATCCTGTCTTGAAAAACCTAAATAAATAAATAAATAAATGAAAGAATTCATCCTAAAGGTTAGGATTTAGCATTGCTGGAGTCAGGTTGTCATATGAATGTAAGTGTACCTCACAAGCCCATATGTTTAAACACTTGGCCTCCAGCTGGTGTCCCTGTGTGGGAAGGCTGTGGAACCTTATTAAAGGAAGTGAATCACTAGGATGGCCTTGAGACTTACAGCCTGATCCCATGTTCTGCTTCCTGAGTGTGGATGCACTGTGACCAGCATCCTGACCTCACCGCCATGTCTTCTCCATGAGGGAATGCACCCTTCTTTTTTTTTTTTTTAATCTTTTTCATTTGAATTAGAAAGATTATTTTACATGTCAATCCCAGTTCCCTTTCCCTCCCCTCCTCTCCTGCCCCCAACTGACACCCTACCTATCTCATACCTTTTCTGCTCCCCAGTGAGGGTGAGGCCTTCCATAGGGGAGTCTTCAGAGTCTGTCATATCCTTTGGGATAGGGCCTAGGCCCACCCCCTTGTGTCTAAGCTCGGGGAGTATCCCTCCATGTGGGATGGGCTCCCAAAGTCCATTTCTATGCTAGGGATAAGTACTGATCCACTACAAGGGGCCCCATAGATTTCTGAGGTCTCCTCACTGACACCCATATTCAGGGAGTCTGGATCAGTCCTATGCTAGTTTCCCAACTATCAGTCTGGGGACCAAGAGCTCTCCCTTGGGAAACACACCCTTCTTGACTGTAACTAGAACAAACCTTTTTTCCTTTAAGTCGATTGTGTCAGGGTATTTTATCACAGCCACAGAAACGTCACAGACTCTGTACCTCACCAGCTCTTTCCGAGATTCTGATTCAGCAAATGGCCCTGGATCTTCCCCACCTGCACCCCTTCACCCCAGCTCTCTGATCAGGGTACAAGTGGCCTTTAACTTTTTAAAATGTTTCATCACTATTTGCCCTTGGGGTGTATTTGATATGGAAACACTTGTCCTATATTGGTCAATCTGGCCAAATAGCAAATGACGGGATACCTAAACTCTTCTCCTAATCTACCAGGTTTATCCCTGACACCTGTCATTACAGGTGGGATTGGCCTTCCCTGGAAGTGGAAGGTATCTCCTCCAGTTAGTCACAGGGCTAGGCAGACACGCATGGTTGTCAGTTTAAGCTGCTGCCTCTATCAGCATGAATCACTGGTTTATGAATCTCATAAACCTCAAAAGCCAGGATAGGGACATAAGTGACCTGTTTCCTGTGAACTATTTACCACCCAAAGTTCCCTGTTATGGGTTTCCAGAATCCAAGGGCTCCGTCATGGAGCTGGGAATGTAAACACCAAGCAAGGGACGGAGCAGGACAGTTGCGTGAAGCTAAACTGAGAACCAGGTTTTGGACTCCTGGTTACACTTGGCTGGTGTGAAGTTTGGGATGAGAGTCTTCCTTTTTCTGAGCCACCACTGCACTGTCCTTTATATTTGAATACCTCTCATATGGGACTCCTGGGAAAGTCAGTGTGGGGGGCAGAAGAGAAGTAAAAAGTAAAGTAAAGGGCTGGCGACTCACACATTCATTGGGTCTCTAGTGAAAACCTGCCTGAAGTCACACAGATCCAGGGGCTCCAAAAGAACCGATAGCAGACAGTTGTCTGTTTTCATGGACCTTCAAGCCCACCAGGATAGACAGACAGGAACCGAGCAACCCAGTGAATAGATTTAGAACTGCACCCGTGGTCAAAGTCATGGCCAGCAGCCAGGGGCCAACTATTCGGAGCACTCGGGGAGGGGAGCTGTGTCCCAGGCTATCAGTAGGATGAAGCTGCCTGGTCAAGGAAGGTGTGGTAAGGGATGGGTAAAAGGCTGCATGGGGACAGACTATCAAGTTCTAACTAGTAGACAATGGATCAAATTATGACAATGTCCTCAGATGAGATGACATCCAGGGAGCTGCTCAGGGTCTGGACCTTCACACCTCATACTCTACTTTCTGGATGATATCATTCATGCTGGTCCCTCTGGGTGCCTTTACATCCCCAATATATCCTCCCTTCCCTGTGTTATACTCATTACATCTGTCTCCCTCTTAACCACTGTGGAAATTTCTGTCATGCTCTGCTCAGAACTCAAGGTCCAGAGCAAACAAATCTGGGTTAAAATCTGAATCCACTGATTATTGCTGGTGTGACTTTATATAAGATATTTTCTCACTCTTGTCTATGTCTTAAAAAATTATTTTATGTATACATGTGTATGTTTGTGTTGCTCATGCACACCCGTGTGCAGGTGACCACAGAAGAGTGTGTCAGATCCCTTGGAGCTGCAGGAGGCTATGAGCCACCCGATGTCGGTACTGGGAACCAAACTCGAGTCCTCTGCAAGATCAGTATGCACTCTTAACTACTGGGCCAATCTCTCCAGCCCCTAAACCTATTTCTTCTTCAAAATATAGAAATAGTGATAGTTCCTGCACAGGGTCAGTGTAAGGGATTGACACATGGAAGCATTTTATAACAGAGGCTGGCATTACATGGTAAACAGGTGATAAACATTCCTGGTGCCCCAGGGACTTCATATGCACCAGCTCAGTTATTTCCTGCAGAACGTTCTGCTAGTTACCATTATTACCACCACTTTATAGGTAAGGGTTCACCCATTAAAAGAGTGTTAAGTGCTATGCTAGGAGTGAGGACTTGCAGTTAGCCAGACGCAGGCACAGACTCTACTCACGGTGCAGGAAGAAGTGAAAATACTAGTGGACTCCCACTGACTAAGTTCAGAACAACTTAAGCTTTAAGATAAATAAGGAGCTGTAGAGTTGTCTCTGGTAAAGTGTTTGCCACACAATTGTGGGGACCTGCATTCAGATTCCTAGAACCAGTGTAAAAATCTGAGCATGGTAGGTCAATCCTAGCACTGGGGAGGCAGGGACAGGCAGATCTATGGGGCTTGTTGGTCTGCCAGTCTAGCAGGAAGCAGTGAGCTCCAGGCTTTGTGAGAGATCCTGTCTCAGAAACTACGGTAGAAAGGCCAGAAAAAGAGCTCAATGGGTAAAGGTTTGCCTTGCAAACCCAGGAACCTGACTTCAATCCCTGGACCCACATAAAGGTAGGAGGAGGGAGTCAGCTTCACAAAGGTGTCCATACATATACAGTCATGCATGTGCCCACACACCAACACACACCACCACCACCACCACCACCACTACCACCACCACCACCACCACCACCACCACCATGATACACGCAAATCAATGATAGGATCAGTAATACATTAAATAGGCCACGAACCACAAGTCCATAGTGTTATAAATAAGCAAATATGCAAATCAACAAAGGGGCTGTGAGGACTAGCAGTCTTCAATACGTCAGAATGCCAACTAGAACATAGAGGAAGTGATGTGGAGTAGTTAAAAGGTCTCTGATTAGAGTCTGGAGTGGTAGCTCAGTGGTTACTAGCTGCTCTGGCAGAGGACCCGGGTTTGGTTCCCAGCACCCACATCTGGTGGCTTGTAAGTGTTTGTAACTCCAGCTCCAGAGAGTCCAATGCCTTCTTCTGACCTTCAGTGTTACTTGCACACATGTCATTCATATAAACTCATGCAGGCACCTGTACCTACACATGGTAAGTGTCTGATCAGCAAGTCTCATAGTGATAACTGAGTTGAGTGGTGATTGTTAATGGATGCTAAAACCACAGGGTGGATTTGGGTGAGGACTGGGGTCTTTATATACTCTCCCCCCGAAATGCTTATTAATTACAATGGATAGAAGCTTGACTTGTATTTAGGAATGTATGGCCTGGTTTTTTAAACACCAAATATGTACTATGGATTGTCTTTTGTAATCAGCAATAGTTCAGGTGTGGTTGTAACTGATGGGTAGTTGCATATAACCAAGTACAAATATTGTGGTGGTTTGAATGAGAACTCCTGTCGCCAGACTTTGCTTCGGGTTGCCAGCTCCCAAATAAACACAAAGAGACTTATTATTAATTATGAAAGCTCAGCCTTAGCTTAGGCTTGTCCCATTAGCTCTTTTTTTTGGGGGGGGGTCGAGACAGGGTTTCTCTCTGTAGCTTTGGAGCCTATCCTGGCACTCGCTCTGGAGACCAGGCTGGCCTCGAACTCACAGAGATCCATCTGCCTCTGCCTCCAGAGTGCTGGGATTAAAGGCGTGCGCCACCAATGCCGGGCCCCATTAGCTCTTATAACTTAAATTAACCCATATTATTTAATCTACATTTTACCACAGGGCTTTTACCTCTGTCCCATTGTGTGTGTCCGACTTAATTTTGCATCTCCATGGTATCTCCTGCATTATCCTCTTCCTCTCTCTGCCTGGAAGTCCCCCTATCTCTCTTGCCTAGCTATTGGACGTTCAGTATTTTATTACACCAATCACAGCAACGCATCTTCACACAGTGTACAAATATTCTGCATCAAATCCCACCCCCACCCCCATACACTTAGATGTTGAGTACTGGGTCTCTGGCTGATGAAGCTGTGCGGTAGTGGGCTCTTAGGTCAAAATCGCGTGCCATTCCCAGTGTGCTCTCTTGTTCCCTGTTTGCAGTTTGAAACATGAGCACTCAGCTGCGACTCCTGTCACCGTGCCTGCCTGCCACCATGCTTCCCTGCCGTGTTTGTAAAGGACTCTTCCCTCCCTGCCATTCCGCCATTAGAGAGCCCACAATAAATCCTTCCTTCTATTAAAAACAAAAACAAACAAACAAACAAACAAACAAAAAACTTGACTTTAGAGTAGCAAAACCCCAAAGATTCCATAACTGCAGGTTCAAAGCTACCCGCATCAGCACTGGACAAGGCACAGGGTGTTTCCTGTGCCTCCTGCTTTAGCACAATAGTTGTTTTTTCTTTTTACCAAACGCACACCAAAAATCTAACTGTGACTAGAACACTAGACATGCTCTGACATGGGCCCATTCTATCACATATAACTGGTTCATACTCCTCAAAGATCAAAAAGGCCCACTGGGGATTGTTCTAGATTAGACACCTGGCAGCTAAGTGATCATGTGATCCCGGGCCAGGAAAAAGAAAATGATTTTTTTGCTATATGAGAACGTGAGTGGAGCAACTACCTCGCTTTTGCTAATTTCCTGACTCATGTGAATATGAGGGGAAAAAACGTCCTTGTCTTTAGGAATACACACAGAAGGAATGAAGAAGCCTCACTTTGGCATCCCTCTCTCCAATGACCCAGGAAGCAGGAATAGCGATGTGTACATGTTAAGATAGGGAGATTTGTGATGTATGGAAAGCAAGGAAACTAAAGCATGGGCATTTGGAGATCTGGTGCGAGATGCACAAGTGTTCTTTGTAGCGCTTTTAGAACCTTTAAAAACAAATCTGGAATTATTTAAAAATTAAAAGCTATTCATAAACCCAATCAAAGCAACTTCTTTTCATCCTTATTTGGAGAGGAGGCAGAGAGAGAGAGAGAGAGAGAGAGAGAGAGAGAGAGAGAGAGAGAGAGAGAGAGAAGACTGCAGGCCCAGCCTCTGGGTAGACAGTTGTGTTTCCAGTAGCCCTGCAGAGTGCTGACAGAGAAGCCTTGCAGTACTTCTGGCCTTAATCCAGTGAGGGAGGAAGCGGAAACAGTGAAAGCCTGTATAACCCAGGGGCCTCTTCCAAGGCCTGTGACGGGAAAGTGGAGAGCTGGCTTGAGCAGAAGTGGAGCTTGAAGGCTGCTGGGGTGGGCTTGGCTGAGTCCCAAGGACCACCCCACCACCACCACAGGGAAAAGTAGCAGGAAGTGACTCAAAACTCAAGCTTTGAGTTTCTACTAAGCAAGCACTGTTTTGGGCAATTTACATATGCTACTATGCAACTCTAATTAGTACAGCACTCACCTTAGAGGTGAGGACACTGGCTTAGCAAGGGGAGGACAGAGGGGCTGTCTAGAGCAGGAACTTGAAAGAGATAAGCTCCCTGACCATCATGCTCAAAATGCTGGTTGAACTGAGAACTTACAAAATTAACAAGTAACGATGGAACACTCAGAAACAAAATCCTAAAGCTAAACGACAGCAGAAATCCAAAGAAGTGGTGGCTGGGGGTGGGGGTGGAGGTTGGGGGGCGGGGAGTAGGTGGGGCGTCTACTGTCAGGTCCAAAAGAAACTTGGGACAAATGGCTACCTGTGGTGTCTATTAGGACATCAAAGCAGGCGCCCACACTGGCCTCCAGGGTTCCTCAGTACCATAACTACCAGTGGCTCTTCTCACCCTGTCCCCCACCTTAAACTTCTCCAGTTCATGGGCCTCCCTTCCCCAGCTTCTCATTCCTTTATTACCCTGGCATTTGGGCTATGTGCTGTCTCTGTCCCCTCTCTTTTTCTGTCTTCCTCTCTTGCCCCACCCCCTGTCTTGGTCTCCTTTGCTCCCACTCTGTGTCTTCCTCTCTCGCTCTCCCCCCTACCTCTCCTCTCATGGCCAGTCCAGTCTGCTGGCCATGTGCAGTGTACTGCTTTCTCTCCCTGCTCTGGACTCTTCCAGATGCCTCTGGCTGTGCTCTCCCTCATATCTACAAAAAAAAAAAAAAACCTTCCCTTTAACCACATCTTGGAGTGGTCATGTCCCTACTTTATACATCTGGTGCCAAAACCCTCAGTTTATACACCTACCGCCCGGGGGACACCAGTTACATAATGGGAACGCTAGCTTTGTTTCTCATGGAGATGGGGGCACAGCAGCCAACAGCCAGAGCCCTTGAGCGCTAACAAATTTCCAGCCCCAGCACAAAGCTAGGTTTCTCGTGATCTAGTAACTAAGGGGCAGCCCACCTCTGTGCACTAGCCCCACTGAACTCTCCACAGAGATCTCAATCCTGAGCTGAGGGCAAAAGCCACTCCCTGAGATTTCCTGTCCCTGGTGGCTCTCCCTGATTTTGAAGTCTCTGTCCACATTCCTTGGTTAAATGGAAACATCTGAAGCTGCAGTCTTAGGTTTAAACAGCCCTCCAGAGGTTTGGGTAAGAATGTGGAAGGAGCTAGAAGCTAATTCCCTCCTCATTTCCTGGGAGATCAAAATGCACAAAGGTAAACAGAACAACAACCCATGTTCCATTCTATAAGCCAGGAACTCAGACACAGAAAGACTGGAACAAACAAGATCTCACAGAAAAGACATGATGATGAAATTATTATTCACACAGATAATTATTTGAGGCAGAGTGAAGGGTGGGATTGTAACAAGCTAGCCCAGGAGAGTCCAATTAAAACAAACGGGCAAAAGTCCTCCAGCAAGTAGGCCTTCCCTGTGGCTAGGAGTGAGCTTACCAGCTGCTTTGGCACTGGCATGACTGGCATTTTTCTCTCTATAGTTCCAAAGGGTGGGGTTCTATGCAGTGTAGGTGGTTTAGCAGGGTAGATGGATCAAGTGTATCTCCACTGTCAACTTGAATGAATTTGGAGTCACCTAGGAGATACACCTCTGAATATATCTGAGGGCATTTGCAGAGAGAAAAACCCACCCTCAATGTGGGTGGCACCATTCCACTTGGATTGAACAAACAGGGACAAAGGAGAAAGCAAGCTGAGCACCAGTACCCCTGTTTCCAGACTGCAGGTAACATGGCCAGCTGCCTCATAGTCTCACCACTACACTGGGATTAAAGGTGTGTGCCACCACTGCCTGGCTTACTCAATTTTTAAAGGTACTTTTAACATTTTATTTATTTTTGTATTTATTTAGTGTGTGTGTGTGTGTGTGTGTGTGTGTGTGTGTGTGTGTGTGTGTGTGTAGATCAGAGGACAGCCTGTGCAAATCAGTTCTCTCCTTGTACAATGTAGGTCTCGGAGATGGGACTCAAGTCATCTTAGAGACAAGAACCTTTATACTCATTGTGTCCTCTTGTTGGTACCTATACCCTCAAACCATGAGCCCAACAAGCCCTCCCTTTCTCAAACGGCCTTTGTTGGGTGTTTTGTTATAACAATGAGAAAAGTAATTAATACAGCTGTGTTCTACCCACTAGTGACTAGCAGTGTGGGCCCTGAAAATTTCTACACCCTGATAAGTCTCTCCACAGATGCAGCAATCCAAATCAGACCAAATTAAACCAAACTAGAAAAAGCCCACACCCACATTTAATGGATAAAACACTCCCAGGTGGCCTTCCAGTCTTCCAGAGAGGAGACAGGAAAGGGAGACTGAAAAAATGACAGGTTTGTTTTCTGGGGGCAGTTTAAATACCCTGTGGGATCCATCTTGAGCATCTCTGGGGGAGGGGTCATCATTTGGCGGGCTTTCTGAGATGTAGCAGGGTTTTGAGAGAGATAGGGGAGGAGGCTGGGGTGAAACCTCACCTTAACATCCCAGACTCTTTGGGTATATGGATGCCAGGGGCTGGGTTGGAGCTTCTACAATAACAAACCCCTACCCCAAACTGCAGCAAACAAAAAATGACTACCCATTGACACAGTCTTTAAAGTTTTCCAAGGTTGATAATCCCGGCTGTAAAACAATCATCCAGATCCTTTGGCTATGATTTACACTACAGATCTGTGAGCACCAGGAAGGGGCCGAGAAAACACACTTTGGAAGGTAGGGTGAGACCACAAGTGCACAGAGAAAATAGCACAATATCCCTTGGCAACAGATCCCAGAACACACTGGCTGCTCTTGCAGAGGACCTGAGTTTGAGTCCCAGCACCCACACAGAGGCTCACAATCATATGAACCTCTAGTCCCAGAGGATCCAGCGCCCTCTTCTGACCTCAATGAGTACTACATACACCTGGGGGCACACACCTGAAAGACCTTCCTACAAACAGTGAGCCGTGGACACTATTATGAATTAGTATAGACTAAAGTGCATGAATTAGCACAGACTAAACACAAAGAAAGTGAAGAAAATGGGTGGGGCAGGCCACTGAGCCTACCAGATGGAAAACACTGGCCAGAAAAGAAATTGTAGCCATGGATTAGATGAAAATTCCAACCAAATAGTTTTCAGGGAAAAACAAAACAAAACAAAAAAAGTCTCTTCTTAAGAAGATACTTGCTTCTGTGAAGGAGGCTCCCAAAGCAGAATTCGAAGCACAATCAACGAAAAGAAGACAATGCAGGGAAGTGACAGAGGTGGGGGAGGAGCTGGTGAGGACAGATAAAAGAAAGGCAGCAACTGGTTGCAGTTGGAAGAAGCATTTAGCCACAGCAAAGCAATGGAAACGGGATAGAAATAGAAAAGGAAATACAATGGGGCAGAATGAAGACAGTGGTTGTTTTTAATTCCAGTGAAAATTACAGATACAGAAAAAGAGGACAAAAGAGAGCCAACATATGCATAATCAGAATTCCTAAAGAATAAAAGCCAAACAATGAAACACAATACTTAAAATAGAGTGGAAAGAGATGTTCTTCAAACCAAAGATAAACTCTACCTGAAAGGCACTCTGTGTGCCAGGGACTTTGACCTACAGCAGCCAATTGCAAGACTCTTCTAATAAAATTACCAGACTTAAAGGGGTGGGGGGAGGAATCCTTTGACCAGCCAAGCCAAAAAAATCAAGTGATTCTTAAAAGGGGTAAAATCAGGCTGGTCTCCACAGCAGCCAATGCTAAAGAGTGGCACAAGATTCCTGGGATGTTTTAACTATTGTCTGTCTTCTTTGGATAATGACTGAGTCCTTTATTTTTTCCTTAAATATTAAAAGAAAAATTGTGTATATGCGTGTTTGGGGGCATGTCTATGCACCAGGTATGTGCAGTATTCATGGAGAGCAGAAAAGGGCACTGGATTCCCAGGAACTAGAGTTACAGATGGTTGTGAGCCCTGTTATGGATGCTGGGAATCAAGCAGCCAATGTTCTTAACCAATGAGCCATTTCTCCAGCCCCCTTTGCCCACTTTTACTAGGACTGCCTTTTGCTGTGAATTGTAATAGTTTCCTAAATATTCTGGATACAATACCTTTTTGGATATATGACTCAGAAATGTATCTTCTCAATTCTGTGCGTTGTCTACTCATCTTCTTGTTTTGGTTTTGAAGCAGGGTTTCTCTGGGTAGCCCTGGCTGTCCTGGAACTAGTTCTGTAGACTAGGCTGGGCTTGAACTCAGAAATCCAGCTGCCTCTGCCTCCCAGTACTGGGTTTAAAGGTGTGTGCCACCACTGCCTGGCTTACTCATTTTTTCTAAAGTACTTTTAACATTTTATTTATTTATGTGTTTATTTAGTCTCTCTCTCTCTCTCTCTCTCTCTCTCTCTCTCTCTCTGTGTGTGTGTGTGTGTGTGTGTGTGTGTGTGTGTGTGTGTGTGTGTGTGTGTGTGTGTGGATCAGAGGACAGCCTATGCAAATCAGTTCTCTCCTTGTACAATGTAGGTCTCAGAGATGGAACTCAAGTCATCTTAGTGACAAGAACCTTTATACTCATTGTGTCCTCTTGTTGGCGCTTATTTATTTTCTTGGTAGAATCTTGAATATATGAAAGCTTTTAATGTTTAAGCCAAGGGTCAGCCAAGCAATCTAGGCTGTCCTGAACTCTTGATGCTGCTGCCTCAACCTCCAGGATGCTGGAATTATAGATACATGTCACCAGGCCCAGCAGAAAGATTTTAATTTTGACTACATTATATTGTTTTCTTTAACTGCTTGTGCATCTGGCATTACTTCTAAGATACCATCAGGCCACAAAGACTTGCTCCTATGTTTTCTTCTAAGAATTTCATTGTTTTAGCTCTTAGATTTTAATAGACCCATTTTGAGTTAGGTTTTGTTCATGCCATGAAGCAAGGGCCCATTGTCAATCTTTGCCCTGTAGATATCCAATTGTTCCAGCACCATTTGATAAAGAAACACCATTGCTGGTTGTTAGTTACTTACCTTGTTGCTACAACAAAATACCTGACAAAAGCTGCATAAAGAAGGGAAGGGCTTATTCTACCTTACAGTTCAAAGGTACATCATAGCAGGGAGTCATGGTGGCAGTATCTTGAGGCAGCTTGTCAAATGTCATCTGTAATCAAGGCACAGAGAGCCATGAAAGCTCACAGGTCACTCTCCTTCTTGTCTGGCGCAGGATTCCAGTCCATGGGGTGATGCTGCCCACAGCGAGGATGAGTCTGTCCACTTCAGTTAACCTAGTTTAGAAATCCCTTACACACATGCCCAGAAAGTGTTTCCATGCTGATTCTAAATCCTGTCGCATTGACAAGTCAATATGAACCTTCACACCAATCCTTGGCACTTTGGTGAAACAATTGGCCACTGACATATGATTTTAGTTTTGCAGTTTCAGTTCTGTTTCCCTACCTTTCTCCTACTACCACTCTGGTTCCATTTCCATAACTTTTTAGTCAGTTTTGAACTTGAGAAGTGTGTCTTCCAACTTGGTTGTTTTTCAAGATGACTCTGTCTACTCAATGCTCCTTAGAATTTACATGATTCATAGAACTAGATTCTCCACTTGTGGGCAGGTATTATAGTGCTATAGAGTTGCACTGAATCTATAAGCCAATGTGAGAATATCAGATGTTAACAATATTAGCTTCTCTAATCAATGAGCACAATGATTATATTCCATTTACTTACTTGTCTTTAATTTCTTTTAGCCATGTTTTATAGTGTTCAGTGACTTATAGTTATGTCTCCCTATTTTAATTTATCCCTAACTATCCTATGCCTTTTAATTTTTTTCGATAATAAAATACTATAACCATGAGCAACCTAAGGATGAAAGGTTAAAGATTAAACTAGGCTTACAGTTCCAGAGTGATAGAGTTCATCATGGACCAGGGCAGGGGGCCCACAGGAAGCAGAGAGACAGAAGAGCCTATCTATGCTCTTTGGTGTTGTCATAAGTTAGGTTCTTTTCTTGATTTGTTTTTCGGATTGTTCTTTGTTAGTATGTAGAAATACACCCGATTTGGGGATGTGGTTCATCTATCTGGCAGGTTTCCCAAATGACTCATTAGCTTGTAGTTTTGTTGTTATTTCTTTAGTGTTTTCTACATAGGGAAGTCCATCAACTGTGAGTGCTGATGGCTCTACTGCTGCTTTTCCAAACTGGATGACTTAAAAATTTTTTGTTGTTGTTTTGTTTTGCAAGACAAGGTTTCTCAGTGTAGCCTTGGCTGTCCTGGAACTTGCTGTGTAGACCAGATTGGCCTTGAACTCACAGAGATTCACCTGCCTCTGCCTCCCTAGTGCTGGAATTAAAGGTGTGTGCCATTACCACCCAGCTGACTTTAATTTAATTTCATGTTTAATGGTGCTAGCTAGAATGCCTAGTGTGTTGTTCCTCCTGGCCACACCAGAAGGCTTTCAGAGGCTCCTGACTTTGATATTAGATGTGGGGTTTTGATAAAGGCCCTTGAGGAAGTTTCTTTCCATTTCTACTTTGCCCAATGCTTTGTTTTGTTTTGCTGAGACCGGGTGATGGATTCATTTAAGTGATTTTTCTGGATGAATTGAGAGATCCAGGTAATTTTTTTCAGCACTTTGTTCTATTATTGGAGTATAACACACTGGTTGCTTGTTTTCTATTGAATAACCTTTGCATTCTGACTGGTTGTGCCATGCAATCTGTTCGTTATGCCATTGGGCCTGGTTTGCATGTATTTGTTGAGAGATTTTACATATAGATGTTTGACATACAATTTTCTCATGGTGGTTTGGCTTTGCTATCAGGGTCTTGTTGGCCTCCTGACAGGAGTGAGATGTGTTCCCTGGCAATTTATATTTTGGGTGATTTTGAGGGAAAAAAATGGCACTACCTATTCTTCCTATGTTTGATAGAATTTCCACTGAACCAGTCTGGCCCTTGGCTTTTCTTCGCTGGGAGTTTTTCAATTGTTAGTGCAATGTCTTTACTTGTTATAAGTATACAACTTTGTTGGTTTTTTTAAAAAACAGTTTCAGCTTAAATCACAATTTGTTTTGTTTCAGTTTTGTGACACAGAGTCTCATTCTCAACCCCCTCAAATAAAGGTAAGCCACACTGGCTCAAGAGGTACCCTACTGCACTTAAGAGGCTGAAAGCTAGGGGGATGAGTAAAGTCATAAGCACATAGATAAGAATAATTAGGATGCCAAGTTTTTATTAGCAAATAAATACAATCCAGGCTAAAGAGCATTAAGCATGATGACAGGGAGCTATATAATACTTGAGAATGCCATCCAAATTAAATGCAAATATAGCTATAATTAATAGCTGTGCAATAGATAACCAAGTTATTCCATTCAACATTAACTTCAGCAATGCATGGAGGTCAGCAACTCACTAGTATCCAGCTCTCTCCTGATGGGTCACATGGAGAGGAAAGCAAAGTTAGTGTGCTTGGGGGCAATTCTGCAGAGTAAGAGGCCTCTGCCACAGTGAAAAACCTTCATCTTTATCCTAAAAGAGTCCAGAAGAGCAGGCAGCTTATCTCACTTAGAAGTTCAGGGACCCACATTCCTTCCAGGCTGTGTTTTGGTGAAACCATGTTACCCCTAGCCAGGCTTGGTGGTGTATGCCTGTAATCCTAGCACCTAGGGTATGAGCCAGGAGTGGTATGAGTTCCGGGCCAGCCTGGACTACAGAATGAGGCCCTATCTCTCTCTCTCTCTCTCTCTCTCTCTCTCTCTCTCTCTCTCTCTCTCTTTAATTAAGAAGAAAGAGAAAGGGAAGTTAAATAGTAAAAGGAAGAGAAGAATGGTAGTTTGACTAAGAATGGGCCCCACAGGCTCATAGATATGAATGTTTGATCACCAGTTGATGAAATTGTTTGGGAAGGATTAGGAGGTGTGTATGACCTTGTTGGAGGAGGAGGTGTGTCACCGGGTTGGGCTTTGAGGAGTCAAAGACCCGAACATTCCTCTCTCTCTCTCTCTCTCTCTCTCTCTCTCTCTCTCTCTCTCTCTCCTTACACCCATTCTCTCTCCTCCCCTCTCCCTCTCCCTTCTCTGTTGCTCTCTCTCCTATGGATCAGGTGTAAGTTCTCAGTTACTGCTCTAGCACCATGCCTGCCTGCCTGTTGTCATGCTTCCCACCTTCATGGCCGTAGACTTTAGCCCTCTGTGTCCATGAGCTCGAAGATTTAAATGCTTCATTTTATCAGTTGTCTTGATCATGCTGTCACTTCACAGCAATAGGACAGTTACTAAAGCAAAAAGGAAAAGGTGGGGGAGAAAAAGGAGGAGAAGCAAGGTGGAGAAAGGAGGAAGAGGATGAGCATCCACCAAGATACCAATGTAGTCTGCTCTATATTGGTGGAGGAGATCATGGGCCTGTGTGATGGCTACTCATGGTTGCCAACTCGACTGTATCTGGAATGAACTACAATCCAGAAATGGAGAGCAGGCACACCTGTGATCAGGTTCTTGAGGCAGGAAGACAACATGCCTTCGATCTGGATCTTGAGACTGGAAGACACAGGCTTTTGATCTGGGTCTTGAGACAGGAAGGCACACCTTTAATCTGGGCCATACCTTCTGCTGGAAACCTATGTAAGGACAATGGCAGAAGGAAGAGATTATGTATTCTTCTTCTGCTTGCCATTGCTTTGTCAGTACATCCATTCCTTCACTGTGGATTCCAGCATATACAGAAGACCGGATGAGATACCCAGCTTTGTGAGACTAAGCAACTACCAGACTCTTGGATAGTCTATTGTTGGACTGTAGCCTGTAAGTCAAAGTCATTCCAATAAATTCATATATATGTATATGTGTGTGTTTATATACATATATATATATATATATGTAGAGAGAGAGAGAGAGAGAGAGAGAGAGATGGAGGGAGAGACAGACAGACAGACAGACAGACAGAGAGAAAGATTCATTCTGTAGGTTCTGTGACTCTAGAGAATCCTGACTAATACAGCCTGTATGTCAGTGATCATGAGGAACCTGGACCCAATGTGGCAATTACTATTTGCACATATGTTCTATTGCAGAAAATTTGTGGTAGGCCAGGGGGAGCTGGGTGCAGTTTAACTTCATGACTCAGAAAAAAGAATGGAAAAGGCTTTAGGAGCCCACTACCACTGTCTACCACAGTCCCTGCCGTGGCCGATAATTACCAGGACAAGTTTTTTCTCCCACAAATATAGTACAAATAGCCCTTCCCTATGGGGGACAAACCAAAGTTCACCCAATTAGTTTAGTGCAGAGCTCTCCATAGGTTCTTCATAATAATGACTTATTTTTTTTGTTTTATTTTGGTTTGTTTATTTTTGACCTGTTTTCTAAACAGAAGGAGAAGGTATGGAGTTAGATGAGTAGGAAGATGGGAGACATAGGAAGAAACAAGGGAAGGGAAACCATGATCAAAATCTACTATATGAAAAAAAAACATTTATTTTCAATTCTAAAATAACAGCAACAACAAAGAATGATGACTGTCTTAGTTAGGGTTTCTATTGCTATGAAGAGACACCATGACCCCAGCAACTCTTATAAAGTAAAACAGTTAATTGGGGCTGGCTTACAGTTCAGAGGTCCAGTCCATTATCATCATGGTGGGGAGCATGTAGGCAGACATTGTTCTGGAGGAGTGAGGGCACACACAGGGAAAATATGCTGAAGAGGTAGAGGCAGGAGGACCAAAAGCTTGAAACAAGCCTGGAATAGAGCAGTCACAAGTGATCCCTCATAGTTCATTTTAGAGATCAACTGCAAGAGATGCCAACAGCCACCCCCACCCCCACCCTATCCCCCATCCCCAGGTACAGCAGTGGACTGGAATAAGAGAACCATGGCAAAATTCCCACTTGGAAAAGGGAATAACAGGAAAATGGAGGAGCCACTGGCACAGTCACAGACCACGTAGCCTGCTTCCTGTTCTGAGAAAGAAACTTGCCTGCTTGGCCGTCATCTTCTGGGACCACAGCATCAGCAAAGAGACTGTTAGAGGACCTGGCCTCTTTGGGAGTTGATGCAGTTAGACAACCATAATCACTACTTGTTATTCCTTTATTCCTTCTTGGACAATAAAACTCAACCAATAAAAACTGGTTGGGGCCAATGAAATGGCTCAGCAGGTAAAAGCACTTCCCACACTGCAAGTTTGATGACTTAAATTCAATCCCTGAGACTCCTATCTGGGGTGGGGGAAGGCAGTGGCAAGCATCTGTAATCCCAGTACTCCTATGGGGAGATGGGGGACAGGGTAGGGATATTGTCCAGAAGCTTGTGGGCCAACTAGACTAGAGCATGCAGCACAGCTGCCTCATGGTGGAAGGAAAGAACTGATTCCCCAAAGTTGCCCTCTGATCTCCATGCATGGAACTGCATATACATGCATGCTCCTGTGTATGCATGTTCATGCATACACAAGTGCACGCAAATGTTAAAAGTTTTAAATGTCTTAAAAGAACATTCCTCCAATGTTTGCAAGACTTTTAAGAAACTACACCCAACAACGCCTTTTGGTAGAATTCGGAAGTCTGCTATATTACTTGGCTTCCTGCCCTCACCCAGCCTTCTTATAATTTTGGCTATCTTCTGGTGGTGCCCAACCAGTATATTTGAAGGTAACAGCCTTAATCTAAACCTTGTCTCAGGCCTGGGCATTTGTTGACTTCTTGGGTGGCCTGTGAGAAAGGTGCTAAGCAATTGAGTCTGAATTCTTAGTGTACAGGTTAAAATGCACCCATGTTTCTAGATACAGTGTGGTAGTTTGAATGTAATTGGCCCCCATAAGTTCATAGGGAGTGGCACTATTTGGAGGTGTGGCCTTGTTGAAGTGCGTTACTGTGGAGGCAGGTTTTGAGGTCTCTTTTGCTTAAGTTTTTCTCAGTGTCACAGTCACTTCCTGTTACTTTCTGATTAAGATGTAGCCCAGTGCCATGTCTGCCCACACATTGTCATGCTTCCCGCCATGGCGATAATGGACTGAACCTCTGAACTGTAAGCTGTCACCTCATTTAAATGTTTTCCTTTATAGGAGTTGCTCTGGTCATGGTGTCTCTTCACAGTAATAGAAACCCTAATTAAGATACACTGCCTGTCTTTCTTGTAATGATTGGCTACCGGGCAGGAAGAACGAACAACACATAGTAACCATTGCTCTTTCCTATCACTTCTAGAGCCACTGGCTTTGTTAGTACATGGTCAACTCTCCAAATGCCATAGAAGCGATTTTCACAAATGCTTTGCCAACAAGTCACCAACTTCCCAGGGGGAAAAATGTGTACCATCCCCAAATGCAGCAAAAAGTGACCAGAGTTGTCGCACCCACTGCCAGCACATTTCCATTCAGTGAATGCTGATATAGGTATGATGATGACTCAAGGGCTCAAAAAAGACAGTGGCATGTGTTTTCAAATATAAAACTCCATGGTGGTCACTCCAGATGTAATGACAGTTGTTTAACTCCACAGGTCATTAGGATATCTGGGATTTTTCTCCTTTGTTTCTTCGTCATCTCCAAGGTCACATCCTTGTAGGTTTTATTACCACAGGATTGCTGTTGTTCTGTGTCTCCATTTGTAGTAAAGGGAAAGAATGTGATTGCAGCATAAGAGGAGGTTCACTCACAATCTTAGGGCCACACAAGAAAGTATATCATGGAGATTGGCTATGTGACCTGGGGTGGAGGTGAATGGGCAAGAGGTCATTAGGAATCAATGTAGTTTTTTGGTATAGATAGGTTAGAAACCCAACGTATGGAGCCCCTCCCCATGCCCATCACATAGCCAGGCCACACCCTCTCATTCCTACCCAGAAGCCCAGATGAGCCCATGATATATTTTAGTATGGTGAGCATTGCCATTTCCCCAAGTTCTCACTAAAATGGTATTCACCGCCCTTCCTGTGCCAAGTGGGGGCCAAGGCAAAGACTTAGAAGCACTAGGAACACAATGAATATTGTGAATGAAAGGGTCTGCTAGCCCAGGCTATCCAAGAATCAGGTATCAACAAGAGATTATGTCCGGAGAGAGTTGGTGTGGTGGCTCGGTCATAAAGGCACTCCCCACTAAGTCAGAAACCTGACTTCAATCCCCAGGAACCACATAGCAGAAGGAGAAAACCAACTACTGCAAGTTTTCCTCTGACCTACACATGCACTTCTTGATACACATGCCTACACACACACACTTTTTTTAAGTGTCAAGAGAAGTTATGCCTGTGTGGAAAGAAACAGGAAGGGGTCTAGGAAATACTGGAGTAGCTGCAAGGTGTGATATGATCTTGAGAGACAACAAGATGGAGAAAGTTCCCTGCAGAGACACTGCTGCACCTATGAAAGCTACAGCAGAACCATTAGCAAATTCTGGGGCTCTACAGACTCTTCATACCTCCTCAGATCACTAGCCATGTACACACTAGTGTCAGCATCATCGAAGGAGATGATGGGATTCAAAGTCTGAATATCTGCTGGTCAATTACATGCCCCATAGGAAGAACTCTGAAAGGCTAATTCATGGCTGCCATAAAGGCTTAGAGCAGAAAACTAGGGATCTACATTCTAGAAATAGCACAGGTTGGAATTAAAAACATATAATACCAGGTCATAATGCACTAATTATATTTGGGGTGTGATGGGGAAAGTTCTTCTGTAGATATGTTTCTCTTATTGGTGGGTGAATAACACAGTAGCCAGGTAGGAAGTATCCGGGGTGCTACCAGATGAAGAGAATTCTGGGGAAAGAGTCTCTATGTGTTTATTTGGGGCTAAATGGCTGTGGGAACCAGGTGGGACAGAAACTACGTCAACAGGTGTGTGTGTGTGTGTGTGTAACAAGATCTCATGTAGCCCAGGCTAGTTTCAAACTTGCTCTGTAGCTGAGAAGGATGACCTTGAACTCTTGTCAGGCACCTTGGAGGAGCCCTGCCCCCAAGGCCACCTTTCTCTTCCACTGTGCCAGGCACCCCTCATGACTGTTCTGCTCCCTCAGGCAAGGCCCACACGGAAACCTCTGTGTTTCTCTTTGTCCCTCTCTGGACCACTGACTCTACTGCACATCTTTTTCCATCATCTCTCAGAAGTGCTACTTAGTGGTCAAACTAAGAACCTGGGACAAAGAGAATATAAGTTCTGTGTGTGTAGGTAGGGGTCTTAGCTTAAATAAATATGGGTTAGATACCAAATAGGATTTTATTAAACTATGATGCAGATCCATGTGTACTGACACTAAATGCAAATCCATGGAAGTCAAAATTCAGGATGAAAATAGCTTGCAGAGCACAAACCCAAATATGTATACCTAGGCAGAGCTTCCAAAATGCCCACCTGTTCACCACTGGGTGGTGGAAGTAAGAGGGATGTGCTTTGCCTTATAGTGAACAAATATTTCTTAAAATAAATATAGAATAATTTAAAAATAAATTAGAAGTGATGAAACATGCTTATAATGCTGGCACTTGAGATGGAGAGCTTTCAAGGTTGTCTTCAGCTGCATTGCAGATATGGAGGCCAACTGGGGTAAATAAGATCCTTCCCCCATTCTCTCTCTCACCCCCGTAACACACACCCACATATACCACCACTACCAAACATTCCCTGCTGCCCTCCCCTTTTTAAAATTTCATGTGCATTAGTATTTTGCCTGCACGTATGTCTGTGTCAGATCCTCTGGACGTGGGGTTGCAAACTGTCATGTGGGTGCTGGGAATTGAACCAGGATCCTCTGGAAGGGCAGTCAGTGCCCTTAACCACTGAGCCGTCTCTCCAGCCCTCCCCACTACCTCTTGATTCACTTTAACCCAGCAAACATTTCAGAAGGGGCTAGTTGGGACTGGTTCCTACCAGTGGCTGAACAGAGTGTCAGGGGAATAGATATGGTTCCTACAGGAGTCCTCCACGTGGGTGAGGACCATCCATGGAGGCTCTCCAGAAAGGCCTTCAGTGAGGTAGAGGGATCATCCGGACACCAGCATTTGGTTCTTGGGGAGGAAAAGGAGCCACAGTTGAAGAGCTGAGACAAGAATAAGGGCAGGAAAGTTTTTATTGGAGCTGTAGCCTCCTGCCCCCAACCCTTGAGCTCAGGCTAGCCCAGCCTGACAGCTGCAGTAACTGGTATCAACCATAGTTGCCTCATAAGAGTGAGGCCCTGGAAACTAAGGGCCTCCTGTTAGGCATCCTGCCACAATGGAGCCATCTCGAGTGTCATGATGTTCGAAGGGACTGGGATGGGGCTAAAGACTCCAATCACTAGCACCCTGTGTCTGTCCTTCTACCTCTGAGCCAGTAGAGGACGCATCCTTTCATACCTTGTGTATATATCTTATTTGTTGTTTGGTTTCCTCTACTTTTGGTTTCTGTCTTGGAGATAGTAGGACTTCAAGAGATAAGAGTGTGAGAAGAAAAGGTACATTTCAGGTCCTAAGTGGGTCGTGTGCAGGGAGGGAGGGAGAGAGAGAGAGAGAGAGAGAGAGAGAGAGAGAGAGAGAGAGAGAGAGAGAGAGAGAGAGAGAGGGAGAGAAAGAAATTCAAACCCCACCACCAGGGGGCGCTCGAGTACAGAGGCATGGCTACCACCGAGCAGAGTTTGCATTTGTTCTCAGGTTTGAGCAGTCTGTCTGGCCCAGGTAAGCTGTGGACTAGTTCTGCAGGGTTGGTCTGGAACTGTGTATGAGCACTGGCTCTCCTTAACCGAATGTTGTTGGTTACCCCGGTCGCCTCCTGCCGCGAGTCAACACTGCTACATCTCTAGCCCTGGGGATTTCGGATGTAGAATGTGGGTCGGATGCTGTGGAGACCTGGGAAGGGAAAGTAGACCCAGGGTCAAAAGAATCTGCGGCCCTTCGCTCTCCATGTGGTTTCTTCCCGGCGGCGGGCTTGTTTTCTACTCTGTAAACAAAGACCCATGCTGAAAAAGGGTGGGGATGCCGTGGGACTTCGTCGCCCTGCTGGCTCTGATCCTCCCTTCCTGGTAGCCTGAGGAAGCCTAGGAGGAAGAGACCTGATTCGCCTGAAGCACAGGTGCCTCGGCACTGAGCTGAGTCAGCGAGGAGTGAGGGGGCGGGGAAAGGGGAATGTGTGCGCACCCACACATTCGCCCTCCCTCGGCTCTAACAACCCAGCCGGACTTTCCCTTTGTTGGTTCGGATTGGGTCCCTGCGGTCTCCCAGCACTCCCCACAAAAAAGCCATCGCCAGGAAAGGGCAGAGAGTGGTATCCTGCGTGCTAGGTGACCTGGACCTCCCTGGGAGGTCAACTGCGCAGAAGAGGGCTCTCTCCATCCTCAGAGCACCACCCTCCCCTCCCAGACTATATGGAGAGCAGACCAGGGTGACAGGAGCACCCTGGGTCGAGGGGTGGGGTGGGGTGGGAGTGGGTGGAGACTTGGGTAGGCAGGAGCACCAGAGGTGTAGCCTCAATCTGGAGACGGAAGTTTTCTGGATTATCCCCACTTGGCCCTCCCTGCCCCTTCCTCATCCACATTTCCTCCTCCTCTGCCTTCCAAACCGGACCCCTAAGGTTCAAGAAGTCCAAAGGCCGGAGAAGTTCACTGTGTAAATATATTGGCTTTATTTGTGTCCATTCGGACGTCTCACAGACAACATCCAGGTAAAAAGACCGTTAAATAAAACGCCTTCAGCTATTGCAATGCAAAAATAAATATCAATCCTCCGGCTGCAGCAGCAGGCGCGCTGCGCCCCAAGTTCCCTCGGCCAGCCCAACAATTATAAAAGTGTTCAGCGAGAGTGTCGGCGTGAGTGTGAACGGGTGTGCACTGGGGGTGGGGCACAGTGGAGCGGTGTGCAAAATCGGAGTTGCAAACCAAAGGCCTTGCAGCGGCGACCCCCTGGCCGCGGCACTCAGCGCGGGCCGCCTCCCGCGCACACTCACAGCAGAGTTCGTACTGGGAAAGAGTTAAAAAATAAACATTTACAAGGGCAAAGAAAGCGGCTCCCCTCCCTGGCGTCCCTGAACCGGCTCCGGGGCCCAGATATGTCCGCGGCTGGGCAAGAGTCAGAGCTAGCGAGGGGTGCGGGTCCCCTTAGTCCGGGCCGCCTGGGGGAGCGGGTCGGGTCCCCTCCAGGTGCGCCGGCTGCTCCCCAGCGCGTGGCAGCGGAGCGAGTCCCCAAGCCGGCTGCCGCCTCACAGGGCCGAGTCAGAGTCGCTGGAGTCCAGGCTGTTCCTTAGTTTGCAGCTGCCGAGCGGCTCCCTCTGCAGCGACAGGCTCTGCGTGCTGCGGCGCAGGCACTCCAAGCTCTGCAGGAACGACTTCTTGGCCTTCTCCTCCTCCATCGGGGACACCCCCTCCTCCTCCACCTCCTGGATCTCGTCGAAGGTCACCGGCTGCGTCTTGAAGCGGGACTGGCGCGGCCGCCGCAGCCGGCCCTTGCCCTTGGGCAGCTTGGCGGGCCGCACGGGCTGCGGGAACTCGTCGGCCAAGCACACGAAGTGCGGCATCACCGCTTGGTAGCTAGAGCAGATGCCCATGAGCTCGCCGGGCTTGGCGGCCGCCATGGCGCCGTCGGTGGCTTCGGGGCCGGGGGACGGCGGGGCGCCCGGGCTCTCCGGGGGCGGCCGCGGCTCCGGGGTCCCCCGGGAGGCGGCAGCCTGAGGCTCTCCGGGCGGGGGATCCAAATCTGCTGCGGGGTGGCGGCGGGCCTCGCTGCCCGAGCCGACGCTGCTGGGAGGGACGGCGGGCGTGCGGGCCCGTCGGGGGGCGCGGGGTTGTGCTGCTCTGCTCGGCGGCGCTCCGAGAGGTTTTTCTGCCGCTGCTGTCGCTGTTGCCGTGTGCCCCGCGGCGGCCCGCCTCGCTGCTTATATAGCCCGCCTCTGCCCACACGACTGCAAGCTCGGATGACAGCGAATGCCATTTAAAGCGTGCGCGCCCTTCCGCCTGACGTCGCCCTCCCCGCCACTCTGGGAAAGTAACGGCCCCTTCCCCGGCCCCGCCCGCCGAGCCCCGCCAGCCACGCTCTGGAAGGCGCGCCCCGCCTGCCGCGGTCCGCCCAGCGTGAGCACCAGCTGTGCCGGGACCCTGCTACCTGGACCCACAGAGCCAGACCACCACTGTCGGTCCTGGGACACCCTCAGATCCAAGTCTGCAACGACAGGGTTTCAGGTCGCCACTCCCGCCCCGCCCCCAGTTCCAGTCACTGGGGGGGGGGGGCGCAGACTCTTCTGCCTGGTACCGTGCCAGGAGCACTGACCACAGGGCAGCTGCTGGCTCTCCTGCCTGTCTCCGTAGGGTGCCCAGCTCTCCGGAGCTGAGCTCTGAGAAATGGGTGGGCTTCTGAAGCACTGCTACCCCCTCCTCTCTCTCCCTCTCTCCCTCTCCCTCTCTCTCTCTCTCTCTCTCTCTCTCTCTCTCTCTCTCTCTCTCTCTCTTTCTCTCTCTCACGCTCACGAACAAATACAAACACACCCCATTATTCCATTCCCGTTCTTCACTACATGCTTATTTCCCCATTCTCTCCACCCCAAGTCCCTCCGGCACCCCCATTCATGAACGCAGAGTGGCACTTGGATAGGGCACTAGCAACAATAATAATAGCTCCCATCTGGAGCACTCTGTCAGAGCCAGCCAGTGAGCTCCCTGTACATACATTATCTTGTTCATCCTCCTAACAGCCGAGTGGGATAATTAGTATTCCTTCAATTTCACAAGAGAAAAGGAAGGCTGGGAAGGGATAATTAGCTAGTCCACTAGAAACTGATGGAAACGGGTGGGGTGGACTCCAGAGCCCAACACTAAGGGTAGCATTCTCAAGACAAATCCGACCAGTGAGTGAGAGACCTTGGAAAGAAGGTTCACAGGGCAGCCCTTGCTCATGGCCCAGGGCCCTGGGAGATAACTCTGTGAGCCCTTCCTTGACCAGGATGCTCATAGCCTCTGACAATGGAGGGTATCAGTGGGGTTGGGCTTTCCTATATAACCACTCACCAGAGGTCTATTGAGAATTTGTGTGAGAACTCAAGAACTAAAGGGGAGCAATGGTGAAAGTTCTTGCATACAGGGTGGTGGTAAACACCTGTAATCTCAGCCCTTGGGAGACCAGAGGATCAGAAATTCAAAGCCAGCCTGGGCTACATGAGAGCTTGTCAAGAGAGGGAGAGAAGAAAAACAAGGAGCCCGTAGCTTCCATCCTAAAAAGGTGGATACTAGTTCGAGGTGGGGAGCAGGTAGCTTGATGGAAATGCAGAGGGAGAGGTGTGCGGAGCTGGTTACCAGGAGAGGCTTCTCCAAGTGGGTGGCACTTAGCAGGCACTTGATAGACAATGACAGTACTGCTAAGCCCTCCAAACGCACTAGGGCAAGTCTACCAGTTATGCCATGCTATCTTCTCAGCAACCTCGGGGAGCCAGAACCACCCTCTACCACTGCTGTGCATACAAGAGGAAACAAAGGCACAGGAGAGCTAAGCAGAGTTGAGATTCAGGTGCTGTGGCTCCCAAGCCCTCGCCCTTACTGATCACACTGGTGTGGGGGGGGGATGCCAAGGTGGGAAGAAAGTGTTTGGGCATCAGGACCCTTGGCACAAGGCACTAAGATCGGTGAGTACACTGACCACAGGGCAGCCTGTGTGACTGAGTAGGAAAGGACAATGAGATTGGGGACAGTTTCTTCAGGTCTTGAGGCCATGCCATAGAACCAGAATTTCATCATGAGGGCATCAGTAAGGTATTGAAGGGATTTCCTCCAACTGATGTGTTTCAGAACTCACTCTGGCTATTGCGAGGAGAGAAGTGTGGAAAGCACGGAACTCACTTCGATGATGGCCAGGTGACTTCAGACTCAGGCCACTAAAGCCTTGCTAGGTTGTAGACATGCAGGAAAACGTTTTGATTTGTGATTTGTCTGAAGATGGGGTGTGGGGCAGATCATAGAGATCAAGGCTAACTTCTAAGCATTTGGTTCCAGCAAGCGTTCAAGGGCACTGTTGACTATCAGGGGAAGGGGAGTGCCATGGTAGAGTCTGCCAGCTGCCCATCAAAATTCATTTTCTACCTGGGTGAGACTTGGAAATTATATCAGATAAAAATTATATCAGGTGAAAGAACAAAATCAGTTTGCATAATTTTAAAACTTGAGACCACTGTTCTTTGCATTGCCTTTAACAGCTGCTAAGCAATGCTTGAATATCAATATGGGTACCAGGAAGGGAAAGCTGCCCCAGATGAATGCCTTCAAATAGTAGTACCAGCTTTAACAGCTACTGGGAAGTGGAAAGCCAGGGACCTTTTGTTATGATAGAGGGAGTGAAATGCTTATCACCGACATCACGTGTGGTAATTTGGAAGTCAGACCAAATGCCTACTGTGCCTATGTAATTCAAGAAAGATGGTTGGGAAGAGAGGGAAAAAAAGCCATTTAAGTGAGCTGGCTGCTTGGTGCTGCTTTTAGCAAGATATTACAAGAAAGAGATTGGCCGGCTTGCAAGAAGAGACAGGCAGAAATAGAGTCCAGAAAACTGGTGTCCTTGGGGTTGGAAAAGCCATTTAGACATTCAAAGGGGTGGTGATCAGACATGGACTAGAGCCTCTTACAGCCTGCCTGTTAGGTCAAAGATTAAGGCTTCAAAATCGCCAACCAAGTCTGCCATTTCAAATGTCTAGGGGGCAACTTTCGTTGTAAAATAGTGAAAAGTGATGGGTTGGGCTGGAAAGTCAGTAAGGAAAGGGTTTCTGGATGTGGCTAATGGTCACATGGAGAACTAGATAAACCTGAAGCCAGCTAAGGGTCTGGAGGAGCTGGTATCACCAACAAAGTTGCAAGCCTGGTCTATGGGAGCTCAAGATGGACTGTTCTGCATGGAGAGAGGCAATCAATTGCCAGTTTAATCAGTGGTCAGGGATACAGAAAGCAATGGGGTCATCCACACAGAGCTTCCTCCAATGGTTTCAGAGAGTAGGCTTGAGCAGAGCCCTCTAGCTACCTACACAGCTAGGTCACATTCCTCAATGCCCCCCCATAGCAGGGGGGGGTCACTCAGCTGAGCCGCCATCTGTAGAATGTGGGCAGCAACAGTATGTCACTTCTACCTCATCTGCCCAAGAGGAAATGCCTTCTGTGGCATTTTTCTCTCCCTCTGGCTGGAACAAGGAAGAGACCATGGGAACTTCATATTAAAGACAACAGTGCCACCATTAATGTGGGCCCCTCAAAGGTCCCGTGGAGCTGAGCTAGCTACTAGCTTGAACTTTCCTCAGAGCCATGAGAAAACAACTGCATATTTTAAAGCTATTCTAATTTGAGTCTTTACATTGACATAGCATTGTCCTAAGAGAGTCATGAAACATCCAGGTGATGGTGTCAGGAGGGGATGGGGCTTGGGGAAGCTTGTGGGGTTGGGGGTGAAGGTTTGGGGATTTATCAAGGCCATCAACACTGGAGGCATGGGAAAAGACCCACTTTTCAGACAGAGGGCTGGGGTGATAAGTCAGCAGTAAATGGCTTGTTATGCAAGCCTGAGGCTCTGAATGGCTTCCACAGAACTCATGTAAAGAAGCTAAGTGTAGACGGGGACCTTGCTGGAAAGAAACTTAGCCTACAGCTGGCCGTGGTAGCATCTGCTTGTCATTTCAGGACTGGGGAGGTGGAGACGGGCAGATGCCTGGGGTTCACTGGCCAGTCAGCCCTAAGGGAGTGTCAGGTCAATGAGAGACCCTGTCTAAAAGAATAAACTAAAACAAAACAAGGTAGATGGCTCCTGAGTCACCAGGGCTACTGCATGAGCTCCAGGCCAATGAGAGAGTCCAAGAGAAAATGTCAGAATCTCACTCCATCAGGATCCAGAGGCCCACCCATCCTAGCCTGGCTCTACCAGAACCCACCCGCTGTGTGGCCTTAGACAGGCCACCTGGTGGTCTAACCACAGCTGCAGTGCCACCTCCACAGTGTGAAGCAAGCCATCCTGGCTCACATTCCTCAGAGCAGACCCTCCCTCAGTCACCTGCTTTTACTTTGCCATGGACTGATCTCCATCTTGGACCTCTTCCTATTTGTTGTCTATGCTGCTTCTCTGTCTCACTGGGCATTCTTCACTGGTCACTGCCTTTCTCTGGCACCTGGGGCTGAGCTGGCACACAAAAGGGCACACGGGTCTTTTTTGAAATGGACAACCACCATGACCACCATTTCCTGTAGCTCCCAGCAGGCCATGCTGTCTTTGCCAAGCCTTCCTTTCTAACAGGAAGCTCCTCTGGCTCCAAGTTCCCAGCCAGGGACAGCAGCCCTGGACAGTCCCTTTCTACTCTCAGATGGGGATTTCCTGGTGCAGGGTGATGAAAACAGGGAGAAAGGTTTGTGCTTCACTGTAAGCAGCCCGAATTAGCCACCAGCTCATCCTCCCTGCCTGGGGACGGCTTAAAAGAGAGAGGAAGGAGAGTCGGAATTTTCCCTCAAAAAACGAGGGCTGCAATGTGGTTCAGTGGCAGTTTTTGCCTAGCATGCTTGAGTTACTGAACTCCAGCACTCCCTAACCAAACGGCAACAATGAAGTATGCAGCCATCTGAGCTCCTACCCAGCCTGGTCACCTGTCCTGCACTGTCCCAACTCATCCACAACTACCACCTCAGGATGACACAAGGACCAGCCCCACTATAGGCGGCCTTTCTGCATCTCTACCCCCCACCCCCACCCCACCCACCCCACCCCACCGCCCACAAGTTCCAGCCAAGGGTTACTGTCAGGTTTAGAGGTCCCGAAGCTATATTCTGCTCTGCCATAGACTTGTTCTGTGACCTGCAGCTGGTCACTCTGATTCTTGGCTTCTCACCTGGAAAGCCCGAGGTCAATGGTCTAAGTGTGGGTGGCGCTTCAGAGAGCCCAGCACTGGTTAGCATGAAGGCAAAGCCCCCTGATGATCTCATGCTTGAGTCTTCCCAGTCCCCCATCTTAGTGGAGGCTATGCTAGGGATCTGGGAATCCCCCACTCCTCAGGACATCTGGACCTCAGGGTCTGTATCTCCCTGCCTGATACACAGCTTAGAAGTCATAAGCCACGGTAAGTTTAAGTCAAATTTCTAGGAGGAATCCTGGTGTTGGGCTGTATATTGGATGCTACTGCCCGTGCCCATGTGGGAACATTAACCCATTACTTAATATATCCCCAGCTATCCATCCTCCACAGGTAAAAGAGCCAATGCCTTCTGCTGGTTCAGTTGTTTTTCTTTTTTTAATTTTTCAATAATTGTGTCAGTGTATGTGAAGAGTGTGTGTGTGTGTGTGTGTGTGTGTGTGTGTACTCATGAGTGTCCATGAGCAAGATGAATGTCAACTTAAGAGTTATTCCTCAGGACTCTCCACCTTTCTTTCTCCACCTTCCCTGCCCTGGAATTACAAACATATACCTCTGCGCCCAGCCCCCCTTTTTATTAACATGGATTCCAGGGACCAATCCCAGGTTCTCATCTTGTGGGGCCAGCACTTTACTGGCTGAGCTCTCTCCAGACCATCTTGGTTTTTTGATACTGGACCTCATACAGCCTAGACTGGCTCAGACCCTGCTGTAGCCAAGGATGACCTTGAACTTCTGATTCTCCAGCCTCTGTTCCCCAAGTGCTAGGATTACAGGCATGTGCCACTGCACCCGACAAAGTCTTCTGTTCTGTTATGAACACGGTGAGGTGGGTAAATCTGAGGTGGAGGCTGCAGAAGGAGATATTCAGACACTGGATTCCTGCTGCCCATTGATCTGAGTTTGTGGAGACTGGGAGCTCTGGTCAGGGACACTGTCCAGTTTTACACATGGTCTTGCCTGAATGCTCTGGGGGTAGGAGGTGGCCTTTAAAGAGGATGCAGGTTAGTCGTCTGCTTGTCAGGGCTGCAGCCCAGGGCATAGAGGGTCACAGCAAGGTGCTCAGTTGATCACATACCATGTGCACTCTGGGCTGGCTGTGTTTGGTGCATCACCTCTGGACTCCTCTGTGGGATCCTAGCACCACTTGCTTTACAAGTGGGACCAGGGGGAGCCTGGTATTTTTCCAGGGCCACCCAAGTCCTGAAACAGGTACTCAAGCCAGGTAGGTCTGACTGACTCAGGAACATGCTCAGTTTGCCCCAGCCCATCCTATCCACTGTCCTCTGCTGACAGAAACTACATGAGACCAGAAGTCAGATGTCTGGGCTGTGGCCTTGAACCTGTCAAACTTCTCAGTACCTGTCTCTGAGTTGCATGTCCCCTCTGTGCGACGGAGGCAGCCACTCCTGGATTCTCTGGACTCTTCTAGGTCTGGAGTCTTTGAGGGTGGATACAGGGATAAGGAGAGCCATTTGCAAGAAGTAGGTGCTTTCTCTCAGGCTGGAGTGGCCAACAGGCCAGACTGTGGCTGAGGGAAGAGGCCCTGTCCACAGAGAGCAAATAGAATAAGAAGATGGCAACACACAGGGAGAGGCTTTTGCCACCATCTCCTCTGCTGTCCCTACCCACACTTTGGCTTTTGGACAGAGTCAGGCTTTTAGAAAGCTGTCAACTCTCCATCTATGCCTATCACTCTGCTTCCCAGGATGCCCTAGCATGCATCCAGGTGGTAGAGAGCAGGATGTGAGGGTATCTCAGGAAGCCAAAGCTTCCTAGGCCCTGAAGGACACATTGCAGCTGGAAGAAGAGGATGAGGGTGACAGCTCTTGGGTCCCTCCCCAGGTTCAGGTAAGAGTGTCAGGTCCCTCCTCGTGACTCCTGAACTACCCTGGCACAGATCTACTGTGAACCATAGCCTTGGCAAGCTTCTATAGTCCCCTCCACCCCCAGCTTACCCTGATGTCTTCCCAGAACGGGTCTCAGGGACCTAAGTACTCAATGAGAGGTGACATTTCAGATGGACTGTCTGGGTCAGTCTGTACTTTGGGATTTTTTTTTTATCCCAGCCACAGTGTTTGTGTGTGTGTGTGTGTGTGTGTGTGTGTGTGTGTGTGTTCTATGTGTATACGTGCTTGTGTGTGTGTATGTTTGCTTGTTTTTCTCTGTATATATGTGCTCTGTGTGTTTGTGTTTGTGTGTATAATGTGAATGGGACATAAGAAGGAAAGGGAGCAGACAAGTGACAGACAGGCTGTTTTGCATGGCCGTGTCTCCCCTGGTCACGCACTGCTCTCCCACTGGTGCTCACTCCACCCTGCAGCAGGCCCTTGGCACAAAGCCCATGATTTCAGCATCCTACCAACTGCTTCTCTTCACTCAGAATTAGCACTTGTCTGGAACAATTGGGAGCATAAAAAGTGCTTCAATAATTTGGCTGGAGGGTTGCCATGACGATACTCAGCAAGCTACAAGAGGGGGTGTCAGTGTGCACTGAGCAGGAAACAGGCAAAAGAGAGAGGGCAGAGGCACAGAGGGTTCAGAACGGTGGGGAGGAGCTAGGGAAGCCCCAGGGAAGGCCTCCAGTCAGACCCCCAGTCTCCGGTGCTTCTTTGGGATGAGCTCACTCTAATCTGGGCTGCACTGTCCCTTCAGCAATGGGACACCAGCTGCCGATAGACTGAAGGCTATTATGGCAGGGCTTCTCCCATCAGGAGGAGTCCACAGGAACAGCAGCCTGGGGTTGGGAATTGGACATTCTTAGAAATCTTTGGAATGAGTCCAGGAGACCTTCCTGAAAAATCCTGTCCAGCCTGTGGTCCTGCAATGCTTGTGGGAGAAATGAGAGTTTACATCCCTGCTAAGGGCCTCTTCCCACCACAGTTCTCCACCACCGGTCCAGGTCTCCAGCCTTCCCACCGGTCTGGGAATCAGTGTCAGGGATGAAGTGCTGTACATTCTTAAACTTTGCAACATACTTTCTCCGTTGCCATCTCAGCAAGGCAAGGGTATCTTTGCTATCTCCCGAAAAAGAGCCAGAGAAGCCCAGAGAGGAGAGGGGAGTAGATCAAGGCCACACAGCAAGCACACAGCAGGCAGGGTAGAGTGAGAACAGAGCCTAGCCCTGGGACTTTACCCCAAACTCCACTGCTTCCTGGGAGCACAGGCTCTCTGTATTAGGTCCATCCTGCTCCACCCCATCTATATAGATGGGGAAACTCAAGCCCTGGAACATGCCCAAGCCCCCTAAGGCATTTCTCTGCCACTGTTGGACCATGAGTAAAAATATGTATTCAACAAAGCAAGCCCTGATGACATTTTTATGTCCCCAAGTGCCTAGTCAGGAGGCTGATGCAGAAGGATCACTCCCGTCCATGAGGTTGGGACAATGTGAGAAAAAAGAAATGTGGAGAGATCCAACTGAGAGGAGGGGAGGGCACAGGAGGGAAGCAGCGGGCCTTGCTTTCCAAGTCCCTTGGCTGTCAGCAAACTAAGCAGAGGGCAGCTGGAGCCAGAACCACAAAGGCAGACTGTCAGAGGCTCTCCCAGGCAGAATCAAGTCTCTGTTGCCCACCACAGCCTTGAAAAGGGCCTCTACTGTCCACACAGTGGAGTTTGGCAAGTCACCTGAGCCCCAAGTCCTGAAGCTGTCAAAAATATGTCTTTCAAATATGGCTATTACTCCTGGCGCCCTGAAGGGACCACCTTCCAGGGTCTGGAGAGGGCAGGCCTGGTCCAGCAGTCTCTTGATGACAGAGGTGTCTTCAGCCCACAGCAGTCTCAAGCATGGAGGAGCAGACAGAGAGGGCCTTGTAAACACCAGTAAACAGGACTTTCATGTGGCCTTGGTACAGGGTCACAGCACAGAGATGGGCAGCAGGACTCAAGACCACCTCCCTGCCTGTTCTGATTCCAGTGCTTGCTAGAAGGTTCTCACTACCCTGAGATTGTGAAACCTCATGCCTGTTCCATCCCTATTGGGGGGGGAGGGCATTTGTGGGGATCGAGTTAGGTAATTTATAAGAACACACTGCAGTGAAACCTGGGCTCTTATCAAGGGTGTACATCTTAATGGAGTCTACAAATTGGAATTGGAAAGATGCCCTGCTGTATTATGTACTAGGCTGCCCCTGAAATGAGACACTTGGTCAGCCTGTTCTTAGCTGCTGGCACATCCTGGGGGCCCAGATCGTCCCCTCAGTTTGGTTCTGCTCAGACTGTGGACACCAGAAGAGTCTTCTGTGGCAGGTCTCTGAACTTTCAGGATATAGGGCGTGTTGGAGTATGGGGCCACTCCTGAAGGGGAAGTCATATTCCTCTCTCATTCTCCAAGCAGGAGTGGCTGCCACTGCTCTAGTCAATGGGTTGGAGGGAAACAGAATGAGGTTTTCCTGCGTATTGGTCTCAGGTCCAATGCCAGCGCAGAGCAGTGTGTGCCTGTCATGTCCCCAGAAATCTACTCTTCCAGATGAGGAATATTACCCCCCTCTGAGATGGAGGAAACTTCCCACAGGCTACACAGGCAGGCAGAGGTCGGGGAGGGGTTTGAAACTGGACCTATAAATTCCACAGGTTTTATCCACATGGTGACATCTGGGCCTGCCCAGGGAGGGTGTCTGTGGAAGGTGAGGTGGAAAAGGAGCTGGCTGGACATAGGGGAAGCTCTAGAATCTCAACTGTCAATCAACTGGCAGTAATTTTCTCATAGCAAGAATGAGTGTTCATGGTGCAGTTTGTGGAGATTTAAGACTGGAGGAGAGGGGTATACAGACAACCTCCATGCCCACTCCTGCTTTTCCGTGCAACAGGAAAGGGCACAGAGCTTACTCACAGCCAACACTGGCAGGTAGCCACCTGGTAGACAGCCCTGGGGACATCAGACAACAAACTCAGGTGGGAGAGTAGGCTCTTGGGGTAGTGTACCTGCAGCTACTCCATCTGGGGAAACTGAGGCCCAAGATAAGAAAAAGCTATGCTCAGGAGCCAGAGACAGGAGATCACACAGCTAGTTTCTGCAGGCCTGGGTCACAGGACTGATTTCTCATTGTCTGTTCTGTAAACACTATCTGCCCTGTTAACTACAGCACTGTGCTGTCCCCTGCCTAAATGGGGACAAATCCAGTCTTTGGCTGGATTAAGGACAAGGTAGGAGAGAGCTCTGGCTGCTGTGACAGAATGTTCTCCAGCATCTTCCTATCAGGACTGTTCCTTCCCAATCTCTGCCACTGTTTTCCCTCCTCCTTGTGGGAACACTCGGGTTTAGTCCTCTCATCACTTTCCCTCTATTGATGTTCATGATGTACCTTCCCCCATCCTGTGGCCACCCCAATCTCTTTTCAACAGACTGGGTCCTTGCTCCCCGAAACCTGTCCTAGACTTGCATATGCAGCAGCTGTTCTATGAAGATGAGCCCTCCCCAGAGCCCCACAGACTCTGCCCACATGCCCCAGGTATAGTTATGGGGGCGTGGCATCCTTTCCTCAATAGCACTCACTGGTTCATAGAAGCAAGAGCTGCTGGCACTAGACTGGACAGTCATTGTTTCTCTTGATTCTTGCAACAAGCCTGGCTCTCAGGTAGAGAGGCCACGAAGTCCTAAGCGGAAGGGCTGAGACTACTAGATCCCTGGCTGCTGGATAGTAACCTCGTCACCACAGAGCTGCTCTGCCTGCCAGTTGCTGGCAGCCTTTCCTCCCAGGCTGAGAGATTACAGAGGACAGTTTTGTGGGGGGCCTGACTCCTACCTTACACTGTAATGAAGAAGGACCCCTCATCTCCAGGAGGGAAGATGATTTGAAAAGCACCATCCACCCCTCTCTGGACCTGACTTTATTGGAATTCTACCTGCTAGTAGAGTTTGGGAGAGGCACTCTGTGGGATACCGGGAACCTGCCATCTCTGTCTGCCTCGCCTCTATACTTGCTACCACAGAGAGTACAAACCACTCAGCTCCCAGAAGTCCTCTGAGGAAGAGCAGCCTGGAAGGAGTACCTTCTAGAAGCAGGCCTTAAGGTACCTCCCACCCAAGGATTTGGCAGATAGCCTGTGGGGGCTCTTAGGGTCAAATCCCATCAATCCTGGTAAGAATACATTTCTAAAATGCCCCCCCAAGTCCTCAGAGGCTCCCCATCAACAAGCACCTACCCAAGTCAGCTCTCTGTCTTCTCCAGGTCCATATCATTCTCTCATCATCTCACCCAGCTTAACACTCCTCACACATGGGTCTTCTAGACACAAGCTACTTAGGGCTCTTCCCTGCTCCTGAGCTCTGAGCTACTATACTTTGTGGACTCTACCTCCCCATTCTCCAAGTGCCTCCTCCACCAGGAAGCTCTCCCTGGCCACCACCCCACATTATGCTGCCTGTTCTGCCAACTGCTGCAGCGCTCCTCGGAACGGCTTCACATTTGCCCCACTTCCATGGTTCTTCAACAATGTGTGTTGGTTTCGCAAAAAAAAAAAAAAAAAAAAAATGACACAAAATAGAACAATGACCATCCTAACTCTGGCTGTGATGGACTGAGTCCCCAAGGCTAGGTGCAAGGCTACACTTAAGCAGGTTTTTGAGAATACCGAGTGTGGGGCCTGGCACACATTTGGAATTAACTTCCTCAGACATGCTCAAATTGTGTGGGAGAGGACAAGCATGTGGGGAAACCTTTCTGGAGACTACTTGCATTATATATTCAGGACCTTAGAGAAACGCAGCCTTCTGTGTGTTTAAATTGTTGAGAATTCATTCTAAGAAGCAGTTGCAGATGTGCTCAGAGGTTTGGTTGCAGGGAGGCTGCGCAGCCGTGATAGTAGGGCTAGATGATAACTGTGCTAGATTTCTTCAGTTGTAAAGTGGTGATAAAAATAGCACCTTAGGTTCTGGGGAGATGGCTCAGTGCTGGGGAGACAGAGGCATGGGGGTTCATTATGCAAAGGGCAGCCAGCCTAGTCTAATCAGCAAGCTTCAGACCAACAGACCTTGTTAAAAAAAAAAAAAAATCAAGGACTCATGAGGAATGAAACCAGAGGTTGACCTCCAGCCTTCGCATGCATGTGTATACGCATGTGCCTACAGGAACATACACACACATGCGTAATAGCACGCTATGGGTGCTGTGAGGGTGAGTAAGTCAAGGGTTAACGTGTAAAGCATGTGATCCACATGGACACACACAGACACTAGCACCTTACCTGTGTAAGTGAGGCATTAACACATGTAAAGCACTTCACAGGTGCCAGGTGTACCTACCCTCCCTGCTATTGTTGTGTTTGAATTAAAGTCTCAATGCGGCCAATATTTGGGCTGTTAGCTCTGCCACCATCCTGGTTCCCAATGTCCCTCCTCACAGTTTCCAAATCAGAAGTGCCCAATGTAGAGGCAGCACCAGGATCTCCCAGGATCTATATATTCCATACATTACTACTGTATGAGAACCACATAACCCACACACTACCATCCCCCACACCAAGAAGCCACTCAACAATGCTGGAAACAAGACTAACATCTAACAACCAAGGAACAAGGCTAAATTCACTGTAAAGTACACAGATGTTCAGAAAAAAAATACTGAAATTTAGGCTTGCCTTCTCCAGCTTATGATGTTACTAAGAGATTTTCTTTTATCTTTTTTAACTTCTTCAAAAGAACACACACCCCTTTTGAGGCAAGGATGGGGAAAAAACTAATTCTCCCAAAGAAAATACAAGCTACCTTAGTTTGCTTCCATTTGTAGTGAGAGATTGTGTCTACCTTTTATCTGTCTACCACCGCATCTGACACAGTCTCTGGACATAAAAGCCCAATCATGAACAGAGCTCTAGCCTGGCAGTTTTGTTGCATCTGCCAGGCCAAGGCATTCAGTATAGGGTATAGAAAAGGCCAGCCAGCAAGGAAAACAATGTGGGGGTTGGAGTACATTTACTCTGTAGCTTAGTCAGTGGGTGACCTGTTTGTGGGGCTGGCAGATGTCAAAGAGTGACCTTAAGGGGAGAAGGCAGTGGGATCCTGGGCTCCAGGGCTCCAGCCACAGGTGTGCATTAGATCAATTACCTGGGGAGCATGTGGTAGAGGGGCCCAGGGCCACCTGAGCATCAGCTATAGGCTACTTTGACACCTGAGCTTGGCTGTCTGAGGGGGGTTTAAGTGCAGTCAGATCTTAATATGATTAGCCCCACAATTTTCATTCTGGCCATGCTCTGGAAACCCCCCACCCCCCAACCATGATGACTCCAACAGCAGCACATGCAGAGTCAGGGTACACCAGGGAATGGGCAGGGTCGGAGGGCATGTTTCAGTCAGAAAAGGACCGCCCACCCAATGCAAGGGTCAAGGCTTGGGTTAGCAGGGCATGTGAAATGTACTTCAGAGAATTGTATGACTAAACATGCTAAGATTAGGCACGTAACATGTCTGATGTCAAGACCCTTTCAAGACCCGGAAGAGGAGGCTGCTGATGTGTCCACATCACAGCTGAAGAGACTGAAGCATGGAGGTTGGTTAGCTAGCTGCTCCCAGGTAACTCTGGAAGGGTTGCGCTGGGACACAAGCCCAAATGTGACTCGGGTCTATTCTCTCTCTACCTCACTCCCCAAAAGAACTCCTCAGTTCGTTCTATCAAGAGGTGGGAGCTGGAGTAGGGTTGGGGTTTGAATGAACATCAAGTTGCTCCCTAATTCTGCCCTTGCAGGCAGCACTGTGGCAGAGAGGCTTGTTACCCTGCAAGGTGAACGTGGTTGGTGCCGTGTGCACACCATCAGCACCAGTTCTTGCAGGGCTGCCTCCTAGGCTCAGTGCCCCATGGGGGCTGCTCCGTGTTCGTTCACTAGGTAACTGGGAGTGGCAGATGAAACCTGCCACATCCCGTGCTGCCCCATTCCCTGGGTGACTGGAGATGGTGGGCTTTATGCCTGTCTTCTATTCAGTGGGACAGTAATCTCTAACCTACACTGGCAAGACTGGCGCCACGAGGGGAATGCATATTCAAGAGCTCATAGCTCTGGCTCTGGCTTAACTTCCCAGCAGCCTCGGTGGCTTCGAGTTTCTCCTTCCCTCCCCCCCCTGACAGTGAGGGAGGCCGAAGGCTAAGGTTCTGGGGGGGGGGGGGGGACCTGAGGGCCAAGAGGGGCATCCCTGGCTTCTGTGATGATCCTGCGGTGGGAATATCCCTGGGTCGAATTTGGGGAGCCCGAGGATACTATCCGCAAACCATCCCACAGTTGCTCCTCATGCAGGGAGGATACAACCTTCTTCTCAGAATGGCTCCCGCAGAGGCTTTTCTTCCCGTGTGGAGCTGATGGTAAGGCTGGCTCCGGATGGAGCCCGGGAAAGGTGGAGCTCCTCCCCCTGCAGTCTCTCGGAAGGGCGAGGCATTGCGTGCTCGGGTTGGGGACCCTGGCAGGCGGCGAACTCGTCACCGCACGCCCACGGCCTTCCTGCGGTGGGAGGCTAATTGCATCCCCGGTCACGCGGTCCTCCAGCACTCGCGTGGCCCACCGCTTCCTCCTGCCTGCGCTCAGAGTGTTCTCAGCATGCCGATGGCAAGGACCAGTGGCCCCAGGAGCTCGGCTGTCACCTGCTTCTGCCATTGCACAGATATGCTACTTCCTCTGTGTCACTTTCCCTGGGTACAACAAATGAACAACTCATGGGATTGCTTTTACTCAAGTCTGATGGAATGTGCCGGCAGCATACTCAATCTCTGGGCTCCCTTCCCCTTTCAGACTGCAGGATTTGTGTACAGAGCCAAACCAATGGGTCAGACTGAGGACCAATGTCCTGCTTGAACAGCGACAAATTCATACTCCTACAGGACACATGAGAAGGAACTGTCCCTAGGCTGAGTGACATCATCATTCCCCTGAGGGGGAGGTGACAGCACAAAAGTCATCCTTATAATGATGCCACACACATACATTCTGCCAGCTCAAAGAGGGCTGATTGGAAAAGTCTGGTTTCTGTTGTACTGGCTACAAGTGCTGCCTGCCTCACCTGCTTCCTAGTTGGGTTCTCTCAAACTGCCCAACTCCCAAATTATACAAAGCCAGCATAGTCCAAAACTAGGTTCTGATCGCAGGCAGGGAAGTGCTTTTGTAACTGACCCAGCTGGGGGCGGCACCATTAGCGTTCTGCCCTAATAAACATCGGAGTCATTTGCCTACCAGCTCCTAAGAATGGTTGCTAGTGGCTCAAATCAGCAGGCGTGTGTGTGTGTGTGTGTGTGTGTGTGTGTGTGTGTGTGTGTGTGTGTGTGTGTGTGTGTGTGTGTGTGTGTGTGTGTGTGTATTTCAGAAGAGAAAAATGGGAACCCAGGGGAAAGGGCAGTTGTGAACTAGTCCTTTGGTGGGAGCTTGTAGGTGGAATCACACATAAGGATTTAAACAAACAGAATGCATCACTATGGAAACAACTGGGTTTTTTCAAAGGAACCGTTAAAAAATAAAGAAGTCAAGACTTCATATTCAACACTCCAAGTGTTTATGACCAGAAAAGGCAAAGTGGGTCTTAGATACTCTGCAGCCAAGAAAAAGCTGCCAGAACTCAAGGAAGAAATATTCCCAACAGAGCAGGAACCCATCATCTGTCAGGCTTTCCCCTGGAACCCTCAGAGGGGAGCATTCTGCTCACTGCAGGCCTACTTAACTCTTTCAGGGGTGCTAGACATGGTTCAGCAGCCTGGGCTCTTTACTGATGGGATCCAGACAGACCTGTCATGCACCAGAGCAGAGTCAAGGCAGTGGAGGTAGAGAAAGGAGTCTAGAGGACATTCATGTATGAACTGTGACCCAAATGTGTTTGAGGTCATCAGCTGGGCTAGTGGATCTGGACCACAGCAGAAGCCCATTTCCGCACTGAGTGTCACATTGTTCTCTCATGTGCCTGGAGGCGAGTTCCATTTCTGGGGTAAAGCCCAGCGCACCTGCTCTCTGGAGAAGTGATGCTGTTATGATGCCTCACACTTAGTTTGGACATCATCAGGATTCCCTCCTTCTGTATTCAAGAGATGACAGAAGAAACAGTAGGGAAAAATTCTCCCATCTGTGAAAGTTCTGAGGCATATCTGCTTGGCTATGGTTAGGAACTACTTGCTAGGGACTGTTTCTAAATTCACTGCACCCAGCCCCAGCCAAAATGAGTTTCCCCAGTTTAATGACACTGCAAGCTCAGTGGGCCACAGCTTCTGACAAGATGTTCATGTTGGCTGAGGAGAAATGGGATGCAGGCATCTGCCCTGATGCACAAGAAATAAGGGGACACACAGGCGGTCTTCAGCTGGGTATGGCCAGCTCTGCTGGAGCAAGGGCCTCAGAGGATTCCACGTCAGTTCAGCATGGATGAGAAAGGGGACAGGACACTAGCTTTGGAAATAGCCTTTGAAATTTGTCTCTGCCACTAAAGTCCCACTAAAATACTTCTTAGGGACTCAGACTCAGCTTCCTGTCTCCACAGCAAAATTATTATGGGGAAGATGAGTGACAATAGAAATTCATAGGACAGGGTCTGCAGGCAACCAAAGCTCACAGAGGGCAACTAAAACAAAACCTGTTTCTCATGCTCAGCTACATATTGACTGGCTCTGTGTTTTGTGTGCTTTGTGTCAGCTTTGCCTCAGTTCTGTCAGGGCAGGGTCTGCAAAAGGCTGGTGTGATGACTGAACATCATCATTCCTATCTATACCAAAACTCTCTAGTTTTGGTCTATACCAAGAACCAGCTTGACACTTCAGAAGGCACAGGGGCCTAGTTGGGGAAACAGCTGGCACTGGTTGCACATGGGAGTCTACAGTAAGGACAAGAAAAAGCAGCTGTGACTCTTTGCCTATGAAACCCAGGTGGAGACCCAGCCTGTGTGGTTGGGCAGGATGGTGTTGAGTACAGAGTGTGGAGCTGCCGGGTGGCTGGAAGACCTGGAGCCAACAGTCAGTCTTTTTATAATGAAGGGAGGGGGAATTTCCAGCCTCAGTGATCAAATTCCTAATCTAAGCCGAGTGTACCAGGCTCTCTTAGCTTTCACTGGAGAATGGCTAGGAAATAGAGGGCTTAGGCTCATGGTGATTCATACTGCCACCTAGGAAGGCTTAGTACAATGCTCAAATTCTAACACAGCCTTTAGAATTTCTTACAAAAGGATCTATACACATTTTAAAGAACCAGACTCTGATACAGGAACTAGGGAGCTTATGGGGAGCACAGTCTGGCCAGGCCAGTTCCATCTGAGCCCTGAGTAAGCCTGCAGGCCTCTGGCCCCTTTCCATGTCACGGGATCATCCATGAGGTGGAAACAGAATAAAAACCAAGACAGTAAATTTTCCTCCCAGGATGAGAGAAACTCTAACCCTGTGTCCTACTTTCATCCACCGACAATATCTTCCTCGGGGCTTGAGTTAATTGGGTACGTAGCTCCGAAGCCTAGGTCAAGGAGTCATGTGTTTTTATGATGCAACATGGGGCAGCTACCCTATTCTGTTTTGGAAACCTTGGTGACATCACAGGCTAACCCCTGAACTTGGTCAGTCAGTAAAAGGGAACGCTGAGTCAGAAGAGCCTTAGTCACAGGCTTCTGAAATCTAAGGTAGAAGAACCATGAGGTCATCCAGGCTATTCCCTGCAGGGCTGCTCAGATTCTATCTGGCTTGGGTTTAAATGACTCAAGGAATTCTCTAGGGGAAGCTAATCTATTGGAACAGCTGTTACTAATAGGACATTTGCTGTTCTTCAACCAAAATCAGCCTGGTTCCCTGACATCCAGTTATTCCCTGTTTCCAGGAGACTGCATTGTCTTTCCAGGTAGGACTGCCTGGGGTTTAGGCAGGAGCATGCTGCCTTCTCTTTATTCAGAGGCCTGTAACCCAAGTGTGCCCCAGGAAGACTGACAGCTGGGAGATTCAGCTGAATAAACAGTGTCCCTGAACACATAGCTTTCCATTACAATAACACATAAGCCAAGATGTTAAGGAGTCAAGGAAGACTTCAACAAAGCCCAGAGAAGCCACCTCTGTTTGGGTTTCAGCAGCTGTCTGCCTGTGGAAGGCTCCAGAGTCACTGACATGTATTTATATCTCCATTTTGCTAACGTCATAAGGAACAAACATGTTCAGATCTTCCCCAGAGGCACAAGGCCATTTGTATTTCTTCAAATTACAGGGGGGGAGGGCAGGAGGAAAAGAGCTGATGGACCAAATCATCTGTGAGCAGTCACAGCAGTGTTTAGTTTGCCTAATGATAACCCTTGATTTAGAGATCTGTCTCAAAGTAACTGTGCCCTTAGTAAACATGTTTGCAACACGAAGCGCTGGTGGCTCTCATTCAGAAGGACAAGGACCTGGGAGGCAGACTCCACAATTTCCAAACAGCCACATCAGGAGAGTGCATGGAGCAGCCTCTAAAAGTGCTTCCAGGAGTGTGGGAGAGGGGCTGCTAGGTGCACAGCCCCCACCTCAGTGACAAACTTTGCAGACACGTCCCATCACCAGGATGCTCCTCTGGGGTCTGGATAAATGGTCCGAAAGGTTAGGTTTACTCTTGGTTCTCTGGAGTGGTATTCCTTGGGCACTCGGTGCTAAATGAAAATATTAATAGTTGTCCAGCATAAATATACATGCAGTTTTTTAGCTCAACGTGATTTACAACTTATTTATGAAGATATGGAAATAATCCCATTTTATCCCCCTTTAAATGAGCAACATTCAGTGTTCTACAGGCCTGTGGGAAGAGGTCTCCTCCTCTGAAACAAAATTCCCCAATCCCAGCAGCCTGTGGCAGTGCTCTGGCAGCAAGGCACCTGTTGCTTCTACTCTAAATGCCTGTATCTAATGTGACCACACCTATATTGACCTAGAATAGTTGCAGTGCTGTGAGGCCCAAGGCGACAGTCTGTGATTTTTACAAGTAAATTAGTGCAGTGGCTGGTGGCTGCAATAGCAGCACGGATGTGGACACATCCATCACTACAAAAACTTCAACCAGAAATCTCTGCTGAGAGGTCTATTTTGACTGAATCCTGTCCTATGACATCATTTTACTGCTATTTGCTCAGCATAAGCACTTGCTTCCCTCCTTTGGTGTACTTTGAAATGACTACTCCTTAGCCAGGGAAGAAGCTGCCTCCAGAGAGTGAATTGGAGGTACTTTCAAGTCCTCACCTGCCAGTCCGCTTGTGTAGCTCCTTCCATGATTAGCAAGGTCCCGTGATCCAGTGGTATCTTCACTCTTTCCACGTATGTATAGTCTCCATTCTCTTCCTAGAAGACAGCAGCCATCCCGCTGAAGTTTTTGTTTATATGGTCAAGAAGCAAGAGAACCTGGAGGCAGTCACTCCTCAGCCAGGCTGTGGGAGCTTGCAGAATGCTCTGTCCCTTGACAGCCTCCTTGGCCTTAGGCCAGTTATTTCACCTCTCTATTAATATACTTATTTGTAACATGGGGATAAAGGTAAAAGTAGTAGTATCTGCTACACAGGGCCGATCTGTGCCTCAGATGATGTGTGTAAATGACTTGGGGACCAGCAATAGGAAGATCTGTGAAGAGTTAGTGTGGTTACTGTTCCTCAGAAAAGCCCACCCTGACCTAGCAGGGAGGACATGACTCACCTACCCTTGCTATACAGTGCTATGACCCAACATAATGGGAGGAAAATGGCCTTTGACCAAGGCATGCTTCACCTGGCAATAATATGCTAATTTACTAATTGCTAATTACTTTAGAACAAAGTTTCTCAACTCTTCCTAACACTGTGACCCTTTAGTACAGTTCCTCATGTTATGGTGACCCCAAACCATAAAATTATTTTTGTTGCTATTCATAATTGTAATTTTGCTACTATTAGGAATAGTGATATAAATATCTGTGTTTTCTGATGGTCTTAGGTGACCCCCCCCCATGAAAGGATCATCTGACACCCCCAGAGGGTTTGAGACCCACAGGTGAAGAGCCACTGTTTTAGAACTAACCCCTTAGCTCTCCTCTTGGCTAAGGTGTTTGGGAGATGTATTTCTGTCTCCTTCCAAACTAATTCTCTCAATAGCAGGAATTCCTCAAAGGAGCTCTGGCTTGACTAGATCAGTGCTGTCAATGAATCCTCGCTGCTTGATGTTTGTGCTTTGAACACTGAGAGCACACTGGATAGCTCAGCTTGGTTCCTGACACTGTCACAAACACACATCTGCAAAGAGGTCAACAGGTGGTTTGCTCCTATTCAAGCTGCTGGTGCAATGAACATCTTCTTGGCTTCCTGGCTCAGCCACCAAGAGCTCCCTGAGTGAGAATGGGACAGACCTGAACTTTCTGGTTTCTTCACTTCCACTGTGGGCAGAGCCAATGGGCCCATCTGTCCAACTGCCTCCCTTCCCATGCAACGGTTACATTTGGGTTACTGCAGGATTTACTGTAGTGCGAGTCTGTTTATGTTTATTACTGCAGGGGTCTTTCTGAGAACTTAACTGTTTACAATGATTTCCCCAGGAAAATCTAAAATCAAAACAATACTGAACTTGTATAAACAGTCTACGTTCCAGGGCCCAACCCTTGGCAGTGACTTTGTCAAGGACAGCCAGAATTTTTACAGACAGAAGACACAAGCAATGTTTGAAACAATTTTTGATTGGTTGGCTGGTTTTGTTTTGTGTCTTCTGTCACCTTTCCTCTTCCAGGAATAAGTAAGCAGCAAACACTGACCTCTGACTGCTCAGCCGACCAGAGAGCACACTGGGAAGGGATCCTGCCTATGGAGGCCCATGCCCACCTCCACACTCACCTGCACTTCAGAAGGCAAAAGCTGGTGCTTGGAAAGAGTATGCCAGACAGAGGAGATGAATGCCTTGCTAAGGAAAGACAGCAAAAGAGAGGGTCCGTCCTTTGTGACATCAGAGGGCTATCAAGGCTTAACACAGAATGAAAGGCTGGTCAGATCAAGATAAAACTTGGCCGGAGGCAGAAGGATCTCTCCTGCTCACTACAGAATCAGTGAGGGCAACATGGTTTGAACCTGTAAATTGTATAAAGACTATGATGAGAGTGTGAAATGACACTCAGAGGAAAGACTTCACTACCACACAAGGGCAATTCTGAGACCTTTCAGAACATCCACAAGACTGTGGGAGATAAGAGGTGCTGAAAGCAATGAGGGGGGTGCTGAAAGCAATGGGGAGCGGGTGAGCACTGTAATTCCATCTGGAACCATGAAGCAGGAATGCACCTGAGAGTCCAAAGAGGATTCCACATGCAAGAGGCTACTAGCATTGGCATTGACGGAAACAAGCTCAACAGATGCACTCTCCAATTGTTACTCTTTAAAATCTGAATTTTTCAAGTGAAAGAAAATTTCAGGCATATTCTGAACACATAATATTCAGCATAGCCACTAGCCACACCAAAAGGCAGATGCTTGAGGATGAGCATTCATGTGGTCCTTAGGGGCGGGCTTTGATGTCTCTTTTGCTCAAGCTTCCCTCAGTGCGACTGTCAGTCCACTTCAGCTTCCTGTTGCCTGCAAGATTTAGGACTCTCAGCTCCAGCAGCACATCTCCACGCTCCCTATCATGATGATAATGAATGGATTGAACCTCTAGAAACCTTAAGCCAGCCACCTCAATTAAATAATTTCTTTCTAATAGAGCCATAGAGAATCCTAACTTAGGACATCAAGGGAGCCTCCCAACAAGACAGAACTCATTAATGGACCCATCTCTCAAGGAAGAGCAGCAGCTCAGAGGAAACAGACGGAAGGCCAGGGGGGAAACTCCTGCTATGTGCAAAAGCTGGGTGATTTGGGGAGCAGGGGCCACACTGTCAGAGAAGCTCATTCATGGCTACCAATGGCTACATCACCTCTCTGACCCTCTGTTGTACCCAGGCAAGGCAACTCTCTCTCTCTCTCTCTCTCTCTCTCTCTCTCTCTCTCTCTCTCTCTCTCTCTCTCACACACACACACACACACACACAGATTAAGATAAAAATGTCTATCCCTGCTATCAGCTAAAAGAAACTTCTAGGCTAACAGTCAACCTATGAGGAGTGAGTGATAACTACAGATGTTCTGGAGTTTTTCACACATTGAAACCTTATAAATAGAAGGGAAAGCCACAAGTGGCTTATTTTTCTATCCATGCTGAAGAGAACCCTCACTCTCCAAGTATAGCAGCCCATCTGGATGCTCAGGTTCCCTTTCCTAAGGAATGCAGGGGCTCTGCACACTCCTGTCCCCATCCCAGCAAGTTATTACCCTATTTAGTTTCCTTAGGAAGATGATACTGAGGGGGACACCTTGGGTGAGTTTATGTCATTACTGACCATCACAGACAGGAAACAAGGCAATTTCCTTCTCATTACAAAGCTAAAATGCACATTATAGAATTTGGATTTTTCAGGTAACCCTCCTCTTTATTGTCCTAAAGGGTGTTAGAAGTTTCAACCACCATTACTTCAAAACCTTCATATTTTCTTTCTATATCCATCATAACTCATATAAGGGATGCAGTTCTAGCTTTCCAGTGTCAACTTTACCACTCAGAATCGGGGGAAGGGCTGTGGGTTGCTGTTCGTTAGAAAAAAGAAGCCCTCATGACTAGGGCACATCAGTGGACAGATGCTAATGACTGAGGAAAGTGCTAATAGAAAGCCCTCTTCCAGGGTTCACACACAGTATCCCATCTACATGATCATTTCCATTTTTAATGTAAATACATAATAGTTCAAAAATACTGTCACGTAATATTGCAGTGCAGAAGCATACTCTTTTTTCTTTAAGCTCACAGATACATTAGACTACCTGTGTGTTAGGCACTGTACCAATGCTGGGGTAGAGAAGTGAAAAGCAAATACACTGTGAGACTGAGATTTTAATATACCAGTATTACTGATTTGCTGTTGTTGTTTTTAAAGGGATAAGAAAAGGTGACTGCAAGTAGACTTGAGGCGAAGCAGTACTAAACACATGTACCTTGGCTAGAGTATTAAAGATGGAACCCCTGGACAAGGATACAACCTTGAAGGTGCTTGATTATGGTGCCAAACTACGTCTTCACAAAGCTTTCAGCAATTGGTAATTCCACGAGGGAAATATGACAGTCCTGGTCTTCTGGCTGAACACTATCCTTGCCGGTGCTGGGGAAATGAGGGAAAGGACAACACAACTAAGCAGCCTGGGTCCACATTTCCCCACATGCACATTTGCTGTTGTCGTTCCTCCCCCACAGTCTCTGTGCCAGGTCTCCGTTCACTGTGCCGTGGATGTTAACACTTTTCTAACTTATCAGTGACCCGCAGACATTGAGCTGGCAAGCCATTCACCTTGGCATATGTCTTGCAGGTACTGTTCTTGTTTCTATCTGTCCTTTAACTGTTGTTTGGTGTTGAATAGCTCAAGAGTTTCTGCACAGGACTCCATTGGCCTTCCTTTGACCTCTTAATGGGTTTTATGCTTAGAAAGGCTTTCCCATCCTGAGGAAAGTTAAATATATAACTGCATTTCCTTTAGTGAGAAAAAAAAAGTTCACATTTTTCAGATTTAATTCTTTAGCCTACACTGCATTTTTGTTTTATTCTAGGAGGTTTTTGTTTGTTTTCCATGCCTTTGGGGGTGGGGAGATGGGGACTGAGTTACCCACTAGAACCAGTGTTTCTCTCATAACAATATCTAAGTGCTGAATGAAAAGATTCCTGCTAGGCCTGTAGACAGGCTTAACCTTGCTGGTACCATGGTGGAGGTGGGCATGTTAGGCACTACATACATCACACACAGCCATCATTAACCCTCACTGCAAACCCATAGGGAAACGCTATCCATTTCTCATTAGCTTGGAGAAGTAGAATGAAAAGCTGGCAGGAACAGGGCAGCACAGTGGGTGCCGAAGCCCACAGTCACTTCTCCACACAGCTTCCACGGTACGGTGAACTCCAGTCCTCAAGTCCAGCCGCACTGCCTCCTCATGCCATGGCACATTCGCCTTACTGAGGGGAACTAGCCACTTTCAAGGAGCACAGAAGAGATGCAGCCAGGACTGACACAGTGGGCAGTAAGGATCTGAGGAGCCCAGTGTCTGTCTGCATATGGGGTGAATGCTGTTGAGGAGCAGCCTCTCTCACTGTTGCTCAGTGTTGTTTCATCCTCTGGCTGTTTTGGGGAAGAAGCTAAGTGGGGGTTTTATATGAAATCTCCAGTTATAAATGTGGGCAGTTAATTTAGTCTCTTTAAAAACACTGAAGGCCACTCATAGCTCAAGGTCTTCTCAGCAGCGCTCCTGCAGGACCTCAACATAACTGTCCTGCTCCTACACCAGCCACCCTTGCTAGCCTGCAATCTCCCAGAGCCAGCTGTCACTGCTGCTCTTCCTCAGCCCCTTCTACTGTGTTACATGCTACCCTATCTTCAGGTATCATGTCTTTGTCTCCCCCACAGCAGAAAGGCTATTCAAAGAAAATATGCTTCCCAGTGTGTCCTGGGTTAACAGCAGAGTGTTTGGTCTTCTACATCTCTCTGAGCTTCCAAAGAGCAATTTAAGAAAACTCTCATCTTGTTACTAGGATCCTAATTAAAAGAAAACACAAATAAGCAGAAAGGGCAATGACAACAAAGTGAGTGCTGCTACCTGCTTTTCATTGCCCAAGCACACAGGAGGCCCTGGGCACATGGCAACTACTAGTTTGCACACTGGAGGCATCAGAGGAGACTCACAGGCTACAGTGACCCTGGAAGCCCAGACAGTACTTAACAGGGAGGTGTCAAGCATGCCTAATAAACAAAGAGTTAATTCAGAAGAACAGAGCAACCACACAAAGAGGAGTAGGAACCCTGTACAGGCCAGGCATGGATCATGTGCACACCTGACAATCTGGTTAGGGATTCTATCCTGCCCATTGTTCTAGCAGCAGCAATGGACTTTTCTGAGATTAAACCAAATGACAGAAATAGCTCAAGTTTGGCTCTGTGCCCCTTTCCCTCTGTTTTCCAGTCTTGGATAGGACAAAATCCCACTGCTTTACATAATACTCATTAATAAATTATTACTTTAAGTTCAACAAATATTTTCTAAAGAAATCTACTGCAATGAGGTGACTCTATGTCTGCTATTACCCTACTTGCACAACAAAGACAGTTAACAGCATTAACTCAAGATTCAGAACAGACTAAGGGTAAAACTTTTAGAATGTAGTTCTATATGACTGGCATTTGTTATCAGTGCTTTAACCTGGTGGAACTCTCACATTTGGAATGATGTCTCCGACAACTGAAGCCAAGTTAATGGCCTACTTTACATGTGTAAGTTCCAGTCATCTCAAACCTAGAGTGTAGAAAAAGGATTTCTGGGGCTAGAGAGAAGGCTCAGAGGTTAAGAGCACTTGATAATCTTGCAGAGAACCTGGGTTGGGTTCCCCACACCCACACGGTAGCTTACAACTGTCTGTAACTCAAGTTTCAGGGGATCCTATGCTCTCTTCCAGCCTATGAGGGCACCTGGCATGCAAGTGCTATGTGCACATATCTGCAGGCAAATACTCTTAATACAAATAAATCTTGAGAGAAATGACCTCTTTACAAAAGGACAGATCAAGAAATCCCTTTCCTATGCCATCTGAGTTTAACAGCATCTCCATCAACCAAGCAAGAAAGCCAGAAACGTGGAGCCCTGATTCTTGCCCCCACATCTGAAACCCTGGTAAGTTCTGCTGCTTCAGCTCTCCAAACATACCTCAAATCTACTCACTTCAATTCCTTCCGCAGCATCTGGTTCAAGGTAACATTCTCCCACTGAGTCTACTGCTCCCCAGGTAGTCTCTTGCTCTTGCCTGCCCCACTGCTATCCACACAGGGCCAGAGTTACACCCTTGAACACTGAAACGGATCATGTCCCAGCTTCTATTGATTCCCACTGTGCACAAAGTGATAGTAGAACATGGCACAAGAGATTGAGAAGTCATCCAGCAAAGCACAGGCGAGGCATGAGATCCAAGGGGCTCCTATTTGTTTGCTTAGTGCTGCAGAATCACATCAGTGCTGTGCACTGAGGACACAGGGACAAGACAGAGGCCTTCCCATGTGGTATTTAAAATCTAGATGCTCATAACCTTCTAAAAAATAAGAGAAAGACAACAGAACCAAAGATAAGCACTTACATCCATATTTAATCCATCTTTGAATGTCAAGACATAACTCAAAGGAGATAAGTAGCAACAAGGAAAGCACATGAGTAATCCAGATGAGATGGGAATTCAGAGGCCAGTTAGGGAAAGAAAAGGAGTTTCATACCTGCAAAAGGTGGACACTAGTGAGCAACAGTACATGAAGAGATGAAGGCCGAGGAAAAGCAGGGTTTTTGATTTTAGATAACAGCATCCACTTCTAACAGAGTAGGGCAGGATGGGGAGGGGTGACAAAGGGCAGATGTTTCAAGAGGAGCTAAGATGTAAGGGAGACTACCCAGACAGCTCATTCCAACCAACCCTTCCTCATTTCTTTTCTCCCTTCTTCCTTTTACCCTCCCCCTAGGAGGGTACCATTTTTTTTGAGTGTGTGCATGTGCACGCTTGCTCAGGTGTATGTGGAAGTCGGAGGTCAGCTTTCAGCTTTCCACCGTATTGAGGTAGTCTCTGTCTCGCTGTCTCTGTCTCTAGCTTCTGCCATTTCATTCCAGGTTAGCTGGCACATGAGCTCACCTCCGGCCTCTCCGTAGGAATCTTGGGATTACAGATGTGTATCACTACATCCTGAATTTTTTCCAGAGACCAAACTCAAGTTGTCAGGTTGGCATAGAAACTGCTTTTATCTGTTGGGCAATCACCTTGGTTGGTGCACTTGCATGTTTGCTCTTATTCTCCTCTCCCCAATAGCCACCCCCCCACACACAGGGAAACAGTGTTGGGAAATGAATCCCAGGGCCCTGAAGTACTCTACCACTCAGCTACATCTCCATGTGAATCTGTGCTCTGCAACCAAGAACAGAGCCAAGATGCTGGAACATGGACAGGAGCAAGTAGAACTTCCTCAACATAATAGATGTAATGGAGGCTCCCCACCCCACCCCACCCCACCCCAACCCCACCCACCCACCCCACCCCACCCCCAGCTCTCTGACCCAAGGATCAGAAAACTGGTAAAATTGCTTGATAAGTATGCTAAAAGCTTCTCTTTTTTTCAGTCTGAAATGATATTTTAAAAAGTAAATGCAGCTACCTATGTGCTAAGGCCACATGTCCCCCATTTGCCCCTCCCAATACATGGCTATGCCAATATTGTCCCTTTGATCAACAATAACCTTTCCTTGTAGCTGTTTTTCCCCAGCGGTGTTTGCATTACCTGTGAATTCCCAGTGCCTCATGGGTCAGTCACAGCTGCAGCAACCCTCTGGCTTGAGGTGGTTACTACAGCACTACATGCAGTGGGGCTCATGTGCACAGCGGTGAAAAGGGACCCGCACAAAGTCCTCTCTGACTCAACCACAATGAAGTGGCAGCACCCTGGGCATTGATCTCAAGCACATTACTTTAAAAACAGAAGCAGCTGCCTCTGAAATGAGATCTGGAAAAGCAGAGCTTTAAACCACAGAGCTTAGTGGTTTCAAAACCAACAGTTTGAAATTCTCCTGCCACATGCAACTCTTCAGATTTTTAGCCACCTGCCCCTCTGGTTTGGAAGATTCTGGTGAGAAAAGCAAGCAGACAGGGCAGGTGGGGGCAACAAGTCACCCCACTCCAGGCACATTCATTGATCAATGGCTCACTTGAGGGTCTGGAGGCCTGAGGACTCTTGGCTGCAGTGTAGTTTTCTGCATCCTATACTAGCAGGCAGATCCCTGTCCCCCCTCCTCAACCAGACATGCTAGAAGGGAATGGAACCCAGAGGGAAGCACTTCCTGACAACGTTTACTGTTCAGATTTTTGGTTGGTACAGTCCTGGGGGCTGGGTGGACAGGTAGTTACTGAACTGAAGCAACAGCAAGCCTAGCTTTTCACTCACAGCTCTAGCCATTCAAGTTGTCCTGGATGTCTCCTTGAAATCTGAAGTTAGTAATGAGTATGCCATTTTCAGTAATACACACTTCCTAGAAATGTAGCCCAAAAGAAGTGCTATCATGAAAGAGCTTCCCCCAAGAGTGTATGAAGCACATACACATATTACTGACACACATGTACACATGCATATAAATGTAAATGAAAAGAAAAAAATGAAATCACTTCACTGGTGGCATACTTATAATCAAATATAAAGAAAGCTGAGCAGGAAGATCCAAAATTCCAGGCCAACCTGTGCCACATAGTGAGACTCTTTACAAATAAACAAGCAAAACAAAAACTTGGGAACTAGTTATTTCCAGAACCTATCAGGGCACAAATTCTGACTGAGACAAGGTCCCAAGGCAGCAAATGACAATTCCAAGTCTTTCAGAGTTTCAAGTCTGAAGGTAATTCAAGTCCTACAGGACAACGTTTTTTATTTACTCACCACTTCACCATGCATGTTTATTTTCTCACTCCAAGGAGTTAAAAAAAAAAAAAAAAAAAACCCTCACTATTTATGATCCAGTGGCTGCCCCTGTTCCAGGAGTCCCACTATACTCTCCTCATGTTTACTTCCTTTTTAAGCTCCTGATTAAATCACCAATGGACATACCATTTAGGATAGCTCAAATCCACTGATTACTTCAACAACCGTCTTGGAAAAGCATTTCAAGGATTCCCCTGAAGTCACTACCAATGATCATTTCCCTTTATGAGAAAAGAGTATGGGTAAGTGTAGGATCAGGAAGCAAGGCTGATCTTCTGACCTTCACTGGAGGGTGTTTGAGAAGAACAGGTCATCAAGAACTTCTTTCAAGTGTTTCTTGTAAGCTCTCAGGGCAGATACTGCAATCAGATGGCTCAATGAAAAGGGGGGGGGGGGCTGGATGGTGGTCAACTGTAATGCCAGCCCTTGGGAGGCCAACTGTGAGCCTGGGGCCAGGGTGGTTAAGTCAAGAAAGACTCTGTCTCAAAACAAAAGGATGGATGATGATAACTGAAAACTGTAGTAGAGGGGGTCACTGCCCATGGTGGAGGTTCAGTCACTAACTTTGAAAGCCACACAGTTCCAGCATTCCAGCTTCTAAGGTTAAGCCACTCAGTGCCATAACATTTTAGATCTCAATATTTTCCTTCTTTCTAAAGTCCTGGAAAAAAAATCAATATTTATGATCAAGCTGACTTTTTAGTACTCTGGTATTCCCAGGAGTGTATAACAAATCATTTAGTGAAGTGTGTTCTCAGAGACTCTACCATTTGTCTTGCTTTTACAGCCACCCCCTCTGGTCTGATGCACATCTTTCAGAAGGTGCTGGGGAGAGGAATGGCCAGAGAGAAACCTCTTTTGCCTCAACTCAATCATCTCGCGGTGGAGAGAAGCCCCTTCTAAAGGCATGATTCAGCTGATCAGGAAAAGAGCTCATCCAAGGTAATTTGCTACAAAAACAAGGTTTTTGGCACCTACCCTCCAGTGCATCACAAACTTCCTGCTATTATCTAATAACCCCCCAGCCATCACTGTTTCCACGGCAACCGACAGAGAAATAGCAGCCTGCCAAGTGGCTTTTGTAGCTCCTTTTCTAGTTTGCACTTCTGTATAGAATTAGAGTTAGATGGGGAAAGAACCAGGCTAATCTTTGCAAACAGGAACATGATGTAGTTTGGATAGTACAACTGGGCTCAGGAGAAGTAGTGCAGAAAAGCTTTCAGGAACCTACTCTGATAGGGTACAAAAGTTCTGTTGATTTTATTTGGTGTGCTTTCCCTTGTCGTTGGACAGGACAGGCTGGCACTGGCCAGTTTTTGATTTGACCCACACCAAGGGACAGGGTGCAGAACAAGACCAACGAAGACTACTGTACCCTTTGTACCTTACTGCCACCAGAGGAAACAGTAGTTTACTATAAAATTAAAGTTAGAGCAAGACTCCACAGGCTTGGAGCAGAAGACAGTGAAGGAAGAAGGATGGGCACTTTGTTATTCCATGTTTAATCCACAAATCAGAGGGTGTGTAGGGACTGGAGATCGCCTTCCATGTCAGCAAGGGAAAATTGTTTGAAATAGTGTGTAGAACATGGGGCAGCTTCCAGAAGATCAGCAGCCAGACTGATCTAGGCGCCAGACTGCAAAGCAAGCAGCTGCTACAGGGGTGGAAAAGTCTGAATTTGAAAAAAAAAAAAAAAAAAAAAAAAAAAAAAAAAAGCATCGGAGTGGGAGCAAGACGAAAGACTATTTCTCTTGCTCTTGCTGGGCATGGTGGTGAATGCATTTTAAGCACTGGGGAGATAAAAGCAAGAGGCTTAAAAGTTCAAGGCTAGCTTTGCTACATGAGATCCTGTCTCAGAAAACAAACAAAAGTCTTTGAAAGTAGCCCTCAAAGGCCTTGTCTCAAAACTCCATAGCTGTGTGAAACCCAGGAAATCTCTTGGCCTTTATCTGCTTCCGATGAGAAACCAATCAGACAGGTGACAGCTCTCCTCTGATAGGTTAAAACTAATGGAAGTGTACAAGAGTCCTTCCTACAACCATTAACTAACTCAAATGTCTTGTTGACTGACAGGAAAATTACAACCAGTAGTGACATTCAGAGACAGGTCCTAAGACTACAGAGAGAGACCTCCAAGTGCCGGAAAGAAGAGTGACATCCTGTTTAACTCTGGGTTATGAGTCATGGGTTTTATTCTCTGAGCCAGTACCTGAATTTAGACAGAAAAGTAGACAAAGATTTGAAGAGTTGATTCCCTTGAATCCTTCAGGAAAAGGCCCATTTGCAGTAAGATGTATGCCCTGAGAAGTATTTCCAATGGCTGTCAACTCAAAAAAGGCCCCTGCGTTTGGTTACATTTATGGGGCTCCAGGGTTTTGGAATCTGTTAATGAAGTCTGAGTGAGCCCTCAGAAGTTTAAACATGTGCTGTGTTTACTCAAGAGTGGAACTTCTAAGCTGTAATCACCAATGTGTGATTATAATCTAAAACTCAATAACATTCAGTTTCTCCATCTTAAACAAAAGTCAAAATTGAGAGTATGTACAAAAATTGTGCCAAATTCAATCCCAGTTAAAATGAGGCCAAAAGCCAAAAGTTACTAGAGGCAGTAACCTGGGGGTACTGACAGTTCATGTTTCTTCCCAAACTCATTTCCGCAGCCAACTTTATTTCAAGACCTCAGATAAATTTCCTCACTTAGGAGATGTATTATGTTTCATTAACTCAGCTGGCACAGTTGTAGTCCAAGGACACCGAGGGGACTTGACCTCTTTCACCACTCCACGACCTATGCTTTCACTAGATTCCTGAAAACAGACTTCAGGAAGCCTGAGAAGAGACAGCCCCAGTGTGGGCAGTCTCTCTCCTTAAACAGAGTTTTGTTCTACACAGTCACACCCAGAAACAATGCTGTATGTGTTTGTTGTGTTTGCAGACCAGGCACCAACTTACAACATAACAGGTTATTACCAAGAAGTCGTTCTTGTTCACCATTTTGCTTGGTTTGTTTGTGGTGCTGACAGAACCAGGGCCTTGCACATGTGCTCTGAGCTTCAGCCCTAGTCCCTGAGACAGGGCTTTCTATGAGAGAATGAAGTGCTTCTGTGCTGGGAGGTGAGACAGTCGGTTGTTTCTGGGCACCAACACACTGCCAATGCTTAGCAGTTGGGAACTGCATGTACATTGAAACTAACTACCCAGAAAGCATACTTTGGGAATTCTTAAGTTCCCATTTATAAATAGCCCCCCCCCATTTTGTTTTGTTATTTTTTCATAAGGGGGTGGTGCTGAATATACATGGGTAAAGAAAAAGTCACTGAAGACTTAAATACTTGGCTACAGAGCAAATAACTGTGAAGAACCAAAAAAGAGGGTGACACCAAAGCTTACAGTTCTACTTCTGGAGGAGCTGTCTTGCTTACTCACAGTTACACATGCAGCTCCAGGACCCGCTTGGAAAAGGGTTGATGTCTCAGCATCTGCATCAGGTACACAGTCTTCCTCCAATATCTCTAATATAAGAGTCTTACAAAGGCAAGAAGACTCTTCATATGTGTGGCCTGGGATCCAAGTGCAGGCCCATGTATAGAAGTGTACAACCATGTATAAAAGACACCAGCAAGTACCAGGCAGTTTGGTGCTAAACTCCTACTCCCTAGTTCCCAAGGAGGCTGCTGGAGAATAGAGTCACGGTTCTTACACTGTGATTGAGAATGCTCTACCACCAACAACCAAAGGTTAGGCAGAAACAAAACCAAAGCAAACTTGACCGATGGAAATTATATCAGCAATTGGAGTTTGATGTCATATAAGCCAGATAACTCAATGTGCTATTAAGACGGCACATGTGGAAACCCAATGGCACCACATAGGCCTGTTAACTGCATTCTTACGGAAGTATCTGATGTAGAAGACACAGGACCTCTGAGTAAGTCAGGAGGCCTGAATTAGGTCATAATCAAAACACCCTGTTGGCCCTCCACACTGACCAGGCCTGGTTTAACAATGCAAGCTGAATAACCAGAATGCTAGACTTAGGATGACTTAGTGAATTTCCTCTCTTGGAGTTTCTTCTAGTTTTCTTTGTTCTAAGGTTCACTTTTGATTCAAAACATTAGGGCTGGAGCTAGGGTGAAAACTGAAATTAAAATGAGTTTAGTCACTGCTTCCCAACCTCAACTTAGGCACACTACTGACTGATAATCTGGTTTAAGCTTCCTCTCACTCAAGAAGTCTTTCAGAAGAAGAAACGAGGATCTGCATGATGCTCCCTCACAGAAGAGTGGCATGGCACACAGGAGCACAGGAAATGACAGCTACTTCAGGGGCATCTTTCTTTAGTTTCTGGGATTTCCCTAACTCTGAGTCACCCTTCTGTAACTCTTCAGTCATAGCATGCATCACAGTTGTAATCATTTAAATGTTCTACTAGCAGATGCCTTGCATAGGATAAGGACTGTGTCACCTACAGGACCCGGCACAGGAGAGACAATTCCTGTTGGATAAGCAAACATATAAGTGGGCACTTTGGAAGACACACATTTCCTATGGAGGAAGCAATCAGTTGAAAATTTTTACTAATATCATGCACTCCTACCCTCTAATCCTGGAAACAGTGGCTTTTAGGAGATCTATGTTCTTCACTGATCAGGAGGTAAGAGAAAGCATGTGTTTAGGGCAGAGAATACTTACAGGTGGGGGCTTCTTCCTCATCTCAAAAGTCCGAGTGGCACCAAAACTAAGTGACGCAATGATGGGGAAGCTCCCCAGTGAGGGTTCATCATCACTGTGCCAGTCCACACTGTCCTTCTCATCCCGGTAAAGATTGCACAGCAAGGAGTTGAAGGTGTGGCCAGTGTTCTTCTCAATGCGGCTCTTCAGAGTGCACAGTATGGGATGCCACTGCCAGCAATTCGAAGCAAGTGCAGGGTTAGGCACACGAGACATAGTAGGCAGCCATGAAAAAACAGAAAGGCAAAATCAGCCAAGTTCCGAGTGGACCAATGTAATAAACAGAAGGCAAGAGGAGTAGCTTAGTCTCCTCCCTCCATCTCTATGCTAAAGAAAGTTAACCTCCTCCACTATAGGAAAGCACTAGATCTGAAAGCTGGAGCCTGTCTACCATCTCTTGTTCTCTTGCAGTGCATGTCCTCCCAAAGAATCCAATGCCAGTATGTTCAGGGTAGTTCTGCAAAGTTAGTGCTGTGCTTGGTGCAGCAGTGAAGCTGATATAACCAGTTAGTCCACACTCAAGTGAAGAACAAGAGAACTCTCAACTGGGAGCCTTCCATTCATCCTATTTCTCTTTTATTCTCAACACCAGATTTGCTTTCTTGAAAAATATTTAATATTTAGAGTAGCTAACTTCCTAAAAACAGAACCCAAAGCCTGTAATCATAGAACTTGGGAGGCCAAGGCAAGTTTGAGGACATCCTGATCTATGCTATGTCAACAAACACATACAGTCTTTTCTTTTCTATAGAATGGGATCCAGAGCAAACTCCTAAGAGCTATAAAATTATAGACTTAATTATACTGCCCAGCACTGCTTGCTGTCTCTACCCAGTTCAGCGATGTAGTCTGCACTGTGTGCCCATGTGCACAGGAAGCTAAGAACATTAGTCATAGGCTATGCACTGGCTCCACTAGAGTTCTGTGTCTCACTAAGTCTCAAGAGCCTGGCATACACTTTAGGCAGTGTTTTTCAAACTTTATATGAACAAAAGATTGATGTTCTTAAAAACCTTTGTTGAATTTTACTGTTGTTGCTTGAGATAGGGTCTCACTATGTAGAACTGTTTGGCCTGGAACTTGCTATGTAGTTCAGAGAGTTCTAATCTTGAACTCACAGAGATCTGCCTGCCTCTTCCTCCCAAGTGCTGAGATTAAAGGTGTGCAGCACCATGCCCAGCTTGAACCTTTGTTCTTTTAGGTTATAGCTATTGATAGTTACTACATTAAAATTAAAGCTGAACTGAGAGTGATGGTACATGCTATAATGCCAGGGAGGCTGAGGCAGGAGAACAATGAATTCAAAACCAACCTGGGCTATAGCAAGACCCTGTGTCAAGATAAATAAATACACCATTGGTAATTCATTCAAAATGCAACAACAACTCTCTGTAACTTTGTGTGAAAAATGTAATTTCAATATAAAAATGTGGCGAGAGTGGCCCTGCTTTGCAAATACAATGTCTGTTCTCACAGGAGGCAGCCAGCTCTCCTGCTTCTTCATTTACTTTGCCAAAATTAGTTCACAGCCTGTCGGAGAGCGGGTTCTGTGACTGCATCCCAAGCTTAGCCTGGTGGGCTTCTTGAGTTAGACCCATTCAGAAGCTAATTATCTCCAACTTTTCTTGTTCGTTTACACTTACACCCAGTGGTTTACATCAAAATCTGAATGGACCTTTTATCCTTGTACGGTTTTTGTAAGATCTACCCTTTGTCACCCGGTAAACACAATCGCTGAGTTGTACAGTCCTAAATATTCACACATTTCATTATTCAGCAATGAAACTGTAAATACGGTTACTGTAAATATGGCCACTAATCTCATCAGAGACGTCTAGGTCATGGGAAGAAGCCAGGATCAAAGTGATGGCTGCGAGTTTCCCCAAAGTCTGGTGTTTGCTTGAAAATTCAACTTTTATCATGGACAACAAACCCTGTCCACTGTTTCCACTGGAGTGAACTAATTTCACTTGTTGATGAGGAAATAGTCATAGATTCTCAGATCTGAGTAAGGTCTGTTTGCCAGGTTTTTTCTTTTTGTTGTTGTTGTTTGATTTATTTTATTTTATTGAGACAGGGTCTCTCTGTAGCTTTGGAGCCTGTCCTGGAACTTGCTCTGTAGTCTGTAGACCAGGCTGGCCTTGAACTCACAGAGATCCTCCTGCCTCTACCTCGGGAGTGCTGGGATGAAAGGCATGTGCCACCACCACCTGGTTGTTTGTCAGTTTTATATAAAAGTAATCTATGGGGGGGGGACATCTTACAACTCAATCATGCTCTGTTTTTAGAAGACATGCTTTATGTATTCTTTCAATGTCATCAAGTGAACTATTCAGATGCACTTGAATTCCAGGATTTAAAAAAAACTAAGGTTACGGTTTTCAAAAGACCAACCTTTAATGAAATTAATTTTTTGTTTGTTTTTTTGAGACAGGGTATCTCTCTAATCCTGGCTGTTCTGGAGCTCACTTTGTAGATCAGGCTGATAGATCTCAGAGTAAAAAGCATTCACCACTACACCTGGCTTAGCATTTTTATTTCTAATTGGAAAAAAATTAGATTTATTTTTATTTTATGAGCTCAAGTGTTTTGCCTGCATGTATATATTTATACTATGTGTATGCCTGAGGCTCACAGAGGTCAGAAGAGGGCATCAGAGCTCTTGCAACTGGAGTTTCAGACAGTTGTGAGCAGCCATGAGTGTGGGGAACTGAATCCAAGTCCTCTTACAAAAACAAGTGCTCTTAACCTCTGAGCTATCTTGTTAGCTATCTTATTTTAAAATCGCATTTCTTTAGTGTATGTGCACATGCGCCCACGTGTGCATAGCACATATGTGGAAGTCAGAGGACAATTTACAGGAGTCAGTTCTCTACTTTCACCATGTGGGTTTGTGGGATTGAACTCAGGTCACCAAGCTTGGGGCCAGTGCCTTTACCCACTGAGCCATCTCCTGGGAACTAACTAAATAGCATTTTGAAAGCTCTAGGTGGGAGAGCACAGTGGTCACTGGCAGTTTGTAGGTACTGAGGTGCTCCCTGTTCATCCATTTGCATTTCAGTAGCATAAGAGCAGATGCTACACCTTTACAAATAGACACTTTTGGCATTGCTGTGAAAACATAGTGCAGTCCCTACAGAGGCTTCCTGGACCCACGGGGTTGTGCTTCAAGAACTGCTGCTTCAGGAAGCTTCCGGAACAGCTGTGTTCCACCTGGTAGTGACAGGATGGGTGCCCAGAGAGGACAGTGCAATATCAAGTCTGGATCCGTCCCTGCCACATAAGCACTGGAGCAGCCCAGCAATGTAAAGCCAGACTGAAAGCTAGGACTCTTTGTGGTTATCACCATCACATTTTCTAAACAGAGACTTTAGAAAAGAAACGGACAGTAACAACCAACAGAACTTAGGTCAACAGAGCAAAACAAAAATGTTATGAAGCTGGCCCTGATTCAAGAGAACAAATTCTAAAGTGAAATCCCAGCTACCACACGGGCAAGCTATGCTTGCTGCCCATCTCCCAGCTGTAATGTACCTTCACAGAGAGAGATCAGATGCTAGGACTGCACACTTAACAAGAAAACAAGAATGTAAAAAGGATGGCTTTTCTAGAGTGTGACTGAGAAGCTCATTAGCACTTGCCTGACTTTCTTGGGACTCAGCACTGTGACAACATCAAGTTTGCATTATGTTTCTAAGTGGGTATATGTTTTTCTTGGTTATTTTTGGTAGTGCAGTATAGAGAAAGGGAGACATGGGGTGGGTAATGGAGGATTAATTTAGACTCTTTAACCAATTCTCTAAATAGAGATCCTTTAGAACTCAATGTCTAAATTAAAATTCAGCGTCATCTTGCTGTTCAGTGAAGGCATCTATCCTTAAAAGACACCCAAAGGAAAGTGTGAGAACACAGAAGACACAGAACAGACTTCAAGCAGTCTTCAGAGTGGCCTCAGGGCCACAGAGGGAGTCTGGATCTACAGAAAGAAGGTCATGTTGGTAGGACTTGCAGCTGACAAAGTTTTAATCTATTTTATACATCGGGCCCATTATCATTCAGTTTGTACAAAGACAAACAAGATTCAAAACCTACAATACAACTGAAGCTGGGTATGGTGGCCATGCCTCTAACATCACTATGGGAGGATAGAGCAGCAGGATTTTGAGTTTGAAGCCATTTCAGCTATAGAAATTTGGAGCCAGCCTATCTATCTAATGAGGCCTCCTTTCAAAATAAATAGTGTGTGTGTGTGTGTGTGTGTGTATGTGTGTGTGTGTACTAAATACGGTATCGATAAAAACACAAAATTCCACAATAGGAATTACAATTTGAGGATCTTTTGTGTGCATATGTGTTTGCACATGTATATGCTTGGAGACCAGAAGACAACTTCTAGTGTCATCCCATAGATGTAGCCCAGTTCTTTACCATTATTACTATTGTTATTTTGATGCAAGATCTTTCACTTGCCTCGAATTCACCAAGCAGGCTAGACTAACTGGCCAGCATACGTCTCAGCACTGGATTCCAAACGTGAACTATGATGCTCTTCCACCTGGGTTGGAAGGCACAGCTCAAACTCTGGTCCTCAGGCCAGTGAAGCATGCACTTCCTGGCTGAGGACTCCCTTTAGCCCTATCCTGACAATCTTAATGTCCAACAGGAGGCTTGCCTGAATAAATTAATGCATTCAAAGACCATGAATATTACACAGGTATTAAACCTATATGGAGTATTATTTATTTATTTATTTATTGGTTTTTTGAGACAGGGTTTCTCTGTGTAGCTTTGGAGGCTGTCCTGCAACTAGCTCTTATAGACCAGGCTGGTCTTGAACTCACAGAGATCTGCTGGCCTCTGCCTCCTGAGTGCTGAGATTAAAGGTGTGTGCTGCCACCACCACCAGGCTCCATATAGAATATTTACTAATTATAAGATTTGTCAATGATATGAGAACATTTGTCATTTGTCAATGTTAAGAGAAACACACACAATTTTTCAGTTTTATTCATTTGAAGGGGTTTTGTTTTGTTAGGTTGGTTTATGTTTTATGGTGCTAGGAACAAAACCCAGGGCCTTGTGCATGCCAGGTAAGCACTGTTCAACTAAGCCATATGCCCAAGCCACTTTTGTTTTTCCAGGGAAGGGTCTAACTATTTCAAACCTACAGCCCTCTTATTTCTTCCTAAGTGCTGAGACTACAATTTCAATAAGAGTCAAAAAGCCTTGTCATTAAAAAAAAAAAAAAAAATCTTTTGAAAAATGGTTTAAAAATGCCTCCAAAGTGAAAGACAGTATTTAGCAAGGCTGTGTGGCTTCTGTGAACTCTAAATGGTGGTTTTTAGCCCAGGAAACTGCCCCCAACAGATGTACAGCAATGCCTGCTGAAAAAGCTGCCTGAAAGACAAGCTGGAACAAATGAGACTTTCTCCCCAAGCCTGCATAGCCCCTGGCTGTGGCCACAGACAAGCAGGCAAACGGCTGTGACACAAGTGGGGGCAGCTTCTGTTCCCCCAGTGACTCCAAATCTACTTCAGAGAAAGAAGCCTCCACAATTTCCGAAGTGAGTCTTCAACCAGGCCTAGGCCACGACCCATCAAAGCAGCAGTCTCCTCCTGTGACAGCCACACTGTGTCCATGGTGTCCCTGGGTACTTCAGCACACAGGGGCTTTGTGCTTACATTGCTGGGGCTCTAAAACATGTCACACTTCTGTGTGTCCAAAGGAATAAGCAAAACTCCATTTCTTCAAAGTCTCTTTCAATAAAGCATAATATTTTTGTCAAAGGCAAGAGTCCAAGAACTAAACAGGGAGCTATTTCTTGGACTTCAACTCTAGCCTTTGGACAAGCTTATTTATATACCAAAATATCTTTGTCTACTGTCATGGAATTTTTTTTAAGAGATAGGGTTTTACTGTGCTGTTAAAGCTGGCCTTGAACTTATGATCCTCCTGCCTTAGCTTCCTGAGTTGTAGATTTATAGGCATGTACTACCAAGCCTAGCTATCATGGAAATCTTCAAAAACAAAAAAAGCAGTAGAAACAGACCCAAGTGGAAATAAGGTGGAAGTCTAAAAACTGTACCCATAGAACAAATATAAAATTAACAAAACCGAGATTTTTTTTAACAAGTAACAACAGAGCTGAGAAATGGAAAGGCACTCTACCCTCACGGGCCAGCCATAGGGATGTGCTGCACAGAACAACACAGCAGTGTTCACGGAGGAGGGGTCTGCAGCTCCAGACCCAATTCACTGTGCCAGTGTCCTCCCACCCTCTGCGCTCATTTACAAATCATGAGCACACAGAGGACAAGGAATAGGAGGTTCCTGAACCCAGAGGACTTTCTGAAGTAGGAACTGTCACATGCTTCTCTGAGGAATTACTTCCAGGACTCAACCCTTAGACTAGAAAACCACACCAGTGACATTTCAACATACGTGAGGATTGGGTTCCATAGTGATTCTTGAGTAAGTGTAAGGAAGCTCTCCATACCATGCTGTAAGTCTTGGTTGCGGATAAGTTATATCTAAGAAAGAAAATACAGGGCTCTTGAGACAGTTGCTGCTGATAAGGCTTGCCTGCTGCTGCCAGCCGATCTGTGCCTGCACTGTGCGAGAAGCGTGAGGAGCACAAAGGAAGAGGTAGACTGACCCAGTCCCTTCCTCAGTCAGGATATGGGAGGTGGCCAGTGGAAGCTGGAAGGGTTACACAGGAAAGAAAGCATGCTGGCAGGGACAGCCTGGGCAAAGGCTCTGGGGAGGGAATGTGTATGATTTGTTTTGTTTCAGTCATGGCAAAAAAAACAAAAAAGCCTCAAAAATCAGAATATGGAGCCTGGACCTTGTGAAAAGAAATTTGTGGTACCAATACTCCATTTGAAAAACAAGGGAACCTGGTCACCTATGTGTCCTAGCAACACTGTACATGGCCTTCTGATCTAAAGAGTGCAAGCAACCATAGCACACACCGGCTTTTGTCACGAGTGCATAGTATCTAAACTGTTTTAGAGAGGTTAGGGGGTTTCCATCTCTGCCCAACAGACATCAGGCACAACAACATGGTTAAGTATAAGACTCGATTCATGAAGCTCAGTGGTAGAGTTTTCTAAGCCTGCATAAGACCCCAGGTTTGACCTATAACTGTCAAAAAAGAAGTGGGGGTAGCCAATGCTCATTAAAGGTCACACACACATATACACACCAGTTGGCATCCTGTTAAGCAGATATTATGCACCATCTTAATTTATTTAATTAACATATGAATCTTATAATTTATATACTATTAGGTAAATCTTAAAGATAAGAAAACCTAGAATTATAGAGTCGCTGAACTGTAATTTACTCAAAGTTAACAATTACTTGGAATGCTAAAGCAAGCAACCAAAAGCCACACTGTGAAAACTCCTAGAGTTGGGAGAAGGCGTCCCTAAAAAGGCTGGCTCCTATTCTCACACCCGTGTTTTTTATAAAAAAAAAAAAGAGAGAGAAAATAAAAGAAAAGAAAAGAAAAAAGAAAAAAAGAAGTCAGTTTACATGCACTTTTCCTCTTTTTTCCACAAGCAATTCAAACTCTATGCCAGAGCATAGACGCCTCCTAGTGGCCATGTGTGGAATCACAGGCATTGCAGGTGCAGGGAGAGCAACAGTAAGGGGGCAGATCACATCTTTACAGGATCAGGAGAACAGATACTAAAACTGAAGGAGCCTGGCCGACTCCAGTGAAAGGAATGAGAGAACACAAAGTCAGTAAGAAGGACTTCAGGAAAATGTGTGCCAAATGAGTTAGCAAAAAGAAATCTCTGGAAACTTCTATGAAGAAATGAGCACTATCGGAACTAACAGAGGAGGCAGTTAAAGTGAAAGAGAGAGCATGCCAGCCACAGGCCAGCTAGCAGGCTTTCTTGGGTCTCTGAGCTCTTGCCTCTCTCTTGTCTACTCTCCCTGACCTCTAGGCCTCTGCTGGCTATAGCTTCTGCCTGGCATACTCCTTCCTGTCTGTCCCTTAGAGAGTCTTGGGTTTTAACCTGTTTGAGACCAGCTGTGTTACGAAGATGTGAGGAATTTAAAAACACTTGAATGAGGACTATGCAGGCCCAGAGGCCTACTTACCCTCTCTGATGCCCATCCTCTGTTTCCAGGGGACATCCTGACAAAGGCGCTCCAATATCCAGTCAGCTTCCTTCAAGTCCACGAAGCCAGGATATAGACACACCCTTAATGCAGAAAGAACTGTCATTAGCTACCCTACACGGAAAAGGTACACTAGAGTAACTACTGGAGGATTAGTTGATTATATTGTCACTTTAAAGGGAAGATGGAACCATTCGACCACTTCCCTCCCACATGATCTTCATGGAAAATAAACTCCATTCATGGTACCCCTAAAGACACAAGGAAGTATGAGGGATGTGTGAGGCCTTTTTAGGTTTCTGCTTCAAACAATGTTCAAGATACTGAGCAGGAGATGAGAGACAGAGATTATTAGCATGGCTTGGTTTCAAAACCTCAGGCAGACACTTAATGTCCAGTTTCCAAAAGTGTAACCTAAAGATGACATCCACTGCATAAGGTCACTATGAAGAGTAACTAGTAAAATGTAGGGGTCAAAAGATAGCTTTTAAAACTACATCCATTAGAAGACAGAGACTATCATGGCTATCAAAACAAACATACCCAAATGAGGTCTCCTTTTAATAAATACATTCTCATCCTGTTAGAGATTCCGCTGAAAAGTCATTTTGTATCTCTTTGTTTAAAAAAAGCCTGGAAGCACACTCTCCTTCAGTCTTGACAGTAGCAAACCCTCAGAAGGCTCCCATGATTTACAAGACCCTGAGGTTATCTAAAGCTAATAGTTAACATAAGACCTGGCTGACCAAGACAACATAGCTGCTCTCACACTGGCTGTTAAAAGTTTCACCTTAGAAGGGAGTGCCCCAGTTGGATGGTTGGTTTGTCTTGTTGTTGTCAACCTGACACAAGCAAGGGTCATATGGGAAGAAGGAATTTCAACAGAGGAATTGCCTCCATCAGACTGACCTATAGGTAAGTCTGTAGGGGGTTTGTCTTGATTGACTATTGAGGTGGGAAGGCCAAGCTTACTGTGGGCAATACCATCCCTGGCTAGATGCTCGTGGGGAGTTTAAGAACACAGAGTAATCCAGGAACAGCAAGCCAGTAAGCAGCATTCCTCCATGGCCTCTGCTTCCCTTCCTGCCCTGACTTCCTCGGTGATAGACTATGACCTAAGAGTTGTAAGATGAAATAAATCCTTTCCTTCCACATTGATTTTGGGCATGGTCTGTATCACAGCAATAGAAAACAAACTAAGACATGGAGGCTCTAAAAGGGATTAAAACATCCACACCAATCAATCTTACAGACTGCTCCATATCCCATAGAGGCTCCTGTTAAGCAATTTTCATTTGTCATTTCTGATGTATTTGTTTATCTCATTGGTTTATGGTGATAATTAATATACATTAAGATATTTTCAAAATATTTTAAAATTGTGACTACACTTAATATATGATTTAACTTTACCTTCAATTCACTTTGATGTGGCAATATAACACTATATAATGAATGTATAAACAGTTAAGAAAGCGCAGCAATAATAACGAAGCATTCACAAAAGACTAGAGCCAGCTCTGGCACTAAGTTACTGTGAGAAGTGGGAGTGCAGAGAAAGGACTTTCTCTCTGGGCCTTGCTTTCTCATGAGATTGTAGTCACAATAGTCACTGTAACTGGCAGAAGCTGGGAAAATGTTTTGATGCTAGAAATATTTTTTAAAAAGGAGGTATTACCCAAGTCTTGTTCCTTAATAGGGAGAAGGCAATTTCAAGAGATAACTCAATGACAGATAACGTCACGTTCCAGTGAGAAGTCACCTACCTAGACACACCTGTGGGTGACAGGCTGATTTCATACACACCCTCCCTGCTAAAAAAGCAGAGGAAAAGCCCATATTAGTGTGAGGCAAAAGAATCCACCCCGTTTCCACCTTCCCATGGTCCTGGCTCACCAGGATTGGTTGCCTATAGAAAACACTATGAGGGAGGCATAAGCTCCACCCTTCTTAACTGCTAGATAGGGGGCAAAATGGCAGTGCATCATTAATGGTACTGGTAACAGAATCCTGATGGGATCAGGCCTTGGAGACAAAAGTGGGAGAAAGTAACCTCTAATCTACCCTTCTAGGTTTCACCCATACTTTAGGCTGATTCAAAGGAGGAGTTTGGAATGAGGAGTACAACCCAGGTGGCAAGTGCATGCATCTCAAGACCTAGAGCTTCTATTCCTTTCAAAGATAAATGTCTAGTGAGTTCTTCCTCTGAGTACAAGGCCTTCAGTGTCCCCATAACTGCATTCATGGTCCTTGAAACATAGACTCCTCTTCTGACAACACCCCACAGAGGCACGGCCCTCAGCATCAACTGTCTGCATTCCCTTAACACAGCACTATGGGTGTTTCTAGCCCACATTTCTGTATGCTGGAATACTTCCCTACCAGTCAGCAGCCCCTATTCAACTCACCTCCCAGTCTGGCCCAGTGAAAACTTCAGATTTCTCCTACAAAAACTCACTTATCCCCACCTCTAAACCTTCCCTGACCATTAATTTGTGCCAGTAATATCACCCATCTTACCCTGTGCCAGTATTAGATCTTATGTACAAAACTATAACTTGTTTACATGTCTATTTTATAATTCACTAGACTGTGGGTCTCTTAAGGGACAAACTGTGGCTTATTCTCACAGCTTACACACAGTGGATGGGTGATAAAAGTTCGATGAATTTAATCAAATGTGGCAGAAAAGCAACAGAGCAGACAGGTCTTTACCAGTTTAAAGGTTTTCATGTCATCTCTCTCGAGGGGGTTAGTGATTCACAACCTCTCAGCCAGGCTCTTAGGCAGCTGAATGAGCACAGCTAGCATATATTTCACAATGATCACATTTCTACAGAAGTTGTCTATATAGGTTTCAAGGTAAGAATACTATGCTTTAATGAGATATACTGAACTGTATCTAGACACTGTCTCACTTTAAACATGGAGCACATTTTTGGAAACTGGCTAACTAAGCCTAAGAGAATTAACTTTAGATACAGTAAGGCTGAACCCCAAATAACAGGGGTAGATGCTGTGACTATTCTCTTGACTTGCAAACTTACAATTGCATCCCTCCCATTTAAGCCTGGCTGTAATGGTTTCATGGCTTTGTTCATTCTATCACTGATGGAGGTGATACTGTACAACTACTATTCAAACAGTCAAAAACTAGCAGACCTAGTCTGAGCTTAAGTGAATGGAATACCAATCCTTAACATACAAGGATGAAAATCAAACTCTAGGGAGATAGAAAGAACTCAGGACTAGTTATATAGCTAACTAGTTACAAAGATATAATTAGATATTTTTTGAAATTATGTTGGCATTTGTGTTAGCTTCAAATTCTTGTAAAAGCCAATCTACAAATATCCATATAGCACAATACACTGCTCATGGGCAAAGACATCCATCTGATGCTAACTGCTAACATAAAAAAGATAGATTAGACACATCAGGTTGAAAGTGAGAAGCAGGAGAAAAGAAGCCAAAATATCTCTCACCGGCTTTAGAGAACATTTTGGACACAGATCAATACAAGAGGAACATTTAGCATTGCTTAAATTGTCAGGAACAACCCCGTGGTTTTAATAAATGGGCTGTCGGGTCATCTAGGTGATGGCAGCTTTCATAAGGACTGCTAGTAAAATGACACTTATGGGCTTCTCAACAAGCCAAGCTCCACTGACTCAGGAAAAAGCCTCTTCCGTCTCCAGCCTACCATTACAGTCACCAGTGAAATGGGGCCAGGAAATCCACCCCAGAGGCAGAACTGAATGTGCAGAGATCTTGCTGTGTTTTCTATACCACCAGCAAACCCAAAAAGTCTCTTCAAAAGATCAAGTTCAAAGACTGAGGTAGGACTATTCCTTCCAGCTACAAATTTAGAGCTATGGGCCATTCTCTTTTAAATGGGAAACTCAGGGAGGGAAAGTTCCTGGCCACCCACTGTACTGTGAACAATGCTCACTTACTCAATCACTCTGGGTTCTGGGGCTGTCCGCACAACCTGCAAGGAAAAAGGCAGATCAGAATGCTGGGATGGTTCCCAAGGGTCAAGAAGAATGCATACCTCTCATTTCTAGCCCAAACAAGTCAGGTTTACAGCTATCCCTTTGTCATCCCACCGCACTACCCCAACAGAGCATTGTTTCTGGGATTCCTAGAACTATGTCCCACTGGCCAGCTGGCAGAAAATGTGATATAATTAGAACTAATCAACTTTCCTGTTGGCTAGAAACTCTGCAAAAACCTTTTACTAATAGAAGACTTTTTTAAAAAGTAGAAGATACATTCTGAGAGGAGTTCAGATAATTATTTATTTATATTAGCCCTTCTCTGTGAGCCATGACCTCTTTGGGAGTTGAATGACCCTTTTACAGGGGTTACCTAAGACCATTGGAAAACACAGATATTCACATTATAATTTATAACAGTAGCAAAATTACAGTTACAAACTAGCAATGAAATAATTTTATGGTTGAGGTCATCACAATTCGATGAACTGTATTAAAGGGTTGCAGCATTTAGGAAGGCTGAGAACCACTGATTTATATGACTGTTATGGCTTTTAAACTGTATGCTTTCCATTTTATTATTATTTTTTAAGTGAAGGGGCTGAAGAGATGGTTCAGTTGATAAAGCACTTGCTACAAAAGCATGAGAGGCTAAGTTCAAACCCTCAATGCCATAAATGCTGACTGGGTGCAGAGGCTCATCTTCAATGCCAGAGTGTGAGAGGTGGAGACAGGGAACTCCCAGGGCAAACTGACCAGTTAGATTAGCTGAATTAGAAAGTTCTATATCCAGCTGAGAGACCCTGACTCAATATAAGTGGAGGAAAACAATTGCAGAAGATACCTGATGTCCACCTCTGGCCTCTGCACATACATGCACCCACACATATGAACATACATTTGCATAACACACACATGAAAATAAATAAGAACTGGGAGTTGAGCTCAAGGGAGAGCACTTGCCTACCACACTTTTGACTCTGGGATTGATCCCCAGTCCTTCAACACCCCTGTGCCCCCAAAACTGAATCATCTCTGTTTTTACATTTATTCCCTATCGGGAGTAGGGGGCTAAAAATCAGGCATTTTTCTATAATCACTGAAATTTCAAAAGGATTTGCTGTAACTGTTCTGAATAGAGCATCATGATAGAACTTTTAGACCTAGGCTAACCCCCGAAAGCTCTAGTCACAATATAGCCTTAAGCTGGTAGTCACAGTATAGCTTCCCTGCCAAAAAAAAAAAAGAAAAAAAAAAAAGAAGAAAAAAGAAAAGAAAAAGAAAAGGCAGAGGGTTTGGAGGGAAACACGGTCATACAGTGAGGGACAGAATACCAAGGATCTTCAGGCTCTTAAGAAAACTGAAAGTTTGCCACGGACCACCCCAGCCAGGTATAGGAGTCCCTGGGATGAGGGTCCTTGAAGAATAGGTGGGTAAGGATTCGGCAGAAACAAACACAGAGGCAGTTTGAATCTGAGTGTATTTTGCAGTTCTCAAACAAATTTTCTCAGGGGATGTTTTTGTTAAACAAACCCAAACATATGATATTATTGTTACTTGGCAGAGTGACGCAGAAATCCAAAACATAGAAGCATCCAGGATTAGTCAAAACACAAAAATTGTCCTTGATTAGTCAAAACACAGGACCGTCCTTGACTAACATGGGATCATCCAAAGCTAACCATATATTTCTTAAATCAAATTAATATATTTTTATGGCCAGTTATTATTCAACATCTATTACTTAGTTCTTGTGAGTTTTTGAAGTATTGAGCTATTTTAACTATTTTAACCTACACCTAAGCCCACTTTCAATGACACATGTATAGCCATATGAAATTTTATTGTTGGGAAAGTTTTTGCTATTTGTACTTATGTGAATGACGTGAATGATTTGGAAAGCGCTGGTTTTCCCTGAGATGAGGTCATGGCTAGTGACCCCATCTAGGGGATGGTTTCTTATCTATTTCTTTTGTTTAAAATGTCAGCATAGGCTTTTAGGAACATTTCCTTAATGTGAAAAAAAAAAAAAAGGAATAGAAGAACAAACAGAAATTGCCATGAGAATCACAGCCCAATATTTTTCTCCAGCTGAGAGTTCCACAACCCTTTCCAGGAGATCTCCTTCTTTTGAAGTTATTGCCTCAGTCTATGGAACTTGTCACAGAGAATCTACTGGATTTGGTGTGACAATAGTTCACATTTCATTATTATTAGAATCCTTTGTACTGCTACTCATAAGTAAACTTATCAGCCACTATTGGAGTACCCACTACAGAACCATAGTATAGGCACATCATCGTTACTACTGAAGGAGAAACACTTTACCAGCTGAGGCTCTTTGAACACAAACTCTCTGTCAGGCAGTTGCTGCTCCTTGCTCCTCCAGGCCTGCCCTGGTGTCTGGGAAAGATGGTTCCTAGCAGCAGTACCTGAGACAGGAGAGAAAAGTCTCAAACAAGAGCCAATAAACCTCCTTGAAGATGACCTACGACCTAAAATGTAATCAACAAAGGCAACAAACAGCCTCAATACACTCTGACTGAGGGTACTGACTAAACAGGAGAAACCAAGTTCATGCCCTTAGCTTGACATTGACAAGATCAGACAAAATGCCAGTCACATGTAAAGAAAACTGTTAGCAACTCAAGTGAGAGTTCACCATAAAGCAAAGGATATAAACAAGATGGCAGCTGTCCAATTCCACACACAGTCCCTGCAGGTTCTTGCCTGGCTGGGCAGTAGGCTGGCTCTTGGCAGGAGCAGCCCAGGCTCCCTGTACGCGGGCTCGCCGTCTTTTGTCCTCCATGTTGAACAAAAAGCTTTCTGTTCTGATATTTTAGAAGATTTCATTCCCAATTCAAGCCATGGGATGGTTACCTGTTTTCAAAAAGAAACAAGTGTTTTATTAAAGGCCGGCCTAGTAAAGGGTAATAACTATAGCCCGTTTGGTCAGAAGACACAGCTCAACAGCAAATAGAGTTTCCACATAAAGTCAACTGTCTTTACTATGTCTCTGTCAAGGGCTGAGTTCACTTGGACTGCTGGCTATCAGAGCACTTTCTCAATAGGCAGTCTAATCACAGACAGTGTTATTTATATTAGTCTCAAAAGCAGAACATGAGCAACTGTGACATCCCCATAATCCGAAACATGAATATTCAAAACCAGGCCAAACCAGGTATGGTGGCACACACCTTTAGTCCCAGCAATGGGGAGGCAGAGGCAGGAGGATCTATGAGCTTGAGGCCAGCCTAATCTACAAATTGAGTTCCAGGACAGCTAGAGCTACCCAGAGAAACCCTGTTTTGAAAAAAAACAAAATAAACAAAAAACAAAAACAAACAAACAAAAAGATCAAGACCCAGTTTCCTAGTGCACTGGTTGTAGAACTTCCCCAAAAGTTTTAAAAGCACCCATGACAGAGGAAGCTGAAGGACTTTTGCCACGTGTAAGAGAGGTACAGAGAGACAAATCCTACTTTACCTCACACATGAAGACTTAAGAAAGCTGAACCCCTAAGAATAGTATGTGACTAGGGAAGGAGGCTAGGTGGGGAAAAGGACACAGTAGATCCAAAGTATGGAGTTTCACTTGGACAAATTTTACTGATCTACTGCACAGAACAATGACCATAAACACCAAAATCCCTGGATATTTCAAAGTTACTAAGAGGAGATTTTAAATATTTCCATCACAAAAGGTATGTGAAGTAATAGATGTATTAATTTGATGTACTAGTTCTATATCATAATCATTTATCAAAATGTCACAGTAGACCATAAATACATACAGTAATGGCAACTAAAATTAAAATATTCATGTACCACTTTCAAAACTATGATTTAGGAAAGGATCCATTTCTATGCTTATAACATGCAATGAAGAGTGATTTATGCTAATATATTCAGGGGTCAGAAGGTTTAGTGACTTACAAAGTCACTCAAGAAATCAATACTGACTGAAAGTTCAACTTTTATCAAGTCCCAGCCTTGAGCTAATCAAACCCCCTACATTTTTGCCTATAAATTTTACTCTGTAGCAAATACAGAATTCAGGAGGGTCCAGCCACATGTTCTGAATTTACAAGCCACTTTTTTTTTCATGGGTATAGGAAAGCTTCAAGTTCCCAAAGAGCACACTTCTATTAATGCTCAGCCTACAGGTCCCCAGGCAGGCCCCATCTCCTAGGCTTTCTGATCCAATAGAGCAGATCTGGGCTCAGGACGCCATGCTTAAATTTTCTTAGTTGATAAGAATTGTGGTTTACTGGCACACACCTGTAATCCCAGCATTCAGGAGGCCTAAATATTGAGACTGTCTCAGTAGCAACAACCCATCATGTGCTAATCATTTATCAGGTAGGGACATGCAGAGGCTGTCACCTGCCCCAAAGAGTTAATGAAACAAGCAAATCCAACTCTCCAGCCTTATGGAATGTGTGAAAGAAGACCTCATCTCTGAGGTCTTAAAGGCATAAGACGAGGACTAATGGTAGTCCCCGAAGGCCTCCAACCTTCTCACCTTGCTGCTCATTTACTCGGAAGCGATGTCTATCACTCGTCTAGGGAGACTGATGAAAATAAAAATTCTAGAGTGCCGTCTGAGACTTAGTCAGCTTGGGGAGTCTCTGAACTTATCAACTAACCAAGGTTCCCGCCACGCTGGCACTCAATGCTTGAAAACCTTCAAAAGAACAATGGCTCCGACGGTAGCGGGACCTTGCTTTGAATGCAGCTCTGCCCCTGTCCCACCTGCAAACACTGTGGCAGCTGACGTTACCGTCTGAGCTCCAGCCTCTCCCTCACAAGGGTTGAGGTAAAGCCTGCTGATGTCATGGCTAGGGCTCGGTTCCGTCCCCTAATTCAGACCGATTCCCCTCCAGTTGGTGGCCTAGGAGCGGACCATAGGCAGTCCTCACACGCCCTGCAAGCCGGGTGCTGGGCGAGCTGGACCAACCTGGCTGGGCTTGAGGAAAGTTCCTGGCGCCTCTGAAAGAGCTCAGCTGTCCGGACGCTGGGGAACCTTCACAGTGAAGCACCAACTCCTGCAACGCCCAACCACAGGCCGCGGTGTTACGTACTTCCTCTTACATCACACACTGCTACCGCTTCCGGTGTGTATCCCGGAGTCCGGGTCGCCCCACATCCCTGGTGCCTAGAGGGCCGGGTCGGATGCTGAAGGGAACAGGATCAGAACTGTGGACAGGGGTGGGTGCTAAGGCCCCCCTGGTGAGGCGGAGGTGGGAATGAGTCTCCTAGGCCTAAATCCCCAGGATGTTATCCCCGAAACTAGTGCTGGCATCTTTGGTCTTTTGTAAAAAGGGCAACCGCAGTACCCCGGAACTTGGTGGATGGACCGGGGAGTTGAAGACTTGGGTCAGTGTGTTCAGCCATAGAATTCACTTGTTATCTTGAAAACCATGAAGAGCCTAGCATGCTCCCGGTTCCCACTGTAGCTTGCTCAACTTTCGTTCATGGCATTTAAGGCGGGGCATAGGACCATGTCTTATTTGTCTGGGCTCCCCAGTGCTAAGTAAATTTTACTTAAGTCAGCATTATTTTATCCTAGTGCCACCATTTAGGGCAAGTGCCCCGCTCCCTTTTTTAAAACATCATAGCTCCTGTTAGCGGGAGTAAGTGAGTGAGATCACAATGTCTGGAACACTATATAAATTTAATAACTCAAGATAGCTCAGTGTCTCCTCCCCCATCCGACCTCTTGAGAAGCAACTTGAAAGAGAACAGGTTAAGACCATGTATCTTACACTGTGACAGTACTAATTGTAGCGCTGAATCAAATATTTTCTGCAAGTTATTCTCTAAAATTTACCCAAGCGTGACCATTGTGAAAATCTTTCTAATAAGCCTGATACTGTAAGAGTAGCAATAAAGGCCTTTTAAGAAAAATCCCCTTCTGATTAAGAGAATAGAAGCTCTGTCCTGGGAAGACCAGGCATTGCTGTTGGTCCGGGTCAATCACCTGGCCAAAGGACTTCCCCTAGGAAGGGAGGCTTACCTGAAGCAACACTAAAGAGATAAGCGGACTAATTTGTCCTTTAATGAGATACTGTACTTTCCTTCTCTAAATTTCCACTTCCTACCACAGTCTCTTACGGAACACGACCATTCTGGTTCCTAAGTTTTCCCGTTTTTTTCTGAACGATCCAAAAAAAGAGAAACAAGCATAGCTTTCCCTTTTCTTGCTATTGCTGCTCTCAGCATGCTTCCCCTAACACTTCAGGGTTCCCCGCGACATTCTTTGTTTCTTTATTCTTCCTCTAATGCTTCCCTCCCTGCCATGTGGCTGCTTGTCTACCCTGGGTCTGACCTCCACGCCCATTGAAACAGCATGGCTTCCCTCACCCCCTTCTCCGTTCTCTTCCTCTGGGCAGTTGCTGAGATTTTCAGCTCGTCTGCCATCGGATGCTTGGGGGTGTTTTTCTTTTAAACTAATAAAATTGTCCTCAAACTTCTATTTGTGCGTATTCTTAAATTTCTTTCTTAATGAAACTAAGAACACCAGGAGCCAACCCCAATTCCCCTGGCATTGATACTAAATAGTGCTCAGCTGTAGTAAGCTCAATGTTCCCGACCACTGTACTGATATCGCTGCCACTTTCAAGTCCAATTTTCACTCCATCTATTTTTTGACATTGAAAGAAAAATGATTTATCCCAGAACTGAAAAGAGAGACATCTGGATTGTAACTTTTACCTTTTTTTCCCCATCACCTAGTAATCTTTTGATGTCTGCTTCTGGCTCAGGGACATTTGATACATCTCCTAAAGGGGGTTATTTCTTTCTTTTTGATGATCATAGTTTGGAACAGCAATAGAGATGCCTGGAATGAAGTGTTCCTAAAAGTAGAGATTAACACCTTGTCAGCCTCCAATAGAATGTTTCAAAAAAGCAGTCCATGACCTGTTGGCATCTGAAATCACAGCAAGTTGTCTTTATTTTTTTATATATATTTTTACTATTTAAAACTATTTTAAATTTGAAATGTAAATATATTATGATCATATTTCTCCTCTCCTAAGTTCTTCCAGATCCTTTCCTCATCCCTATCACCCAGCTTTAAGTTCTTTCTCAAAAAACAAAAACCCAATACAACAACAAAACAAAAACAAAAATAAAGCAACACCAACAAAACCAAAAAACAAAACAAAACCTCCAAACCACTCAACTGTATCCAAATAAAAGCAAACAAAAAAAAATCTGTGGCCTCATGTGAACATGAGGCCTGCCCTGGAGTGTTTGATATACACATTGTCACTCCATTGGAGAAAATTGACTTTCTCTCTCCCAGCTGCTATAAATAGCAGTTCAGTTGTTAACCATTACCCTAGAGGTAACATTCATTCATTCTTTGTTGTTGTTGTTTTTTCAAGACATATAACAAAATGAAATATAGTGAAACAAAAACTATCACATGGAAGATGGACAAGACAAACCAACAGAAGGAAAAGGGCCTAAAAGAAAGCACAAGAATTGGAGACCCTCTCATTCACACAATCAAGAATCCCATAATAACACTAAACTGGAAGTCACAATATATCCACAGAGGACCTGCTGCAGGCCCTGGGCATGTATGCTGCTTCAGTCTCTGTGAGTTCATGTGAGCTTTGCTCATGTTGCTTTAGATGGCCTTGTTTTCTTGATGTTCTCCATCCCCTCTGGCTATTATGCTCTTTCCACCCCCTCTTCCACAGGGCTCCCTGAGGTCTTCAGGGAGTGATTTGATGGAGACATCCCATTTAGGGCTGAGTGTTCCAAAATCCCTCACTCTCTTCATGTCTATCAGTGGGTCTCCATATTTGTTCCCATCTGCTGCAGGAGGAAGCTTCTCTGGTGATGGCTGAACAAGGGCACTGATATATGAGTATAGCAGAAGATCATTAGACCACTATTATTTGGTTTCACCAGAAATCCGGGGGCTATGTGGTCTCAAGTTCTTGGTCACCCAAGCAGTGTTGGGTATGGGTTCCATCTTGTGGGGTAGGCCTTAAGTCAATTCAGTTATTGGATGGTTACTCCCACAAGCTCTGTGCCACCATTGCGTTAGCAAAACTTTTGGGCAGTACACCATTGTTGAAAAAAGGTTTGTAAGTGGCTTGATGTTTACCTTTCTCTTTTGATAGCCTGCAGATCACCTTTCTGTACCAGAGATGCTGGAGTGTAGGGGCGACGGCTCTCTGTAGGCACCAGCTCAACATCTCCATGTTCAATGAGTTCAGCAATGGGGCCTTGCTGTCAGTTTGTGGAAGACAACCTATAGTCATGGCAACAGCCTGAGTTGTTTGAGGATTCCTATGGGGCCCTGTTGGCCAACAACTCAATTAGATATAATCACTTTCCAGTACTGGAAGCTTCGTTTGGTGACAAGAGATGGCCAATTGGGGTTCTGTCTCCCCCATTATTTGGAGATTTCATTTAGATCACCTTCATGTATGTATATATTTTAGGAAGTTTTTACTGTATTAGGTTTCCATACTACCGCTCAAATGTCTCATATTTTTTTGCTGTCTCTCCCCCATATTCCTTTCTACAACTATCTCTCCCCTCCCATTTATCCTCACATTCCAGCCCCCCATCCATTCATAACTATCTATTCTACTTCCATCCCATAGTGAGATCCATTTGTAACTTCTAGTCCTGTAATCTAAAGTCACTATCTGTGGATCTAAGAATTGTAGCTTGGTAATCATTGACTTAACAATTAATATCCACACGTAAGTGAATCCATCCCATATTTGTCTTTCTGGTTATAGGATAACTCACTCAGGATGAATTTTTCTAGTTCCATCCATTTTCCTGCAAATTTCATGATGTCATTTTTAATGGATAAGTAACATTTCCTCATGTAAATTTATCACATTTTCTTAATCCATTATTCTGTTGAGGGGCATCTAGATTGTTTCTGACTATTATGAATAGAGAGCAATAAACATGTTTGAGCAGTGTCTTTGTGGTAGGATGAAGTATCCTTTAGGTATATGCCCAAGAGTGGTATAGCTGGGTCTTTCAGTAGAACAATTCCCATCTTCCTAAAACCACACTGATTTACATAGTGGCTACATGAGTTTGTATTCCCACCAGCGATAGATGACTGTTCTTCTTACTCCGTATCCTCACCACCAAGAGCTGCCACTTGTTTTATTGATCTTAGCCATTCTGACATGTGTAAGATGAAATTGAAAAGTAGTTTTGATTTACATTTCCCTGATAGCTGAGAATGTTAAACATTTCAAGTATTTTTCAGCCATTTGAATTTCCCCTATTGAGAAGTCTCTATTTAGATCTGTACCCCATTTCTAAAATTGGATTGTTTTCTTGATATCTAGTTTTTTTAGTTCTTTATATATTCTGGACATTGGCCCTCTATTGGATGTGGACTTGGTAAAAATCTTTTCTCATTCTGTAGTCTACAGCTTTGTTCAAATGATGGTAGTCTTTGCCATGCAGAAGCTTCTCAGTTTCATGAGGTCCAATTTATTAATTACTGATCTTAGTGCCTGTGCTAATAGTATTCTGTTCAGAAAGTCTTTCCCTGTGCCAATGAGTCCAAGGATATTTACCACTTTCTCTTCTATCAGGTTCAGTGTATCTGGCTTTATGTTAGTCTTTGATCTATTTGGAGTTGAGTTTTGTGCAAGGTGATAAATATGGATCTATTTGGATTCTTCTACATGCAGCCATCAAGTTATCCCTAGCATAGGAATAGACTTTGGGAGCCCATTTCATCCAGAGGGATACTCCCTCAGCCTAGACACATGGGCGAAAGGCCTAGGTCCTATCCCAAAGGATATGATGGACTCTCATGACCCCCCATAGAAGACTTCACTCTCCCTGGAGAACAGAAATGGTATGGGATAGGGAGGGTGTTAGTGAGGGGCGGCAGGGGAGAGGGAGAGGGAGAGGGAGAGGGAGAGGGGAGAGGGAGAGGGGAGGGAGAGAGGCGAGAGAGGGGAGAGAGGGACGAGAGGGAGAGAGGGAGAGAGGGAGGGAGCGAGGGAGGGAGGGGGAGAGAGGGAGGGAGGGAGGACGGGAGAGAGGGAGAGAGGCGAGGAGGAGAGAGGAGAGGGGGCGGGAGAGGGGGAAGGAGAGGGAGAGGGGGAGAGGGAAGGGGAGAGGAGACGGGGAGAGGGGAGAGGGGAGAGGAGAGGGGAGAGGGGAGGCGGAGAGGAAGGAAGAGAGAAGAGAGGGAGGGAAGAGAGAGAGGAGAGAGGAGAGAGAGGCAGGAGAGAGAGAGAGAGGAGAGAGAGAGAACGAGAGGCGGGAGAGAGAGAGAGCAGGGAGGAGAGAGGGAGGAGAGGAGGAGGAGAGGAGGAGAGAGGGAGGAGAGAGGGAGGCAGAAGAGGGAGGGAGAGAGGGAGAAGAGGGAGGAGGAGGGAGGAGAGAGGGGAAGGGAGAAGAGGGGGAGAGAGGGGAGGGAGGCGAGGAGAGAGGAGGCACTGAGACGGGAGGAGAGAGTGGAGCTGGAGAGAGTTGGAGAGAGGGGAGGCAGAGACAGGGGGAAAGAGGGGGGAGGGAGCAGGCGATGACGGGGGAGGGAGACAGGGGGTGAGAGGGGAGGGAGACAGGGAGAGGGGCGAGCGGAGACAGGGGACGAGGGGGAGGGAGCAGGGGAGAGGAGGGGAGGGAGACAGGGGAGAGGGGGAGGGAGACATGGGGGGAGAGGGGTGAGGAGACAGTGGGGAGAGGGGGAGGTGAGACAGGGAGAGGGGAGGGAGACGGGAGAGCGGAGGAGGGAGACAGAGGAGAAGGGGGGAGGGAGACAGGAGGAGAGGGGGAGGGAGACAGGAGGAGAGGGGGAGGAGACAGGAGAGAGGGGAGGGAGACCAGGAGGAGAGGGGGCAGGGAGACACGGAGGAGAGGGGAGGGAGACAGAGGGAGGGGACGGGAGACAGAGAGAGCGGAGAGGGAGACAGGGGACGAGGCAGCGATGCAGGAGGAGAGTTGCGTGGGAGGGAGACAGGAGGAGAGGGGGAGGGAACAGAGCGGAGGGGTGAGGGAGCAGAGAGAGGGGGGAGGGAGAAGGAGGAAGAGGGGGGAGGGAGACAGGAGGAGAGTGGGAGGGAGACAGGAGGAGAGGGGGGGGAGACAGGAGGAGAGGGGGGAGGGAGACAGGAGGAGAGGGGGAGGGAGACAGGAGGAGATGGGGGAGGGAGACAGGAGAGACGCGGCGAGACGGAGAGCAGTGAGGAGAGGATGGGGAGAGTGGAGACAGGAGGAGAGGACGGGCGAGAGGGAGACAGGGGGAGAGGAGGGGAGAGGGAACAGGGGCCGAGAGGAGGGGAGAGAGCAGGGGAGAGGAGGGGACGAGGGAGACAGCGGGGAGAGAGGCATGAGAGGAGACAGGGGGAGAGAGGGAGAGGAGACAGGGGGAGAGGAGGGGAGAGGGAGACGGAGGGAGAGGGGGGGGGGAGACGGAGGAAGAGGGGGGGAGAGGGAGAGCGGGAGGTGAGAGAGGGGAGAGCGGGAGCGGAGGAGAGGGGGAGGGGAGACGGCTAGGGGAGAGGAGGGGAGAGGGAGACGTGAGGGGAGAGGACAGGCGAAGAGGGAGACGGAGGGAGAGTGGGGGGAGAGGCGGAGACGAGAGAGGGGGGAGAGGAGGACGGAGGGAGAGGGGGAGACGGAGACGGAGAGAGAGGGGGGAGAGGGAGACGGAGGGAGAGGGGGGAGAGGGACGGATAGGAGCATGGGGAGAGAGACGAGAGGGAGAGGGGGGGAGAGGGAGACGGAGGACGAGGGGCGGAGGGAGACGGAGGGAGAGGGGGAGAGGGAGAACGAGGTGAGAGGGGGGAAGGAGACGGAGGGAGAGGGGGGAGAGGGAGAGGAGGGAGAGGCGGCGAGAGGAGACGCAGGGATGAGGGGGGAGGGGAGCGGAGGGAGTACGAGGGGGAGAGAGGGGACGGAGGGAGAGGGGAAGCAGAGGGCGACGGAGGGAGAGGGGAGAGAGGGAGCGGAGGGAGAGCGGGGAGAGGGAGACGGACGGGACGAGCGGGGGAGAGGAGACCGGAGGAAGGGGGAGAGAGGGGACGAGGAGAGGGGAGAGAGGAGCGGGAGGGAGAGGCGAGAGAGGAGAGGAAGGGGTCGGGAGAGGGAGACGGAGGGAAGAGAGGGAGAGAGGGATGGGAGGGAGAGAGGGAGAGAGGGAACGGAGGGACGAGAGGAGAGGGAGGGGATGGGGATGGAGGAGAGAGGGCCAGGGGAGGAGAGAAGGGAGAGAGTGAGGGGAGGGACGAGCAGGGAGAAGAGGAGCAGGATACGGAGAGAAGAGGAGATGGCGACCGAGGGAGGGGAAGGAGAGGGAGTAGGGAGAGGAGTAGGAGGGAGAGAGGGAGCGGAGAGGGAGCAGGAGAGCGAGAGGGAGAGGAGAGGGGAGCGGGAGAGGGAGAGGAGAGGAGGGCAGAGGCAGGAAGCGCACCATAGCTTCAGCCGAGCGAGGGAGAGGGAGAGAGGAGAGGAGAGCGAGAGGATGAGGAGAGGGAGAGGGCAGAGGGATGGGGAGAGGAGGGAACGGAGGAACGAGCGGGGCGAGAGGCGGAGACGTATGGAGAGGGGGAAGAGAGAGGAACGGAGGAGAGGGGGCAAGGAGCGCAGGAGACGGAAGGGAGAGGGGGAGAGAGAAGGGGAGGAGAGGGGGAGAGAGAGAGGAAGAGGAGAGAGAGATGGGATGGAGAGAGGAGAGAGCGAGGAAGCGAGTCAGTAGGCTATCGCGGCAGCGAGAAGAACCGTACTCGCTAGCTGATCACGGTCGAGTTCAGCAGAGCACAGAGGACCGCATGCATGCGCAGAGAGGAGAGAGAGAG